>NW_028327174.1:162408920-163122045 GCF_987537825.1 Furipterus horrens
CTCAATAAAAATTTGTTGGATGAAAATAATCTCTCTCACACCTTATAATCACAACATAACCTAAGAGTGTTATGGCCATTTCACGGAAGAGGAAACTGAGGCCGAGAGACGAGGCAGTCACGCAGCAAGTAGGTGGCAAATCTTGGTCTCAAGTCTCATCTAATAAATTCAAGGCCAATGCTTTTTTTTCCTCTAGGAAATAAATACCCCAGGCACAGTGTGCCCGCTTCTGCTTTCCATGCACGGGGAATCGAGGAAATTTCGGAAAGACAGATCAAGCCTCTGCGCATAAATCCAAGTAGGGCCGGAGTTAACACCTGTGCTCCCAGAGCCTGCTGGGCGAGGCGCGGGGTTTGGACCGGTGGCAAATGCTGAGGAGTAGTGCACTTCGCGAGGATGTGGGGCCGGGTGGCTACGCTACAGACCACCGTTTTCCGGGAGGCTGTGAGTGCAGGAAGGGTGGCGCTGCTGCCCCACAGCATCCCGGGCTGCACAGGTCCTGAGTTCCCTGCGCACAGCGCCCTAGGCCCCTTGACATACCACCTTTCCGGACCACACCTTGAACATCAACTCCTTGGAGCGCAGGGACTTTGAAGGCGCAGTTCTGACTCCAGCATATATCCAGGAAGAAAATAAAGCCCAGATCGAGGAAGCAATGCCTCCAGGGTCATTCAGCTAGTGTTGCCTGGTCTACGGCTATGGCTAGAAACCACGTGTCCGGATACCAGATGGGCCTCCTCCCACCCACAATGGGGTGGGGTGGGGGGGTTGCATCTGGGGAAAGTGTGGGCCGAGGAGTCAGTAGCGGGTCAGGAGACTGGACGGATGTGGCGACGGTGCAAGCCCCTTGGAGAGTCCCAGATGTAACTAACCCGCGCGTCAGAGGTCTGTGGGTAAAAAGAGAACCCATGAAAAATCGAGGTGTGCTCATTAAACTTTATCTTCTTTCTAGTCTGGGAAGTTGTGCCAGCTCCTTCGGTAACCAGCTCTCCTCCTCTCGCGGAAGCTTTGGGACTCTCTGGCTTGGATCCTGGCTGACGAGTGTCTGGGACCTTCCGGGGGCTGGAAGGATAGAGGAGAGGGAATGAGTAAATAGCCTCTCCTAAAGTTCCACATGTTTTTCTGGCAAAATTTTACTCCCCTCCATAGAGCCAATTAAACGCAATAAAACCTTGCATGGAACCCTTCTTCCTAGCAAAGCGTCGCCAACAATTGCCTAGGGGTAAACCAAATACGCCTGAGATAATTACGCTAAGCCCCGGGCAATGATTTGCCTGCCAGCGTCCTCAGAGCCAGCCAATATTTGGATAGTGTAGTGGTTGTGTGTTTTTAAATTACATGCGGAAACTTGAAACCGACTGGTCGGTGCCAGGGTGGTTACACGATCTGTTTTTCTTGAACAGAGGTGTGTAGGCAGCTGGAGCGCGCTCGTACTGGCCCCCGCCGGTGTTGCTGCGCGCCTGCAAAACTGGCCGGAATTAAATCAAACTCCAGGGAATGAGGCGGGAGGGGGCGAGCGCGCCACCCAATGCCGCCGGGGTTCAGTGGCCAGGTCCTGCGCCCCACCGGGAACTCCCTTAGAATACTTCGTCCCGGCGGCTGCCGGCGCTTTCCAAATAGAACAGACGTCTGGCCTTTTGGGTCTTCACTCTCCTCTTGCAACTGCAGCCTTGATCGCTGGACCGGCTGGGGCCTCAGGGTCGGGAAGCACTTTCTGCCCTCGGCAATTGCACCTGGAACACGGAATCATGAAGTTTGGGCTCTTTGACCTACCTCGGTGGCTGTTTTGGTACAACTTGTGCGGCGGCCCTCTGACACCAAAGGCGCTGGCCTCGTGGCCGGCATCGGCACCGAGGCCAACGTGCGGGCGACTGTAGGCTGTAACGCACTCACTTGTAAGCGCCCAGCTCACAGCTTTATAGTGCCCAGGTCCTGAGTGTTTAGGCTTACCCCACGCACCCTTGAAGGGCCCCTCCCTCGCTCTCTCCCCGGACACCACAATGCGCACTTGCCCAACGGGAGTGTTTCTGAACTGCTCGCAAGGAGGAGGCATTGCTCTTCCAGAAGCCCACGGAAGAGATACTCTCGCAGGGCCTCAAGGGAAGATGCCTTTGACCCCTTGGGCTAGGGGGGATAGAGCCTTTGAGCCCTCATCACGACAAGCTCCCACCGACGGCTCCCAGGCCAGGACACAGTTTTTCTCCCAGCACATCTCTCAAGGGAGAAGGATACACCCAGTTCCAGTGGGCTCTAAGTGTCACTGTAACAGTGGGCGTCGTCGAAATTCTTCCGTGATATCTGCTGCTCGGTTCTTTAAACTGCCTCAGCAGGCCACCCCCAACCCCACCCCCGACCCCGACTGCAATTTTATTGGTCTAAGGAACATCCTTTGCCAGGAGTGAAGGCGAAAGGATCCAACTCTGTAAGGGTGTCCTTCACTTAGGACAGGCCAAGAGGTTGCTTCCCCCCGCTCCACCCCCACTCCAGAGTCCTCTTGCACACTTTACCTTAACTGTTTATATCTATTCTAAAACGGCTGGCCTAAAACAAATTGGCTAAATAGCACTAGCCAGAAAGCTAGTTCCTGACTAAAGATGAAAATTATGAATCTGTCCTGCTCACTGCATTCCTAGGACCCGATGGGCAGAAAGCCCCTCTGGTGGCTCATTGAAAATTTTAAGCTAAAAACATGCTACCTGGTGACACCAAAGCTGGAGGTTAAGAGGTAGTCTCCCAGGCAGTCTGGGCCAACCGACTTCTGCTTTCAGATTTAGACATGAAAATGATGTTAAAAACCGAGTAAGTCATAGTCCCTAATAGCCGTTTTCTCCTCAACTCGTGGAACTGGAAGATACCCGTGAACTTTACAACTTCAGACATCTCATTTTACAAATAATGAAACTGAGGCCCAAGAGTCTGGAAGAGAGGTTTTGTTTGTTTGTTTGTTTGTTTGTTTTTGGTGTCCTCCCCCCTAAACTCTGCATCTCCTCCCAGCCCAAGGGAATCAGCAGCCAAAATCAGAATATAACTTTGGGTTCTCGCTGCATTCAGTTGGGATTCGCTGTTGCGTGTGTGGATTCTCGGACCCTAGCAAGCAGCGGGACCTTAGCGCTTTGAATTCATCATTTTAGCCTCCTATTTGATTTTAATTATCTCCCTTCCCTCGACGTGTAAGAATAGCAAAGACTTCGTTCCGATACACCCAGGTGATGGGACCTCTGAGCTCCCAACTGCTCCCTCTGGCCCCAGCTCAGACGTCACCACTTCAGAGAAATGGCTCACCCAGTCCCATCCATCTGCTCTTGAGAAACGCGGTGGAGCCTCTATCCACCAATCCCTTAATGCCTATACTAATTTCCTGTTTACAGTCAGCTCTCCCTCTAGAGCGCACGCGGTCCTGGAGCACAGAGAGCTGTCTCGTGCTACCTCGTACCCGGCACCATCAATGGGCCTGACATACAGTTGGTGCACAATAAAGTTGTGATGAAGTTAGCATTTGACGAAAATGTCCCTGGCTCTCCTCCCCATGGGCTTTTTCTCCAGCCTTACAGGTATTGGGATTTCCTGCAAACAAGAGGCTTTGAGGTCACAGTTCTCTGAACTTGGCCCAGAGTGACCAGTCGTGGAGAAAGGTAGTATAAGTAGAGAGAAGCTCAGAGCTAGTAGGCGGAAGAGTTAAAGGGCGGGGAAAGGCAGGAGAGAAGAGAGAAAACAAGGTTCAGTGCCCCTCTGCGGTGCGTAGCGACCCGGGTGGGGTTCAGCGGCGGGGACCGCACCGGGCGCTGCGCCCTCCCACCCTCCGCAAACAGCTTGCGCCCCCACCCCTACTTGGCGGCGGCTGGGTGCATCGAGTGGGTGGTGAATGCTGGGGGTGGAGGCGCCCGAACCGCGGCGAAGATGGGGGCGGGGGCGAAGCACCTCGCCTTCTCGCCCCTGGTGCGAGAGACGCGGCGGCGGCGCGGAGTCCCTCAGCCTCGGTCATGTGATAGTCTCGAAGCTTGAGCTGCGGGGTCTCGGCGTCTCGGGGACCATTACAAAACGCAGCCAGGAGAGCGCGTCTCTGCCACAGCCGCCGCCGCCGCCTCTCCAGCTCCAGACGGGCCCAGGAGAGCGGCGGCAGCTGCGGCGCGGACCGCTGAGCCGGCCTCGGCCGGTCTCTCATCCTCCCGGGGTTCGCAGACGCCCCTCGGGCCCGTGGCGCGCGCCCCGCGCCCCCGCCCCTCCTCGGAGCCTGCAGGAGCCGCGGCTGCAGAAACCGCCAAACTTTTCCCCTCCAGCGACCGCCTACAACTCTGTCCCCGGCTCCGCCGCGAGCCTCCGGAGAAAAGGGACACGCAGGCTTCCAGAAGCCGGGCTTCCTTCTCCTTACCTCGCCTCTCCCCTCCAGGAAAACGGAACTCCAGAGCAGACTAAGTGGCGGGTCAGGGGACAGCTCTCTGGGCGGGTAGGTGTCGCCACCGCAGGCCTCCGGGGCAGCGAGTGCCAATTCGGATTTAAAGAGCCAGTGTCCTGACTGTCCAGCCCTTCCACCCAGCCCGCTTGGCCCGCGCTCCCCTCGGACCGAGAAAAAGCAAGGAGGGGGCCGGAAGGGAACACGGCGCCTCCCCACTCTTCCAACGCCAGCTCCAGCGCTCGGTCCCTGGCCACCCGCGGGAAGACGCCGCGAGGGTGGCGGTGAAGCTGGCGACTGTGCTCGCCGGTCGGCGACCGTCGGGGCTAGAAGTTGTGAGCGGAGAGCTAAGCCGACCCGAGAGACCAATCGCGGAGACCCCAGGCAGCTGACAGAAGGCGGGAGACAAACGGCAAGAGGGTCTAGAGGGAGACAGCGGCGAGTGGCGGGGCTGGGCGGGTGCAGCGGGGATTAGTGGAGACTAACCCAGGCCTCGGGAGAGGGGTGCGTAGCCGGAGGGCGGTGGAGGCGCCCGGGGCGATGCCGCGGCCGGGGAAGAGTTCGTACAGCGACCAAAAGCCGCCCTACTCGTACATCTCGCTGACCGCCATGGCCATCCAGCACTCGGCCGAGAAGATGCTGCCGCTGAGCGACATCTACAAGTTCATCATGGAGCGCTTCCCCTACTACCGCGAGCACACGCAGCGCTGGCAAAACAGCCTGCGCCACAACCTCTCCTTCAACGACTGCTTCATCAAGATCCCGCGGCGGCCCGACCAGCCCGGCAAGGGCAGCTTCTGGGCGCTGCACCCGGACTGCGGCGACATGTTCGAGAACGGCAGCTTCCTGAGGCGCCGAAAGCGCTTCAAGGTGCTGCGCGCGGACCACACTCACCTGCACGCGGGAAGCGCCAAGGGCTCGCCAGGCGCGGGGCCTGGAGGGCACCTGCACGCCCATCACGCGCACCCCCCGCACCACCACCACCACCACCACCACCACCACCATCACCCCCCGCCCCCGCCGCCGCCGCCCCCACCGCACGTGGTGCATTATTTCCACCAGCAGCCGCCGCCACACCTCCCGTCGCAGCCCCCGCAGCCGGCGGCCCAGCAGCCGCAGCAGCCGGCCCATCCCGGCAAGATGCAGGAGGCGGCGGCCGTGGCGGCGGCGGCGGCCGTGGCGGCGGCCGCGGTGGGCAGCGTGGGGCGCCTGTCGCAACTCCCGCCCTACGGGCTGGGCCCGGCTGCTGCCGCGTCCACGTCGGGCTTCAAGCACCCGTTCGCCATCGAGAACATCATCGGCCGAGACTACAAGGGCGTGCTGCAGGCCAGCGGGCTGCCCTTGGCCTCGGTCATGCACCACCTGGGCTATCCCGTTCCGGGCCAGCTCGGCAACGTCGTTGGCTCCGTGTGGCCGCACGTCGGGGTTGTGGACTCTGTGGCTGCGGCCGCTGCGGCTGCTGCCGCCGCAGGCGTGCCTGTGGGCCCGGATTACGGGGCCTTCGGGGTGCCGGTTAAGGCCCTGTGCCACTCGGCCAGCCAGGGCCTGCCTGCGGTGCCGGTGCCCATTAAGCCGACGCCGGCGCTGCCGCCCGTAGCTGCACTGCCGCCGGCCCTCCCGGTGCCCGTGGCTGCACAGCAGCCGCCCGCGCCGTCCGCCGTGTGCCCGACGGCCTCCGCCTCGCCCGTCGCTTCTCTGCGTGAGCCCGCCGCCGCGAGCGCGGCCGAGAGCAAGGGGGGCTCCCTGCACTCGGTGCTGGTGCGCTCCTAAAGCACCTAGGGTGCGCGGGGAGGCGAGTGCGGAGAGAAACGCCTGGTCCCCGGACCTCGGAACGGGGAGAGAGCGCCCTGGCCAGGCCGGCCTGAGCTCCAGCCTTTGCGGGAAAGGTATTTCAACAAACCAACCCGAAAGTGGATTCTCCAGTGGTCTGAATAAATATAACGCTTCTGGTGTCTGTGTGTTCATACCATGTTGTACAATCAGATTAATGAAAGTCGATTTTCAGGTAAGAGTTTCTATTGTAGTTAATATTATAATTCAGTAAGTTATGGGGGGGAAGGGAACGAAGGAGTTTGGGAGAGCCTCATGTAGCAGGCAAATTGGAAATGGATTTCAACTCTTCTTGCTGGGACCGGAAGCTGTCGCATTTAAACATCGGGGAGAAATGCAGCAGAGAGTGACGCTGAAACAGACTTAAGCCACCAAGTTTCTCTCCGCTGGTCTCATACCGGGGCAGCTGCCTCTCGTGGAATGTTCCAGACAAAACAGCTATTCACTAAGGATATCTCGTTTTATTTTAGAGGGGAAAGAGGGAGGGTTTGATACCGTTATTTCCCTGGTCAGGGGAGCGGAATTTTGAATAAAGCCCCCTTAGGGGGGCAGTGGGAACAGCACGAAGGATCTTGGGAAACATTTAAGTTTCCTGACACTGACCCGGGGGTCGAGAAGAATAGGAGAAAAGCTAAAGCAATTAGTTTGCACAAAAGAGAATGGCAGCAGCGGCTTGAAGAGCAAAGCCTCAGATTCCAAAAGTAAATTTCAGGAAACACAACCAAAGAGACAACAAAAGGGGACTTTCTACCTGCAATTCGTTTGTGTATCAATCGGATGAAACCGTTAAGAAGCCCCCAAATAACGTGAATTCTCTCGATCTGTTCCATTTGGAATGTCAAAGGGGAAAAAAATTACTTGCATTAGGGGATATTGTCTCCTAACTCATGAATGCAAGAAAAACCCGCGACATCGCCGGACAGTGTTGCTCTTAAGGCTTCCAGGAGCGTTTTGTGGTTTTTGCCTTCCAGCTCCCTCGAGACAGATGCGAGAGGATGACCCAGTCACCTTTGCACGCTGCCATCAATGTGAGTGGAAAAGAAACTTGGCTTACCGCTGTTGCTTCTTCCCCCTGTTTGAGCCCCAGGAATAGCACTTTACTTGCAACAAACTTTCAGGAACAAGGGGGGGCGGATAGGGTGGAGGCAGAGGCTCCTTGCCTCTAAGTCACCCCCCCGTTTGTGTCCGCGCCGCGTTCGGGTTGTGATTTTGTGACAAGCTCATGTCTGCCAGTGTTGTACAAGGTGTTCTCGATTAAAGCTTCTCTCTGGATATGCCGGTGCTGGTGTGAAGATGTTTAGCCTCTCGAGAGACCAGGCCGCAGTTTTAAGGCCCACTGCGGGTCAGAGGACTTGGCAAATCCTCCGGCCCCCTTTATTTCTTAACATCAGAGCTTCAAAGGGGTGAGTACACAGGCCAGACACCGGCAGGGACACGTTTCCTCCACAGCTACTTTTATCAGTTGGCACATTTATACTAACCGATCTCTAGTCTACCTCAGTGCTAGAAACTGAATTAGCCAAAAAAGGGGGGGGGGCGGGAGATAACTGATTTTTGTTGTTGTTCCTACATGAGGTTCACATCAATACACCATCACCACCACTCAGCACCCTTTTCTCTTTCCTGAGGTCCTCCAGTACAGGCCGTGAGCGGGGGACACGGTTCCATTGGGTGCTACCCAGCCGCGCCCCCTTAGAGCTGAAGGGCTGGCCCGGGACGCTGCCAAAGCCTTTGCAGCCACCTTAACGAGGAGGTCGGGCCCTGCTGCCCAGGCCTGGGACCTGTTGCGCGCAAGGGTCAGGCGAGCTGGGCTTCAGGCTGCAGGGTGCTAGGCCCGCGAGAACCCGTGACCCCACAGCCTGAGCTTCCTGAAAGGACCCTGCAGGCGGCAACACCTGCGGAGCTGCGCGGGGAGCTGGGGAGGTGGCTCAGCCTGGTGTGGGAGGGCCCTGATGGGGCCAGAGGAACTGCGGCCAGGCCTCTGCTCGCCACCCTGGAACTGGGCTCCATCTTGAGCCAGCCTCCCTCTGCCCAGCCAGACCCCATGGAAAACTCCTCTAACCTTTTCTCAGACGGAAGTGAGGGGACTCAAGATGACCTGCACACAGTAATGACTCTGGGGGGTTTGGGGTTGCATCCCTGCAGCGTGCAGCCAAGTTCTGGCCATGCCTGGAAAACATGTTCAGTTTAGGTCACACTGCCTCATTGGGGCCTCAGACAATTCTAGTGTGTCCCATTCTGTCAGCTTGAGACTCTGCAGGGTTTTCCCCTTCAGTAGTGTGATGTTGTTGAAAGACAAAAACATAAGGGGAGAGAGACACTGACATGGGGGTCACAGACTTGGGGGAACTTGGGAATCTGGCTTCTTTGTCCAACTCTGGGTGAAGTGGTACATGGAAGCCTTGGGTGGGACCTTCAGTTTAGCAGTAGGGAGTCACTCGGCCTGCAGAAGGAGGTCCTGGATTCCAGGAGTTTCTTCAAAAAAGCATCCTTCTTCCTTCTCCACCTGTCCGAAAGAACCAGTGAACTTTATAGTGATGCCCACAGTCCCACTTTCAGGAAAGAGTTGCGGCCCAAAGTGATGTTGGGCAGGTGGCAGGCTGGCCTAGGTGCCAGCCTCTCCTGAGGAGAGAAAAGCCTATAGGCCATGCCTCAGAAAAGGATGAATAATTGACCCTCGCTGTTTTCCTGAACTCTCTTAGCACCCAGTCCTACCACTGCACACCCCTGTGGCACGCCCTCTACTTCTGTGGGGGAAACATAGTTGCTTTGTTATTACTGTAAGGAGAGAGAGAAAGGAGAATAGAAGGTAACATGAGCTTAGAAATGATTCCACTCAAATTTTCTTCCAGCAGGAGACCCTGGTACTCAAAGGAAGCTATACATATCATTGAGACTGGAGATCATGGGAATTCATGTAAATAAACATGGGGTGGGGTGGGGGAGCTTTATGCTAAAGCTCTGATCTCAAGGGAGATCCCAATTAAAGTCCTGGACACTGACTGCCCTGAAGACCTTTCTTAACTAAGATGGGATCTGCAGTCTAACTGTAGCTGTATTGTCAGGAGCCAAGCTGGGAGTTCATAGCATTATTCTGGGCAGACCTCTGAGATAGCAAGACTGGGAGGACCTCAGGATTGGGCTCACTGTTGGGCCAGAACCAAGTCTTCATACTCACGTGTCAAAAAACACCCATTCAAAGACAGTGAGCCAGATTCAGTGCTTATTTTAAATGTTTAAATAGGGGTCAAACCATTAAAATATATATATATATATGGTCCTGGTAACAATCTAAGTATATAGAAAATTCCTAAAGATATTAAGAAAAATAAGATTATGATATTTTCGTAACCCTCTCAACTGACTATGTGATCTCCTGATCTCACAGGTATTCTCTCTCTAGCTATGTGTTGGAGTAGAGGGAAAGTAAGTTCTGGACCTAAGTGAGATGGCAGTAAAGGCACATATATTTATGACCATCTCAGTTCACAGGTTTAATAAAATAACTCTAGGTATGCTAAGTACTGGTGGAGATATAAAATTATGCTGCTAATTTCCAAGAAGATAGAAAAAAAAAATTCCTTAGCATATATCCCACTTCACTGAATGCACAGACCCTGAAAGATGGGGAGGAGCAAGGATAAGGGAGAAAGGTTTTGGTGTAGGGGTTATTAAAAGAAAAGTAAAAGAAAAATAACTTGGAATAATCTATTTGATTATATTTCCTTGAGAAGCTGAGACAAGGAGGGACAGTGAAGCTTTGTTAGCTGTGGTCCCTAGGAGAGCAGACCCTCCTGAAAAGGCCAGGATCAGTACATTTGGCATTTGGCACTTAGGAAGCCTGTCAGTCAGGCTGGCTTGTGGTCAATTATCTCCTTAAGTAGACTGGCATTAGTCCAGCCAGGGAGGAGGGCTGGCTGCATCCATAGGAAATCAGAGCCAGTTAGCTGGAAGTGGCAATGCTGAACTCCAAGCATCTTTGCATTGCAGCATTTGGAAGGCTGATCAGCACCTCTCCTGGGACTCAAAGGTGACATTTGCCTGCTTGGCTCTAGTACAGACATACTCTAGAAGAGTATGGAAACAGAATGCCTTAGGAGAAAAAATATTGATCACCAAAGCCACTAAATCCCCTTAAATTCCATTCACCAACAAAATTGCCATTTCTGCTATGCACAAAATTATGGAGATTATTATAAATTGTGGTGAAATCTGACTCCTCCATTGGATAACAATTTTCATTCTTCACTGTACCTGACTATAAAATGGGCACAAGGGTGTTTTGGAAGCATGATCAGGGCTTGGATGACATGGCCCAGGGAATTTAAAGTGATATTGGTGTTCATTAGACTGTGTGTACATGATTCTGCATGGGGGAGCAGGGGCAGGGTTGAGCTGGTATTGAAAATGGGAAATTAAACAACATGGTTTCAAAAGCCAGTAATGGTCTTTTTGTAGGTGAAAAGGCAGAGTGGGGATCCAAATGGAGGTGGGAAGTCCTTGAATTCCAGAGGGAAAAATAGTTTCTTCAAGTCCAACATTCTCATTCTGCTCATTGAAAGTATTTTCATTAACTTTATCTTTCAAGGCTGAAATGCTACCTTATACCCTTTGGGGGAGATTGAAGAGATCTGCTTGGGATTTGAATTCAGTCTTAAACCATTGTTTAAATGGTATGAGTTTGGCAAAACTCCAGATGTACTCTGTCCCAAGCACTTTTCCCCCTTAACTATCCCATGTGTATTTTAAGGAAAATTCAAGCCACATGTTACTCTTTTCCCCTTGCATTCAAATGTAGTTTTATTGAATTTTAGCATGGTCCATGAAATTCAAATTCCGAGTTTTAAGCCATAATATATTCATATGATCTACATGCAGTCATATGATATACACATATATCATTAACAGAAAATAAAGCATCTGAGAATTACAGTTATATTATTATAGTAACATTTCTTTAAACTGAAGAACCGTGCTGAGAATGTCATAGTAAAAAGGGCTTTATAAAAGTATCAAAAATTCAAAAAAGCTAACTTAGTAACTCATGAAAATGGTTTTTAAATAATGTTGTTAAGAAGATATTTTGCTTATGTTTAGTTTGATCCAAATAGTTCTTCTGTGCCAAAAGGAACAGGTCTTTTTTGTGCACGAGGCACCCAAGCTTTGCTTGTAAGTCACAGGTCTCATTATTGCAGCATCATTTCAAAAGTGCATTCAAATATGCTTTCCCATCTGAGCCACTTCTAGTCCTGTCAGCACCTTCATGGACAGTGTGTTTTCACTGTTACTATGGACGGATGCTGAGTAAAAAAGGAGCTGGAGAATTGTAGTACAGGCCCAGCTGCATTAGATTCATTCCAGAAAGAATCCACAACATTGAAACACAGAGATGAGAAAGGGAAAGAAGGAGAGAGGGAGGGAGGGAAGTAAGGAGAGAGGGACTAAAGAGAACAAGTTACAAAGTGAGGAAGAAAGTTAGGAAGTTAGAAAGGAGGGAAGGAAGGAGAGAGAGAAAGAGGCAGAGGTATTCATCTAATACTGACAAAGGAAAAAACATTTAACTATGATTATAATATTGCCTTGGTTTTCTTTCAGGAAACTAGATCAGTTCTTTCAATGTATGTGACTACATGTATAACATCATTTACTTACCGAAAGTAATCATGCCTTAGAAACAGCATCTTTTCTTAAAAATATTTCTTAGCTAGAGAGGACAGGACATTGTATTACTAATTGGCAGTCTCATTTATTGCCTAAAGAGACAAGGCTTTAGTTTGCCTAAGAATTTATCCTAGGTGAGGATTTTGTGACATTAACTTTGTTGCAATTTATTTTTATAGGAGTTAACCTATATCCTCATAGGAAAATGTTTAAATAAATGATGCTATTTGCAGCCTATGGAATATCACACAGCCATTAAGTGTAGTGATCATAAATTTTTACTCATATAGAAATGTTTGTGAAATCCTCTTGAGAGAATAATCTCAAATCCATAGTGTACTTTGACAATGTAGTAGAAGAGACTACACCAAATATTAACCAGAATGCCCTTAAGTTTATTAAATCATTGTCATTTTATTTTCTTGATTTCTATATGTTCCAGATTGTTTTAGATTGTCTCCATACACCAATCCTGTTCTACTTTCATAACCAGGGAAAAGATTACCCCAAAATCTACCCAGCCAGTATAGCTGGCATTTCAATAAAAATAAATTATTTAAAAATGTTGTATCATAAGTGTGGGAGGAAGGGCGAAGAATTGGCTGGTTGAAATATTTCTTAAAAGTAAAGAGCAGCAAAGACAAATGGATGCACACCTTGTTGTCCTGCTGTGCCTTTGACAAGAGCCCCATTGCAGCATACCTTTCTGGTAGCAAAAAAAGGAGGCTGTCACTTTAAGCTTTGACTCTTGGAAAATTTTCTGAGAATCGCTGTCTTATAAAGCTGGAATAGGAAACTGTGAAGTGGTTAAAATTGCAAAGGGGGCTTGCTAAAGAATAAATCCCACATTCTTTTATTGCCTTTTCTACTGGCTTTCTCTCTTTTCATCTTTCACATTTTATGAGTTTCTGTAGTAGCCTCAAACACTCTTTGAAACTAGGCAGATAATGAGCACAAAGTAGATACATTTTACAAACTCAGTCATTTCCTTCCAAATGAAAAATAATACACAGTTTTCCAAAATAATATAATTTTTCTTTTTCCTATTTGGCAAATCTTTTTTGAGTAATAACAGCATTTTCAGGGAAAAAGTTGTAGGTACTATTTATACTAGTTTGATTAAATATGTATTGTGTCTTCCCCATCTACATCAAACTAGTTTATTCCCACCCCCAAAATACAAAACTCTGTGACTACCCAGAATGTGCATGTTTTCAGAAGACTAAACATGTCTCAACTTTTACACCAGAAGCCTGATAACCTCTAAAAGTGGCCACAGACCATTAAGTTTTGAGTTTTTAAATAAGTTACACTGCCAAACTAAAATGGTTGAAATTATAAGATTGAATTTTTAACAAGAGAATCAAAGTATAATCAAATATATCCTGTTTCACTACTTGGAGAACAAAAATAAGACCCTGTTTCTTTACTATACGAAAAATAGGAACTCTTACCCCAGTTACTACTAGAAATTTTCTTCTCTCCTTCCTTGCAAGGGGACCCCAGGCTGACTCAGACCTGGTTACTCGCACCTTATAAAGGAAAAAGAAAAAGTCCAATCAGTCTGCTAACATTGCTTCTCAAACTTCAGGTGCATATGAGTCATCTGAACAGGTTTTGAAACACAGTGTGCTGGGCCCCACCTGCAAAGATTCTGATTCATCAGGTGTGAAGTGGAGTCTGAGATCCTGCATTTGTAATCAGTTCCCAGTTGATGCTGGCTGGTCCCTAGATCACCCTTTGAGAAGTTATATGCTACAAAAAAAAAAAAAATCCTTTTTGTCAGTTTGCCTCACCTATAGCCTTCTCAGTCTATCAGATATCCAAATAACTTTGAACATCATAAAGACAGCATAAAGATCTCTATCCCTTTTCTCTCAGAAGCTCATTGGTGCCTATTAAATTTACCCATCACCTTCCCAGTAATCTTTGAGTACTATGTATTAATGTACAAAGAAAACACAGAAAAATTCCATTTATTGTGTTCTTCGTAACCTCATGAGAAATTAAAGATGACATAATGAGACCTACCACATATGTAGGCAGATAATTGGAAGAACGAGGTACTCTCTTAAGACATGTTCAAAACTTGAAACTTTCAAGCATAATAGAAGTATCACCCTAATTTTGAGTCACAAATATATTCCCTCTATAACATTAATTTTGCAGGCACTTCTGCGATGACAGAAAAGAGAAAGAGCTATGTTTTTCTGAAGTGAAGCTTTTGTCACTACTGAAAAAGAAAACAAACAGAACACTTCATTCCATATGCTTCCAGAATTGGGTCATTCCCAATCATAAGTCACATATAGACATGGAAAATTTGGATTGGAAAGCAACCTTCTTATCTTATCAGTGAAACAACTGAGGCAGGGAGCTACTTGAAAAACAAATTAGTGAAAACTGAACCTAGAAGTCAGGCCACTCTCCCATCCTTTCCCACCTTTACATCATCAGCCAAGCCAGTCACAAAAGCATTTTAACCAATGGGTGTAAGAAGCTATTCACTTCCTTCCTTAATGTGATGTGATTGTTTGCATACCACACTTATATGTGATTTTTATATCTACTATTTTATATAGGGGAGATAGGCTTTATTCTGAGTTTGTATGTACCTTGCTCAGATCTACAACCTGAGGATGGGCTCATGTGGATATTCAGACAAAGCATCATCTCACTGAACTCACACTTGGATTAAAAATAGAGCCATTCAGCCAAATATTTATGAAACGTTTAGTTCTTCAGGGCTGAGGCACAACATAGTGCACACTCTAACAAAACAACTGTTACCAGGATACAAGCGAGGGTCCCCTCTCACCTCTGAGAAGTCATGAAACTTTCTGTAGCCTCCCCATGTACTGAGCAGACTCACACCGCCTTCTCTCTGGGGAATTTTAATTGGTTGCAAAGAAGGTGCAAAGGCTTCAATGCTCGCAGTTATCTCTACCTTACAACTCCAGTTCCCACGAACCTGGTTCAATCTATGGATCATCTCACTGTCCAAAGCAAACTGCCTCTTTATATGTAAACATCCCAGATCTAAACCAGCATGAGTAGCAAATACCGATGCCTTGAAAATTTGATTTTACCTTATGTTAGAATCATGGTCATAAACATAAATTCAAATATTTTTCCTATCTATTTCTAAAAGTTCTATTATCCCACCACCAGGAAATTCTCACTGGTTATCTTCGCCAACTCCTGCAGTCTCCTTACAGTTGGTGTGTGGACTTTTTTCTTTGACTGTATGATCTCCCCTGTCCTCTCCAGCTGCTTACTTTGCCCCTCACCTTATTTCATCCCAATTTCCACTAACTCCTTATAAAAGTTTGGAGGAGGAACAAATTTTCCCCTACCCTCAAGGTGCTCTGGCTGGTCTAATAATCAAATAGACACGAGACAGATTAGCAAGAGAAAATAACCAAATTTAATACATATGTATGTATGGGAATCCTGCATACATGAAAGTATTAGAGACACACATATATGAGAAGTTCAGAGATAGAAAGGGGGATTGAGGTGCATAAGACATCCTGAGCTAAGGATGAGATATGGCACCAGAGGGCTTCAAATTGTCAGTGCAGGGTGATAAGGAGAACAGATGTTTAGCAAATAGAAATTCACCCTGCCCTATAGATAGGTCAAAAGAAGTCATCTCTGATAATCTCTTATTATAGCCAAGTCCCCTAATTCAAGTTCTAGGCAGTTAAAGGTGGGGGTGACACAACTTCTCTTGAGCCTGCAGCTAAAGCTACCTTTAGCTCAAAGTAATCTGCATACTACTGAGGCACATCTTGGGTGGCTCATTCTGAACACCCGTAAAAGACACTTTACGTGACTTTTTATTTCTCCGTTTCTCTCTTTCCAGACTTTAACATTTGGGACCTACTTTCTACAATGAAAGTAGTTTATCAAGTTATTTTCCTGAATGAAGACAGTTCTCTTTATAAGATGTTAGCTATTAAAATCACATGTTTTTACCTAACAGTACATACATATCCATTCCACAAGCATTTATTCAATATCATATTGCAGGAACTATACCAGGTGCTGACAGTAAGACATGTTTCCTACTGGGCTGATTATTTAGCTATTATCTCTCATTTCTAAATCTACTCTTTCCTACTCAGCTCTGAGATCCTGATGCTGGGACTTTGCAAACCACATTATTGCTTTGCCAGCTGGCTGTGTATTGGGTCCTGGTAATATGGGGCTTTAGTGGAAGTTAGCAAAAAAAAAAAAAGAAGGGAAATGCTCCCTCCTCTTTGTTCCCATGGGGGCCTCCTTTCTGCTTTTGATTCCTGGAAGCATCATGCAGGCAAAGCCTCTTCACCCTGCAGGGCCTTTCGGTACCCACAGCTGAATCCCATTCAAAGGTTTTCCAACCCTTGAAGAATCAGACTTGTCTCTGAGCCTCATCTCAGAGCCACCAGCATCAGTTTGCTGGTGTCCCTGACATTCTGAGGTTTAGCTTCATGGAGATCACTTCTAAGTTTCTAAGTGTTAATAATTCCAACTTTTTCCTTTTGTACTCTCCACACTAGGGGTTGTAGCTGCTTCCTAAAGTTGCTACATCTGTGACACCTTAAGAGTTCTCTTTCTACCCTTTCTATCATTTACATCTTTACACCTAGTTAGCCATTTATTGTATTAAATTCTGCCTGTAAAGACCATTAGGATAGTTTCTGTCTCCTGACTGGACTTAGATACATCTGCCCTCAGGGATCCAGTAGTCTGAAGCAGAAGATTGTCTCCTCTGACAGGAGGAGCATAGAGGAAAATGTAAGGTTCAAATTTATAACACCAAACAATATGTATAGATATAGACATTCTAATACTTTTCAATCAAGAAAAGCATTTAAAACTGTATTCACTTTAGCAAATAATATATACTTTTTAAAACTAAACTGTTAAAGCATGTATTTATAGGAGTATGGCCTTATGTTCTCTCTGAATGACTTCATTGCAATGTGCTTTTGAAAAGTTGCATCAGTTTGCAGCTAGGCTCTTCAATCTCAGTGCGACAGACCCAGTCCAGGAGCTAATTTCCCAGGATGAGGCTACTCCAGACCACCATGTTTGACCTCTAACCTCCAAAAATCAAGAACCAAAAATGACCCAGTTCTCCCTAGAAAGGTAGGAGACTAGAGAGTAAAGTGGTCACACAAACAAACAAACAAACCCACTGGGAACAAACCAACTAATCAACTAAGTCAAAGGCAAGTGGAATGTTTTCTGAAATTTCTGCATCTGATAATTCTGCTTCCACGTGACATGAGGATGAAATTTTAAAACTACTTACAATAATAAGAGCTAGTATTTACTGAGCTTTTTAAAATCCAGTTTCTATGAGCTTATGCTTATGTCCTAAATCTCGTGTAACCTCATAACAACTCTTCAATTTGGCTGCTTCTATTATCCTCATTACAGATGAGAAAACTGAGGCATAGGTTGCTCAAGGAACTTTCCCCAGACAAGGCAGCCAGTAAGTGGAGCCAAAACCAGAGCTCTTCACTGGAGAGATACTGGTTCCCCTTAAGCTCCTTAACAATGCCCCATAAAAAGGTAGCAAGTTGCTGTGAACACATTTCATAGGCTTTTGTAAAGTTTTCTATTCAAGCAGCAAACATACATTTATAAATGTCGTTTTGACAGAGTATTCAAGTTCTTGACAAATCAAAGAGCTAATGAAAGAGTTCAAGAGAAATTTGAGCACTGTGGAGTCCAGGTTTATTTTGATGCCAGAGACCGAATTGACCCACTATCTATTATTTTGCTGGCTTGATATTAATATTTGTAAAAACATTTTCAAAGTTTCTAAAGATACCTATCATTTTCATCTTTGTACCTCCACTGCTTAGTATAATACCTGACTCATGGTAAATTCTTACTGAAGATTTGTTAAAGAAAAGGAAGAATTTGGTTAATATATTCCTTCATTCTGATTGAACACATATTTAAATGTGTAGACTGTCTGCATTTGGTTAAAAAAATAGATAACTAAGTTCAAGTTAGCTTAAATGGCTTCAAGGTAGACAGAGATTCAGCTAATTTGCCAAGGTTCTTTAGCTAGTTTATGATGGATCCAGAACTGGGTCTCAGGGCAGTGAAACTCAAGACCAGCTCTTATCCACAGTGTGAAACTGCTTTGGAAGGTCTCTTAACTTCTCTGTTTCTTAGTTTTCACATCTCTAAAAAACTGGACAAATAATACTTATCTAATTAGGTATAACTTAACCAATAAATAAAATCAGGTATGTTGACAATCAAAATTGAATTTCATATTTCAAATATGGAGAGATATTGCTTAGTAATTTGAGACAGATTTTTAAAACTCACTTAAAAATTAATATGATTCTGTAAAGGAGGCCAGCTGAAAAGAGGAAATTGTTTTGGATACTTAAAAACTAGATCCAGGCAATATTTCTTATACCTTTTCAAAGCTGTGTGATGATTTTAAACTCATATTTATAGAAACAATTTCCTGGCTTTAAAATTAAATTTGGTATTATATGGTATTTACTTAAAAGTAACTTTCTGTTTCAAAAATATTAAAAACATATCAAAAGAAAAATTTAAAAGCAACTTGAACATTATTTAGAATAAAGTTTTAGGATATATCATAGCAAGAAGGCAAACCTTGAAATTGACTGTAATTGAAAGTTCATGTGAAAATGGATTCATCTAAGATGATAAGGAACTATGTGCCATATAAATCATAACTGCTCTCAGCACCCCAGGCATATTTTTCTGTCTTCTCTCTCACTTCATTCTTTGTGTATCCAACAACTGAATTTTGTCTTTACTTCAAAACCAAACTTAAAAGCTAATTTTTATGGTGCCTAATACAGTGTAGGCACACAATATTTTCTATTTTTTTCCAAGAAGTCTTATCAATTTTTCTCCACTCTCCTCTATTCTGTCATTAATCTCTATTTCTCCCATTCTTAGAGCTTGTTGTCAGACCCATGACACAGATGCTTTGATTCAGAGTGGGTGTGTCACTGGTGTTCCTGCTGAAATGAACTAGAATAGGATGCATCTGACCTTCAAAGAAATCTTCATACAGTATGGACTCAA
This sequence comes from Furipterus horrens, assembly GCF_987537825.1. Taxonomy (NCBI): domain Eukaryota; kingdom Metazoa; phylum Chordata; class Mammalia; order Chiroptera; family Furipteridae; genus Furipterus; species Furipterus horrens. The sequence continues at coordinate 162,427,882 of NW_028327174.1, forward strand.
TGTGTGTGTGTGTGTGTGTGTGTGTGTGAAACAGAACTACTCTAGCTGGTCTCCTTCAAAGCTGATTTCTAAACAGTCAAGTAGAGGATTCTTTTTTGTCCAATACCATCTGTACCTTCAATACCTAGTTCTTATCCTGGAACTTGGAATTATGTGAGACTGATGACCTCCATCTCATATTCTTGCAGCCATTGACATCCTTCAGGTGCCCCCAACTGTAGGTAGGCAACTCACTCCACAGCAAATTTAAATTGACAGAAAGAGCATTGTAAAGTTTTAATCCTAGACATTTCACAATGAGAAATTCTGGCCTTTGTGAATGTCATCCAAAGGGCGACATGGTGCAATGAGAAAGGCTTGAGGTTTGAATCCTATCTCTCTAATTTACTACCTCAATCACTTTAATGATAACAATTGATTATTTGTAGCCTAACATTAAACCTCAAAACAACTGAATGCAGTAGGTTCTAGTCCCAAATCCCATCGCCACCTTACCAAGAAAAGAAATTTAGGGTAAGAGTCAACTTTCTTTCCAAGCTAGTTAATGATTGTTTCAACTCAAGGCAATGAAACTCAAGGCCCAACTTTTAATTTCAATGTCAGTTCCTTAGCCTTTCTAGTTTAGTTTGCTCATCTTAACCAAACAAATAATTTTTACCTCATCTGGTTGTTGAGGTAGCAGTACAATGAACATTAGCTATCTTTTATCTGGAATTGTGGAACCTCTTCAAGCTAAATCAATCTGAATTAAGATCTTCAGGAAAAACAAGGGAGCATTCTATGTAATGCCCTAAATTTAATCCCATTTCTCTAACTGATGAATAGCTTCCCAAAGACCTAAGTGTCCCATGGATATAGAATTGAGTCTCCCACAGAGAGCAAGATGCCTTGTTGGTCCTCAGCAACTTAAACACATTTGCCCTGAGTAATGGAAGACATTTAAAAGAGCACTTGCCACATTTTATTGACAATAGGTTTTCCCTTTACAAATAGAAACAACTATGTTCATTTACATATCTATCAACCTGAGACAGGTTAGCTGTGTATTAACTGCTGATGAGGAAAACGAAAGTCTAGAAAGGAGGCTGTCTTTATTTTCACAAAAGAGAGGAAATCTCACTCCTGCTTCCCACTGAGAAAAAATAATGAACAAAGAAAGTACAAAGGACCTAGAGTGACATTTGCTAAATCCCTTCTTCTTTTTCCATAATGAGTGGTCAACATCCAGTGACAATATTATGATGTTGATTTTTTAAAAAGCTGATGCATCATCAATTTTTATTTATTTTTTTCTCTGTTCTGAATATGTACTTTTAAAGGAATCATTGTTTTTTGATTCTCTCCCTAATTTTCATTTAACTAAGACACCATGGAGCTCCTTCTTCTTCTTCTTCTTCTTTTTCTTTTTTTGGGGGCTGATGTGTCATTGTGGATACAGTGTAGATAAGAATCCAAAGTAAGTGTTCAAAATTATCTGTATAAATGCCAGAGATATTTATTTCCTATTGTTGCTATATAAATCACCACACACTTAGTGGCTTAGAACAACCCAAACTTATTCTTGCATTTCTGGAGGTCAGAAGCCCAGAATCAGTTTCACAGGAATAAAGTCAGACTGTTGGTGGGGTTGGTTCCTTCTAGAGGCTCTGAGTGGAGAATCCACTTCCTTGCTTTTTTCAGTTGCTAGTAGCAACCCGTATTTAGCTTGGGGCCCTTTTCTCCATCTCTAAAGCCTGCTTCCATCATCACATCACCTTCTCCTCTGTAGTCAAGTGTTCCTCTGGCTACCTTTTTTAAAAAATAATTTTTGTTATTCTATTACAGTTGTCCCAATTTTTCCCTCTTTGCCCTCCTCCGCCCATCCCATGCCCAGCTCCCACAGTCAATTCTCACCCTGTTGTCCATGTCCCTGGATCATTTATACCTGTTCCTTGACCAGACCCAACCCCTTCTTTCTACCATTACCCCCCTCCTCCCTTCCCCTCTGGTCACTTTCAGTCTTTTCCTTGTTTCCAGGCCTGTGGTTCTATTTTCTTCATTAGTTTATTTTATTCATTAGATTCCTCTTATAGATGAGATCATATGGTATTTGTCTTTTACTGACTGGCTTATTTCACTTAGCCTAATACTCTCCAGTTCCATCCATGCCGTCACGAAAAGTAAGAGTTTCTTCTTTCTTTCTGCTGCATAGTATTCCATTGTGCAAATGTACTACAGTTTCTTGATCCACTCATTATTGATGGGCACTTAGGCTGTGTCCAGCACTTGGCTATTGTAAATAGCACCACTACGAACATTGGCGTGTATAAATGCTTTTGAATTGGTGATTCGTGATTCCTAGGGTATATTCCCAGCAGCGGAATTGCTGGGTCAAAAGGCTGTTCCATTTTTAGTTTTTGAGGAAATTCCATACTGTTTTCCACAGTGGCTGCACCAGTCTACATTCTCACCAATAGTGCACTAGGGTTCCCTTCTCTCCACACTTGTTTGTTGATTTATTAATGGTGACCATTTTGACAGGTGTGAGGCGATATCTCATTGTGGTTTTAATTTGCATATCTCTGATGGCTAGTGATGTTGAACATCTTTTCATAAGTCTATGGGCCCTCTGTATGTCCTCCTTGAAGAAGTATCTATTCAGATCCTTTGCTCATTTTTTAGTTGGGCCTTGTAGTATAGCTTGATATCAGGTATTGTGATTCCTCCTTCTTTGTTCTTCTTTCTCAAGATTGCTGAGGTTATTTTGGTCTTCTTTGGTTCCATATAAATTTTTGAAATATTTATTCTTGATCTGTGAAATATGCCATTTGTTTTTTAATAGAAATTGCATTGAACCTATAGATTGCTTTGGGTAGTATGGGCATTTCAATGATGTTAATTCTTCTAATCCATGAACATGGTATATGCTTCCATTTATTTGTATCTTCTATTTATTTTCTTCCATCTATTTGCTGCACACAGGGTCCCTCCCCAGCTTGCCTCAGCTCTCATTTTAAAAACATCTCTCCAGGCACTCCCACTGCAACACTGAGTCACAGTCCAGCTTTTCATACACACCTCCTCTCCAAAAAGCCAAAAGACTCTCATAGTTACGGCTCGCCATGGCCTGCCTCCTCTGTCCAACCCAGCTGTAGATGGAATCCCTCTCTCTCTGGCACTCTACCAGCTGGCATTTGTTGCTGCAGCTATGGGTATGCTCTTCATTGTGTGTGTGTGTGTGTGTGAATCTGACTTTGTATATCCGAGTCACTCCTGGCCCAGGTCTGGGGGTTCTGTGCCCTGGGAGGGGAGGGAGCTGCAAAGCTGGGATTTCTGACCAGGCTCTCCATGGCTGCAGGCACCACACATGGGGTACTTCCCCTTTAACCAATAAAATCTCCTTACTGCCTGTTGTGAAGTATCTTTTGTACTGCTTGGCTTCCAAACTTTATATCAGCTAAGATTCCGTTGGATGTTCAGTGTATTTTTCGAAAGATTGGCCACGTATCTGAGTTGGGTGCAATAGAAAGTGGACTCAGTGGACCTACTTGGCTATCGTCTTCTCTCCCCCCTCTGACTACCTCTTAATAAAGACACTTATGATAGGGCCCCAAGGATAATCCAGGGTAATGTCCCCATCTCAGTATCCTCAAGTTAATCACATTTGCAAAGTCCCGGTTGCCATATAAATTAACATTTACAGGTTCTGAGGATTTGGATGTTGACATTTGGGGAAGCCATTATTCTGTCTTCCACACAGACAAACTACTCATTACTTGGGGGCTTAAGTAGACCTCACCCAGATGACATGGAAATGATAAAACAACTTTTGGTTTGATGTCTTGATTTGTTGATCACAGTGAGTTTTATGGAGAACTCCAACTAAAAGAGCTGGCACTCATGATCGCAAGGCAAGAAAGACTAAAATAAAAGAAAAAGTAATGACTAAAATGGTTGATTTATACAGCTCAGATTAACTGTGTGCAAGATGATTTTGTATCTGTGAAGATCTTTTGCTTGCTCCCAGTCTCCCTCACTTTAATTGAAGACACACTCACTCAAAGCTAGTGGAAGCCAGCTTGTGTTGAAAGTCTTCAGAAGTACAAACCAAAAGATATTCAATGGACATGTGTTAGTTTTTCATTCAAATGGGTCCTTCTAGAATATTTTTCTTTTAGTTTTTGATACTAACATAATATGAAGAATCAAATATGAAAGTTGATTCAAAATAATCCCCTACAAAAGAAGCTCAGTTTTCCAGGAATAGCAAATTCCGGGAACTTGAGATGGGTCCTCAAATATCTTGAGCAAGTGTGTACAATCTGACTAGTCTGTAGAACAGCCATTAAAAGAGTGCTTAACCTGATTTAGGATGAACAATGCGATATTTGGCCTTGTTAGGAAGATGGAAATCTAGTACAAGAGAAATCCTCATGTGACTTTTGAGGTAAGAATTACATAATAGAGTTTGACCCTTCTAACATTAGGAACTCTTCGTTTAAGAGACAGAGGTTGCAGTGGGAAGGGGCAAGAGGATGGGGGAAAGGGAAAACTGACCTCAACAATCTCTAGGGATTTGAGAACCTTGGATCCACCCCTACATATTGAATGCAAAGAAATAGCAAGAAAAGACAAAAACAGCTGAGGATTACTGGTCCTCACTTCAATAAAAAGGCAGAGGTTTATACTAGTTGTAATACATGTGGATCTTCACATTTCAACATTTAAATGAAGTGTGTGTGTGTTGATATGAAATGTAAATATCAAGGTTTTGGGTGACAATACCTGATAACTCCTTTCCAAAATATTTAACATAGAGCAAGCTTTATTTAGTAAAATTATGCAGGAGGATATTTTATTTTTAAGATAATTTTTGACATGTGCTCAAGTGATACACATGTGCTCATCTAAAAGTTAACTTAAAGCTCCATTTTTCACTGTTGTCTTTACTGAGCATATGGGGAAATTGTTTTGTATTCCAAACAGTGTTCCCCTCTATAAGAGCATTGGATGGTGTACTTCATTAGTCTCAAGTTATGCTCCTAAAATACAAATTACATTTTTATAATTCAAATTGAATGTTAACAATCTCAAGGCCCCTACTCTGTAAAGAAATTAGTAGCAAGTGTGTTAAAAGCAGATCACATGTAGATTATACATTATTTTCAGTAACAGAAAATCTTAGGCACAAGAGGAATGAGTGATTGGCCCAAAAACATCAGCAGACAATTCTAGCACTAGGAACAGACATCAAGACTTTTGGCTTCCAGCCAGGACCACGAAAAATATACCAACTTCCATACCTAAAGCTGGACAATTAAAAAAAATTATTGACTGTAAATTTAACATGTAAAAAAAATTATTTAAGACTTTTTATCCTCTAAGGGGTTATATCAAACAGAAATTCTTTGGAAAATCACCTCAGTTGTGCACTTCATCATGTCCTATGTGATGCAGCCTTAGTTAATAAACATATTTTGTTCTGTTTTATTCTTTGATTAAGTCTCATCCAACTCTTCTCCCTGGCAGTCAGGGGAATCAAATCATCCATTCTGAATGGAGCACTGGATTTGCTACTTTTTAACTCAAGGATTAGATTTGCAATTGGGGAATCTTTGAGTAGCATCAAACCCACCCTAGAAAATTCTGTGATTAATTTCACTTATAAATTTAAAGGATTTTTCAGCTGTCTTCACCCTTAAACAAGGATTTACTGAAATATTGTCCTCCCCAGTGATGGAGATAATTCCTCATCCAGCAGGACTTCTGCTTTCCCAGAGGTAGATGGTTTGACCAAGGAGGATGAAATTAGCACACACACACACACAAAACATGCCATCTGAGACTTTCAGAAAATGAAGATCCAGGGGGAAATCTTAGAGCATAAATTACTTTGAGGTTTGTTTTTTTTTTCTCCCTCGGTCTTAGTTGGAGAGATTTGTGTTCTTCACATGCACAGCTGTGGAGTCTCTGGGGGGATTTCTTGCTCTTTTTCATTTTTGCATATCAGCCAAAAACCAAGTTCTAAGCATCAAATGTTGTACCCAATATAACATGTGTGGATTTTCTAAAGGATGCTAGACAGGAAACTGATTAAAATCCAAGGTGGATATTCTGACAGTTAGGCAGTACCATGTGTATGTAGAATGATGAGGGAAGAAATAACTGAACAGGTGGGATCCAGGGCTTTATTTTGTGACTCTGTTTGTTGTTATTGCTATTTGTTTGTTTAGTTCTCACTCTGGTTCTAATAATTTTTACAGACTTGGCCAAATTAATGGAACTTTTATTATCACAGTTATACTGGTGAGATAAATATTTGTTGTACAAATAAACCAACGAACAAATCTGAGATTAATCTTTGTTATTTGACCTTGGCCAAGTGATTTAGTCTAAACTCCTTATTTCTTTGTCTCATGATTTAGTCTAAGTAAGTTCTAAAATTTATTTTGGTTCCAAATATTAATAGTTAACATTTACAGATCACTTACTGTGGGTTGGGCACTGTTCTAAGCACTTCCCTGTACCAACTACATTATTTTTATTTTTAAGTTCTTTTTTTAAAGTATATTATATTGATTATGTTGTTACAGTAGTCCCAATGTTTTTCCCCTTTGCTCCCCTCTGCCCAGTACCACTCTTCCCCCTACAATCTCACCCCCCTTAGTTCATGTCCATGGGTTATGCATTTAAGTTCTTTGGCTTCACCCTTTACTATATTATTCTTAACTTCCCCCTGTCTATTTTGTGCCAACTAATTATGCTTCTTAATCCCTGCATCATTTCCCCATTTCTCCCCCCCCCCCAGCTGATAACCCTCCAAATGATCCCCATACCTATGATTCTGTTCCTATTCTGGTTTGCTTAGTTGGATTTAGCTTTTAGTTTTTAGATTCAGTTGTTGACAGTTGTGAGTTTGTTGTCATTTCAGTGTTCATAGTTTTGATCTTGTTTTTCTTAAATAAGTCTCTTTAAGATTTCATATAATAATGGTTTGGTGATAATAAACTCCTTTAGCTTTACCTTGTCTGGGAAGCACTTTGTCTGCCCTTCCATTCTACATGGTAGTTTTGCTGGATAGAGTAATCTTGGTTGTAGGTCCTTGCTTTTTATCATCTTGAGTACTTCTTGCCAGCCTCTTCTTGCCTGCAAAGTTTCTTTTTAGAAATCAACTCACAGTCTTACAGGCACCCCTTGTAGGGAACTCTTTGCTTTTCTCTCTCCGCTTTTAAGATTCTCTCTTTATCTTTAACCTTTGGCATTTTATGATGATGTGTCTTGGTGTGGTCCTCTTTGGGTCTAGCGTGTTTGGGACTCTCTGTGATTCCTGGACTTGTATGTCTATTTCCTTCACCAAATCTGGGAAGTTTTCCTTTACTAGTTTTTCACAGAAGCTTTCCATTTCTTGTTCTTCACTTTCTCCTTCTGGCACCTCTATGATTCAGATGTTGGCATGTTTAAAGTTGTTCCAGAGGTTCCTAAACCGCTTCTCATTTTTTTCAATTCCTGTTTCCTCATTCTGTATTGGTTGACTGTTTTTTTCTTCTTTATATTCCAAATCATTGATTTGAGCCCCAGTTTCCTTCCCTTCACCATTGGTTTCATGTGGATTTTCCTTCATTTCACTTAGTATAGCCTTCATGTCCTCCCTTATGCGTTTGCCATACTCAAGCTTATCTGTCAAGCCTGTGAGCATCTTTATCAAAGCGATTTGGATTTTCCATCTTCAAGGTTGGCTATCTCCTCTTCACTTAGGTCTCCCACTGGAAACTTGATCCTTTCCCCCTTTTGGGCCATAGTTCTCTGTCTCCTCATCTTGACAGGCTCCTGTGTTTTTTTGCCTCTGTCTTAGGTAGAACTATCATACCTGTAAAATTGTAGGGGGCAGAGCTTTAGGTATTTGTCAGTACAGGGCGACCTGTTTCACCATGTTGTGGCGCTGTGTGGTGGGGAGGGGTCAGAGAGGGAACAATGCCATTTGCTCAGCACTTGCCCCTTTTCCAGGCACTTTTCCCACTTCCATACGGGACTGGCACCTCTCTAGCTGTTGCTCTGGCCGTTATTCCCAGAGTGGGTGGGTCTGCGGACATTCTAGGACCATGGGGGCCCTTTAAACATGTGGACTCTGCTGAGAGACCAGCAGTTTCTTCCTCTGCCCCAACCCCCATTGGTTTGCATAGTCAGAAGCAATGAGGCTTGATTTTCCCTGGCCCTGGGACCATGAGCTGCACAGTTTGGTCAGGAGCTGGGAACACTCCCCAGGTGTCCCTCCACACTTTTTAAAATGTGTGACTGTGCTTTCCTCTGGCCTGCTGCTGCTGCCACCACCACACCACATCCTCTTTACGCGGGATCCACCCTGCCTACCTGTCTGGATGAGTATTTCTTTTTTATATCTTTGTTTGCTGGACTTCCATGCAGCTTGATTTTCTGGAACTTCTGGTTGTCTCTAGTTTTGAGGTAGTTGTATTCCTTCTTAGTTGTAGAGGAAGATGCAGCATGTCTGTCTAGGCCTCCATCTTGGCCAGAAGTCACCCAACCACTTTTAATCTTCACAAATACTTAGGAACTAAATGATAATATTAACTACATTTAATAGGCAAGGAAACTGAGGCGGAGAGGTTAAATAACCTCTACAATGTCATATAACTTGTAAGTGGCAGAATCAGAATTTAACTATAGGAATCACTCCAAACTGCGTGCTTTAACCACAATCTATACTGCTTTGCTAAAACGGTATGGGAAAAAAGTGAAAAGAGACTCTGTATGTACTACATCAATCTAGATCTTATCAAAATATAAATCTTTTGTCTTTATTAGCAAGGAATACATTGACTATATCTTTGAATTCCACCCCAATCTTAATGCTCTCTCCCTTCAAGGAAAAAACTAATCCTATCACTTGGTACCTATCCTTTAGATAATTTCTTAGTTGACACCACCTTTGGCTCTTTCTTATGCTGGGTCTCTGCACCTGGCTTGGAGTTGACAGGTGAGAAGGCATTGCTCTTCATTTGAAAGGAAGCAAGCAGAAAGTTGTGTGTTGTGCTTTGGGAGAGGCATAGAAATGTCCCCTATGTTAAATAGAAGTTCGATAAAAACCAGATCACACATTTTAATTAGTGTAATTAGAGGTGCTTATTTATAAAGGGACTATTTAAGTGGATTTTAAGGGAACCACAAGAATAATACACCAACCTAGAGTTAGTAGCAACACAGCTGCTACCACCCCCTTGGTGTGAAGGAAAGAACTGAAGGAAAGAACGTCATTAACAGAATCACAGAGAAGACAGTTGTTGAGCAGCCACCTCTGGGAACCGTGACCTTGGAGGAAGGTGCACAGCCAGCTTGAGGCCACCCTGTAGAGAAAGGACAAGGGCTAAATAAATACCTGACCTCATTTTTCTCCCTCTGATCATCTGGGAAGGCTCCCCACTGGCCAACCCCCCCAGAGAAAACCATTAGGCAGAGGAGTCAGTTTGTGTAATCCACACAGATTAGCCTCAGGGGGGAAGCAACTGGGGTGAAAAAGAATAGATAGTATAGGGGGAGAAGCAAATGAAGATACCTGGCAAATCTGTATCAAGCTGGTATTTCCAAGAGAGCTGTTGTGGGCCCAGGAGGTTAGGTTCACCCAGAAATACATTTTGAAATACAACAGGTAGCACCAAACTGTCTATCCAAATCCCAAGAGCCCTTAATACTTAACATGGCTTGGTTTTACCATCTTTTATTCACTAAGCATCTATTTTGTAAGTCATTTTAAAGGAATTCACTCCTTCGTGTTCTAGTATAAGACCTAGAAATTGAAATATTATATTTTTTCTTAAGATCATTGTTTAAAAATTCCAATTAAGTAACCAATGCAACTTTCATCTCAAACCCACCTTTCCAACAGACCCTCCACCAAATGACAGGATGTAGTCATTACTAGTTTTCTCATGAAAGTACTGAAAACTTTCAAAGAGAAAGAAACAATATTCTGCATTCCTGCGGCATCCATTAGCAAAGCAACTAGCAGCAGCTTCGTATCCTTTACATTCAAAGAACCTTTTCATCCTTTTATTAGTGATTCCCTTCATGATCTGTTCACAGTAGAGCAAAATTTGTTTTGTTCTGTTCTGTTCATTCATCCAATAAACTTTAAGGGAAAAAAAATTAGGTGACTGCCCAAGATCATGTAGTAGAATAAAGGTGGGAAGTGGAAGATATCTAGGAATCTGCTTAATGTTAAACAGCAATAGTTTAACATCAAGCAGCAACTTCTGGCTCTGATTTCAGGAATATGGCTAACAGAATGGCTTTTACTGATTCAGAAAACAAGTAGAATTATGTATAGCTAGAGAGCTCTTTAGTTATAGAGCTTGTATTAGTCAAAATAGGCCAAGGTATGCTGCACTAACAAGCAACTCTAACATCAGAGTGGTTAATACATACCCATATTCTGGGCCTGGCATCTTTTCAGGTCAGCCCCTTTCCAAATGGGGCGTCAGGGATCTAGGCAGTTTTAGTTCTGTAGTTATGTCATCCAGAACAGGTGATCTTCAGGTTGCCTGATGCAGCAGAGGAAGAGAGAGCTGGAGGTTTGCATTTAAATGCTTTAGTCTAGAAGACACATACCTCCCATTTAACAGTGGCGTTTGGTTAGAACTAGTCCCATGGCCCTGCCTATCTGTTAGAGCTGGAATATACGTCATAGGGATATTTGGTCAGAGGCAAATCTCTCTGCTACCATTTCATCTCCACATACTTATTCATGCAGCAGGGGGCTCCTGAAGTGGATGTGAGGGACCCCCTCAGACGTAAAAAGTATACTTTTTAGTAAATGAAGCTTGTTCTCTCTACCTTTGCTTGGAATGGAACTTCTTTACAGAAGTTTGTTAATGTAGTATTATCATTGAATCTTGTTCAGGGATGTAGCAAAAGCAAATATGATGTCATGGCAACAGCACAGGGTTGAGAATCAAATGCTATATCCTCAGCTCTATCATGTAACCTTGGGGCTGTTACTGATCTCTGAGCATCAGTTTTCTTATCTGTAAATGGAGATAAAAAGTTCTTCCCTTTAAGGATTAGTGTAAAAGCAAGGTGAAGGGTGTTTTGCTTTAGTCATAAAAGAGCCAGGAAAGGAGTTCTGAGAAGAAACCATTGATCAGAGAAATGCAGGTAATGAAGAATTCATGGATGAAGAGGGCTGGAAAATTATCTAAGAAAGGAAACCACCTTTGTGTTGGGAGAGACTGCAGGTAGGAGAATTGAAAGGAAGTCAGGTAAGAGTAGCGTGGAGAAGGAGCCTACACATGCACCTTGCAGGTTGTGATCTCTTAAGAAAGGAGAGAGGAAAGACCTTAATGGAGATTTCTTTGGTTTGAGATGGAGGGAATGACCTGGTCTGGCTTGTATTTTTAAAAGATTACTCAGGTTCTAGTGAGGAGAACCCATCAGAAGTAAAGAGACTGATCAAGAGGCCATGTGATCAGAAGGCCATGGGGTTACATCGACTGAGAGATAATAACAGTATAGATTAGCTGGGTGTGGAGGAAGAAATAGTTAGACAGAAGAAGACATTTAAAGGGATTTCGACAGGACTTGATAGCAAGTGGGATACAGAGTATTAGGAAGAAGGAGGTGTCAAGAATGGCTCCTAAGTTTCTGGCTTGCCTAATTGGATGGGTGCTACATCATTCCCTGAAATTAGCCCTGGAAGGGGATTGAGTTTGGGTTATAGGAGAAAGATGAAAAGTTCACTTGTGGAAGTACTGAATTTTAGTTTCTTTGAGCATTTCAAGTGGAGATAACAAGAAGAAACCTCTCTAATGTGTAAATGCTTGGTGTTGTTTCTGGCACATAGTGCAAAAAAAAGTCAGTGATAGTATTGTTGTAGTTATTATTATTGAAAGTCATGAGGCTTTCAGGGCCTTCCACAACCTGTGACCCATTTACCTGCCCACACTGAAATAGTGCTATTTGCTTTCAGGTATAACTTGTCATCTTATTTCCCTCTAGTCTATTTCTAACCCCATTATTTTATTTATTTTTATTTTTTTATCTTCACCCAAAGATATGTTTATTGATTTTAGAGAGAGAGGGAGGAAGAAAGAGAAAGGGTGAGAGAGAGAAACATCGATTGGTTGTCTTCCATATGCACCCTGACAGGGAGTCGATCCTGCAACCTAGGTGTGTGCTTTGACCAGGAATCAAACCTGCGACCTATTTTGGTGTATGAAATGGTGTTCCAACTGACTGAGCCACCTGGCCAATGCTCCAATCTACCCACTTTTTATGGTCTATTTTAGGTGTCATTTCCTCCATGCACAAAGTCTTTTCTTATTCCCTATTTCTAGCCTCTAAAATGCTGTAAAAATTTGTGATTCTCAAAATCTGGATTTTGGTATTATTCCAAATTGTGCTACTTTCTGACCAGAATCCTTTATCCTTCCAGCTGTCACACTCAGTTATCTTTTCTTAAACCAGTTTGGGATCTCTAGTTTCCATGTTCCCTCTATTTTGCCTATCAGCACCCCTCCCATCTTTCTTTTCTTCTCCATCCCTCATTTCAACCACATTCTTATCAATACTCCCAAGCAATTTTTTTTTACTTTTAGTCCTTTTTATTATAGATGTCTACCAAACTCTAACCCTGGACCAATTCAATCATCTACCACCTCCAGGATTTTATCTAGGTTTAGGATACCACTGGAGAAAATGATCCCACAATGAGGTCAGTACAATTGTAAATTTCTGTTATGGTTCCTACACAGAATTGGTTCCCTCACTACTATCAAGTGATTTTTTAGTTTTCCTAAATTTCCAACTCACAGACTCTTCACTCGCTAGCTGTCTGCAGAAGACTTTGCCTTCACAAGCAGAAAAAAACTCACTAAATAAAAGGCTCCAGATGGGGTCTGCTTTACTTTCTGATGCAAACTCATGAACATGTCTGAATCTAATCCCTATATTCCCTTAATTTTCTCAGTTCATAAGGAAGAAAGGGTCCCATTGTTATAAGGCTACTTATTATGTAAACTCCACTTTCTACTCAAAACACCACTTCCAGGAACTTGATTCTCTCTTCTGTTACCAGTATCTTCCTTTGGACTCGCTCCTTCCTATCATCATTTAAACATGCTCAATTGTCTCCAGCTTCAAGTCAAAACAAAAAGACTCCCTTGCACACACACACACACACACACACACACACACACACACACACCCTTGTAGTTGTGCATCTTTTCCCCTCTACTTCCTTTCCCCCATCCCAGACTCAGTTTTCATTTTATTTAATCTCTTGGAAATATTTGATTCAATCTCTGTACTTTGCTTTCATGATACAGGTTCACTTAGTTTTCCTTTGACCCTTCCAATCACTCCTTCTGCACGATGGTATCCTCCTTAAGTGCTGGTGTATTCTTTCTGAGGCCCTCTTCTCTTTATTTTCTCTGTACTCTCTTGAGGCAATCTTAATACATGGCTACAAATTACCACTTGTGTTGATGGTCCCAAGTGTGTAACAATCTCAAGCTCCAATTTCCCTCATGGGATTCAGATTCACATATTCAACCATATTCTGCATATCCCTAATTGGTTGTCCCACTTGCATCATATGTTTCTTATGATTATCATGTACTCATTGTTTTCTCTCAAACCCGCTCTATCTTCTGTATTCCCTATACCAATGAGTGGCAGTGCATTTTGCTTCAATGGAAATCTGGAGAGCACACTCTAGTGTCTAAGTTCCTTAAGGTAAGAATTAGAGTTTTCTACCAAAATCTAACCCTGACCGATTTATTCACCACTTTATATCCAGCACTTATGGCAATGCTTGACACATAGTATGGTCTCAGTGCATACTTAAGGAATGAATTAATTATTCTTTACTCTCTTTTATTCCTCATATTCAATAAATTACCAAGTTCTGTCAATTCTTCCTTCCAAATACTCTTTTAATCCTTATCATCATGGACACCAACCTAGTTCAGGCCATTATTATTGTTTTAATTGTCTCTTAATTGATTTCTTTGCCTTTAGTCTGTTCTCTGTAGCAGAGACTGCTAATTACACCCAATAGCCATACTCATTTCTTCCTTTTGGTAATGGAACTGAGCACCATGTCTCCCAGCTAGAGACCACAGATCCCAACCTCCCTGGCAGCTCCATATAGCCACTCCAAGCTACAATGTCACCTGACCAAATAAGTTCTGGTCAATAGCCTGGGAATAGAAATAAAGTATGTACCTTCCCCTTTATGCAGTCTGGATTGTAATGAGATGGTGGTGAGTCAAATTCAAACTTGCAGGTGAAAAGAGCACAGTAGGGAATGTAGGCACCACAGGCTGTAAGGACTGTTTGCCATGTCAAACTTTAAAGTGAGAGAAAAAGAAATATTTTTTTCCTGTGGAAGTTATGGTTATTTGGCTTCTGTGAAATCAACCAGACCAGTATCCTATTATTCCATTTTTCTTTCTCAGCCAGAATATTTTTTTCCTGTAATCTAGCTAAAAGGATGTTATTACATTGCAAACCTGACTAGGTCTTTGCCCCTTGTTGTATTTATTTTTGTAGCCTTCAGAGAGCTTAGTTACATGATTTTGTTTATAGCAAGAATTCACTAATATTGATAAATTATTAAGTTCATTTTCCTATGGTACCAAAATTACATAACTTAACATTTAATTGCATGCCACATCATGCATAATCAGATGAGATATCAGTTTCCTCAGCTTCTGAAATCACCTTAGATAGACTTCACCCCATCCCCAGCTCCATTATCTTATGACCAAAGAGTCAGCAATCTTTCTGATGAGACTTTTCTGCAAAGAATGAAATTTCTACATGTATCACTGACCACATTTAAAGCAAGGAAAGAATATAGATAGAAAGGTGGGGGAGGAGGAAGACAACAACACAGAACTCTGTTCAGTGAGAGGTAATAGAAATTCATTAGAAATTTATTTATACTTATTGGTGATGTAAGCTGTAGTTGTGACCATTACACATTAAGCCATAATAATGTGTTTAGGTGGTGCATTTCTGCTAGGAAGATGATCATTACAAATTTAGATTTCAATTTGGCTAATACATGTTGAGTCCCTAATATGTGCAAGGACGGTGTATATGAAAATCTCCTAAAGTAATTCAGTGTTTGAAGTTCGCTTGCCCTCCAGGGAGGGTTTCTAGATTACTTGAGGTTTGGAAGGATCTCCCAGAACAAGACCATATTTTTAAGTCCTTAAAATTAATCTTAACAAATTCTAATCAGCTCAAGTCTTAGAGTTGGGCTAAAATGGGGATAGTGTCGGAAACTCCATCAAGTTCAGAGTTACCTCCTCGCCCAAATGTACATTTTTAAAAGCTTTGCTATTTTTCTCCTAGTATGAAATATCTTAAACTTGATTATTCTGAGTTGTTAGTAAAACTCTATCATAAAGTCCCATCAATAATGCAGTTGTTTTTCACAAAGCACTCCATTATACTTGTCATTTGGATATAAAAGCCACATTTTTGTGTGACACAGAGAACAGATTGCCCCAGACAAGCAAAGGCACCTGGGCAACTGATGCCTTCAGCTGGGTTCTTGTAATTCCTCATTATTTTGTTCACTTAATCTTCTTGTTTTGTTTTTTTTTAATTCAAATTTTGCATCTCAAAGAAATTAACTAATCTAGAAGTTAAAAGGCGGTGAGGATCATTTAGAATCCAACATTTCTCCACCCCCTCCCACCCCCCAGATTGTAGGTGACAAGGCAGAGAACAAAGCAACAAGTTTTAAGGCAATGTAAAAAACCAGCATGCTTTTTAAAATTTAATCTCAGTTTTAAACCCACTAAATTTTGAAAATAGCTGTTAACATGAACAGAAGAAACACCTGAAGCCTTGAGGCAGAGTAGCTTTCTGGAAAAAAAAACACATTAATATTTCATGTAGAAGGAATTTTTCAAGGTACATATCAGTTCTTCAAACAAGTGAGATAGATCACATACACATCCACCACAGGTCTGTTGAGTTTCATCCAGGAGAATGGTGTCAGGAAAATTCTAAACTTTACACCCCTACTTCCTTGGTCAGCAAAAGCACTGTACTTTGAAAGACAAGGATATCTCCACATATGTAAAATGAAAGAAATAATAATAATAAAACTGCTAATGTTTCTTAAGTGCTTACTGTGTGTTGGGCTCTATATTAAGTACTTTATTTGAATTATTAATTTTTTAAAATAACATCAACCCTTTGAGATGGATGTTCTTGCCCTGTGAGGAAATGGAGGCCCAAAGAAGTTAATTGTTAATGTTGCACAGCTAGTAAGTGGCCAAGTAAGGATTTAAATGCAATTTTAAAAAATTAGCAGATTTTTAAGAGCAGTTGTAGATTCACAGCAAAATTGAGTGGAAAATACAAAGAGTTTCTATATAACCCCTGCCCTCACCCCTCATGCATAATGTTCCCCACTAGCAATATCTTCTACCAGAGTCATTTGTGATCATCAGTGAACCTCCATTGATACATCATTATCACCCAAAGTTCATAGTTTACATTAAGTTCATTCCTGGTCTTCTACATTATAAGGGTTTGAATAAATGTATAATGAGATATATCTATCATTACAGCATCATGCAAAATAGTTTCCCTGCCCTAAAAGTCCTCTGTGTTCTTCTATTCATCCCTCTCTTCCTCTAACTTCTAGCAACCACTGATATTTTTACTGTCTCCATAGTTTTGCCTTTTCTAGAAAGTCATAGAGTTGAAATCATAGCGTATGTAGCCTTTTCAGACTGGTTTCTTTCATTTAGTAATATGTGTTTAGTTTATCCATATCTTTTCATAGTTTGATAACTACTTTCTTTTTAGCTCTGAATAAGATTTCATTGTCTGCATGCACACTGTTTATCCATTCACCTACTGAAGAACATCTCAGCTGCTTCCAAGTTTTGACAATTCTGAATAAAGCTGCTATAAACATCTATGTGTAGAGGTTTGCATGGATGTAAGTTTTTAACTCCTTTGGATAAATATCAGGGAACATGATTGCTGGGTTATATGATAAGAAAATGTTTAGTTTTATAAGAAAATACCAAACTGTCTTCCAAAGTGGCTGTAACATTTTACAGTTCCATCAGAAATAATGAGAGTCCCTGTTGCTTCATATCTTCCCCACTATTTGGTGTTATCAGTGTTCTAGATGTTTACCTTTCTAATAGGTGTATTGTGATATCTCATAGTTTTAATTTATAACCCTTGATGGTATATGATATGGAGCATCTTTTTCATCTCTGTGTATATATATTTGTAAAGTGTCTATTCAGATATTTTGCCCATTTTTAAGTTGGATTGTTCATTGTCTTGTTGAGTTTTAAGAGTTCTATTTTGGATAACAGTTCTTTATCAGATATGTCTTCTGGAGCAGGCATTACAACTGATACCACAGAAATATAAAGGACTATATAAGACTACCATGAAAAATCATGTGCCAACAAATTGGATAGCTTATAAGAAATGAATAAATTCCTAGAAACATTCAACCTATCAAGACCACAATAAAGAAATAGAATATCTGACCTGTCCAATAATGAGTAAAGAGATTGAATCAGGAATTTAAAATATTCCAACAAAGAAAAGTCAGGACCAGATGGCTTCACTGGTTAATTCTATAAAATATTTAAAGAAGAATTAACAACAATCCTTCTCAAACTCTTCTAAAATTGAAGAGGAAGAAGCATTCCCAAACTCATTTTCTGAAATGAACATTATTCTGATACCAAAGCCAGCTAAGGACACTACAAGAATAGAAAACTACAAGCCAATATACCTGATGAACATAGATGCAAGACTCCTCAACTAATACTAACAAACCCAATTGAGCAGAACCAAACACCATTATCAAGTGTGATTTTTTTCCTTGGGCTGCAAAGAATACTCAACATATGCAGATCAATAACTGTGATGCATCATATTAACAGAATAAAGGATGAAATCATATGATCATCTCAGTAAATGCAGAGAAGGCATTTGACAAATAAAACATCTTTTCATAATAAAAAACTCAACAAATTGGGTATACAAGAAACATAACTCAACATGAAAAAGTCATGTATGACAAGCCCACAGCTGACATTATATTCAGTGGTGAAAGGTTGAAAGCTTTTTTTCTAACACCAGGAAAAAGGCCAGTATGTCCACTCTGCAATTCCTATTCAACATGTATTAGAAGGCCTAGCTAGAGCAATTAGTCAAGAAACAGAAATAAAAGGCATTTTAAATCAGAAAGAAAGAAGCAAAATTATCTTTGTTTGTAGATGATATGATCTTACACATTGAAAAACCAAAAGATTCCACCAAAAAAACCTTTTATAACCAATCAATAAATTCAGTAAAGTTGCAGAATACAAAATCAAAATACAGAAATTAGTTTTATTTCTACACACTAACTATCTGAAAAGTAGCTGAAGAAAGAAATCCCATTCACAATAGCATCAAAACCAATAAAATACTTAGGAATAAATTTAACCAAAGATATAAAAGATCTGCACAGTGAAAACTACAACACTGATGAAAGAAATCAAAAATGATACAAACAAATGGGAAGACATTTGGTGTTTTGTGAATCAAAATAATTAATATTGTTAAAATATCCATACTATCCAAAGCTATCTACATATTTAATGCATGCCTATAAAAATTCCAATGATATTTTCCCACAGAAATAGAAAAAACAATTCTAAAAATTGCATGGAACAACAACAATAACAAAAACCCTGAAAAGTTAAAGCAATACCAAGAAAGAAGAACAAAGCTGGAGGCATCACACTTCCTAATTTCAAACTATACTACAAGGCTACAGAGATCAAAACAGTATGGTACTGGAAAAAAAACGATACATATACAAAAAAAAAAAAAAAAAAAAACAAGAGTCCAGAAACAAACCCACACATATATTTGACAAGGGAGTCAAATGGGGAAAGGATCGTCTTTTCAGTAAATGGTATTGGAAACACTGGATCGCCACATGCAGAAGAATGAAATTGGACCCCTATCTTATACAATTCACAAAAATTAACTCAAAATGGATTATAAGCTCAAATGTAAGAACTGAAAACATTAACTTCCTAGAAGAAAAGAGCAAAAAAGTTCTTTGACATCAGTCTAATTTTTTTTTCCTTTTGCCTATTTTGAATTTAATTTAGTCTTTTTTTTCTAGTTTCCTAAAAAACTAGAGGCAGAAGCTTAGATTATTGATTTTAGATTTTTCTTCCTTTCTAATATGCAAGGTGGGGCAAAAATAAGTTTATAGTTGTCCATATGGAAAAGAATACAATAATTAATAAATAATAATACAAGAATAAACTCTGTGCTTCACGTACTCACAACTGTAAACCTACCTTTGCCCCACCCTGTATGCAGTCAATGCTTTATATAAATTTCCTGCAAAGCACTGTTTCACTGCAGTTCACAAATTTTGGTAAGCTGCATTTTCATTTTAATTTAGTTTTTAAATTTTTTAAATTTCTCTTAAGATATCTTCTTTAATTTATGTGTTTTTTAGAAATGTGTTTTTAATCTTTTGTATACTGGGAGTTTTCTAGCTATCTTTTGGTCATTGATTTCTAGTTAATACTAGTGTAGGCTGAGAGCATATGTTGTATAATTTCTATTATTTTAAGTTTGTTAAGGTGTGTTTTGTGGCCCAGAATGTGGTCTGTCTTGGTGAATGTTCCACATGAGCTTGAAAATATGTGTATTCTGTTGTTGTGGTATGGATTATTATATAGATGTCCATTATTCCTAGTTGGCAGATGCTGCTTTATTGATTTTTCTGATAAAGCAATGTTGAAATCTGGAACTTAATACTAAATTCACCTATTTTTATTTGCATTTCAATCAGTTTTTGGTTCATGTATTTTGAAGCTCCATTGTTAGGCAATGGAGGTTGTTCCCTTTATCAGTATTTAATGCCCTTCTTTATCCCTGATAATTTTCCTTGCTCTAAAGTCTTCTTTGTTTGAAATTAATATAGCTACATTAGCTTTCTTTTGATTAGTGTTGTCATAGTAAACACAATATGTTTTTAAATTCTCTTCTAACTTAAGAAAAATTAGTACTTGTTATAATTACTTCTGGTCTTATTTACTGGTCTTACTGTATATTTATTTGTATAAGGTAGTTATTATATAGTAATAATAATAAAAACTGATAAAGTATACCTAATATTTTTCCTCTGAACATTAAAAAGTAAACATTTTATTGGCTACTTGTATATACTTTTCATAGCCATTGTAGTAGGCAGAATAATGATCCTCCAGATATTTATGTCCTAATTTCTGGCACCTATGGCTATGTTATATGGTGAAAGGAACTTTGCAGATGTGATTAGGTTAAGGACTCTGAGTTAGGGAGATTATTTTGGATTATCTAATCAGCTCAGTCTTAAAAAATGGAGAACCATTCCTAGCTTTGATCAGAGAAAGATGTGAGTGGTTACAGAAGAATGTGGTGAGAGGGTGTAACATCGCTGGGGTTAAAAGTGGAGGGAAGGAGTCATGAGCCAAGGAATATGAGTAGCCCCTGGCAGCTGGTCCAAGCAAGAAATGGACTCTCTCCTAATAATGTACAAACTTCAGGGTATTTTTATTTTTAGGATTGTGTTATCCGGGCTATGCTTTGGTATTTTGCTCATATAATAGTCTTAAGGAGTTAGACCAGACAACTGAGAGGGCATAACACAAGATAGAAAGATACATTAAGTAACAGAACCTAGTATAGTTTAATTTTATAGCTACCTTAGTTTATGTCCTCTTTTGAGAAAAGTTTCTGGAGCCAAACTCAGAAGTGCCTTTTTTATTGTGTCCTGATAGATACGCAAAAGTCATGATAAATATTTGGAAGGTAACTATAGTAAAGTGGGGGCAGGACTTCTTTGAAGGCACAGAAATCAATTCCTTTAAGGCAGACTTCCTGAAAGGTTGCTCAGACACTTGACTATTAACAACAATATGCTTTAGCTATTAGTAATTAACTGTGACTCAAGAGATTGTTATATAGCCATGAAAATTATGATGCATAATCCTTTTTTTTAACAGATGTTCATACTATGTTGGTAGGAAAAGAAGATAACAGAACAGTATGGGAATATTAGTCAACTTTCATTTGGAAAATTTTGGAAGGATATCTACCAAAATATTTACAATGGCAGTCTCTGGGCAGGAAGCTTTTAGGAGAGGTATTTTCTGTTTGCCTATCAATATAACTTTTTTTTTTTTTTTTTTACAATGACTATGAGCTACTTGTACTACAAGAAGAACACACATTTCTAAACATATAAGTAACCCTAATGCGAACTCTTCAGAGTCATATTTCCATTAGCAGTTATGCTGGGGATATAACAATTCCTCTTGGAACCTTAGAGCTGGTCACCCCATGGTCTAGGTTGAAAAATACAAGCCACATTTATCATCAGGACATCCAGAAAACCATTAAAAAATTTATCAATTAGAACTGATTGCCCTACCTGCTTTTCAATGACCCTCCAGCCTATCTGAGCCTGTGTTTAGCAACTATACAAAGATATTTAAAAATTAGCACCTTGCAAGATGGAGGAATAGATACCATTCAGGAACCAATCCTGAGCTTTGCCAACACAAGACAATATTTAGGGAAGGCTTAAAATTAGAAGCTAATGCCATGACTCACAATGCTCAGAATGCCTGAGTGATTGAGAAATTTATGAAGAATATCATATTTTGCCTTATCTGTAACAATCTGTCAAAGATCATCTCTCCATTGCAATCCTGGTTTGAAGTTAATCCTTTGACCCCGTAACTCATTGTAAGATATGCCGTACAAGGAGAGAAAGCTGACATAAGTGAAGATGAATTGAAAGCACTTGTAATTCTTTCCAATGGAGATATGTGAAGGGCTCTGAACACTTTGCAGAGCTCCAAAATGGTTTTTGGGAGGGGAACCAGACAGATGCCACTTTAAGTCTGATTTTACCAACATTCTGGCCTGGATGTTGAATCAGAACCCCACGACAGCCTATAGAAATATTCGTTAACAGAGTTGACAACTCAAAAGAGGTTGGTATTACATGATATCATTTTCTGTACATAGAATTGACTTTCCGTTATTGGTTCAAATACTTTTATTGATCAAAATGGCAGACATTAAAACTTTCTTTTGCTACCATTGAGAAGAAGATTCAACTGAGTTCCTCTATTGCTGCTTTTAAATCACCAGCAACTCAATTGTTGCAGAGAATTACACTTCTAGCTACAATTCACAGGACCCAGCAGTAGTTGAAAACAAAAGATTCATTTATGTGATAGAACTATAATCACCCAAAAGTATTGAGGAGCAGAGTTCTAGGCTTTAGTTGGCAAAGTTTTTTAAAGTACAGCATTTATGGTATAGTAAAGATATAGAAAGCAAGATTTATGTACAAATATGTGATTGCACTGTTTATTTGTCTTTCTATAGGAAAAGCAACAACAACAAAAGCTTTTGTTAGTTTTGAGGCTTTTACTCCTTAGTTGCTTAGATAAAGAAAAAATGATCTAACCCGTTCTGTTTTAGAATATAAGACTTTCAAATCTAATATGGTCAAAGTTTCTTATGAACTCTTCAAAATTAAGTTTGAAAATACAGTCTTGGGCATTGTTTGTATTTATTTTGAAAAAGGTGTTATTAGTTTTGTGGCCAGAACTATTATATAATAAACTCATTTATAATTTTTATTTCCCTCCTTGATTTAGAAGAATTACTGGCAGACTCCTCATTGTGGTGTTAAAGGCAGACAAAAGAAAGTTGTATGTTAAGTATAAGATACAAGTAGCCTGTAGCCTTGCCTGTTGTGGCTCAGTGGTTTGGGCATCATCACACAAACCTGAAGGTCACTGGTTTGATTCCCATTCAGGGCATATGACTGGGTTGCAGGCCAGGTCCTCAGTTGGGGATGACAGGTGACCGTTTGATATTTCTCTCCCTCTCTTTCTCCCTCCCTTCCTCTCTCTCTAAAAATAAGTAAATAAAATATTTTTTAAAGAAAACACAACTAGGGGTCCCAGTCAAGAAAGTTCCGCGGTGTCTGCGCGCGCCTCTCATCCAGGTCCCCGCCCCCAGCACGTCGGGTTCCCAGGGCACCACAGCCATGTGCTCGTTAGCGTCCGGCGCTACCTGCGGCCGGGGCGCTGTGGAGGATGAGGAAGACCTACCAGACCTGTCGGACAGCGGTGACGAGGCCGCCTGGGAGGATGAGGACGATGCTGAGCTCCCCCACAACAAGCAGCAGACCCCCTGCCTGTTCTGTGACAGGTTATGTACCTCTGCTGAAGAAACTTTTTCACACTGTAAATTTGAGCACCAATTCAATATTGATACCATGGTCCATAAGCATGGACTTGAATTTTATGGATACGTTAAACTGATCAATTTTATTCGACTTCAGAATCCTACAGTTGAATATATGAATTCCATATACAACCCAGTGCCTTGGGAAAGAGAAGAGTATTTGAAGCCAGTATTAGAAGATGATCTTTTACTTCAGTTTGATGTCGAAGATCTTTATGAACCAATGTCAGTCCCATTCCTGTTCCCCAATGGACTCAGTGAAAATACTTCTGTTGTTGAAAAATTGAAACACATGGAAGCCAGGGCACTGTCTGCTGAAGCTGCATTAGCTAGAGCACGTGAGGATCTGCAAAAAATGAAACAATTTGCTCAGGATTTTGTGATGAATGATGTCAGAACCGGGTCGGCATCTACTACCATTGCAGACCTCCAGGAGGATGAGGATGAGGATGGTGTTTATTTCAGCTCATACGGGCATTTTGGGATATATGAAGAAATGCTAAAGGGCAAAATACGAACAGAAAGTTACCGAGACTTTGTATACCAAAATTCACATATCTTCAAAGACAAGGTAGTTTTGGATGTTGGTTCTGGAACTGGAATACTCTCTTTGTTTGCTGCTAAAGCTGGGGCAAAGAAGGTTCTTGGAGTTGATCAATCTGAAATCCTTTACCAGGCAATGGATATCATAAGACTAAATAAACTTGAAGATACCATCATACTAATTAAAGGAAAGATTGAAGAAGTTCGTCTTCCTGTAGAAAAAGTAGATGTTATTATATCCGAGTGGATGGGCTATTTTCTTCTTTTTGAGTCCATGTTAGATTCTGTTCTTTATGCAAAGAACAAATACTTGGCAAAAGGAGGATCGGTCTACCCTGATATTTGCACTATCAGCCTTGTGGCAGTAAGTGATGTGGATAAACATGCAGATAGAATTGCTTTCTGGGATGACGTTTATGGCTTCAACATGTCCTGCATGAAGAAAGCAGTTATTCCAGAAGCTGTTGTGTAAGTTGTAGATCCAAAGACTCTTATTTCAGACCCATGTAGTATTAAGCATATAGATTGCCATACGACATCTGTCTCAGATTTGGAGTTTTCTTCAGATTTTACCCTGAATATCACAGAGACATCCTTGTGCACGGCAATTGCTGGCTACTTTGACATATATTTTGAGAAGAATTGCCACAACAGGGTCATGTTCTCTACCGGCCCCCAGAGTGCCAAAACACACTGGAAACAAACAATATTTCTATTGGAAAAGCCATTTTCAGTTAAAGCAGGTGAATCCTTGAAAGGAAAGATCACAGTCCACAAGAATCAGAAAGATCCACGTTCTCTGATTATGGCCCTCACATTGAATAATTCAACTCAAACTTACGGTCTCCAGTGACAAAGCCATTTGCAGTTTTTATTGTGGGGTTGAGATGGGTAGTGAGTGGAGGTGCAGGAGTTTTATGTGAGTACGTGGATGATGGATCCTTTCCTCGTGAGTCTCAGTAGAACTGCGGTAGGAATCCAATGTAATTCAGCTAAAGAAGGGAATTCACTGATCCTAGTGGTCCACCTACATAATCCCGTTATTGGAAGTCTGGTCAGTGAGATTGAACCAAATGTGACCGCTACATTAAGTTTAGCTGTATTGAAAATCATTTAAATTGTGCTAAATTTGGAACAGAGATATAGTCTTTTCCTGTTTTTAAAGAGTTTCCTGCTAAAATTTTAAACAATAGTTATTACTTAGTTATTTGGTTAATGTTTTATTAAACTAGTAACTGCATCAGGCATTACACATTTTATTGCAGATTTCCTCTATTATCAGTATATAGATTAAAGACCAAGACTAAGGGACTAAAATAGCAAAAAGCAAATCACACAAATCATATTTGAAGACAGTTTAGTTGATTAATTCTGTAGTTCTCGTTTTGTAGCTTCTTCCTTTTTTGCAGATATTTAGCCATTAAGTTTTCTAGTACTGCCCAGGAAATCTAATTTCAATACGTTTATTCTAGGTTTCATAAAAGTTTTTAAAGATTGGGGTAAATATGTACTTATTTACTAATATAATACCTTCTTCAGACTACCTTTTTGTGCAAAGTTAAATGTGTAACTTAATATATCATTCTTTATAATTGTATCACTTACAGTTGACTCAGCTTGAAATGCAGAATAAAAAACATTAAAAAATGTAAAAAAAAAAAAAAAAAGAAAACACAACTAGTCTTCAAATGATACCATTTGATACTAATAATTATGCAAAAAGCACTTTAATACAAAATACTTGTGATAATAAGCCTGATTCAAAACTTGTAACTGTTGAAAATAAAGGGCATTTTGTACAAGCTTAGCATCTTGTTTTACAGTGATTATACTGCATTTATGTTAGTGTCTTCATAATTTTTTTAAAAAATCAGCTTTCTTGTTGTTTCTCTCATGTGTGACACTTCTTTCTTAAGGGAGGCAGTTATAAACAGGCTGTCTTACGTAGTACGCATCTCTATTCAGACCTTCCCAGTATGTAGATCACAGAATACCCTTTCTGGTAGTACTAAACTTGCCTTAGGAAGGTGTTTTTCTTTAAAAGTGTTAAATTCTTATAATATTTACAGGGAGAAGTCTTATTTCATTATCTATGACTTCTGTAGATTTCATCAGCTACCAAAGATACCTTCAGAAGTCTGAAAGCAAATAGCCAAGCAGAGGGTTTCATATTTCAAGACACCCCTTAAAATAAAAATTTTTACTAATTGAGTCCCACCAGGAAAACTTCAGTAGTCATAGAAATGTATAGGTGACAATGCCAATTTATAATTTTAAATATGCATATAGGTATATATGCATATTTAAAATTAGAAGCTAAATTGGTATCTCTAAGTGCTTGGTGCATAATCAGTACTATTATACAGCACAAAATGCCATCTCGACCACCAGGAGTCCCAAAATATTTGAAATAGGATGTCAGGCAAGAAATGAAAAATGCTTTTTAATGGAAGTTTTTGTTTTCCAACTACCACCAGATAATTTAACAGAGGTTTTACAGTTTAACACCTGCTGGAAAACAGCTCTAAAACAGCAGCTCCCCCTGAAAGGGGTTAACTACTTGCCTTGTGGACACCAAGCTAGTGATACAGAACATCACTGTTGTACAGTGACAGAGGATGTTGTGGGTCTTCTCTCCCAGCTTCCCTCGAGATGCTGAGGATGGACAGGTAGTGCCAGGTCTGTGCTGAAAGAATCGCAGGACCCTCATGTAGATGGTTAAACATACAGTAAACTTGATCTAAATTAATAATGTGTAAGGGACCAAAATTTACTTGTTGCCTATGAATGTTGTAAAGACCCAATAGGAGTTTACCGTTCAACTTGTTCATAACTATTCACTTCCTTTCAGTGAATAATAATTTAATAATAATTATTAATATATTTGTGCTTACTCTTTGCTAGGTTCTGTGCTAAAAATATGACATGTGTTATTTATCATTCTTCATTCTCACATGGCTGAGATGGGTGCTATCATTATTTTCATTTAAATGTGTGGTTTCTCCAGTTCCCATTTCACACAGTGACCAGGTGGTGGAGTCCAGAGTTGAACCTGGGCAGTCTAACTCCACAACCCTCCCCTTTAACCACTTTTCTACTGATCACTCCTCTTCATAAAAGAAAAAATCTTAATCATTCTTGAAAATTTTGCAGATCATAATTATGCCAGCTCTATTCATCACCACCAGCTAAGCAACCATATCATATTCTCTAAGATCTTCTCTGGGTTCTATAAAATATCTCATTCTTGCCTTAGGCACAAACACTGAGAAGTGGGAAGGAGGGGTGCAAAAAAAAGGGGGCTATCTCACCATTAGAGAGCTGATTAATTTACAATTAGCGAAGGTTAAAAGGTCCCTTTCTGAAAGTTTTCCTTGGGGGCCTAGAATTAAAACTTAGTTGATGAGTCCTGTCCCTCTTGTGGGTAAGAAGATCTATCACTGAACAAATGCTTACTTTCTAGATGTCAAGTCTCCTCTCCACAGCTCAGCTGAGACAGTTCCTTTGCATGGAATTTCAGAGTGGAGCCTCTGCAAGCCATATGTATTATATATGCCTTTTGTGCTTGTTCTCAAAACTTTTTCAGCTATATATTATGGAAAAATGTAAACATACAGAGAAGATGGAAGTTTTGTATAAAATAATACAAAATCCCTGGTCAGTGTGGCTCAGTTGGTTGGAGCATCATCCCATAGTCAGAAGGGTAGCACACCCAGGTTGCAGGTTTGATCCCTGCTTGGGGTGTGTAGAAGAAGGCAACCAATCAATGTTTCTTTCTCTCATCGATGTTTATCTGCCTATCTCTCTTCCTTCCTCTCTCTCTTTAAAAACAATGAAAAAAATGTCCTCGGGTGTGGTTTAAAAAAAAAAAAATCACTGACTGGAGAGCTGTAACTCACCATCCAGATTCAACATATATACACCTACTACCTAAATGTTTAATATTTTGGCATATTTGAATACATGAATTTATTTATTATGACCCCTGACTACTTAATACTGCAGTGTACATCTTCTAAGAATGAGAATATTCTCTTACATAGTTCATATACCATTAACACATCTAAGGAAATTAATATTTCCCTAATATATAATACCCAGTGCAAATTCAAATTTCCCCTTTTGTTCCAAAATTGTGTTTTATGGTTGATTTTTAAAACCAGTATTAAGACAATGTGTATGCATTGCATTTGGTCATTGTATCGCTTTAGTATTTTTCATTGGAGAAAAATCAACATTTTGAAGATACCAAGAAATTCTTGTATAATGTTCCACATTCTGTATGTTTCTTATTGCTTACTCTTATGTCATTTAACTTGTTTCTCTAGTTCTTATATTTCCTGTAAACTGGAAATTTAAGGGCTTGAACAGATTTTGGATAAATATTTTTGGCAATACTTTATAAGTGATGCATTCATGCTTGGAGGACATGATGTCAGGTAAATCATTCTTTCTGATCTAAGTTTGACCATTGACTATGGTGGCAACAATGAGAATGCACCTTTATAAATTTTTTTTTCTTTTTGAAACTAGCAAGAAATCTGTGAGATTATATTTTGGCACCATTAAAATATACTGTTCCACTACATCTTTCACTTGATGACTTTATAATCCATTAGTGGTCCTCCCATTTACCATTTCATAATTATTGATTTGTTTTTATTCTTTTGTAAAGAGCTGGAAATAATTATCTTTCTCCATGTGAGTAAGACACCAATTTAGCAGTTTGTGTGTTTTCTGTTTGGGGATTGATTTCAATTTTAGGTTTTTTTAAAGTTGAGTTTACTTTTTAATATAAAAAACATTCATAAAATTTAAAGTGAAATATTAAAGGTGCAGGATACAAAATTAACATAGAAAAATCAGTTGCATTTCTATATACTAACAATAAATTATTTGAAAAAGAAAGTAAGAAAATAGTCCCATTTATAATAGCATTAAAAGGGGTAAAATATTTATGAATAAATTTAACTAAGAATGAGAAGATCTATACACTGAAAACTATAAAACACTGATGTAGAATTAAAAAAGACAAAAATAAATGAAAACATATCCCGTGTTCATGAATTGGAAGAATTAATATCATTAAAAAGTTCATACTACCCAAAGAAATTTACAGATTCAGTAAAATTTCTTCAAAATTTCAATGGTATTTTTTCACAGAAATAGAAAAAAAAATCCTGAAATTTGTATGAAACCAAAAAAATGTCAAATAGCCATAGC
The DNA here is from genome assembly GCF_987537825.1 of Furipterus horrens. Taxonomy (NCBI): domain Eukaryota; kingdom Metazoa; phylum Chordata; class Mammalia; order Chiroptera; family Furipteridae; genus Furipterus; species Furipterus horrens. Next base: position 162,456,964 of record NW_028327174.1, read on the forward strand.
AAGAACAAAACTTGCTGATTCAAAATTATATTACAAAGCAGTTATAATCGAAGCAGTATGTTTTGGTTTTTTTTTAAAAAAGACATATACACCAATGGAACAGAATAGATAGCCCAGCGATATGTCTACACACAAACAGTCAATTAATTTTTGACAAGGGCACTAAGAATACAAAATGGGGAAAGGATAGTCTTTTAAATAAATAATTGGAAAAACTGGATAACCAGAAGCAGAAGAATGAAATAGACATCATTTCACACCATACCCCAAAATCAGCACAAAATGTATTAAACACTTAAATACAGTAATTGAAACTGTAAAACTTCTAGAATAAAACATAGTGAAAAAGCTCCTTGAGGTTGGTCTTGGCAACAATTTTTTTGGGAGGGGTAGGACAACAAAAGCACAGGCAGCAAAAGCAAAAATAAGCAAGTAGAACTCTATCAAACTAAAAAGCTTCTACACAGCAATAATCAACAAACTGAAAAGGCAACCGATTGAATGGAAGAAAATATTTGTAACTCTTATATCTGTTAAGGTCTTAATATATAATATATATTAAGAACTCATTCAAATCAATAATAAATAAAATGAAATGAAGTTTTAAAATGGGAGAAGGACCTAAATTGATATTTCTACAAAGAAAATATAGAAATAGGCAAAAAGTTTATGAAAAGGTGTACAACATCATTAATCATTGAGGAAGCACAAATTAAAACCATGAAGAGATATCATCTCACACCTGTTAGGACGGCTGTTAGGATAACAAGTGTTGGTGAGGATGTGGAGAAAAGGGTACACTTTGTATACTACTGGTGAGAATATAAATTGGTACAGCCATTAGGAACAATAGTATGGAGTATCCTTTAAAAAAATTAAAAGTAGAACTACCAGGTGATCCAGCATTTTTACTCCTGGATATTTATCCAAAGGAAATGAAGTCAGAATTTTGAAGAGATATCTGTACTCATATGTTCATTCAGCATTATTCACAATAACCAAGACATGAAAACAACCTAAATTCCCATTGACATATGAATGGGTAAAGTAAATGTGGTATATATAAACACAATGGAATATTATTCTGCCTTAAAAGAGAAAAGATCCTGAAACAAGTCAGATGTGGAAAGACAAATACAGATAATCTCATTTTACGTGGAGTATACAATAGTCCAACTCTTAGAAGCAGAGAGTAGAATTATGGTTACCAGAGATTGGGAAAAGGGGTGGAGGATGAAGAGGTAATGGTCAAAATACAAAGTTTCAGTTATGCTAGACAAATAAGTACTGCAGATCTCCTATACAGCTTAATGCCTATAGCTAACAATACTGTATTGTACATTTAAAACTTGGGAAGAGGCTAAATCTTGTGTTAAGTGTTCTTACCACACATCAATATCATCATCATCATCATCATCATCATCATCATCATCATCGGAAACTTTGGGAGATGATATATATGTCTATGGCCTTCAAGACAGTGATGGTTTTACAGGTGTGTACTTATCCCAAAATTCATTGAGCTGTGTATATTAAATATATACAGCTTTTTATATGTCAATCATGCTTCAATAAAGGGAGAAAAAAGTATATGAAAAAATATACTTAGAGAAATCTTACTTCCATCTGTTCCTCTCTATTCCCATAGGTAATTGTTTATATTTGTTTCTAATTTATGTTTCTGGAATTTTATTTTACAAACCAAAGGAAATACATAAATGATTTCTTATTTTCCTTCCTTTCTTACACTTAAAGATAATGTACAGTGCGTAGTGTAGATCCAATTTTATTCCTTTTCAAAAAGATTATAATAATAAAGTAAATGGATTCATAGTTTCATATGTTTAAATATTATACAAAAGGTGTCCCCTCTTACAGATGGAAGCAGTGTGAGTTGTACAAACTTTCTACAGTAGAATTCTTGGCAACTTTTATTTGCCCTGTTACTCAAATGAAGATTGTCCCTGGTGCATTCCAATGTACACACGCACACATACACTATAATGATCAGTCTGATAAAGAGACTAGATTTAAATTTTGATAATAAATGTCATCAGTTTCTAATTGACATTAGTCTTTTTGTCAAGGTCCTTACAGTTTTGTATGCTTTTTCTAATAACACTGTTAATATAACCTTAAGAAAACAACAAATGTTTTCTATTCAGAATGAATGCATAGAACCCTAAAATACATAAAGCAAAATGATAAAACTGAAAATAGAAATAGATAATTCTAAAGTTATAGTTGGATAGTTCAACAACCTTCTCTCAGCAATTGATGAAGTAGACGAGAAAACCTACAGAATCAGTTGAGTTGGAGCTAGCTACACAAATCTTATTAATGGTGACTGCTGTTTCTCTACTTACTCCTTTTCTGATGTCTGGCATGGAGTGTGCTTAAAGTGGCCTTTCAGCTTCTGATTGGTTGAGAACTTGGAAAAATGAGTACGAAGTCTTCATAACCTACAATCTATGGCATGGAGATTATGTTAAACAATCAAAAAGTCACCGTCAACTGAGACTTGAACTGCACTTATAGAAGAAAATTTCAAGAAATGCTCATTACTACCATATAAGATTCAGGAGAGCCACCCAGAGTTATTGTGATGCAAGAACCTTCAAGATCCTTGAGAATGAGTTGTTCCCTTCCTCAAGGTCCTGGAAATTACCCACCAAGGTCTCCAGAACCCAACTAGGAAATGAGAACCTTTGCCTTTAATCTTGCAGAAACTGACACAGTTGCAACAATGTCTGACACTAGACTGAAAGAGTGTGCCTTCATAGGAGATCTAACTCTATATTGATGAGGAAGTCCAAAACCTCTCCTCTAAATCACTGGTTCGAGTTTTTACATCTCAGAGCTATTCTAGTTATGTAGGAAATATAGAAAATTCACATTGCATCTTCTCACGCTCTTACTGATTAACAACAACCAAGTACCAGGCATGGAAAAAAATAATGCGAGAGTGTGCGTGCTGAGTCATCAGGGAAAGAATACCTGACCTATGGTTGCTGTGTGGTAATGGGGCATATGGACAACATTACAGCAGAGGGTTCCTACCAGAATTGTTTACAAAGGCTGAAGATTCACCTGAGTTTTGAGATAAAAGAATAGAAATTATTCAGGTCTGGTTATACCTTGGAGCAGAAAGGATTTTGAAGATATATGCTGGAAATCTCTGAATATTGACACTGGGCAAAAGGGCAAGTTTCTTGCCTGAGTATTTCTTAGAGACAGGTGTATTCTACCCGTTTCTGATATGTGACTCATAGTCTGGAAACTCATTGTAGACCTTTTTCTGTCACTTGTTTGCTTGAATTTTCAAGCTTGGATATGCTAATTTTCTTAAATGCCTTTGAAAGTAAAAATCAGGAGGCTGACACATTTTCTTTAACAGGATAAATAAATGATTGACCCTTATAACATTTAACCAAATAACTTTTAAGGTAAATATATAAACAAAACTGAGGAAGTGTGTGAAGAGATAAAACTGAGGCTGAAGAAAGTTATCTGGGGCTGCTGAGACTTCTAAGCCATTTGGCTCCTTAGGTTTCCTTCTTAGAATCTGACTTTTCTAGAAAATGGGGAGATCCACACCAATTACACATAACAAAAACTCAACCTTTGGATAGACTATGAAGTTTAATTTGTCTGTTAACTTGGAGAAATGGTTTAATGACCTCCAACTGTTAGGCAGAGCCATCGTTGAGGTTGGAACGTGTCACTCATTGTGATAGACGGCCATCCGTGTGCTGTCTTCTTTCAGAGGTGTGCCAGTCCCAGTATATATACAGAAATAATACTCTATGAGATCCTCAACAAGGAGACTAGGGATACAGAGAGGAACTAAGAGTTTTTTTGTGGTTGTTGAAACTAAAGAACTAAATTTGTCAGACTAGATTGTAATATCTGCTACCTCTCTTCCCATAATAAAATTTATTTTTCTTTTATTTTGCGGGAGGTATTTAAGTATACATGAGTCTACAAAGTATAAAAAAGGAGAAAGTGAGGAGGGAAGCCAACAGAGCAATTTTGTCCAAAAGCTGTGCTATACCCTATGATCACTAGGTCTGGTGCTAAGAAATACTTTTCTAACAGCCTGTGTTATAAACTAGGTTGGAGCACTTCGTTTTGGCCCTTGGGAGATTAACCAGCCACTTGAATGCTGATTTAGTGCTTAAAGGACTAAAGACTTTAAAAGTCATGGGGATGTAGCTTGCAGAGTTTTGAAAATAAATCTTCCAGGCTGCAATGCCAGGCAGTGCAGCTGCATATATTTAAAAGGGCCAAGGTTTGTATTCATCACAATCAATTTCTATGAATTCTAAAGTAAGATAATGTCTTCAAATTATAGTATACTTTCCTCTTGCAAATTTTCACCTCCAAAGAACTCTCTATTGAAACATTTTTAACCCTAGCGCTTTAATGTAAATATATATGCTTCATATCCCATTGGTGCTCCAGTGGACACAAATACCATAGTTCGTTCTGAGGCAAACATTTTGATTAACAAATGACATTAAAGGAAATATTTGTTAATGGTGTTGAAGTTAAAGATCACTCTCCCTGCACCTAAGAAAAATTTCTGTTCTGGTTTGTTGATAGTAAAGGAAACCCATTTAAAATCTCATTAAAGAACGATCCCAACATCACATAGGCTTAAAAGAAAGACTTAACGTATTAATTTGCAGAACAAAGCCACCCCAAGCCTACAAATAATCCATTAGCACATTTGGCAACACAGAGCCTTAACACCCAGTTATTCCTACAACCTCAAGAAGCCAGGGCCTTATTGCAGCCATCCCTCATCCTCACCCCACCCCCAGCTTCTTTGCACCTGGATCCGGGTTTTGTGTGTGTGTTATGAAGAGGGTTATTTTGCCATGGAGAGAGGAGGACTTTCATGACTTCAAACATGGACATTAGATCAAGTTTTTATCTTCTCCCATAATCCTGTCTTTGATGTCACCAGACTGAAACCTCTCAGAATAGAAAGGAGGAGATGTGAAAAGAGGCCTAGTTAATTTATATGTTTAAGTGCTGCTGCCCTAATTCGCCTGGGTAGCATTTTCATTGTCTTCTGCTTTGCATCCTAAAGGCAGGCTTACACCAGGCAATTATGAATGGCCCCTCTGAACAAATAATTGAAATTCACAAGTTGTGGGGTATGGTTAAACAATCTCTGGGTTGGAGGTGTGAGGTCATACATATTCCCCTGGGCATTATTAAAGCTACAGGCACTGTCCTCACAGGATGAGTATTTGTCTTACATTAGCTTTAATGGCAACTAATCAGGTAAGCTCCATGTGCTAAAGACTAAATAATCTTTGGGATTCACTCTTTACAAAGCAATCAGGGACCTAGGGCTACTTTGCTCTGTAAAAACAGGAAACACAGGGTTCCAACATGGCTATCCAATTTTAAAATAGGAGTGAATACAAAATGGATTTAATTTCTGAAGATAAAATCTTTTGAGGGAAAGAAAAAATGGTGACCTACCTCTGAAAATTCTAAGAGGTTTTAAAATTTTTAAATTAGATTTAGTGGAGTGACACTGGTTAATAAGATTATATAAGTTTCAAGTGTAAAATTCTGGTGTATCATCTGTATATTGCATTGTGTGTTCACTACCCAAAGTCAAGTCTCCTTCCGTCACCATATATTTGACCTCTTTCACTCTCTCTCCTCCACTTCCCCTCTGTTAGCCACCATACTGTTGTCCGTGTCTGTGAGTTTTTTGTTTGTATTGTTTGTTCATTTGTTGCTTTCTGTTTTTCATTCCACATATGAATGAAATCATATGGTTCTTGTCTTTTCCTGTCTTATTTATTTTTCCTAGCATGATATTTTCAAGGTCCATCTACATTGCCCCAAATGGCAACAGGAAATTCTAAGAGTTTATCTTTTTTCTTCCACACACCCGGCTAGTGTCATCTACAAAGAACACTTGGGGTAAATGTTCGAAGATGAGTATATTTGCACATGTGCATTCACACTCACATACCATTAGCTGATTAATGAAAAATTCTGTCCTCTGCTGTGTATGTCCAAACTGCTTAATATCGTAGTATGTTCTTCAAGGAAAAGATTGATGCTGGCTTATAAAACATAATAGGCTCTTGAATTACCATTAGTATTTGTTCAGAAGTAGGATTCAGAGTAAGACAGCACAAATAGCAATCTTAGAATGGGCCCTGTTCAGTGAACTTTTAAAAAACTCTCAACAAGGTGAGGGATTCCCATTTCCGAGGCTCCAAATTAGTGGCCTCTATTACATTCTAGTGAAAAATCTAATGTCAGCAGGATACTGTATTGAAAAAAATTGATGAAGAAAGAGGCTTGCCCTTCCTAATTTCCTAATATCTATAAAGTACTGTGTGAAGTGAAAAGAAAAACACTCAAATGGCAAGTAATAGCAGTATCTACTGATGAAAATAGTGAGTCAAATTTCCCAGAATACCCCAACTTCCACCAACTACACCTGTGTAAAAGACTCTCCATTTTTTTCTACAAAGCATAAAGAGATTTGTTGTGTTCTCCCAACAAAATTCTTTGACTTAAATTTTAGAACAACAAAAGAAGGGACTGCCCCTTCTCTCCAGAGTCTTAATTAATAGTGTGATTTTCTTATACAAAATTATGTTTTGTTTTCTTTCTTCCAGAAAAGTTTTGAATTGGCAAGAAAATCTCATAATTAAAAACTGGGGATTGGACTTCAGGAATTTTAACCATGTGTACAGACTTATGCATACAGGTAAGCAAGAATAAAGAGATGCAGAGATAGATGTTTACTGAAGCATTGTTTGTAATTATAAATTGGAAATAATGTGAATTAACCACCATTGGGCTGGTTAAATAAATATGGTACTTTTGTGAAATGGATATGGACATTAAAAGAATGAGTAAGATTCAGAGATGGTTGAAGGATGTTAAAGCCCTAAACATTGAAAATAATGATACTCCTTCAATACATAATTCCAATTTTAAATAGATTTAAACCACAAAACTCAAAACTCCCTATAAGCTGAAAATGGCTTCTTTGTAGATTTTTAAGATTCTGAACATAGTTTGTACACAAGTTATATAAATTTGTCAAAATAGGTCTCTTTCTTCCTCCCTCCTTCCCTACTTCTCCTCTACTTTCTCCTCTTCCTCCTCTCTTTCTCTTTTTTATTTCTTCCTGCCCTTGCTTTGCCAGTGCTCCAACTAGGTGCCCATCAAGCAATGTAGAATTTGATGTAGCTTTAGATATTTGTAAAATGATGTGCAAGATTTATTTTTAAAAGGTAGGATGTCATGTATTGTGTGATAATATTTATCAAAAATAATAGTTGTAAATACCTAGAAACCTTTATAGAGGTACCTAGAAGCCACTGGTAACAATGATGAACTCAAAGAAGTGAGAAGGATTGGAGGGAGCATAAGGGAAAGGGAATTCCTACTTTTACTTTATACCTTTTTATATTGTTTTAAAATGTATTTTATCATAAAAATGTATTTCTTTAGTAATTCAAAGAAAAATTAAAAGGTTAGGAAATTGGGTGAAAGGAAGTTAACTGGGAGTATGAAATTAATATAATCCCACTAGTGTGGATCCAGCTGCATAGATAAATCCCCTAGACTTGGGGATTTTTAATTAAGCAATACTCAGCCCACCTGAATATGGATAAAAACCATGAAGTGAATTCTTCCAATTTCAGCAAACAGAGCCCATCCACTCTGAAACAAAAGGCAGAATTTATATTCCCAATGCCATCTGGATTTGGTTCTGCAAGACAAAAGCTTTCATGATCTTCAATTCTTTTGGTTCAGTATTGGATAAACAAAAAAGCAGAGCAGAACCGAACAGTGGCTAAGAGCTAAGCTATATCAGAGAGCTTAGGTTTGAATCTTGCCCTTGGTACTTCCTTACTTTGTGACCTTTAGCAAGTTAGTTAATCTCTCACTTCTTCAGTGCCCTTCCTCCATGTAATGGAAATAATAAATTGTTCCCATTTTGAAAGGTTGTGGAGAGCATTAAATAACACTATATAAGATGATCAGTACAGTACTCTGCAAATAATAAGCACTTAATAATTACTGGCTATTATTAAGGATTTTTGATTTTTAATACATGCCAAGAAAGATGCTCTCACAGAATCTGATTGACTCCTCAGAGCAATTAGACAAGTGGTTCAGCCCAAAATACTGTCCATAGGACTAGCCATGGGACAACCATTATAACACATACATTATTTCTTGGTTTTCCACAGATTCTAAATGCATTTATTAAACAAGATTATTTAGAATCCAAGACCCCTCTAAGATCCTATCTTCCTATAGAAATTTCAGATGGACAGGCTCAGCACAGATTACCGACAGCATAAGATGGGCCAGTCATATGCTGTGAGACCTTGTAGTTGACAGTCTTACCTTTGGCGATTTACTAAGACTCAGAATCAGAAACTTGGTCAATATTTTGTTGGGAAGAATTCACTTCATTTAATCTCTAAAGTTTTATGTACAAAACCAAATCATAGGAAATATAACTGTGATATAGGTGAGGTAACTCATATTGCTTCATGTGGGTGAACTACATGGGAGGCCAAATTAGAGCCCCAAGGTTGTCTGGGAGATGTGCACTCAGAGCTGGGGGAGTTAGATGTATATTTTTACATAGATCTATCCCTGCCAAATGACTGAGAAAACCCCAAGGACTAAGATTTTTCTCTAGTATCGAATTTAGATGGGCTCCCTTTCTACAGCTAATGTAGCTGTCAATCCTCTCAGGATGGACATATTCTTACCTGTGGTAATATCTGTCTGTTTGGGGGAACTTTTCTTAGCTCTGAGTGTGTGTGCTACTTGCCCTTGAATGGACTACAACTCCTGGCAACACTATGAACTAGTGATGTTCACAGTATCTTGTCCTGAACAGCCCTGCTCACATCCTTAAATTGTCTTTGGCTTCTTTTATGCAATCAATCCATCTCATAGCTGATCTTCCATTTGCCCTCTATTTTTCCCAGCATTACCATCTTTTACCAAGAACCCTTCCTTCTCAGGATGTGCTCAAAGTAGGACAGCTTTGCCCCTGCGGTGTTTCAAGCTTAATTTTCTCTAGAACACACTTGTTTGTTTCTTGAACAGTTCAGATTATCTGTAGAGTTCTCCTCCAACACCGTATTTCAAATGAATCAATTTTTTAATTAGCATTCATAAATGTCCAGCTTTTGCATCTGTACACTGGTGATTGGGAATATGAGGGTGTGGAAAATCTTGGTCTCCAATGACACAATTCTGTTCTTGATGATATTTGAGTTCTCATTATATAAAATATTTTATAGTTTAGTTCTCAGATGATATTTTTTTTCATCTGTGAGCTGTGCTTCTCAAACTACCTGTAGTGAAGAACCAGACTCCCCTACCCCAACCCCAATCTGTGAATTGACTTTTCTGTTGAATACAATACAAATGTCACAATTATGTCACTTTGCTATAAAAGTTTCTAAACCCTTATCTTCTGCACTTATCTTTCACTAACTGTAACAGTTGTAGGAATACCACCAGTCCATGAACCAGACTTTCAGAAGCACTACCCCAAAATACCTACTCAGTTGAATTTCAAACTTTAAAAAATCACTCAAAGTTCTCCCTATTTCCTAAATATACATTGGACTGTTCCCCTTTCTTGTTTAAGCAAGAGGTTGTTTCATCTCCTTAATCTTCACTTCTAGAAATCCTGGCAGATGTTTGAGGTCCAACTCAAGCAATCATTCAGCTGAACAATTTTTCCTCCTCAGACCAAAGTAGGACTTTGTGTCTCTCATGCTATACAAAACAAGGTCTTAGTTTAATCTTCCCCAGAAACAGACTCTATGTCAGGAATTTGAGTGCAATGAACTTATGTGGGAGATGATGTTTCTGATGTCAGGAAATACTGGTAGAAGAGTAGGTTTATTTCAACTATGTAGAAACATACATGCATATGACATAAAAGAAAGGAAATATATACAAACAAAAGTAGTGTTACAGTGCTAGTATTAGAGGGAATTTTGAAAATTTTGTCGCCTTTGCAAAATAAAACATAGTCTCATTATATTTCTTTTAAAATAAAAAATACACTAAAAGTAAAAACAACCAAGCAAAGTCAGGAGAAACATTAATAGTTACCATTATTAAGTGTCTTATGTGAAAGGCAGTATTCTATGTTCTTTATAAGAGTTAGCTCATTTAATCCCCACAACTACCTTTGATCTAGGAAATCTATTCACTTCCATTTTGCTAATGAGGAAACTGAGGTTTGTGGAGGATGGATATACAACTGATAAACCACATAGTTAGGTTTAAAACCCAACTCTTTTTGACCTTGGTAAATTCTTGACCTTCATAAAATAGTCTTTCCACAATTCTTTAAGGACCAATACTTCTGTCTGGGGCAAGAAAGATTCAGCCATAACAGTTTGTTTGTTTCTTTGTTTTTGTTTGTTTTAAAAAATCTACTTTGACATATGAGTGAAATGTACAAAACTAAAGGCAATTTATAAGAGACTTGACAGCCACTCTGTTGAAGTAATCAGTTCTGTGCTGAGTGAGGTATAAAGAGGCTTCCCCATTCCTGCAGATAAAGATGAACTGCAACCAGGTTCTAGATTGTCCCCTCAATCTCTTCACTTCATGTTTCTTCTAGTAGCCAAAAGATATGTTGCAGTTTAAATTTCAGATGTTGACAAACATCTATACCCTTTTTCCTCATGCTAGTCATCTGCCAGGAGGATGAGTATGCTGTTCCTCCATTGCGCTCATTTCGCTGGGAGAGTAATGTATGAGGGTTAGTGATTCAGCAAACATTTGTCAAGATCCCAAAGTGTAGGAATTCTCAGAAAATGTGTAATGTACATATGAATATATGTAGATTTAAAGTATAATCTTTGTCCTATGCAGCTATACAAAGAATTTTATTCATTGAAATACCATTGATCTTACCATTACCAGAACAAATTATCAATTGTCTTGTTGTATATAATGGTCAAAATTCTTAGCCTTTTTTCTTTAGAAATGTAGCATAGTAAAATATCTTCATCGGTAAATAAGTTATTTTATGGTAATATATTATGCAATGAATTAGAAAATATTGTGATTGTATTACTTTTTTTTTATTGATTATGCTGTTACAGTTGTCCCAATTTCTTTTCCGTCTGCTCCCCTCCACCCTGTGACCCCCCTCCCTCCACTTGTCCCCCCACTTATGCATGCCCATTGGTTGTGCATATAGTTCTTCTCGACAACTTCCTGTCTACTCCTCTCCCTCCTACTATGCTCCTTAATTCCTGCATCATCTCCCTCCCTTTTCCCCCTTTCCCCTCCCTGCTGACCTCCCCCCCAATATGTTCCCCATACCTATAATTCTTTTTCCACTCTCGTTGCCTACTTAGTTTGCCTTTGTTTCGATCCCCTAGCTTCTGTTGTTGGTTGTTGTGATACAGTTTTCATTTTAATGTTTGTAGTTTTGATCCTCCTTCTAAACAAGTCCCTTTAACATCTCATATAACAGTGGTTTAGATCTAATGAACTCCTTCAGTTTTCCTTTGTTCTGGAAGCACTTTCTCTGCCCTTCTATTCTGAATGACAGCTTCGCTGGATAGAGTAGTCATGGTTGTAGGTTTTCAGTTTTCATTACTTTGAATATTTCTTGCCAGTCCCTTCTTGCCTGTAAAGTCTCCTTTGAGAAATCAGCTGATAGTCTAATTGGGACCCCTTTGTACATAATTCTTTTCTTCTCTCTTGCTGCTTTTAAGATTCTCTCTTTATCTTTAATTTTTGACATTTTGATTATAATGTGTCTTGGTGTGGTTCTCCCTGGGTCCAGTTTCTTTGGAACTCTCTGTGCTTCCTGGACCTGTAAGTCTATTTTCTTCCCCAAGTTAGGGAAGTTCTGCTTCATTATTTTTTCACACAATTTTTCAATTTCTAGATCTTCTTCTTCACCCTCTGGCAATCCTATAATTTGAATGTTTGTTCGCTTATAGCTGTTCCAGAGGTTTCTGAGCCTCTCCTCATATTCCTCACTTTTTGTTTCCTCTTTCTGCACTGGTTGCCTGTTTGTTCCTTCCCTATGTGCCGATTTGTTGATGTGATCCCTGGTTTTCCTTTCCTCACCACTTGTCTCATATGTGTTTTTATTCATTTTAGCAGGACTAGCCTTCATTCCTTACCCGTCTTGTTTAAGATCTGCTATTAGGTCTGTAAGCTGCCTTATGACTATAGCTCTGAACTGAGCCTCAGAAAGATTTTCTATTTGTTCATTGGTTAAGTCCCATATTTGCTTTTTGGTTAGCTGCATGATTGGTATTTCAATAATTAATTCTGCCATTCTGACCATTTTGTTTATCTTTCCTTCTTGGGTGGGGTCCTGTCACACGTTCTACACTATATTGGGCAGAGCCCTGTGTCCTCGTCACAACTTGGCAACCCTTCTCACCACACTGTGGCGTTTTGTGTGGGGGCGCGGGTCCAAGATGGATTCCTGCTGTTACTCTCTGCTTAGAGACTGGGAGCCTTCTCCTCCTTCCTCATGCCCTCTGGGCCTCACAGTCCAAGACAATAGGGGTCTGTCTTCACCGACGTTGGAATCGCGAGCTGATGGGTCTGGTCTGCAGCCAGGGTTGGTTCCTGGGTGCTTCTCACCTCCCCTTAAATACGGTGTCTGTGCTTACCAGGTCCTGCTGCTCATTGCTGCAACTGCTGCCTCCAGCACAGCTTGATCTTTCAGCCGCAGCTTTGCCCCTCCTACCCATGCAGATGAGCACCACTTGTTTATAACTTCATATGTTGGGCTCCCATTTAGCTTTATTTTCTGAAACTTCTGGTTATTTCTGGTTTTGCAGTAGTTGTAGTCCTTCTTAGTTGTGGAGGGAGACAGAACGTGTCAGTCTAGGCCTCCATCTTGGCCGAGAGTCTTGTAATTGTATTACTTTCATTTTTGAGATCGAATGATGTTTTTCCCCTTAGAAAGAGTCAATATTTGATCTTACAAATAACCTCAAGATTGGAACAAAGAATAATGTCATTACAATAAAATAGCATTCGAGCATTAAAAAATGATTACATTTTGCAATTATATGGTTGCATTTTATTATCAGTTAAACTAGAATTTAAGGCTAACAGTCTCTCAATTCAAAACAGTTTAACTGAGTTCAAGCTAGTGTTTGCAAATAAGCTTTTTTTCATTAAAAAAATTGTTAAACAGAATTGACCACCTCTGTAACTCTCAGCCCCAAAATGCAAATAAATAGTCCTTTAGGTATTCCTTGTATATTGTTACAAAACCTACATCCTTCTCACCTCTTTTATAGTCCCTTTTATGACTATTAATTTTTAATTCTGGAGACATAGTCACTGTGTTACTGGTTCTCTTGTGGGAGATAAATGTGATTTAGACCCTGTTTTATGTAGGCTTGGGGTTGATGGTTCTGATGGTATCTATTCCCCAAGAGAAAAATTGCTGGTTTCCACAACCCCTTGCTAGCTGGTCATAATAACAAATATTAAATAATAGCAGTAAGCTATGAACCTCCTACACTGCTCCAATTTTCAATTAAATGATTGCCGATGAAATATGGCTGGTGGAAAAACAGATTGAATAGAGAATTCACATGACATACCCAATGTATAGAGCATACATATTGCTTGGGCCCTTGAGACTTACTCATGCATGTACAGAATGTCAACTATTATTTCTACAGCCATAGTTTTGTAACTTACAGCCCTCCAGTATGTTGATGGGAGCACAGAGGCAACCCAAGTTGTGTTCTTCACAAACTGGATTTCAGATTCCCAAAGAGAACTGGTTTTGACACTTAAAATAAACAAACCCTATAAATCAGTTACACATAATATTTTGTGCATTCCCCAACAGCCATTTAGGATGAGGTTTGGGGAGGAGAATATAGCTTTAAAAACCTTCAGCTCTTCCACTAGTTTTAGCAAGCGTCTACAGAAGAGAGCTAGAAGAGTTTAACAGTGCCATTCTTCATGATATCCTGGAGCTCATCTAAATATACTGTCTTAATCACTGTTAATTTTGTTTACCGAAGTATAATCCACTCAGTGCTGTTATAGTCAATTTCACAGATTCTGCAAGAATATCAGCTAAAAGGTATAGGATCTGTCCTAAAATGCTGCAAGGAAAGACATTTAAGTAGGTGTTATGATCAAATTATGTGTCTTCATGTGTGCAACCTGCTATATCACAAACATATTGAGTCAAATAGAGACACTTTATCTTTTGTTTATCTTTAAAAAATCTTTTTTAGGAAACTATTGACTGTGTTCCTCACTCTTCTCAAATCCTCACAATTTACTCCTCTCAAAACTATGTTGAATTGTTTTCTTTGTAACAGCAAAAGTATTCATAAACACTAATTTATATTTAAGAAATAAGCCAAAGCTTAGTGGTACCACTTAACTGGCGATCTCTTTACAAATTGCTACAATGCTGAGTACTCATTTAGCTGATCCCAAATATGCACTTAGACTATATCTATATAATATTAGCCAAATAATGAACATTCACCAGAGGGACAGGCCCTTCAGATTCAAATAAGCGATTTGCAAAGAATCATCAAAAATTTATCTGCTCACGGCTGCATCACATTAATTGAATGTGGGATTCAGTTATGAGAAGGAAAGTGTGCTTTTATTAGTTATATATTATCCTTTATGAAGGGAGGGAGAAGTGGAGGGAAGAAGGGAGGAAGTGTGAGAGAGAAAGAAAGAGAGGGGGAAGAGAGAGAGAGTGAAAGGAAGGAAGGAAGGAAGGAAAGAAGGAAAGAAATAGAAAGAAAAGGCTTTTAAAATTTTCTGATGAGGTGAAAGAGAGCTGGGATGGGATTAGGGATGGTGTCCAAAACTTGGTTGTGACAATTTTTTGTTCCATTTACTATCTGTGTCAACTTGGGAGCACTAGTTCACTTTTCTGAACATCAGTTTACTCCACTGAAAACAGGAATGTTAATACCCATCTTGCAGGAAATGAAATGGTTTACATATAAGAACTTTGGAAACCATATACCCACATAGGTCAATTTAGTGTGTTAATTCAGTTTCTTATTCTATTAAATCTGCTGGGTGAGAAGTAAAAAACTGTTTTCTTACTTTAGTTGAATTCTATTTGTGAGATGGTGGTCTTAAATAATCTGCTAAAGATATGGTAGTTTTAGATATTAGCCATACCCTCTTTAATCAGTGTTTTTCAGACTTCAGTGTCCATACAAATCACTGATACCTTGTTCAAATGCATATCTGTAGTGAGGCCTGAGATTCTGCTTGTCTTACCAACTCCCAGGTAACCTTGCTGATTCCTTGATAACATAAGGGGCTGCTTCAACCCTTTCATACACTGAGCACACATTATTTATTGTATCAGCCACAGAGTTGTAAGTACTGCTGCTGATGTCATTCGTGTTTTTGCCATGGTGATAAATACTGCCTCTGGGAATAATTGTAGCCAACAAAGAGGACTGTAAACTGAATGACAGGGTGAGGTGAGTAGGTGGGAGAGTGGTCTGTGGAAGAATCTGCTGCTTCTCTTTCTTCTCCTGGCTGTCACTCATGATGAATGGCTCTGTGCAGAAAGGTTGGACTCAAGTGCAGTGGTGACTTGCAATTAAACTCCTCATACATCCTTTGCCATGCCCTTCATTAGCATACTGTCCATAATATGTACCTTCAATATGGTCTGTGATACATACCACATCAAGGTAGAGACAAACCTTTATTTTTATAGCTTGTTACAAATGTGACTTTTCTTCTCTAATTAGGGAATTTAATTTGATATGTTAAAGCATAAAAGTGTTCTTTCCAGAACATTACAATGAAGCAATGTAAGAAATATGGATGCCAAGTTAGAATAAAAAGTACAAAGACCAGCCTATCTTCACTAAAGTCATTTATATACCATAGTCTCCATATTTTATCAATTAACTCATCCAACAAATATTTATTGAGTCCCTATAACATGCCAGATGTTGTTCTGCAATCTAGAAGAAAGCAGTGAGCGAAACAAACTCCCTGCCCTGATACAGCTTACAGTTTGTATAAACAAATAAACATAGAACATGTCAGGCAAGGACAAATGGTACAGAGAGGAACAAAAATAAAACAAAGTAAGAAAGAAAGGGAAAGCAGATGAGTGAGTTCTATTTTATATGGGGGGCTGGGAGTGGTGGTGGTAGCGAGCTTAGAAGACCTCAAGGAAGTGAGAACAAGATCCATGTATACGTAGCTGAAGAAATAACCAGGCAATGAGAAAGAAAGGAAACAAGAATAAAATTTTTCCCTGAATGACTGCAAGGATCAGGTTGACATTTTAAAGAGGACCATATGTGGGCATAAAGAACCAAGCATTAAACCATTATGGGCACCCTTCTTCTAAATTCAATGTTAAATTCAATTTTAAACTGATGGGGAAAAGAAGAGAAAAATGGGCCCTCTTGTATACAAAAATTTGATAATAAGCAATACTTTAAGATATATGGCAGTTATTTTTTTAGAACTGAAAAATAATGTTTTATATAAATTACTTGTTACATAACTGATAATTTTTCTTTTAAATACATATTTTAAAGTTTATCTAATTTGCATATATTCCTATATTCTATTACAATAAGTTTTTTAAAAACTAGTACTATGTATTTATTTTAAAAGATCTGTTAATGAGCAATAATACATCAACTGGTCAAATCAATATATCAAAAAGTCAAAAAGAAACGTATTATCTATAGATTTTAAAAGCTTCTGATAAAATTTAAGACTAAAAACTTCTACTTAACAGAATGTGGAGTAAACATTTTCCCTATTCTTCCCACAAAGTGCAACTAAAAAGCCTGGACATTATATATTAAATAAATGTAAGAGGATTCTAAAAAAAATGTTAGTGCTAACACCTAAACTTTGGAGAAACAAAATTTACCAACGATTAAATGAAGTTCAAGTAATAATATGACTACCAAAACCAAGATAAAAGTTGTGCTGATCTATTTGTAATATTTATCTAAATTACATTAATTTTATTTTTATTTTTTAATGAAGGTTTAAAAAATTTTTTACATTAACAAATTTTTCTCGTAGTATTATTTTTCCATCACCATTTAGCCATCTTATACGCAACCCCCCCCCTCCTCCCAGCAATCACTACACTGTTGTCCATGTCCATGAGTCCTTTTTCCTTTTTTTGCTCAATCCCTCCTGGAACATCTTACACCAAAAAGGAGAAAGGGACACGAAGAGTTAATGGGATGAGCAAAGTGAATACAGAATCCACTTGGTCAAATCTGGGATGGTTTGAACATCAAAACCAATAATTTCAAAAATAATCTGTTATATGATCCAGTACTACCCACTTTGAATATGTAAAGCTTTGGGGTATCTACCCAAAGGAAACAAAATGATCTTGAAGAGGTATCTGCACTCCCATGTTCATTGTAACATTATTCACAGGAGCGAAGGTATGAAAACAACCTAAGTGCCCATCAGTGGATGAATGAACAAAAAAAATGTGGTATATTACATGATGGAATATTATTCAGCCTTAATAAAGAAGGGAATCCTGTTATTTGCAACAACATGGACAAAACTGAGGGGCATTGTGCTAAGCGAAATAAGCCAGACAGAGAAAGACAAATATTGCCTGGTGTCACTTTTATGTGAAATCTAAAAAATTAAACATTTTAAAAGTCAAACTTATAGAAACAAAGAATAGAAAAGTGATTGCCAGAGGCAAGAGTTGGGGCAAGTAGAGAGGGGTTGGTAAAAGAGTACAAACTTTCAGTTTTGAGAAGAACAAGTTCTCAGCATCTAAAGTATAACATTACTATAGTTGATAACACTGAATTGTATAATTCAAATTTGCTAAAAAAGTGAATGTAAATGTTCACACACACACACACACCCAACAGATAAATATGTGAGTTGATGAATATGTTAATGAAATCAGTGTGGGGAGTTCTTTCACAATGTATATGAATTTCAAGTCATCATGTTGTATATTTTAAATATATTAAAATTTTGTTAATTATGTCTCAGAAAAGCTAAAAGAAGAAAGAATCTTGTAGTCTATTATATAAGCAAAAATGAGAGGTAGGAGGTAAAGAACTTCTTTAGAGAAGAATGCCAACTCGCAAATGTAGAAAGAAATGCAGAATTAGCAAACCACCATATACAACCACCCACATAATAACTGAATCAATCAAAGATCATGAATAAATGCTAAAAACAATTTGGTGAAAGGCTGTTAGGGAACAGGATATCCACAGAGGCTAAAAGTATCACCCTACAGAGACCTTATTAATTTTAAGGTCTCTGTATATTAATTATATATCTTTACAATGGAAAAATCTCATGCAAGTCATCTTAATCAAGATTACAGTTGGCATTATCAGTGATGGGACAAACTAGCATTATGATATAATGAAAAATGCATATCGTCCTATGCAGTACTCTTACCAAAAATGTTTGACCCTAAGATAACCATGAGGAACTAATTTTACAAATCCAGATGGTTGGAAATTCTACAAGACAACTGCTATGAACTCGTCAAAAATATCAATACCATGAAAGACAAAAAGGGCAGAGACTTATTGCAAGAGATTAAAAGAAGACTAACAAAACATGACAATGAAATGCTATGTGTAATCCTTGATTAGATACTCTATTATAAAAGCTACATAACTTATACTTATATTAGGTAATATTATTGTGTCAATCTTAAATATCTTGGGAGTGATCATGCTGTAGTGATTATGGAGAAGAATTCATGGTGAATTATTTAGAAGTGAAGTGTCATGGTATTTGCATGTTACTTTCACATGATTAAGGAAAAGATGAAGTGCATGCAAATGTCGCAAAATGTTAACAGTTGATAAATATGGGTGGAGGGTATAGAAGAATCCTCTATATACCAAACATCCAAAACTCAGCAGCTAAAGAAAAATTCTGTTATATTTAACCATTTTGTGAATCGAGAGTTTGGGAAGGGCTCAGATGGATGATTGTTCCACTCTATGTGGCATTACCTGTAGTCACACTGTGGCTTTCAGCTGTTGGATAGGCTGTTACATAGAATCCAGAACTTGCCTGGTTTCTTGATGGGGTAGATGAAAAAGCTGAATTAGGCTGGAACCCTCTCCCTCTCCATGTAGTATCAAGGTCTCTACACCAGGGTAGTTGAATTTACATGGTTCAAGAAACCATACCATAAAGAGCCAGTCCACTAAAGGCTAGATCCAGAACTGGTACAGGGTTACCTTCCACCATTTTTCTTTGTTGCTCAAAGAAGTTACAGTAGTTCAGGTTCAAAGGAAGGGGAAAGAGACCCTGTGTCTCAGTGGGGAGAATATCAAACATTTTGTGTCCATTTCTAGTCTTCCCCAATAGGTTTCTGTAGTTTTAAATATTTTCAAAATAAAAAATTAGGATGGGGATGGGAAACTTTTAATGAATGTATTTGGCATATTTTTGCAAGAATGTCCATACCTTAAACTCCTAAAAATAGAATTATTTTTCATTTTGATAGATATTTCCAAGTTGCTAACTGTCTAAAAAGAGTGAACCCATGTATTTGCACAGCAAAATTTTATGAGAGACTATTCTTTGTACACTGTGGTAGTTTTTAAAAATATTTCCAATTTGACAAAAGTTGGAGTCTGATTCTCCCATTGAATGTGCGTTGGACTTAGCGACTTGTTTCTAAAGAAGAGACTACAGTGGTGTGATTTTCAAGGGTAGGTCCTAAAAGGAAACGCAACATCCACCTGGATATTTCTCCTTCAGGACATGCCCTTTGAGAGCCTTGAACTGACGTGTAAGAACCATGGCTAAAGAGGGAAAAAACTTTTTAGAGAGCCAACCCTGGACACAGTTATACCAGATTCAAAACAAAAACACCACAGTAGCATAATATATAATAAATACATATATTCAACTGTGCAACTACTTTACCATAAAAATATGAAAAAAAATGGGTATTATTTATTTTTGGTTAAATAAATGTTATTATTTAAACAAAACAACAATAAACCTAGTTAACAATAGCAATTAGAGATAATTAATAGCAGGATTCTTTAAATCAGTAATTAATGAGAAAAATATAACAGTATTTTATGATATTTCTGTCTTTTAGTACAGCAATTTATTTGAATTAAAAAAAACTACTGGATTTTTAGACTTTTCAGGTTATAGTTTTGTACTTTCTTAAGATATATAAATGTAAGAACTTTTAAAATGAGAATATAAGTACAATAGGAATAATAAAACAGATACTATCTTTAGTTAATTTTTAAAAATGATGAGATGTTTCTTTCTGTCCTATGATAGCAAGGATATTTTTACTCTTTATGTTTTCTTTTCCAGTAATACTTTTCTGAACTGCCTGCAGCCTGTTGGAAGTCCTTTATTTCCTTTCTGTGGCAACAAAATTGAAAGCAGTCAAAAGTGTGGTACACTTGGACTTCCAGTTTTGCTCTTAACAAGCCTATATTACACCAGTGCTGATTTCAGTTGAACAGATGTCATTCAGGCTAAATGTCCTTCCAACAAAGGCATTTGAGCATGGAATACTTAGTATTTTACTTACTAGCAACAGCAGGATTTAGACTTGTATCTTCTAATAACACCCATCTGCTCTGTACCTTCAGGCTTGTTCTGGGCACCAGCTCATCATCAGTTGGGTGCTTTGTGTCTCTAACCTCACCATTATAAGCTATCCACATCTAAATAGTCTGTCATTTTTAAATGCTCCAAAGCACACTGTCATCATTAATTAAGCCCCCTTTTCTTAGAACAAATGGTTTTAAAGCACAGAGCTAATTTGAACTTGGGAAATAGAAGGTTAGCTAGCAAATAAGTTATAGTTTTAGTAAAGAAATTGAAAAGTTCCTCTATAATTTGGCTGCCTTTTTCTTGTGGCATTTTTACTTTTCTCATTCCATAAAAAGCATTTTTCTCACTGTGCCACTTTTGTTGCAACCTACACATAATATCAGGCAATCAAGTTCTCAATCAGTTCATTCTTTACTAGGCTTATCAAGACTTCAGCAGAGAGAATTAAACCAATTTTGGGAGGGTTTGGCTGGATGTTCTGGGTGGTATTACCTGCAGTCACTAAATGGCAACTAAATTTCTGTTTTACTATAATCTTTTACTCAGTGTTCATTCTCAATATAGTTTCAACATAGATGAGGACAAGCTGCTTGTCTCATATTTTGAAAATGTGATTTTATGCCAGGCCAACACTTCAACATCTTTCCTGTGGCCAGTACCAACAATAGCCATCTTGTAGGCACGTGTCTCAGGGGGCTGCTGGCGTTTTCCATTTCTATAGTCGTAAATTGCATTAAGTGAAGAAAATGGAAGGAAAGTGACCAAAAGCTTTTATTATGAAAACTTTAATATAACAGGTAAACAAATCACACCCCTTTTTAGCAGTGTTGCATCAAGGTATACAGGACATTTAGCAAATGAGATTGATTCATTTTCTTTGGTAAGAAGTTTATAGATTGAGTGACATTTGCCTAGATATTGCATTTGCACTGACTGCCAAATATACAGACAGACGAGTAGAGTCTAGTTTGTATTTAGATATGATGTAAGTAATCTTTTACTTAATATTCTCTGCAATTTTATTAAAATCTTTATAGAATTAAAAAAAATTGATACTCTATTTTTGCACATTAAAATACCTTAGAGCTAGAAGAAACATATTTTGTTGTGATTCAACATGTTCATCTAGAATTTATAATAATATTAGAAATTAGGTAAGAATTTCGATTTTTCTTAAATTTATATTTGCCTAGCCACTTGTCTCAATACTGTTTGTTTACTAATACATATTTTACCAGCTGTGGTGACTTTGTACTCAATCAACTTAACCAAGCTAAAACTGTGAATTGTTGCTTACCATTTATCTTTTCTTCAACAAGGGTTACCTTTTTAAGACTTTCAGTTATTAAGCTTTAAAGATTTAGACTACACAGCGTTAAATCAGAAACTCATGAAGCACATGGAGCTCTGCCATGTTTCCTTGCCTTTGGCACTTGCTAGTTCAGTACTTATTAGCTACTTACGAAGGGCTTGTTGAAAAAATATAGGCATATCTCATTTTATCGCGCTTTACAAGTATCGCTTTTTTTTTTTTTTTTTTTTTTTTTGAAGCAAGACCTTCTACCAGCAAAAAGATTATGACTCACTGAAGGCTCAGATGATGATCAGCATTTTAAACTATTTACATTGCTTTTTAGACCTAATATATTGCACACTTAATAGACTACAGTACAGTATAAACATAACGTTCTTAAACATAACTTTTATAGGCACGGGGAAACCAAAAATTTGTGTGACTCATTTTATTGCAATATCTACTTTATTGATGTGGTCTGGAACTGAACCTATAATATCTCCAGATTATACCTATAAATGGATTTGAACAAAGCAGGTCGGTTGTAACTTAATTTGCTATGGTGTACAGGGTCCATATTTAGTTTTTCACTTACTTGAATTTTGAGGAAAGATTTGGTGTTTAGAGAAGTTGACAATGATGGTGAATGAGAAATTCTGGTTTATCTCTGGCATTTGCTTTTCTATTTCCTCTTTGGTTTGCATAATTATGGACACCTCTGAGTTAGAGCTGGCTTGTTCACAAATGACAATCGAAAACCTGAGATGAAAGCATTTAATTTATTTCCAAGGCAACTAGTTTATTGTCAGTAAGAAGCAATAGCTGTTGATGTGTTGGTTCAAGTGATGTAATTGTCACTCTCATCAAAGAAATTGCCTCTCATTAGATTTAGTCTCATTCTTGAATAAGACATCATAAATATGATATAGGATTCATTTCAAAAGATCAGACCTATTAAATCAGTACTGGAGACTGCAAGAAGATATAATTTTTAAGTACATTAAACGCTCTTAAACACATGACCCTCCTTCCCCTGGATACCTCTGAGAAAATGTAATTAAAATGTAGTCTGTTTTGTGGTATTTTTTAAAAGAAAAACTCATCAGATCTTTACAACATTAGAATATTGCATACCATGAGTGTTTGACTTTATTCCACTGGATTCAACAATAAGTGCATAGTACTTATCTCTGCTTATAATGGAGAACCTGAAATGTGTGAAGACATGCTTCAAATGATGAAGTAAATGTAAATGCATCTAGTTTAGGGGGAAATAGACTATCAGCTAATTGCTTCAAGAATTGAGTGATTTGGAAGATCTCAGGAGAGGGTTCATTTCTCTGATTTGCATACACTTCGCTTATGCTACCTGGCTTACTACAAATGCCTTGATGATGCGTGTGTGGAGTGTTCCTCATCAACACCAGAGATTGAGAAGGATCTAGTGGCTCTGGGGACAGAGAGCTTCTTCCTGCTAAAGAAGCTGCCCTCCACTGATATACAGCCCTTAGGAGAGCAGACTTCATGTTTGATAAATGATCTGGTTTCCTTACAATCCATTGTTACTATTATTTTTGCCCAAAGTTAATTGGCTTAATTTTCATGGTGAGTCCAGTGAGCTTATTAGTTAATATAGCACTTTATAATTTCAAAAAGACTTTCTTGTAGTCTTATAAAAAAGGATAGGAAAAGAAATAATATTTTTTATCTTACTTCTTACTGGAGATTTTAACACCTGGTAGTGTAAGTAATCGAGGGCTCTTAAAACCACAGAAATCTAGTGCAAAAATGGCGTGTAGCCTTTCTTTTACACAGGTGGAGAAAACAGATGCCCTTGAGGAAGATGAGTGACCTAGAAAGGAAAGGGTGAGAGAGAAACAGGACAAAAAGGGAGATGGAAATGGGGAGATTAATATATATGTAGAGAATGGGGGCAAAGGACTTCAGAGAAAAAAATACAATGAAGATGGAGAAACAATTAAAAGAAGAGGGAATAAAATGGGGACAGAGATTGAATAACACTGAAGAGAGCATAGGAAGTAGAAGAGAGGAAGGGTATAAAGGAAAAAGAGAAAGAACTAAAAAAGAAGACCTATGTAACATATGACATAATCTGATATGGATTGTACATTCTATGAAAGCACTGAAAACAACAACAACAACCCGATGACAAAAACCTCCATATCTACCATGATTTATAATACACAGACTACAATGAAGAAGTTTGACCTTGCATTCCAACCCATGATTTTTCGAGCTTCTCAAACCTGGGTCTTCCATATTGAGTACAGCCATAATGTTTGAGAGAATTAAAGTAGCCCTTTTCATAGCAGACAAATGTTTTTATTAAAACAAAGCCTCAGGGTAGCAGCTTCTAGATATATACAAGGATAATCAAAATGTTAGGATTTTTCATTTATGTTGAGTACACAACTATGATTTGAAACAGTATAAAGGGTTGAAAAGCATGTCAAGGATAAAATGCACTTTAAAAATTAAAGGATTCATAAGGTTAACTTCCAGAGAAATCTGTTAAATATGAATGTAAAAATGAATAAAATATAAGGTCATAGGCAAATTATCCTGTTTTTATGAAACTTGATCATATAATAGAAGTTACATTTGTTACTGAAATGTGAATGAAGATGGAATTCAAGATAAGGTATTAATCATAATTAGAATGACTATGACAGGTCTGTGGTGACAAATACTTAACAAGTAGTAAGAATGCTTATTCATAACAAACCTCTTAATTTATTAAATTTTTCATTAAAAGGGCAACCTCTTAATAAGTTCAACATAAAGTTGGTATAACATGCTATTTGCATTTTTTCTCTTTTTATTTCCATTTTCGGGGTATATCGTTAATAAATTGAAACAAATCATTTAAAACATATAATTACTTGGATATGGTCGCATAGTAATTCCCTAAGCAATTGCATGGTTATAAGTTGTCAGTGTGCATATTAATTTATCATACCCACCAGCCTCATCTTCAATGATTTGCTACTAGCTGTTAGAAAAACAGATTAAGAAGCACATGCTGCCCTTCTCTGAAAGTTTCATTGAGGCACAAGTAGGGCAAACATCGCTTTCCAATTAGAATCCTGCTGTTTGCCAAGACTTGACAATGACTAATTACAGTCCTAAATGACTTAATATGTTTGAATGCATGATTATTTATAAATACATTTCAAGATCTGCATAAAACAATCATTTCTGGTTTAAATATGAAAGACTACTTTTTTTGCAAAGGGCAAAGACCTGTCGAACACCTGAGGTCAGAGGAAAAAAGATGTTTTAATGTTAAAGTTAGAGTTTGCTTTGGCAACTATTACCTTACAAAGGAAATAAAAGAGTGAGTTGTTTATCATGAAATTGTGAGAGAAGAAATGTTAGGTTTAAGTCTCATCTTTATTTTCTACAAAACTTATCACCATAGGATTTTTAGAGGATTTCACCATTCTTAAAATATTTAATTAAACCTTTAAAGTTGTTGTGAGAATTAAATAGTAGTTAAAATGTGTACAGCACTTTGACCAGTGCCTGGGATAGAATTATCACTCAATAAATGTTAGTTTTTGTTATTATTCTATACCTGAGTGACATTAGCTATCATTAACTACATGGCAGATCTTCACAGTGTGGAGCTGGAGTAAAATTTGTGGATATATAACTGACTTTTGGATTTCTTTTTAACATTTTAGGAAATTCATTTGATTAGCAATCTTTCATTGATTGGCTTCTATGAGTCAGGCACTGTGAAAGGCATAAGAAATAAGATAAACAGTATGCACAAACCATTGAATTGGGTTCCATTGCATGGCAAGTCAAATAGATGATAAAAATAGAGCAAAGTGGAGTTATGAGTTGTTTTGTAAGTAAACTACATTTGAACTTTAAAATAGTTCAAATAGATGTGAGTAGAGCAACAATTACATTAAAAACTGCATTTGCACATCATGGTTTAACAAATGTTAACTTTTTCTGTTTTTCATACAGTTCTGTAGCAAACAGACCTAAAGTGGTCCCCACTGATTTCCTTTTTCCCCCCACAAAGTCATTTTATTTTTTATGTAATCTTTATTGGTTTTTTTTTGTTTTGTTTTGTTTTGTTTTTTGGTCCCCACTGATTTTCCACCTCCTGGTTTCCATGCCATTGTGCCATCCCCTCTCTTCAGTGTGGGCACGCTCTGTAACTTGCTTCTAACAAATAGCATATGGCAATGGTGATGGACTGTTTGTCACTCCTATGATTATGCTACTTCACGTAAGACTCCATCCTAACTGACTGAAGTGAGCGAGTTTTCTTTCTGGCTTGATGACGTAAGCAGTCATATCGAGGAAAGCCACATGGAAGGGAACTTCGTTCAGCCTCTAGGATCTGAAAGCGACCACCAGCCAATAGCTACAACAGTGCTCTAGCCTGCAGTCACACAGCCACAAGAAAACAGATTCTGGTAACACTTGAAAGAGCATGGAAACAGATTCTTCCCATTTGAACCCAAAATGAGAACACAGCCCATCTGACACCTTGATTGTCGTCTTGTTAAACCAAGGACAGAGGACCCAGCTAAGCCATGCCCATACTCCTGACCTGTGGAAATTGTGGCCTTATAAATATGGTATCTTAAGTCACCAAGTTTGTGGTCAATGTGTTACATAACAATAGAAAATGAATACAACTGCTATTGATATTACAAATGCCTGAAAAAAGAAAATGGCTCTTAATGTGGCTTCACACTAGAAAAAAAAAAAAAGAACTGCAAAAAGTTATTTGGTACATTATTTTTATCTTTAAAAGGGGAAGGATTTTTAATAAACCTCTATTTATCAGTATCATGAGAAAAAGCCTAACACTTCCTCAAGGAATCACTCAAGAGTTTAATGTGTCTTGCTGTCATAGATTGTCACATTACCTGATCTACAGAATTAAAACCCATTTCATTATGTTCTAGGATTCTTAAAAATTATTTATTTATTTATTCATTCATTCATTCATTCATTTAAAATTTTATTATTTATGCTGTTACAGTTGTCCCATTTTCCCCCATTTACCCCCTCTGCCCAGCCCACCCTTCACTTCTATAGTCAATCCCCACACTGTTGTCCATTTCCATGGGTTCTTCATATATGTTCTTTGACTAATTCCTTCACCTTTTTCAAACAATCCCCACCCCTCCACTCCCCTTTTATCACTGTCAGTCTATTCCATGTTTCCATGCCTCTGGTTCTATTTCACTCATTATTTTGTTCATTAGATTCCTCTTATAAGCAAGATCATATGGTATTTGTCTTTTACCAACTGGCTTATTTCATTTAGCACAACACTCCGCAGTTCCATCCATGCTGTCGCAAAAGGTAGGAAGCCATTTTTTTTTTCCCTGTGGTGTAGTATTCCATTGTGTAAATGTACCACAGTTTTTTAATCTACTCATCTACTGATGGGCACTTGGCTGTTTCCAAATCTTGGCTATTGTAAATAGTACTGCAATGAAAAGACACTTAAATAACTATTTTCTAGTCTAGAAACTTCACATTCTGGAATTATGATCAATCATTTTGCCCTAAGATTAAGAATTAATATTATTTTAACATTTTATGTTTATTTTCTTTATACTTTCCCCTATTCTTCTCTGGAACAGTGCATACTGGATATATTCTCTTTGCTCTTCCAGATTCATGCTTCATCTTCTTCATTCTACTGCTTTGGGCCCCAGGAATTGACTTGTATGGATGATAGCAATGGTGACCTTTCCCAATAATAGCCATTTCAATTTATTTAAATTTCCTTTTATAGCATCCAGCGCTTGTTTTATGAAAGAAATATATTTTCTTATTTCTCTGAGAAAAATAATCCTTGGTATTTCATTGGCTGCTATTTCTGCCAAGACAATATTTTTATGCCCTCTGAATTCCTTTTTATTTATTCTATTTTTATTTTGGTCTCTGGCTTTCACATTTGAGGCTTTCCTCAAATGTCAAAATGTTTGATGATCTCTACTGTCCAGAATGAGTTTTTAAAATACTAATTGTAATCTCTGTGTGCATGTGTGGGGTTTGTCAACTGGTGGGTTTCACTGCTAAGGATCAGGATTTGGGTGAATTTGGGCATTCCCAAATATCAATGCATGTAAGTTTTCTTTTGTCAAGTTTATTTGCCCAGAAAAAAATTCTTCAACTCAGCATTTGGTATTGGGGTATATACCTGTGTGCTAGTGTTCACAGATATATCATAGAAAGGGGATTAAGGGCTTTTATTATTTCATATGTCAAAGTTCTCTTAACTCCTTTATTTTTACTATAGCATTTCATTTCTGCCTACAGTTGACCTTGATGCTTCTAAATCCAGAGCTTTTCTGGCTCAAACTCTTTATAAAACATGCCATCTTCTGCTAGTAGGATGGAGGAATAGTTGTCTGCTACTTGGGGCAGGTCAAAGACGTGGTAAGTGAAAGGAAGGGTATCTAAATTAGCCTTGTCTAACAGAAAATAATTGGTACCACAAATGAGAGCCTCATATGTAATTTCAAATGTTCTGGCTCTATTTTTTAAAGTTTTAAAATAAAATTAATTAACTTTATCAATATATTTTATTTAACTTAATAAAATTTGTCATTTTAATATATAATCAATATAGAATGTTAATTACACATTCAAACTTGTCTTTTTTATATATTTTATACTTACAGAACTTATAGCACATCTCAATTTATACTAGCCACATTTCAAGTGCTCAGGAGCCACATGTAGCTAGTGGCTGCTATAATGGACAGTCCAGTTCTAATGCATGTGATGTAAAATTATAAAACTTTTAGCACAAAACAGGATAAAATTAGTGAGTGCAACAAATGCAAAGATTGCTTAAATAGGCAATACAAAGCAAGAACAGAAAAATAACCATGTAAATGGATCTCACCAAAAATTAAAACCTCTGCTCTTCAGATAATGGAGATAAGAGAAATGAAAAGGCAAGCCACCCACTAGGAGAAAGTAGTTACAACACATATTTTGACAAAGGACCTCTTTCCAGAACATATGAAGAACTCTGTAAAACTCAATAAGACAAATAATCTAATTAGAGATTCTTACTGCCTACAGTTTCTTATCTTCTTAGAGTTCTTTGCTGGGCTTGGCCTGCTTTGGGGACGGGTTCCGTTCCTATAGGTCAGGTTTTAGCTTTTCCCCGGTCAGCTAAATCTCTTTCTACTGACTACTTATCTTTTTTCCAAATTTAAGACATGTATTATCTCTTCTATATTTTTTCTTCTTTTTTTTGTTGAAATTTTATGAGTTTATTTGAACCAAACTGACAACAATTTCCAGAAAACAAATTTCAACAGATTGAGAACCTGCTCCAGAGAATGGCAGTTTTATAGTACTTTTTTTTTCTTTTAAAAAATTCTTATTTTTAGAGGAAGGGAGGGGAAGAGACATCAATTTGTTGTTTCATTTGTTTATGCATTCATTGGTTGGTTCTTACATGTGACATGACTGGGGATTTTGTCAGTTGACTTAATATTCTCTATAGCAGGATCTTATCTAGGCCAGGTATTACATTTAGTTCTCTTTAGTATTTTAATCTGAAATGTTTACACACCTCTCCTTGTGTGTTTTAACCCTTTGAGTGCCATGTGTAATTCGAAATTTGGATCAACATGACAAAAAGTTATATCGATATATAACCTGAGGTACCAAAAAAAAAAAAAAAAAAAAGGAACAAAACATAAAATACAAATTATTGCATTGTTGTTTACATTTATAGCCATCGAATAAAGAGTCACTGGGAGCGATGCTGGCACTTTTGGGAAAATTTGTCAGTGTCACTCACAGCGATGTTGGCACTCAAAGGGTTAAGATATTCACATTTTAAAAAGAATAACAGCCCCTACCCCTCTAATGGACTACTCCTCATTTTGAGTTTGACATTTCCTGGTGATCAGTTTAAGATTATGCATTCTTTTTTTTTTTTTTGTATGTATTATTGATTATGCTGTTACAGTTGTCCCAATTTCTTTTCCCTTTGCTCCCCTCCACCCCGGAACCACCCTCCCTCCAGCAGTTCCCCACCCTTAGTCCATGTCCATGGGTTGTACATAAAGCTATTTTCAGCATCTCCCTGTCTATTACCCACCCTCTTTCCTTGCTTCTTAATTCCTGCACCATTTCCCTCCCTCTCTCCCTTCCCCTTCCTAGCTGCCTTCCCCCCACATGCTCCCCTAACCTATGTTTCTGTTCCCACCCTAGTTGTCTGCTTAGTTTACCTTTTTTCCATTCCCTAGCTTTGTTGTTGATAATTGTGATACTGTTTTCATTTTAATGTTGATACTTTTGATATCCTTTTTCTTAAATAAGTCCCTTTAACATTTCATATAATAATGGCTTGGTGATGATAAACTCCTTCAGCTTTACTTTGTCTGGGAAGCACTTTATCTGCCCTTCCATTCTGACTGCTATCTTTGCTGAATAAAGTAATCTTGGTTGTAGGCCCTTGCTTTTTATCACTTTGAATATTTCCTGCCAGTCCCTTCTTGCCTGCAAAGTTTCTTTTGAGAAATCAGCTGACAGTCTTATAGGTACTCCTTTGTAAGTAATTCTCCTCTTCTCTCTTGCTACTTTTAAGATTCTCTGTTTATCTTTACCCTTTGGCATTTTGATTTTGATGTGTCTTGGTGTGGTCCTCCCTGGGTTTAGTCTGTTTGGGACTCTCTATGCTTCCTGGATCTGTATGTCCGTTTCCTTCCCCAAAGTAGGGAAATTTTCCTTCATTATTTTTTTCACATAATTTTTCAATTTTTTGCTCTCCCACTTCACCTTCTGGCAACCCTATGATTTGGATGTTGGCACATTTATAGCTGTCCCAGAGGTTTCTAAGCCTCTCCTCATTTTTTAAAATTCTCATTTCTTCCTTCTGTACTGGTTGACTGTTTCTTCATTATGTTCCAATTTGTGTATTTGAACACTGATTTCCTTTCCTTCATCACTTGTTTCATATGGATTTTTCCTTCATTTCATCCAGGATAGCCTTCATTCTTTCCCAGTCCTGTTTAATCTTTGTTGTCAGGGTTATGAGCATCCTAATCACCAATGCCTTAAACTGCGCATCTGTTAAGTTGTCTGTCTCCTCATCCATTAGGCGTGCTATCCTCTCATTGTTTAGTTGTGTCACTGGGACCTTGATCTGCCCCCACTTCTGGGTCATACTTCTCTGTTTCCTCATCTTTCTTTGTTTGCCTTTGTGATTTGGGCAAGGGCTTTCGCACCTCTTACATTATAGGGGGCAGAGCCTTAGGTATTCGTCAGTACAGGGAGACCTGTTTCACCATGTTGTGGTGCTGTATGTGGGGGAGGGGTCAGAGAGAGAACAATGCCACTTTCTCAGCACTTGCCCCTTTTCCAGGCACTTCTCCCACTTTCATATGGGACTGGCGCCTCTCTAGCTGTTGCCTTGCCTGTCGTTCCCAGAGTGGGTGGGTCTGTGGATGTTCTAGGACTGTGGGGGCCCTTTAAACAAGCAGACTCTGCTGAGAGACCGGCAGTTTCTTCCTCTGCCCCAGCCCCCACTGGTTTGCACGGTCATAAGCAATGAGGCTTGATTTTCCCTGGCGTTGGGACCGTGATCTGCAGGGTCTGGTCAGGAGCTGGAAATGCTCCCTGGGTGTCCCTCCCAACTTTTAAAAACTTGTAACTGCACTTTATGCTGGCCTGCTGCTGCCACTGCCGCTGCTGCCACCACACTGCGTCCTCTCTGCCCTGGCTCTGCCCCTCCTACCGGTCTGAATGAGTATTTCTTCTTTATATCTTTGTTTGTTGGACTTTCATGCGGCTTGATTTTCTGGAACTTCTGGTTGTCTCTAGTTTTGAGATAGTTGTATTCCTTCTTAGTTGTGGAGGGAGACCCAGCATGTCTGTCTAAGCCTCCATCTTGGCCAGAAGTCTTTCCTCCTCCTCTTTTTGTTCTTATGAGTTTACACATACTTCATCTCTTTATTATCACTTTCTTGAAGTTCCAAGTGGCAGTTAAGGTAAGATAAATATACAGGTTAATTTACCATGTTTAACTGGGAGTCCTATCTTAGATGTAGCTTTAACAAAATGTTGTAATCTTTTTTCTGTCTACTTGTTTCCCCAACAGATTGTGAGCTCCTCAAGAACATAGAGGGTATTTTATTCTTCTTTCTATCTCCACCATAAAGAACAGAATAGTTATATGGTAAATGTCTGTTGATTGAATGAATTAGTGTCCATTTAATAGACACATATTTATTGTCCTATTCTTCCCCTAAAATATAAGTTTCACAAAAGCAAGGATCTTGTAACTCTTGACCATGGAACCCCTGTTGTCTAAAACAGTGCCTGTTAATAGTAGGTGCTAAAAAGATAGTTGAAGGATGAATGAATTCATATAATTTCATAAGCTTAAGCACATGCATTTCATTTGTTATATTATATTTTATCATTTTATTTAATTAGTAAGAATATACACAAATACATAATATACTTCTAAAGGCTCAATTATATCTCTCTGTGCAATTTGCTACTCAATGTCTGTGATTGGGTCTATGTGCATTGTTAGTTTGACTATTCAGAAGTAGTCAATGCAATCAGTTAATTAACATGATTCAAATAATTATACATCAACTGATCAAGACAGAACTCAATTTTTAAAGAGGTTCAAAAAGAGAAAAAAAAAAAGGAAGAAAGGACAAATGAATTCATCATGTAGGTTTAGCCTTAATTATTTTGTGGTTCTAGTGGGCACTTAAAGTCATATACTTAAGCCATTTAGGTGCTGTTTCAGCACCTACTGCAGTATAATGGAGCACATTTTATCTCAGTTATACCAAATTTAATTCATCTAACCATTATTAAGAACCCACCTCCTTCACCAGCCTTCTGCAACACCCCACTATGACTTTCTTCTTTCATTATCTCTCATAATGAGAAAAACTTCCAAGTATTCCAAATTTACATGTAACCTCATTCAGTTCAATCCCTTTTGGAAATTAAAACCTTTCCATTTCATTTATTTACAGATGCAAATGCAAAAATGTTATTGATGATTTAAATATTGTTATTTAACACTAACAAAAATTCCCAGATTTTTAAAATATGACTGAAGTGATATACATTATGAATAAACACTTAGAGTAGTACCTTTCAAACAGCACAGGGTCTTCAGGATTTTGCTGTCTTAAATTAACATACTGACATAATCAGCATATGTTAAGCTCTAAAAACCTCAATAAATTCATTTGGCCTGATAGGTTTTCTTTTTCCTAAGAAGAATTTGAGAAACAAGCCATGTGGAATTTTTGAAAAGTGGACCAGGTATCTTAGAAAGTTATTAATATATTTCATAAATCCCTAAAACTATTTTTTTACTCATGGCTTTGGAAACTATTCTCTTCTTTTATGGAATAATAGCTTCAATCTCAAAGTGAAGTTTTCACTGAATTTGACTGTGACATTGTATGCAATAAAATTTGATGAATTGCATTCAAAGAATAAGTTATGCATCAAAGGTGTTTTAGGAATGCTCTGTTTAAAACAAAAGTAATTTATAATCCCACAACACTGTATATCTCACAATTTTGCCTTTGTTGGAAAATTACCTAAATTTGACTGGGCATAGATCATATCTCCAAGGTACTGCATTATGAAATCTAGTCATTTAGAGTTTTAACTTTACTGGCAATTTCTAGTAAATAAGAAAGCCTTCTACCGAGAACGCTTTTCTTTGGTCTAGGGAAACACATTTGTACTCCAGTTAACATATCGACGACAAAGATGCATTCCTGGTCTTTTTTCTTTATACGATTAGTTTAAGTCTCCATTTCTTCTTTCAAAGTGGGAGTTCTGGGTTTTGCAACTTTGCTATGTGACTTCAAGTAGCTGAGGTAGAAATGATGAGCAGGTTTGGCTTTGGTTGAAGGTGAAGAACCCAGAGTTTATAAATGTCTCAGGTATTTCCAATAAATTGGAGGTCACCAGAAAAGATGTTAGGATAATAAATCTAGCTTCTAAGTATACATTCCCTTTACCCAGCGGGGAGCCTCCTGGGATCATTTGTCTGCTGTTCATTATCTTGTCTGCATTATTCAACAGCTCTGTTCTTGCTCAATGGGCTTCAGAGAGCTTTTAACAGCTGCAGCAACCTCCAATTTTTACTTAAGTTCTTGTTCTCTTTGTAATAGCAAGGAAAAAAATACCCTCTAAGAAAAGAAAAAGAAAGAAACCTATCTTTGTTATCCAAGACCTACCTACATGATTGAACCCATTGCAACCCAAACCTGAGTTTGTTTATTTCACATTAACTGTATTAGTGTTACAGTGCAATATTTGAGATGCCAAAGAGAAAGTTTACATGACAAAGAGAAAGAATCCCAAACATATAAATGATTCAGTGAAAAGGCAAAATATATATATAATAATTTCTTAGAGATACTAAATTTAACATGACAAATCAAGAAAGCTTTTTTAAATCACAAAAAAAGCTACTACATTGAAAGAGAAAATGAGCTTTGAAGAGAGGGAGGAGCCAGTTTATTAGCTTACTCAACTAAAAACTGTTTCATTTGATTGTTTCATTAGGACCTACTTAGCTGCTCAGGTAAGTTGGTTTTCAGGAAGGTTGACATTATTCATGATCGTGATCTAACTGAACAGGACTCTCTTGAATCTAACTAATCTAAAGCTGTTATGGTAAAATAAAGTATGGTATTGTGTTTATCAACCAGATGATGGATGAAGTAAAATACAGTAGTTTTTCCAATGACCAGAAGCAGGGCTCCTACTTGAAAATAAAGATACCTCATGACAAGAACTGCTAAAAATAACTAAAAGGAATAGAAGCTAAGGAAGCTCTTCAGGGACTTATCAGATGCTCAATATTTCACCTAAGTTATGTGATAGTCTGAGGACTCATGGATAGTTTCTCAACAACTCTACGAAGACCCACTATGATCAATTTGTACTGGCCCCACATCTAAAGGTAAAGACTGTAAAAAGGCTGAGGTAAATGGAAAACTTATAAACAAAACAGCATTTAAAAATAAATGCACTTCTTATCATTTATAAGGAATTATTTAGTTAGCCGACTACAATGTGATTTATAATTAAAACTACACGAACCATTCATTACACTATGTGGGCTATGCTTTGGACTAAATGTATTCAGGATGGGAGTGGGAGGAAGGAATATTTGTGGACAAAATAAAGACATTTAAGCTTGCTCTCATGGCCTTGAGATTCTCTGATCTTCAGTAACAGAATAAGGTCTGCAGGGGTGGCAGTCCATGCCCAGAATGGAATGTCTTGATCTATGTGTGATAACAAGAGACTGCAATTTCCTGGCATTAGATCATCATATTAAAAACCAAGGGAGCTTTTCAGTGCCACCATTTGATCAGATTAAGATCCTTTGCGTTGTACAACACAGCTCATTAGCCACCCAAAGTTTGAAAGCATCTCTAAAGTGGCATAGAAATGCTAAGTAGCCTCAGACACCTGGACAATGCCTGACATCTGAGTAAATACCAAAGACGTCCTCAATTATCAGGATATTTGTTACTGGGAAAAATCTGGATAATAAGCTGACTCTGTGATTGGGAGAAATGTAAATAAATGCCTGAAACCTTTATCCAAATCCTTGGCCTAGTTTTATCTGAACCTCCCAAAGCACATTAAATACTATGAAAGCAAATATTACTTTGTCACTTGCTTTCTAAGATGTAACAGTTGTCGGACAACAAAACTGTAAAAGCTGTATACTGCTTCTCAAAATTATTTTCTGAATTATTAAACATCCCAAATCTAAAGATGCTTCCTTGAACTATTAGAATTCAGTATGTAAAAAGTAGCTCTTGCATATCAGATCCAATTTGGCTTTTGCTTTATATATTAATTTCATTTCTTAGACAAACTAGACAATCCTGCACTTCAGTGAATTTGATTCTCATCCTTATCACCCTTGGTTACACGGTCAGCACAAAATAAAAGGTTTAAAATGGGACACCACTAAAGCAGCTCTGATGTCACAAATGAGCTCCCAAATTGTGAAAATAATGCCAATGTCTTGTTTTGTTTTTGTTTCTGTTTTTAATTTCACCACTGCTTGAGTTAAGTCTCAGGTTTCTACTCTCAGGGAAAAGATAAACAGCTAGTCAATATATTTTTTCTGGCTGATTTCCATATTGTCTGCCAATCAAGACAATATATATCACAATAAGAAAAGAAGAACTGACTCTACCACATGTATCATTTATATTCAAAATATCTGTTTAAAAACTTGCAGTGTAAGAAAAGCTCTGTTAATCAATTATATATGATTCAAGAGAAAAGAGGGTAGTAGGTAGACCCAAGGTTTAAGTATAAATAAAACATTATAGGATGCTCAACTCAATTTTAAGTTTTGCAGTTTTACAAAATGCTCTCCAGTCTTCACCATTTGCTGTCTGAAAGAAGGTACCCTGGCCTCAGGGTCACTGGAAACATCTTTATTCAGTTATTATATTGCTTATATCACAGTGGTTTCTGCTTTACTTTGACTTCCAGATTAGTTCAAGAGAGCCCAGGTATTCTTTTGGAAAGGTGGGGGTAGGGAGAAAAGGGAAATGTCTTTGAGACAATTTATGCTTCTCTATATCTATTAACTTTGCATAGATAGTTTTCTGTATATGGAAAAATTGTTGATAAAAACAGACATCACCATGGGTGGAACAAAGCCCAGAGACTATGTCATGGGGCGCTACCCAAAGACCCTGTCCATATAGGTGGCTTATCCATGAGACATACCTTTTTTTTTTAAGGGACTCAAGCACAGCTACAGAGCATCTATCATGTATTATACTTGGGATCAGCAAATAATGGTCTATAGCAGAATCAGGCATGCCATCTATTATACATCACATGAGCTAAGAACGATTTTTACATTTTTAAATAGTTAAAAAGAATAGGAATTATTTATGACACAAAATAATAAAAAATTCTAATTTTAGTGTTCATAAATAAAGTTTTATCGAGACACAGCCATGCTCACTAGTTTACGTGTTGTCTATGGCTGCTTTTGTACAATGCCAAAGTAGAGTGGTTGCTACAGACACTATCTGGCTTGCAAAGCCTAAAATACTCTCTAGCTTTTTATAGAAGGAAGAGCTAGACTCTGTGCTAAGGGTAATGTATATATTACTCCATTTAAACAACTATAGTTCCAAAGCATTTTAGGAATTGAATTCATTCCTCACCATTGTTTAATCATTTGTATATTTTCATTTCATTTAAGGAACTTTTCTTTTCTTGAAGAAGTATATTGCCAATGTCAAAACTTGTTAAAATTTGTGATTGCTAGAATAGTAACACAAAGAGCAGTGCCTTTGTGTCTTTCCTTAAATTTCTGTCTTATAAGAATTTTTCTCTTCTTTCTATCTCTTTATCAACTGCATAAAATTGATCTTTACACAACTTGGAAACATAAAATTGATCTTTACACTAGTTGGAAAATTACACAACCCATTGGAAAAAAAATAAAAGAAACCCAGCTTCTTCTCAGGCAGTGCCAAGAGTCCTATAATATAGATACTTTCCCAAACAAGGCTGGCAAAGTTAGCCACTGAAGCAGCTGTAAAAATGGAAATGCAATCACAGAAGGAGTTATCAGCCTTATGAATTGAGGTGTCTTGATACTACTTGACATTCATTCTCAATTACCAAGCTCAGGCTTCTTGCCTTCATTGAGCAGCACTACAGAGCACCTCACATAAATGAGTGGATTCTGGGCAGTCATGATGTGTAAGTAGCATGCTTCACTTCTTCAAAGGACCTGGGTCAGCCAACAAAGCACTAAGCATTAAATTATTTCTGACAGCAGCCACAGGCTGTTAGAATGTAACCTGCCTCTCTGTTTCAGATGTTTATCTACGAAGAAACCACTCACATCTTTATTGCAGTCATAAAGTCTGTTGTAATGATTAAAATAAAAAAGGCATTTAACCTGTACCTACACTCTGGAGCACAGCTCTGGACATATTAACTGCCTTCTCTCACACTTTCTTCACTTCTAAGTTATAGGGTAAGACTTGTGGATAGTTCAAAATGAAGAGGAGCTGGTTGTTATGGAATGAATAAGACAGGACTCTGGGATGTATCAGGTAACTTGTCTTCCCAAGAATATGGATGGACATGAATAGGGAGAGCTGAGTTTTGTCTAGACATATATGCTTTTGTTGCATAGTGTTTATAATAACATCAAGAATTAGAAGATATAAAAACATCTATAGCTTCTTTGGAATTTGACATTTCATAAAATTGTACAATGTTAGGACTTAAAGGAATTTATATTTTATACATTCATCTCTTTTACATGGAAGTATACTTGACATATAACATTAGTTTCATATGTGTAATGTAATAATTTGATATTTGTATATATTACAAAATGATCACTGCAATGTCTCGTTACTACCCATCACCATATATAGTTACAAAAATATTTTTGTGATGACGACTTTTAAAATGTACTCTCTTAACAATTTTCAAATTGCAATACAGTCTTATTAACTAACTATAGTAACCATTCTGTATATTATATTCCCTCACTTATTTATTTTATACGTATAAGTTTATACCTTTTGACCACCTTCATCCATTTCTCTTACCCCGACTCTTCTACATACAGGCTGGGGAAAAAGTAGGTTTGCAGTTGTGAGTACACAAAATACAGTTTATTCTTGTATTATTATGTATTAATTATTGTATTATTCTCTATACAAACAACTGTAAACCTACTTCCCTGTATTCATCCCTTTATTGAGTGTCTAATATGTTTCAGACATTGTCTTAAACAAATATACATATGACTACCAATTGTGTTCAATGTTACTAAAAGAAGGAACAGAGTACTTCAGAGCTTAATGGCAATGGTCTACGTTAGGTGAGGGCTTGAGTAAGTATCAGGCAAGTGTCTCTGAGGACAAGGTATTTCAACTGGGATGAGAAGGAAGAGGGAAGCCAGGCAGGAAAAATGTTCCATGACCCAATGGCCAAAAGTGTGGAGTGTGGTCCTTTCAAGTGAGTAAAGAGGTCAATAAGGTTTAGAGATATATTCCACAAATTTTGATCCCATCAACATGAATAACAAGATGATTCCATTTCCCTGGCAGTTTACTAATTGAAATTGAGATTTTAATTTTTAGAAAAGGATGTGTTATGAGCTAAATGAATTAATTTGTAATTGTGTACTTGGTTTGCTAAATCATGTGGTTAGTAGAAAAATTAAAGTTCTGGAAAGTACCTGACATGAAATCAGCGAATATGTTCAATATCCAAACTTTCTCAGTTTATTTAGTATTATCCTAGTTAAAACAAGAGATTGTCAGGTATGGAGATGGAAATTGGCTTTCTATCTGTGCCTGCATTACCATGACTAAGAAAGGTGCTTTGGTTCCAGAAACCATTTACCCAGGAAGTTGCGCAGGACAAAGAGTTCCAGGGCAATGTTGCAACCTGTCTCCTATAAAACCACAGAAGGCAAGAGATTCACTCCTTTCTTACATATAGAGCATGACAGATACGTCACTAAGGAAAAGGCCCATGGTCTCACAGGAAAAAGTGGATAAGTAATGTAAACTGGCAGTTTACAAGAAATACAAACAGCTTTGAACATGAAAAGATGTTCAACCCCCACTCTCAATGAAAGAAATTCAAGTTAAAACTTCATTGAGATATCATTTTCAACGATTCATTAACACAGCTGAAACCATTTGATAATGTAGAATCCTGGCAAGCATGTGGGGGATTTTCATAGACACTATTGATGGTAATGTAAACTGGTACTCTGTGTTTGTGGGATAATTAATGCTATCGATTCAAATGTAACTTCCCATTCCTCTTGACTGAACAGTCTTCATTCAAAAAAATTATAGCTATCTCTCCACTTGTAAAAAAAAAAATAAGTATGAAGATATTATGTTATCATTGTTTGTAAAAGAAATTAAAACTGGAAGCAGCCAAATTGTTCAACAATTAGGTTTGAGATAAATAGCATACTCTACCTATCCAGACAACAAAATACTATGCAGCCATTAAAAGAATAAGGTATCCCTGTTTGCTGATAGGAAAAGAACATCAACATATAGTAAATAAAAAAAGCAAAAGACAATGTGCCTAGCAAGTAAGATTCATTTGTATTTTTCTAAAGGTACACAGGTACCTGCTATGGGCTGAATTGTGTCCCCCAAATTCATATGCTGAAACCCAAAACTCCAATACCTCAGAATATGACCGTATTCAGAGATAGAGCCTGTATTTAAAGAAATTAAAATGAGGCTATTGGGGTGGGTCCTAATTCGATATGTCTAATGTCTTTATAAGAAGAGATTTGGACGGAGAGTCACCAGGGATGCGCAGGCACAGAGGAAAGACCATGTGAGAAAACAGAACGAAGATGGCGATCTGCAAGCCAAAGAGAGAGGCCTCAGGGGAAACCAAACCTTCTGACACCTTGATCTTGAACTTCTAGCCTCTGGAACTGTGAGAACACGAATTTCTGTTGTTTAAGCCACCCAGTCTATGGTGTGTTGTTACAGTGGCCCTAGCTAACTAATACAACATGTATATGTGTATGTGTATGTGGGTCATTTCTGTATGTATACCCAAGAAACAGTTGATAGTATTTATCTGTGGACAGGGGGAATAGAGGTGGAAAGGAGACTGACTTGCACAGCTTAAACTTTTTCTTTACTTTTCTTTTAAATCTGTGTTGAATTTGATTTTAGGAATGATCAAGAAAAACCCTGGACCACAAGATGGCAGTACTGTACAATAAGCCTTATTGAGCAAAGCAGGGGCAGGCTTGATTCAGAGAGGAGCTTGATTCAGAGAGGAATTCCCCCACAACGGGAGACCTTCCAAAGACTGTGGTGTCCTAACCAGAAGGGGCATTCTGGGGAAGAGGTGGATTGAAGAAGTGATTCACGCTTCTAGGCAATGTTGCTCTGTTGGGATCGGGGAGTCACTGGGTCAGAGAGCTTTGAAGGACAGCAGTGATTGGAGCTACAGGTTTTGTCTTCCCTATGACTAGCAGGTGTTGGGTGAGATTCCGTGGGGATATCCAAAGTGAACAGATTCTGAATGGCTACAAATCTGCTTATTGAGACTATTGAAAGCAATTAGATACATAAAAATTTGAGTTTGGCATCAGTGGGCTTGAGATAACAGTCCTAGCCTGCTCTGAACAAGTCAACTATATAGGGACCAATATACTGATGCCATCTTTAACCCTTCAGTGTAACATCATTGTCATCATTATCGCATCTTTAGTAGGAAAAAAAAGATCTGTCTGTGTAGAAATTTCAATCTCTGGAGAGTAAGATAATAGGCATTTTCACTTCTATTCTCCTGCATTGGGAAACCTTAGACCAAAGATTCCTGCCATCCATGCACTAAACATATGGCCCCCTCTCTCATCTGAATCCACTATGCCATGTCCTTTACTTAAAGATGATAGTGTGTTTTGAACAGCAGGATTTTTATGTCTCCTGTGAAGTCATTTTACGTTTTCTCAAACTGAGTTGATACATATTCATTGGTAACATCCTAGAGCCAATAGGTCTACAGTAGTCCCTCTCTATATCGTGGTTCACTTATCGCGGCCTCACTATCATGGGGTTTTAAAAAATATTATATTTAATTATTTATTGTAGATTTTTCACTACATTGCGGGATTTTGTGGTACTGTATACATATGTTGTGAAAGTTATGTAGGTTTAAGAGTGTAGAATATGTTTAAGAACATAATCGTGTTTATAAAAGTGTGGAAAAGGTTAATAAGGGAGTGGGAAAGGTTAATAAGGGACTGGGAATGGTTTATAAGTGTGTGGGAAGGATTTATAAAGCCTTAAAAATATATATATAAACACTAAAATAAATGTAAGGTCCCTACTTTGTGGATTTTCACCTATAGTGGGGGAATCTAGAATGTAATACCCATGATAAGTGAGGGAATACTGTAGTGAAGAAAATGATATCTGAGGTAGCTGGGTTATTCCATAAACAGAATGTCTGTTGTCCAAAGGAGCGGAATTATTCTAACTAAGGCTTGGTGAAGAATATGGGAGAGTGGGATTTTGCATGGTACAGCTGGACTAAATGACCCCTAAGATTACTTTAATAAAAGTGATTTTATAATTTACCTCCAGATGTGACACAGGTGATAACCGTAAACATCGAAAATAAAAAGGTGAATGATAGCTGATATAATAAGAATAGGGAATTTTCATAGAATGCTTAGGACT
Source organism: Furipterus horrens (assembly GCF_987537825.1). NCBI lineage: Eukaryota > Metazoa > Chordata > Mammalia > Chiroptera > Furipteridae > Furipterus > Furipterus horrens. The sequence continues at coordinate 162,499,186 of NW_028327174.1, forward strand.
TGAGCTGAGCCTAGAAGGATGAACAGCATTTGTATAAGAAGCAGAAAACACGTAGGCAAGAGAAACATAGAATCCTAAGGCCAAGTTCCCACTCCTGGCAAGGTGAAGCTAGCAAGGGCATCAGATGCAAGTGCTTCGCCAACGGCATGAGGTCCGAGACCAGGTGAGTGACCATGAAAAAGTCCTTTGTCATAAAGGCCACAGCAAAGGATTAGGAGGATGAGTAATCATTTGGAGGAGACCAGAGTTAGAGCTAGAGAAGCAGATAAGCATTTCTCAACTGAGAGATGAGGCAAAGCCATAAATAAAACAAATCATAGAGAATGAAAGTAATTAGCAAAATAGATTGGGAAATGGCATGCACTCAATTTAAGATAAGTTCAAAGGGAGGCCATGGATATCTGAAGGTGCAGTAACCCCCAAAGTTACCTAGTGCTTTGGGACAGACTCGCAAGGGTAAGGGGCTACATGGAATAAAACAGTATCTCACAGTCAGATGAGGTCTTTCAGCAATTGTTTTATTGAAGAGAAGCTGACGTCCAGAGAGGCTGGCTTGCTCAATGTCATATAACTTAACAGCTGAAAGGTTAAGTAAAGAAGATGGAATGATTGGTTGTGGGTTTTTTTGTTTTGTTTTGTTTTGAACATTAAGGAAATTGGTTTAACTACAACTGAAAATAAGTATAAGAAAATAAGGAGAAGTAAGTGGTTCCTGATTTGGGAACCATGAAAGATGTCAGAGAGCAGAGATCTGATGTTATAAGAAAATATCAATTACTTCGAGCCTAGAACATGAAAACATCTCTAAGAACTGAGAGGAAGATGTAGATATGCTGTTGTGTGGTATATGTTTATGTGTACATAATTATCTTTGAGATAGGCAGTGATGATATATTCAATGTCAGAGATAAATTCCTGAAGAGGGAAGTTGCAGAGGGTAGAAAATAACCCTACCTTGTCCATGCAAGTGTTTCAATCATTTTCTTGAATCATTTCAGATTATATGTATGATTATAATAGCATTATTATGACATCTGAATGTGTATGAATGATCTGCTACATTTTAAAGAACACATGAAAATATGAACTGTATGTGTGTTTGTATTAAGATGGGTGATATAACAGGTGTCTATCTGTAATACCATACTGTTTCAATGCTAGAAAAATTTCTGAGAAGAGCCCCTTGAGGATATAAAATATAATAAATGAGACTTGTAGTTGACACATAATTCTTAGGTTGTGGGTTTTCTAAGACTTTTTTTTTTTTTTTTTGGTGATAAAGTGCTTAGGGCAAGGCTTGATTTCATGTTTGAGACAAACACTTTTCTTGGTCCTCAGTCTCTACAGGGCATTCACAATTGTCTTTACTCTTATAACTGCTACTCTGTCCCCAGTACTATTATGATATATATATATATAATTTTATCACTCCAGCCAGAGATGGCTATCAACTTGTACTTTTTAAATGTTGACACTCATAGTGCTTTATATGGTGAGGTAAGGATTGTATGAATTTTTGAGCATTTGTTAAGTAAGCTTTTAACATTAATCTCAGAAATTTTATAACATTCAAAACTTAATACAGTGCAAAAATTCTTTACAAAGATTGCCTGAACCACTTATCATTTATTTAAACAACATAAATTTATGACACTTTATAAACATTAGAAAGTTAATAAAAAGTTTAAAAGTTTTAGAAGTATAAAACTGCTGCCTCTGTGTGTATAAAAACCCAGAGAATCTATAGTTGACGTGACACAATGAAATGTCATAAGGGAACATCAGATGGACTAGGAGAATCAACCAAAACTCCACTCTAACATAGTGGGACAGAACACATTGAAGAAAGAAAAATGAATTGGAAATGGTGGGGAGGGGGCAAAACTCCATAGGATCAATAGAGTATCAGCACTATTTGTACAATAAAGGTTCAGCAAATCACAATCACACTGGCAGAGTTTAACATAGGAGATATGTGTGTTAACTTAGCTTTGTGACCATATGAGATGCACACTTCTCAAGTCACAGATTTGGTTTTCATAAACAAAAAGACAAGTTCCTATACATTTGGCAATTCCAATCATTATTCATAATTCACAAGGATAGGTTTTTGATTGAATCAGTGTGTACTATCTGCAATCTGTATTTTTTAGTCAGAATTTAGTTCTGGATTCATTAAATGATATGTTAGAAGAATAAGATTGCCAATTGTGTCTACAATATACAAATAAATAAGTAAAATATATTAATATTAATATTTCATTAATTACTGTAAAGATCTCATGGATTCTAGTGAGCTCTAAAATTTACAATGTTTCCCCAAATTTATTATCTCATTTTACCCCATCCTGTTTAACCTCTGCTGTCAAATCTGTGAGCATCTTTATCTCCAATGCCTTAAACTGCGCATCTGTTAGGTTTGCTGTCTCATCTGTTAGGTGCGCTATCTTCTTGTTGTTGAGTTGTGTCACTGGGACCTTGAACTGCTTCCCCTTCTAGGCTGTACTTCTCTGTCTCCTCATCTTAACAGTCTTCTGTTTGCTTCTGTGATTTGGGTGGGGCCGTCGCACCTCTTACATTATAGGGGTGGAGCCTTAGGAATTTATTAGTGCTGGCGACCGTTTCACTGCGTTTTGGTGCTGTATGTGGGGGAGGGGTCTGAGAGGGAACAGTGCTGGCTGGCACCGCTTTTCCAGGCGCTTCTCCCTCTTCCCGTACTAAGCAAGCTGCCTCCTTATCAAGACTGGCAGCTTCTTCCTCCATCCAAACCCCCACTAGCTTTCCCAGTCAGAGGCAATGTGGCTCTATTTCCCCTGGCACTGGAACCACAAGCTACATGGTCTGGTCTGGGGCTGGGATCCATCTGGTTTAGGAGTGGGATCACTTTTGGGGTTTAAACTGTATGACTGTTTTTCACCACTGCCACACTCGCTGTATTGCTAGCTGCCAGCCACAGCTGCCTGCCAAGCACTGCCCTGCAGCCGCTGCTCTGCTCCTCTTTCTCTCCATCCTGGCTCCACCTCTCCTACCTTTCTGGCTGATTATTTCTTCTTTATTTCTTTGCTGAACTTCCCTGTAGTTTCGATTTTCTGGATTGTTTTTTTCTTTTTGGTTTTGAAGTGGTTGTAAATTCCTTCTTAGTTGTGGGGAGATGCAGCATGTATATTTGTGCCTCCATCTTGACCAGAAGTCCCAAGGAAGATAACTGATAGATTTTTTAATGTCTTCAATATCATCCTTATTTCTATCCAAATCTATTCAGGGCTGAGTTTCCAAGATTATTGAGAGTATAGAGGATACATACATTCTGAAAATTAATTGCATATTACAAATATTAGTCAAGTGACTGTTACTGATTTTTGTTTAATGAAAGATATAATTGTTGAATTACTGAATAAACATTGAACATTTGCTACTGTTTTTATTTATAACACAGCAATTTTTTATTGAGAAGGCAATATAATAGCAAGATGAAGAAAACTTAATTCTAAAAATAGGAGATAGCCATATTCATCGGATTCTATATGTAGGCCTGCAATCATATTTTAATATTATGTTTTATTCACTTTACATTGTTATAAATATTTTCTTGTCCCTACATCGTTTTCCTAATCATATTTCAAAGGCTGCACATTGTTAGTGTATATAGTTTTTATTTTAATTATGACATTATCACTTTAAGATTAAATGTAATGGTAATATTGTTTTTGGCAAACCTCATGTATTTGAACATATGTGATACAAGCCACTAAAAATATTGTTTAGTTAGTTACTATTTTAATGATTTAGGCTTCTGAAAACATTGTAATCCTGCATTGTAAACTAACTTATTTCAACCTGGCAATGTGCTAATGTATAAGGTTGGTGCAAAAATAATGTCCAATTTTGAGGTCTATTTTAAAAATTAAAAAACCCATGATTATGAGAATATTTGTTTATTAACATAACTTCCTTTGCTTTCTAGAACCTCATTCCATCTGTTGACTAGCTTATAAATGCCATGCTTATAAAATTCCTTAGGTTTTGAAGCAAAATATGAATCCAACTCATTTTCAACCTCTTCTCTTGATGTCAACCTAAGACCAGCAAAATGGTTCAGTAGTCCCTGAAAGAAGTGATAATTAGAAGGAGCAAGGTCAGGAGAATATGGATGATGAAGCAATATTTCCCAACCAAGCTCTTTCAAGAAATTTTTGGTGAGTCGAGCTGTGTGAGGACGAGCATTATCGTGATGGAAGATGACACCCTTTCTGTTGACTAAGGAGGGTCGCTTTTGGTTCAAAGCTGTTTTCAAACGACGAAGTTGTTCACAGTAAAGATTAGCAGTAATTGTTTGATTGTTGTCTAACAGTTCGTAATGGATAATGCCTTCCATATCCCACTATACACTCAACATGATCTTCTTTGGATGAAATCCTCCTCTTGGTTGTTGAACTCTTCTTCCCCCTTGACTGATCCAAAATTGGTGGCATTTAACGTTATGGTAAAGGATCTACTTCTCAGCACCTGTAACAAGCCTACCTAAAAATGGTGCCTGAAGGTGTCGTGAAAGCAATGATTCACAACAAGCAACATGCTGTTGCAGATTCTTTGGAGACAGTTCGTGTGGGACCCATTTTCCAACTACTGAAACCTTTCCGATCCTTTTCAGTTGGTGTAGCACAGTTGTATGGGCTACGTTACATTGTTCTGCATGTTCCCTAGAGGTAATGGTGGGGTTTTCTGTAACAACAGCTTCCAACACTTCCGAATCAAGTTTTTTTGAACAACCCTCCTTTGGCTTGTTTTTCAAACTAAAATCCCCACTTCAGAAATGGGAAAACCACCTCCTATAACTTCTTTCAGTCACTGCATTGTCCGCATAAGCACTCTGAAGGTACAAATTACTTTTACAATAAATACCAAATGATTTTGATTTATTTAACATAAAATTTAAATCAATATGTTACATGCCAGCATAGGGCTGTTTCTGTACATTATTTTTGTAGGCGATGAGGAAAGATATCAATGGGTAATATTAGAATACAGTGAATTTGGAATTAAAAGAATGAAGCCCTATTTGTGACCATTATGTTTTTATAATATGCCATAAATAGTAACCTATCTAAAAATACCACTTGGATATTTATGCTATCCTGGTTATTTAGTACTTTGATTGCCACTTATGTTTTAACCCATACAACAGTGTGATTTAGTTCGACGTCAAATCCCATACAAACACAATTTATTGAAGCGAATTTTCATCTCACCAAAGCATAACACATTCTGCCAAGCCTGTTAATGCCAATGCAGATCGTTTAGGGTATAGTTAGCTGCTACTGGCACTCACACAAACCGACATTTTCTGTCAACAATAGGTAGTATCTGGGAAGCCAAAGAAACGATTATAGGTTGCAGAAGAAAAATTGTTGGGGAAGGAAGGAAATACAAAACCAGCCAGCTCTCTTCCACTTCAAATAGGTAGTGAGGAAGCTCATTCTCCCCTCTTTCACAAAATGTGAATTGCTGGGGAGAGAGAAAACACTGATTTGACTAATATAGGATAAAATCATTTGGTGTTTTCTGGTTAGAAAGGACAGATAAAATAAAGAGAATGTTTATTAAAGGGATCAAGAGACCACGCAATATTAAGGGAGAATAAAAAGTAATATTACCTTATAAAGTATCACTCAAGTGATAAATGAAGAGGAGACAGAAAATCAGAAGGTGAATGGAAGGGGAAGAAATGGATAATGTAAAAGAGGGGAAAAATCCATAAAGAAGAAAATATAGTAAGGACATATGGAAAAATACAAAGCTAAATAAAAACATATGACAGATTATTTTAAATGCTTCCTATCTCTAATAAATAAATGCAATTATATATCATTTTCCTATTCCATTAGCAAAACTTTAAAAATATTAATATCCAATTTGGGCAAATATGTGGGAAAATCATTTATTGTTTTATTTATTTATAAATACATAAACTATGTGGAGTTAATGAAAAACCTTTATTAAAATAGTCATATGCTTTGACTCAACAATTTCTTTTATTAGAGAGAAACTTACACAAGTATAAAAAGATATATGTACAAGGATATTCCCTGTAGCATTGTTTATTATCATAAAAAACTGGGGAAAAACTAAATGTGTACAAGTAGGGTGTTGGTTAAATAAAGCACTGTACATTCATATAGTGAAATACTATATAAAAATGTAAAGGAATTAAGAAAATATTTTATTAATAGATTGTACAATATATTGGGTGGAAGTATCTATAGTATTAGCAGTTTTAATATCAGTAATAAGGAGAAGAAGGAGAAGAAAATATTTATTGAGGACTTATTTTGTATGCTGTTCTGAGCCCTTTATAAGTATTACCTCTAATTCTCACAAGAACCTGATGATGTAGGTAGTATTTTTATCTGTGTTTAATGAATAAGAAGACCCAGGACTCAGAGAGGTTAAGAATTGGCCCAAGGATGTTAGTAAGGGTCAGAGCTGAGTTTCAAACCCAGATAAGCCTGGCTTCCAAGTGCAGGCTCTTAGTCTAGCCTTCCAAACTATAGCATAGTTCAGTTTATTTTCAGAAAAAATAACTTAGTCAATCACGGAGAAATAAAACAGGGTATTCATTAAATTATTTATAACTTTTATTCACCATGGAGGAAATTATGAGGTTATAATATATTCCTTTGTATTTCTATAATGTTTGTGGTTTTTAATAACATTCATTGTTTTATAATAATAAGACAGTTTTGCTTGCTTTATGAAAGTTAATTACAAAGTAGCACTCTAACATCACTGAAAATGTCTTTAATCAATGCTCTCAGAACTCCCTAATCAAGGATTCCCAAATGCCAAGCCATGAACTGAACACATCACAACCATCTATTCCTTGGCCCCAAATGCTCCATCCTACCCAGTACATCTGGGACTGGCCTCTGGAATTTATATTTTTTAGAAGCTCCCCAGGTGATTCTGATACCCAGCCAGGTTTGGGAATCACTGTCTAACAGAATGTGATTTATGTAGATGAAAAGTAGAAGGAGAGATAGTACACCATATGGTATGTTAACTCTTTCCTTAATTTCATTTAGAAGTGGCTTCACTGAGGAAAGGCTTCTAAATGACCAGTCCATGTAGTTCAGCACATAGCTATATTACTGAAAATGTGCCAACAACTTTGTCCCCCTGAAATATGACAATGATTTATATTTACAATGGAATAGAGGGAGGGAGATGTTAGAAAAAGTTTTATACCTGAGTAATTAAAATGGTGTGGCATTAGCACAGCGATCTAGATGAACACAGCAAAATAAAGAGCACAGCAACAAATCCAAGCGTAAGTGGGGCCCTGGCTTATTGTACAGGCAGTCACAGGACGACAGGCAAGGATGGCATTGGGCCATCTGTATAAGAAAAAAATTAAGATTAACAGTTAGCAGAATGCCTGAAGCTTACTGGACATTTGGATTTTTTTTTTTTTTTTTAAGTGATAGCTTGGTTTCCTGCTTCCCTGTCAATTGCCTTCATTAGCTGTTCCTCCTCTCCCTCCCCTAGCTACCTTCAAATGCTGGAGTCTCTTTGAGTTCTGTCCTTGGTTGCCTTCTGTTTTCTTCACACCCTTTGTGCTCCTGGGCTATTTCATCCATGCTCATGACTTAGGCTACCAAGGACAAAAAGGAACTCTAGTCTATTATTTTCAGTGGAGGTTTCTATCCCAGACCAGACCCATGTTTCCAGTCCTTAAGAGATTTGAAAGAAACCTTACAGTTAATATACTAATTCATTATCATCTCTCACTACTTCTTCTACTATAATTACAATCTCAGCTAATGAAATCACCAATCAACTTGTCACCCAAGGTAGAAATTTATGATTCATACTGAACTGCCTTCTCCACGTCACCTGACCACCAAGTCCTATCATTTATATCTCAAATATATCTTTTGACAACTTTCCATCCCAATGACCCCTGTCTTAGGTCAAGTCCTCACCATTCTCACCTCTAAATTGCAAATATCCTATCTAGTCTTCCTCTCTTCTATTTCTCCCTGATCTAGTTTATTCATCATATTCCCATATAGAGCGATATGAGTAAGTTGCCTTAAAATAAAAGTGGTAAGAAAAAAAAAAGTAAAATTGTATCTGCTACTCCCTTACTTAAAGGATTGGTAGCTTATGGAAATCTACATAATTAAGTCCAGATTTCTTATTTGGTGAATGATGATAATAACAGCAATACCATATATAGGGTGTCTATTTTATATGTGAGCAAGATGAGTCTCCATAAAACTCACAAGTGACAATGCTGGAATTTCATTATAGACAGAATCCAACCCTGCAGTCCATGCTTGATTTGAATGTCACTTCCCTGATCTAATTCATCTATTTACATATCTATTTCCCCACATAAGCTGTGAACTCTGGAAGGACCGTAATGGTATCTTATTCATTTTTGTTTCCTCAGTGTCTAACACTATATCTGGCACAGAATAGATGCTTAATATATTCTTTTTTTAAATCTTCACTGAGGAGATATGCTTTTTATTAATTTTAGTGAGAGAGGAAAGGAAAGAGAAGAAGGGAGGAAAGGAGAGAGAGAGAGAGAGAGAGAGAGAGAAACATTGATGTGAGAAACATTGATCTGTTGCCTCCTGCATGCACCCTGACGGGGATCAAACCAGAAACATTTGTGTATGGGATGATGCTCCAAACAACTTAGTTACCCAGCCAGGGCTATAATTTTGTTTTTTTAAAAATGAATTTAGGAACAGAGAGAGGAGGAAGGAAAGGAAAGAAGAAATTGAAGAAACTGGTGAGGTTGTTTTAAAAAGAACATGATGTCATTTTAAACTGAAAAACTGCCATGTGGAAAAGGCTTTATCCTCCATATAGAGGGATGCTTTAACCTGAACTTCATGAATGAGCTTAGGGAATGCATTTTTCTAGGATGAGTGTCTATAACTTTCATAAATCTCATAAAGCCGTCTGTGATCCAAATAATAATGTTTAGAACTATTTCTCCAGAGAACTAATGAGCAGATGTTACATGGAGACCAGTTTCAGGTCTTTCTAAAGAGGAAATTTATAACAAGGAGAGTTGTTTGAAAATAAAATCTTTACAGCAAAATGTCAAGAGCTCAGGATCAGTGGAAGCATTCAAGCAAAAATCAGATAAACATGTCCAAAGATATAGAGAAAGAAATCCATAGAATTTTGGCATGCTGAAGACTACCCTAGAAAAATTCCCACACTCTTTCAACCTCTGTGATTCTGTAATTCTCAGATGAAATCCACAAGAAATTTGTCCTTTCTTTCTTTCTTCCTTTCTTTCTTTTACTTTACAAAGATTTTGATTCTTTTAGAACCACCACAGCGTCTTTCTCAGTCTGTTACCTTTCCATCCACTCACCTTTAATAATCATCTTTAGATGTCTTTTCATTTCTTAATAAACTCAACAACTTATATGTGATTTCTATTGATATCTTCAAGCACTAATAATTTCTATTTTTCATGTCTTATCTTCTTGTAACTTGTTGTTTAGCCTGATTGCTCATTTGTCATATATTTTTTGCTTCTTAGGTTATTGAGAAATTAGTTTACATTCTATAAAACTTTGAACATGAGATGTGGAAATAATTGTTCTGTAGACCTAATCCCCTCCAATACTTGAATTACTTTATTGAGTATGGTTTCCTTTTCTCCTCAAAGACATTTATTTATTTCATAATCACTGATTACAGAAAAAAAACCTCAAAAATATTTACATTGCTGCTCCCCACCCCCCAAAAAATCAAGAGTTTAATTTAATGACGTGTAGGAGATTTTCCTAGAAAGTTTTCCTGACATATATCTCATTACTTGCACTTCCAGGTGATTGAAAGGATGCAGTACACTTAAAAAGAGATGGTTCTGCATAAATGTGACTTAATCATAAAATAATAATAGTAAATGTTTACCATTTTGTTCATGTCCTGAAGTCATTACATTCTATTTAGAAATGTAAAAAATATTTGTATCTTTTACAAAGAGTAGCCCTCAAAGCTAAAATTAAATAAATAATCCGTGTTTGGTGATATATGTTAAATTTTATATCTGTGTTATCAAGGAATAAATTAAGACCTTTGCTTTACTATTTCATGTAGTCAAACTTTTATTACAATTTTTTCAAAAGGGAGTAACCTTGCTTCTCAATGTGAGAAGTAATGGGCGAAGCAAATGTAAATGACTTGTTTTTGTTTACACAATTCAGGGAAAATGCATGAAGAAAATATCAAGTCTGAAAGTGTAAATTAGTGCCCATGTCTGGCCAATATTTGCTGCCATCTTCTGGCGAAAAGAGAAAGATGCCAGAAATGGACACATGAGTGGTTTGTGCTTGTAAAATTCCTGTACATCCTGGCTTTAGAGCCAGACCCTTCTGAATGGCAGAGGGGAAGAAAGAGCCAGGTGGCTGATGGGCTGCCTGCCCGCAGGGTAGAACTATGTATTTGCACTGGTCCATGGATTTTTGTCACTTAAACCTTCATTTCAAACTCCTCCTCCCTCAACTTTGATTACAAAGCAAAGAAATCCATTTCTTAAAAATGTTGCCTCCCAGGAAAAATGGCTCTTCTTGGTCAAAGATCGCAAGCTGGAGGCTAGATACAAATTACAAAATTTAGACATAGCCCTGGCTGGTGTGGCTCAGTGGATTGAGTGCCAGCCTGCTAACCAAGGGGCCACCAGTTTGATTCTTGGTTGGGGCACATGCCTGGGTTGCGGGCCTGGTCCCCAGTTGGGGGTGTGCGAGAGGCAGCTGATCGATATGTCTCACTTTCTCTCCTTCTCTTTCTCCCTCTCTTCCCCACTCTCTAAAAGTAAATAAATAAAATCTTTTAAAAAATTTAGACATAGAATTTTATTAAAATGTGGATATTGATTTTAAAATGGGTATGTCCACATAAAAATATGCATTTCCAGCTTCTCTTGGAAAATTGGAGCATCGGACCACACTGGACTCTATTTCAATCAAATCTTTTAACACCTGGTATCCCAGGTTTCTAATCAGCAGGGTTTACTTTATTATTAACAGAAGAAGTATAAAAACTAGCTCAATAAAGTTCTCCTCAGTGAATGTCTTTTCCTCCTTTGGACAGGTGCCATCTTAGGTCAGTTCTCCTGGAAAAGAGAGTTGGAGGTGGAGATTTGCATGTAGGAAGTTCACAGGGAGGCTCTTGGGAAGAATCCCTATAAGGGAGCTAAGGACATGGGATTGGGCAGACAGAAGCTGAGTGGCAGGGTCATTTTGCAACAGAGGGCTCAGGCAGTTCTGTAGAATGTCTGCATCTGAGACCCCCTTTTAGGAGATGTTCTCTACTCAAACAAGGGAACTGAGTTTTTGTACCCTTACACGAACCACTCACTGGAGGTAGGCTGTCCCTGAAGAGGAGACATAAGCCTGTAGGAGGAAACATTCTCCCACCCAGGGCAATGCTCAGAGAAGGACTAAAAATATTCCTGGCCCTTCCTTGTGTGCTCTAGGATTAAAGATAGGGCACGTTCACACCATTCCTAAGATTAGCAGCTGTGAACAGCCACGCTGAGTAATAAATTCAAGGTGTCCTGATCTTTTAGGTGATGAGAATGGTGACTGTAAGGGTGAATAACAAAGATCATTCTAAACACTGAATTTGGAGGGGCAGGTGTTCAGGGCAAAGAGATACCCCTAACAAGAAACAACAGGGACAATGTGGCAGGTCTTTTCTCAAGGCAGGTGCTCCTGGCTGCCTCCCTGCAGTTTTCCTAAGACCTTCCTAATCCTTGACATGTCCCTTACATCAGTGGTGACTGGCATAGGCCCCTCTGGCTTTCCTTGCCATGCTCCCGGCTGCTCTGCTATCCAGCTGCCTTAATGATTCTGGTATCAAAACAAAAATCACTATTGACTTTCATTAGTTTCAAGATCAGAGCTAACAGAAGTAGCCTGTTTCTTAATCAAGGTATGCTTGCCCACCATATGGGTGTTAATCATAGTTCTGTGTTAATTCACTGATTTAAAATGAGAGCAATTGAATACATCTATATGCTTTCTGCTGATTCTATGCAATGCTCTTTAATTGCTTTCATAGACCTGTTTAATGGCTTCTGTAACACTGAAAATAAACCTTTAAAGTAGATCATCTGGGAAACAGAAATTTAAAGATTGAGGAGGAAATTATGGTTGAGTTCATATTGATTTAGTACCCAGTTTCTTAAATCATGATGAAAAGGAAAATTTCAAAATTATTCATACATTAAATATGATAGATACTCTGTAAACACATAATTTAATCCTTCACAAAGATTGGGCTTTAGTAAGATTGAAAAATAAACTCAATTAATAGAGTTCCTTTATACCAACCAAGTGCAAATACTTTCTCAGAATTACATGGTGTTGAATGAAATTCTTGAGGGAAAAAATATTCAGATGGGTTAAAATATATTAAAATTATAATTCTAACAGCATGTTTTATTTTTATTGGTTCCTGTTTAGGTATTGTTATAAACATATAGGAATGTATAAGAGTTAAATGTGCAAGGATTATTAATTGTATAATCTGTCTCCTCTGACTAAATAAAATCAGTATAATATACCTCGTAGAATTGAGTGAAAATGCTCCCTGAGAACAGGGACTTCAATTTGTATACTCAGCACCCAGAACAGTTTCTGGCACATAGCTATAGGTAGTAATAAATATTTGTTGAACAAAAAAGGATTGATGGTGAAATCAGCTGCATGGGGACCAAAACACTTTGAAATATCTCATAGGGCTTGAAGCCAGGATGGTTAATGAGATGGCTAATTAAAACACAAAGTACAAAGAACTGAAAAGAGCACTAGGAAAGCTCAAGGCAAGGGAAGGTGTTCTTTTTTGAGGATAGAAACTCCTGGCCCCAAAGGAGAGTCCCTTGAATATTTCTGAGAGAGAGAGACATAGTCACCAAGCAAGATAAAAGTCATTTAATCCAGAGATGCTTGAGTCCATTGAAATAATTCAATCCTCAAGACAGAACTTGCTCTTATTTTTTTGAGGACCTGACTTTTACATCCAAATAACTTTTTAACATTTAATTCAGGTTTCCTCCTATCTGGGCAAGTTGTCTCACTGCTGGAATCCCAGCAAAGTCCTTGTGCATTTCCTTTGGTAGGGATCAAGTCTCTTCTAGCCATTTCATCCACTCATGTACAACTACTAGCCACATAATGTGGAAGAATGCCCAATTCTGATCAACCATCTTGTAGAAAAATGGCAGACATGCTTATTTATATCTGTTTTTTCCACAACCTGAGTCAGCTCTGATCCATTTCTGTGAAGCCGTCCTGACTTCCCCAAGCAGTGTTAGAAGCTCCTTCTTCTAGGCTCCTGTTACACATTGAACATACATCCATGATGAAATATTGTAAAATAATTGGTTATGTCCCTTTTCTCCCCACAGATTCAATGCTCCTTGAAGGAAGAGTGTGTCTCTATTATCTATATATTTATAACTTGACACAATTGACTTTTGGTAAAACATTCATTAAAGTAGACATTAGTCTGGGGTACTGGCTCTCTGGAGGATTCATGGACCTCAACATACTTGCCAGTATTAGGAGGAAAGATCGGACATGTTCAATCTATCCTTAGAGGATATGTTAACCAACACTTCTAGAAGTCAACAAAAATACTTTTTCCATTGAAACACTTCACTCACCCCTTCCAGGTGATCTTTCCTCTCTCTGTCATACAACCCACATTTCATTACTTTAGATTGAAACATATGAAATCACTGATTATCAACTATTTACCTAGGAAGTACAACAGTATCATATGCCTCAAGCTAATAGTATCAGGGAAGATAGAAGGTAGAAACCTATTAATCCCTCTAACGTCTCAGAGATACCACCTCATCCTCTTGTGAGCTTTGGGTATCTTCTGACATATAGAACCTTTTCCTCAGAACTTAAAGTTTCCATATGACTCACGTTTCCTCATCATTTTGTACCAGGAACATCACTTGGGTAATGTAAAATATCAGTAGATTTATCAAGATTACAGGGGGGAAAGATGAAGGCTAAATATTCTGAAACAAAGAAAAATGCAGATTATCACTGGGTGGATTTGTTTAAAAGATAGTGAACTTGATGATGTCAGAGGACTGTTACCATTCTTAATCTGATGAACATGTGAGGGAAACATACTAATTAATATTGTGACATTAAGACATTATAAAAAGCCAAAGAAATAGGGGTGTGTGTGTATATTTCAATTTTCGATTTTATAACTTCTGACAATTATAATTATTTTACAATGAAATTCCCTAGCAAAAAAATAGGAAGAAATAAAAAAGAAAAAAGAAGCAGCGGGACTCTTTCTATTTAAAAAAAAGAAAAAATTAATTAACCCTCCATTTGTGTTTAATGCAGTAGAGTGGCTGCTAGGACCCCTTGAGAAAAATTTGTCAGTGATTGCACTGACCGCTCTAAAGTGACCAAATTGAAAGGGGCCAGTCAAGCACGGAAATATCAAGTACCCGGCTCACTAATGAACCTCAAAGACACATTCCTGTCACCAGAAACTATATCCTGCAGACAGTAGTAGGCAAAGCAAGGGGCAGGACACAAGAGTTTACTTAGTGTCAGGACTTTGGCAAACAAGTTGTTGAAGAGAGAGCTTGAGCTGCCCTGGATCCTGCCAGGGCTAAGGAGGTACTAATGCTGGGAAATGGGGATTTAGCAACAGAGGGCTCAAAAGAGACTATTGTCATTATAACCTACATCCTTTGGGCTGTATCCATATTCCAGGGAGGAGGAAAATGAAGACCTGTGAGTTGCATGTATAAATCTATTAGAAAAATCAGAAACCTCCTGTTAGCTTTTATTTCATTTTGTGGTCTTCTGAAATATATTGAACATTTTGAAAACTAAATCATGACTACAAAGACTTTATTAAAGAATCTACAAAACAGATATGATAATCATCTTTGGAAATGCAGTACTCTATTTAAAAAGGTAGAATATTTAGGAAAATGGAAGCATAGCACACTCTCCTGGCTCAAAACAATATGAATTTGCTTCACTCACTTGTTTCTCAATGTAAAAAATGTTTCTTTCTCTCTCTTATTTAAGGTTATTTTTCTGATTACAAAATCAATAATGCCCATTGAAACAAATTCAATCATTAAAAACAAACAAATCAAATACTCAAACATTGTCCCCTAATTTTACCACCTGGAGACAACCATTGTTACATTCTAGTGTAAATTCTTCCAGACTGCTTTTTTATATAAATGCTTACAAGAGCTGAACAAATGTCTCTGAAGTGCTTAGCATGCAGCAAGTGTTCAAAAAAGAGGTCAGCTATTTTTCTACCAATCTTTTAAATTTAACAATATTCTAAATACATGTCCTTTCAATATATATATATATATATTCGCTCAAATACAACTTGCATAGTAATTCCCCCCATTAATGGATAATGAGTGCTATTTTTTACTTTTCTCTATTATAAACTTCCCAGTAAACATCCTTATTCTTACAGATGTTCATATATGCCACCCCCTTCTAAAAAAAACCTTATAGACTTGTATGTAACTCCTATTCCAAGTCTTTAATCTCTGGCTTGTCACTGTTCATTAGTTTCCTCATCTGTAAAAGTTGATGATACCATCTGCTTACAAAGTTGTTGGAAAATTAAATACTATGTTTATAAAATGCCTACTATAGTGCCTGGCTCAGAGGTAGAATTCAATCAGTGGTATATTTTATTAAGAATAATTTACCAAAGGTGGATATAATTAGTCCAAGTTGAAGGCTTTTGATATACATTGTCAGATGTCTGTCCAGAAAGATTATAGCAATTTCTATCACCATCAACAGTTCATCATTTCTGTCAGTCTTGTAGGTATTTTCTTTTTTAAAATTTATATTTATTTTGTTTTCTGAAAACTCCAGTATCTTATATAGTTATAAGGCATCTATATCCTGTCACTTGCGCACTTTTCTACCAGAGTTCTTTTACATTTATAAGAATATCTTGCATTTTAATAAAATGACCTGAAAACCTTTTCCTTAATTTATCATTTACTTTTAAGTTACCTTGCAATACTTGGCTTTAGTGTCATGCATAGAAAATCCTCCAACATACCAAGATTATGTTATTCATACATATCTGTTTGTTTGTTTGTATATATACATAGATACATAATCAATTTTCTCAATTATGATATAGATATTCTAAATATTTATTCCTGAGAGAAGAGTGTTAAAGGTTTCTACTCATGGAATGTTAATTTCTCCTATATTTCAAACAGCTTATGTATTATGATCCTACTTAGTTTGGAGCTATATAATTGCTCAAACTTCTCTGTAGGTTGTACTTTTTAACCAATAGAAAACATTTCCCTTTGTCTTATTAATTTTTTTACTTAAATGCTAGTTAATTTTACATTAATATTAGCATCTTGAATTTCTACTGAATTTTCTTATTTTAACTTTGGCTATCCTTTAATATCAATGTTTTTATGTCTTTTTTCTTTTAGAGGCATATCTTACAATACTACATAATTATTTTGCTCTTTTACTCACTGAGCCTAATAAGGAGGAATTAACCCACTTATACTTACTATAGTGACTGATATGTTATTTTGAGTCTTGTTATTTTATATTTTGGCTTAATATGTTTTATTGTTTTATTCTTTAAAAATCCTAGTTCCTTTGATATATTGACCATTTAATTTTTTCACCTTTTATTTTTCTATGGTATAATTAATAGATATATATTTTGTTTCTCTTATCAATTCTATTAATGAATACTTTAAGCTTTTTTGAAATGTATTTGACCCACTATTTCTCAACATTCTATAACCATTTCTCCTACAGAAATTAAAAAATATCTTTCATATTCAACGCAGTATTTCTGGTATCAAGAGAGGAAGAATAAAATTAATTTTTTTCTCTTAGAAACAATATTGTAAATAACATTTTACTGTGATGATAATCATAACAACTATTGTTTTCATGAAGTTCTCTGGGTGTTAGGCACTCTGCCAAGTGCTCTACATATTAAATCATTTAGTCCTCAGCAAAACTCTGTGAGATAGGTACTATTATTATCCTCACTTTACAGATAAGGAGACAGAGACTTAAATAATTGTAATTCATACTGTACATATCCAGGTACATTATGCAACTAACCTGTGTATCTACCACTATTTAGATCATTTCTCTTTTGACACTGACATTTTACTGATTTTTTACATCCCTGGTAATTTTTAATTGGATGCTGGACACTGTGTTGTTATGTTGTTGCATTTCAGGATTTTTTTTTTTTTTTTGGTATTGTTTTAAAGAGTATTATACAGAGAACCCAGAAACAGACCCACACAAATACGTGCAAATTCTATTGACAATAGGGCAAAAGCAATTCAATGGAGGAAGGATAGACTTTTCAACAAATGGTGTTGGAGCGATTGGACAGCCACTCTGGAAAAGTCTGACAGCTTCTTAAAAAACTAAACACCAGATTACTACACTACTGAGCAATTGCACTCATGGGCATTTGTACCAGAGAAATAAAATTAACATTCACACAAAAATATGTTTATAGCAACTTCAGTTATAATGGCCCAGAATGGTAAACAATTGAGAAATTCTTCAATGTATGACTGGTTAAACAACCCATGGTGTGTCCATGTCATAGAATGCTACTTACTCAGAAATAAAGAAACACAAAGTACTGATACATGAAGCAACATTGATGAATATATACTGAGTGAAAAAAAAGTTAACCCCAAAGGGTTACATACTGTATTATTCCATTTATATAACATTCTTAAAATGACAAAATTAGGAAATGGAAGACAAATTAATGTTTGCCAGTGTTTAAGAAAGTTATTTAGGAGGGAAATTGGTATGGCTATAAAAGGGGAACATGAATGATCCTTGTGGTGATGGAAATGTTCTGGATCTTGACAATATCAATGTCAACTTCCTGGTTGTGATATTGTACTATAGTTTTCCAAGATGTTACCACGGAGGAAATTCACTGTATTGTCAGGATTTTCTGTATTATTTCTTCTAATTGCACATGAACTACAATTATCTCAAAATAAAAAAGATTTTTACAAATCATTGTTAAGTGAAATGTCATTTATGGTGTGCCTGTGGGATAAGTAACCTACCTATTTCCATGCCATTGAATCTATCCTTATATAAACTAAAAGATAGACCATCATAAAGTTATTACTTAAGCTGTAACATACGGCCTACCTATCCCAAACAGATATTTACTTGTCACATACAATGCTGGATGCTAGGGTTGTGGCAATGAACAAAACATGAATTTCCTGCATTCAGGGAGTTTGCATTCTAGGGGAGGGTATACTGTATAACAAACCAACCCTAAATGGTGTCTTAAAGAACAAGCATTATTATTAGAGTTTTCCAAACACAAGACTGAGAGTTAGCTTAACTAGGCCAGTTGGGGTTACTGGGGCAACTTTTGTGACTTGGTACTGCCCCCTGTATTACCCATTTTCTAGTAGCCTAGGCCATGTGTGTTCTCATTGCAATGACCACAAGGGAGAGAACAAACCCAACTGTGCAACTGCTTTTCAAGCTCTCCTTGCTTCGCATCTGTTAATACCTCATTGACCTAAACAAGGCACACAACTGAGCACAGAGTCAAAGATTTGGGTTGGATGCACCACCCATAATATGAAGTTTAATGACAAGCTAGAAATGGGCAAACTAATAGAGCCAATGTTGAAATTATTACAGAGAGAGACAGAAAATAAACAAATATGTATTATGAGAGGTAGTGATAACTAGTATTACTGGGGGTGAGGTATGGGTAGAAAGATGGTTGGTGCTATTTTTGATAGAATGGTCAAGGAAAGCCTCTTTGATTAGGAGACATTTGAAGAGCGACCTTAACGTGAGGAAGGATCTTTTAGGGAATTTGAGGAATAGAGGCTACAGGAATAACAACAACAAAATTAATGAAACAAAAGAATAAACCTGTAAACTATAAACTTGTACTCCTTTCAGCTAATATGGTTGAAGGACTGCTTTCATGCGTTTCCAGTATTGAAAAGACACATGAACTTCCTTTGCTGCTCCCATTGTTTACAGGACTGCTAGTCTGATGATGGAATCAATATTTCTGCTGAGGTGCTCACCATGTTTGTCTTTTCATACCAGATGTAATAATGAAGTTTATACAATTAAGGAAAAATTCAAATAGTTTGTATTGGGCATTGCCACTAAAAGATAAATTATAATTCTACACCTAAGTAGTTTGAACCTCTTCAAAGACAAGCTCAAATGTTTGACGTAACCAGTGAGAAGAACTAAACTTTTGTTTAAGAACTGATCCATTAACAATAAATGTTGGGAGAAAAGACAAAGCTGAATATCTATTCAATAACATAAAATTGCAATCAAATATTTTTAAAAATATATGAATTTTCATGAAAAGTAATAAAATATTTAATATGTTATAATTAACACTCAAGTGGGAGAAAAATCAATTCAGTAGTTAAAATGTGGTTAAAATGTCATAAATGAATTATTAATTTTGATTTTCTAATCTGAAGTTTAGTTGAAAATATATTTAGAATTTATTTTAGAAATATGAGACTTAATTTATAATCACTATCGTTTAAAAAGAGAAGTTTAAAAATTTATTACTTCAATTTAAAGACTAATTTGGAAGAACTTTATGTCAAAAATTCCACTAGATGGTGCTCTTATAACTTTCTCTAAGGGAAAATTGAAGCGTTTGAATCAGTAGTTGATGTCTGACTCAGCTAATTTAAAGTTAAAGAAACCAAGTTACTGCATCTGACTCAGAATTTCCTTGGCTATAAGAAGCACAGTGTATAATCTAAGAAAACTAAAAATGTGATAACCAACTGATGGAGACTACTTTTATTAGAAGTGGAAAAATACCATTACTTTCAAAGAAGAGATTTTTGTGCACTTTGGAAAATAAGATCTTATAAAATGTGAACATAGAAAATTTTAGACATTACTGCAGTAATTGTTGAATTAAGCTAAATATTTTAAATAAAAACACACTGCCAATAACCTTTATTTGTTATTAAAAATCTATTCTTCACCTGTGATTGTGATACTACATGTGCATTTTATATATACATATATGATATATGAATTAAATATATAAAATTCATAAGCTATACATGACATGACAAAATTATTAAAATATTAGAGCATATTACAACTTCTATATCACATGTGTTGTGTACATGTATTAAGACTGGGGAGCGAGGGATTTGCTTTTTCAGAACCTCACATACATGCTTATGGTGTTATAGTGGTATATCTTGTTGAGATTTATAGAAGTACATAAAATTAAAAAGGAGTTACATATATAGTTTCTTCAATATCTATTTATAGATGAGCATATTTCCAGGCAAGTGGTTGTTAAGTAAAGAATGCAGGGACAAACTGTGATGAAAGCAGCCAGAAAATAGAATATGTGGGGGTGACTGTTTGGTTTATTTCTGGATCAGTTAAGAGTGATATTTTATTGTGATGATAAAAGCACATACTAGGGCGCCAGCGCAAGCTGCGGGCGCCAGCCGACACCTGCGGATCTGCAGGACCCGGTGGCGAGCCTATGTCGGCGGGGCACTGCACAGAGGGCCTGGAGTTCCCTGGTCCGTCCTGTTGCTGACGTCGTTCCTCATTGCTGGGCTTTTGGTTGGAATTCTACTGAACCCGGTCTGTCGGCTTAGAAAATCGACAGCTTTCCTGCGGTCAGTCTTCCCGTTCATGAGCACAAAGGAAGAAGAGGAGAGAGAGAGAGAGAGACAGAGAGATAGGGAGAGAGAGAGAGAGACATCGATTGGTTGCTTCTCATATGTGCCCCAACCAGAGCCTTCCAAATGGTTAACCTGTGGAGTCTTTGGGAGAGCTGAGTGGGAAGTGTATGGGAACCACTGCTCCCTCTACGCTCTTCCCTTAAGGTGTGGCTTCCTGATGTGCTGCCTACATACCCCCTGAAGCCACGGCCCCGGGGCCCACCCAGACACGGCTCACCTGAAGGGCTGTTGGTTGATGGACCGTCTGAAGGATGCTCACCCAGTTGTTTGGACCTGAGTCCTGTTGTTCTGTAGCCTCTTCGCCCTAAGCCTGTTCACCCGAAGGCTTTTCATGGGAATGCTCTTTACCCGAAGAGTGGTCACCGGAAGGCTGTTCACCTGAAGGGTTTTCTTGCGAAAGCTGATCAGCAGAAGGTTTTTCGCATCCAGCATGCTCACTCCCAGCAGCTGGCTCACCTGCACCAGGCTCGCGGTCCCAGAAACCTTGACCTGGACAGCAGAAGCTTGAAACCTTCAAGCCTCCATGGATCAACTTCAAAACTCTGCACTGATCAGAGCAGTCCAGTTGAGTGTGGTTGTAATGCCACCCATCTGGAAGAGATGAAATTCACGTTCAGTCTGCAGACTACAGCCACGTGCACCTCTGGGCAAGGGCCCCCTCAGCCTGGAGAGCCCCTCACAGTGCCTGAGGTCAGGGGTCTGCTCAGCACAGCACAGCCTGGCTCAACAGCATCACCTCCAGCATATCCAAGCAGATAAAGACCACATTACTACGAGAAACTGAATGTGGACTTTGGAAAAGACCCTGATATGGGGCATCCAAGAGCAGTGAAGAAATACCGTGAGCCGAAGCTCCCAGTGCTGAGACACTGCTCTGGGAAGTCTAGAACCTCAGAATCAACTTCATGTTTGCTAACAATGGGCTGTGCTCTGAGGTTCTCAGCTTGGCCCTCCAGTAGCCCATAAAATAGGCCAGTGCAGGCTGTGTTTGGCACATGCGAGGCTCTCTGTCCTGTTTTTAAAACATTTTATTACCAAAATAGCATATACTCCATAATAAAATTTAAAAGCTAAAAAAAAAAAAAAAAAAAAAAAAGCACATACTAGGACAAGAAGAGCTTAAATAATGCAAAAATACAAAAATAATATGAGCACTTATTGAGTTAATGAACCCTTATTGAAAATGAGTGTCTGTTTCAATATCAAAGGAATTGTGTGTATGTAAGTTCTTGGTGTCAACATGATTTAATTTTCTAAAACACAAACATACCATTGGTAAATATAAGGTTCAAATTTGTTAGTAATACTTTGATATTAAAATCTACTCTTTTAAAATGACGTTGGTTAGGCAGCTCTTAGTTGGTAAATCAAAAGATTTTGCAAGAACACCCTAGCTGGCATGGCTTGGTTGGTTGGGCATTGTCCTGTAAGGCAAAAGGCTGCCTGTTCCATTCCAGTCTGGGCACATGCCTGGGTTGTAGGTTTGGTTCCTCATAGAGGCAACCGATCCACGTTTCTGTCCCTTTCTTTGTCCCTCCCTTC
This sequence comes from Furipterus horrens, assembly GCF_987537825.1. NCBI lineage: Eukaryota > Metazoa > Chordata > Mammalia > Chiroptera > Furipteridae > Furipterus > Furipterus horrens. The sequence continues at coordinate 162,521,567 of NW_028327174.1, forward strand.
TCCTCTCTCCAAAAAATCAATAAATATTTTTAAAAAAAGACTTTGCAAGTACTCCCTAGTAACTGAATTTGATTTTCTCAGTTTTCATCTTTCCTGACATCTCTAAAATTTTGATGTTGTTGATCACCCCTTCCTCCTAGGAATCCTTCTTGGATTTCTGTGTCCTCCCACTTCAAGTACGTACACTGACTCCTGTACTAGGCCTCCACTCTCATGTCCATTTGACTCTCCTCTAAATGAGAACGTTTCTTCACTGTTCAATCTGAGATCTGCTTTTCTCTCTCTATGTTTCTTCACTTGCAAGTGTCATCCACACATTGAGTATGGATAATTACTTCTTTGTAGGGAGCTCTTAAGAATCCATCTCTTGTTCTAGTCTCACTGGGACCTCATTTCTTAATTTATATCACTAGATAAATCACACTATGTCCTGGATACTTTTCCCTATGTTTCAAATCTTATGGAACTACCCAGAATCTGAACTCTTCTTTATCTCCTATAAAACCAATACCTTCTTTTTACATTTTAGTTATTATGAATGACACAATCTTGAGATTATTTTATTTACCTAATCAGTTTCCAAGGCTCATAAATTCTACCTTAAGACCTCCATTTCATTCATGCCTTTTTATTCAATTAAATTGTCACGATCTAGTTGAGATCTACAATCATCTCCTGCCTAAATCTTGACAGTAGCCTCCTGGGCTGCTCTCTAACTCTGAAAGTTCCCACCCCATTTCATCCTGATGTTAACCTAAAGGTGAAAAAAGGTGAAATAAGAGGCAATAAGCATTTATTTGGGATCAAGGAATTGCAATTCTGAAAGCACAGATTCAGGCAGAAACCCAAAGAATGGCTGAAGGATGAAGGCAAAGGGTTTTTATGAGAAAAGTAAATAACTAGTTACTTGGCTAGAAAAAAGAAATCCCTATTGGTGTCAATAAACCGAGTTACTCTTTACATATACATGGTTGGTTATTGATTCTACCTTCAGATAGAGAATCCATAATCATCAGTCCTTATGGTCAGAATATCTCTTTTCCTGCTGGCTTTACAAACAGTTGTTCAGAGCCAATATTGGGTTGGTCCAGTTCAAGGATCTGGCCCAATTCAAACAGTCCAAAGATTCAAGGAGCAAAATATGCAAGACAGTTCCTCTGGAATGGCTGCTCTGGCTCTATTTTAAAATGGCTCTTCTTATGCCAACTTTCACACTGATCAGTGCCTCTTATTTGAATGTTTCAGATTATTTGCATTAATAGATGGACTGGGTAGGATAGGTAAGGCAGAGTGACAGGCTGGCCTTAGAAGTACACACTGAGATCACACACACACACACACACACACACACACACACACACACAGGATCACACATCCTCCAGTTCAGTCAGTCAGTGGTTCCCTAACGGGGGAAAGAGAATAAAGGCAGGAATTTTAGATAGTTGTCAATACTCAAAAGTTCAGATAGGCAGAGAGTTTGTATCTGGTAGGACTTACAAATTCTGTCTAAAAAAAATTAGCTCAGGAATTGGGAACTGGACTGAAGAAGTAAGAAAGGGGCTGACAGCAGTGGATTCAGTTTATAGTGAGTCACCTAATCCCACTGCTCCTGCACCAAAGAATCATTAAGCACAAACCCCTAGCACTTCATATGTCTCCTGCATCCTTCATTGTGTCCACCGCACACTTCACTGCCTGACCTGTTCTTTTTTTTTTAGTATATTTTATTAATTATATTGTTACAATAGTTCCAATTTTTTCCCCTTTGCTCCCCTCTGCCCAGCAGCCCCCTTCCCCCAACAAACCCACCCCCCACCCCCAGTCCATGCCCATGGGTCATGCATACAAGTTCTCTGGCTTCACCCTTTCCTATATTATTATTTTTTAAAAATAATAATTAATTTTTTATAACAATAAAAATTAACAATCCCTCCCTCTCAGACTTAAGACCATTTATAATCTTATAAAGGACAGTGGGCGAAGGTCTCATGCTCCTCTAGCTGCTTCAATCTGGGCATGCCTGACCTGTTCTTAATTATCTCAGCCCTTGATCCTTGGACTCATTACCTTATTGACTGGCAGCTCCTGCTAGTCCTGACATTTTATTTGATCTCTGACCCTGAGTCTGGCTTCTGTCCTCACCCACAATTTGCATTTACTCTCTTTGATGCTGCTGCTGCTTCCTTCTCTCAGCCTAACATCTCCCCTCACTCATACTGCTCATACTCAATTGTAGACCCTGACTCCGCTCCAAATAAAAAAGATACCTACAAGAGAACTGTTAACAAGGTATAAAATTGTTAAGTAGTTAAAGAGTGAAGAAAAGAGCTCTGATGTACCACCCAGGTAGTTGTTGCAGGAACCCCAAGCATTGAATGAGCAAAGGGACAGACTTGGGAACTTAGAAGAGGAGCCCCTGGACTGAAACTCAGACCTCAAAGAAGGGGGCTACTTGGCTGGGTGTTTCTTTCAGGGGAGACAACGAGGTTGGTTCTACTGCCTCTGAGATGGTGCAGTGATGCTAATTGGGCAAGTTGGGGAGAACAGAGGTCGGATTCAGGTGCTGCTTAGGAACTGCTGATGTCTGGGTGAAGAAGGGTTGCTGGGGTGATGCTCACAAGAAAAGGAAGTAGACAGGAAACCCCAAAAAGAACAGAAAGAATCAAGTCCCTTCTTCCTCCTCCAGCCCCTTTACTGCCCCCTCTTGGCAGAGCCCACCTAGAAGCCAGCTGTGGAAGATGAATGCGGTTAGCCCCCTCATCATAGAGCAGAATATAGAAGGGTAGGTAGGTTTGGCGTTGATTGACAATAATTGAATACGTGGCAGGTATGCTTTTCCTACCTTCCACAAATATGTGAGTGCTCAACCTGTTCTAGGCACAGAGGATAGAACCATGAATAAAACAATAATATTAATTTATCTTTGAGTAGCTTACATTATATTATATACATTGTAGCGGGGAGAGAGAGATGGATAAGAAGCAAATCAGTAAAAAACCCAGCATGTTAAGTGCTAAGTGCTCTGAGGAAATATAAACCAGGGAAGATGGTAGGAGTCCTGAGGAGTGGGGAGAGAGCAGGTATATTTTAACCAGGCTGTTCAGGGAAGGGCTGAAAAAAAGACAAGACCAGAGACATAGGGAGTGAGTCATGCAAATATTTGAGGAAACAACATTCTAGATAAGGGCAGGGTAAAGAGGAAGGCTGGTTAGGCAGGGTCTTATCTACCATTGTAAGGGCTATGGCCATTACCATGGTGATATGGGAAGCTTTGGAGCACATAGGTGACCAGATTTGACTTATCCTTTTGAAGGGTCCTTCTGGGTGTTCTTTTGAGATTAGATTGGTCTCCCTGGACCTAGATTCCCCTCAGCGCTGCCAAAGTGATGGGGGACTCAAATGTTGGAAAATTTTAGTTTCAGGTAACAGCTAATAAGCTTTGTAATTAATGTATGTAAAAAGTTATTGTCTCAGGAACTGGAGGTACGACCTACCTTGACTCCAGGTAAAGATAAGCAGTTCCAGATGAAAGCATGCTGCAGCTTTTATTTGATTAACCTTTTCCCCATATTCCAAGCCCCTTACCTACACTTTTCCTCCCCTTATAAAAAGGGTCCCTTTATAATGGAATTTAAGACAGTCTGTTATGGTACAGACCCACTGTCTTCTCAGATCGTCGACCATCTGAAAAAAGCACCTGTAAAGATTCAATCCCCATCTCTGCTTATGGGTCTGGTAGATGACAGGCAGCATGAACACTGGCTTTTCCGGTTTCAAAAGGGACTTTAATTCTGGACCTAGAGTCTTGTCTTCCATCTGCATCATTTCTCTCTCCTTGTACCTGCCTATCACAGCACTGCAGTGGTAGGCCCCAGCCTAGCTTCCAGTGTCCCTGCTCCTGGGGCTGCAACTTCATTCCACAATCACAGCCTCTGGGGTTCTGTTTGGTTTGTTTGTTTGTTGTACCTGCTGAATAGTCTCTCCTTGAGTGGGTCTTGATATGTTAATCTACTTCTCTGATGGTGGCTTCATATTCAACATTTGTTCATTCTTTCAACAATATGTATTGAAAACCTATTATGTGTCAAGTGCTCAAGTAGGTACTGGGGATATAAGAATCAACTAGACACATGAGCTCTCTATTCTGGTAGTGGCAGTGGTGAGAGAGACAAATTTAAAAACATGTATGGAAGATAATTTCAGAGACCAGTAAATGAGATGTAGATCATAAGGTGCATATGACAGTGTGATTGCTGGCTGGTTGAAACTGAGAAGTCAGGAGGGACCTTTCTGATCAGGTGATATTTGGAGAGCAACCGGAATGACAAGCAATCAGTCATTTGAAAATCTGGGATCAGCAAACACTGATGAACATCAGCTTTTGGGACTCCTTTTTATAGGGAGAAGTGCTCAGTCATTTTAGATACTTTGAGCCAGAGGACAGTGCTCGAAAATTCCTTATTATACATCTTTCCCTTTTACTGGGGACCACAGAGTAATTGATATTTTAATATGTTGTGACAGATCCTTTTCCTTCTCGAGTATTTTACCAAGTACCTTGCACAGGGATATTAAAGCATCATGTAGAATCTCAACTTTCAGGCTACTCTCATGCTCAGGGGCACCTCCTGTTAAGCCCCAAGTTAGCAGAGCATTTAAAAATTATTTCAAAATAACTATAGATTTACAGAAAGTTGCAAAAAAATTTACAGGGAGGTCTCATGTACCTTTAACCCAGTTTCCCCCAATTGTAACATCTTGCATAACTATAGTGCAGTATCAAAACCAGGAAATAAAAACATGGGTATCATCAATGGAGCTTATTCAGATTTCACCAATTTTATATGCCTTCATTTGTGTGATTGTGTATATAGTTTTGTGCATTTTATGCAACCACTACCACAATCAAGATACAGAAGTGTTCCATAAACACAGGATTCCTCCCTGCTATCCATTTGTAGCTACACGCATCCCTCCTCCCCACACCTAGCCATTGGCAACTGCTAATGTTTTCTATCTCTATAACTTTGTTATTTTAAGAATGTTTTATAAATAGAATCATACAGTTTCCACTCAGCATAATGCCCTGTGATCCACTTAAGTTGTTGTATGTATCAATAGTTGATTACTTTTTATTGCTGAGTAGTATTACATGGTATGGATGTACTACATATAATTTGTTTAGCTATTCATCTGTTCAAAAACATTTGGGTTGTTTCCAGTTTTTGCCTATTATGAAAAAAGCCATTGTAAACATACATATACAAGTTTTGTGTATACACCAGTTTTCATTTTTCTGGGATTATGATCAGGAATACAATTGCTGGTATGTATGGTAGACACGCGTTTTATTATTTTTTTAAATAGAAACTGTCGAACTGTTTTCCGGAGTAACTGTACCATTTCACACTCCCACTAACGCATGAATGATCCGGTTTCTCTTTATCTTCACTAGCATTTGGTGTTATCACTTTTTCTTTTTAGCCATTTTGATGGGTATGTATGATAGTGATACCTCATTTGTGTTTTTGTTCATTTCCTCAATGGCTAATACTGAACACATTTTTATGTGCTTATGTGCCATGTGTATATCCTTTTTAGGAAATATCTGTTTATGTCTTTTTTTGAAAGTTCACACACATCACTGTTATCAACTCTCCAAGGCTGGGACCTCGCTCACAAAATTCAGTTAGCTCTAACCCCTGGGCTAACTCGCTAACTCCTAATCTGAAGAAACTCTTGATACGATGAAAGAGGGCTCCGCGTTTTTCATTAAACGAGTGCCATCTCAGATGCAGGGATACGGGCGTGCAATAGCAACCACGAGTTTATGATTTGCAGCCCGGGAAGTTAAATGACCTACAGTTAAGTCCTCGCTAGGCACTCGGCGAGTAGGGGAAAGCAGTTACGGTTTGGCGGGACCCAGGTAGCCAGGAGCCCCTGACTCCCAACCTGTAACAAAGGCAGGGGTGCTCCCTAGAACAACCATCGCGCCAACTCCCGCCTAAAAGCGAAAAATCCACCCCCGCCTTATGAAGTGCAGGCTCTCTGGACCCACGTGTTTGGGGGGGAGGGGTTCCTTCTTGATAGGGGGTGGGCCTTCCCCGGCTGGGCGTAACCGCCCCGCCCCGCTCACGGTGCCGGCCTTGACTTTGGTCTCCAGGTGGGGGCAGGGGCGGAAAATATCCGGCAGCTCTGGCTACTGTCCCCGTTGCCAAGCGATGTGGGTGGAGACGGGCCCACCAGGAAAAGGAGTGGGGACCCCCCCACGAAAAGAGCGAGCGTCCGAGAGCTGGTGGCGCAGTCGGCTTGCTTCCCTCTCTGCCAGGCTCGCCCGGGTTGGCGCCTCGCCCCGCCCCCGTCCTCCAGCCCGAGCTGCGCACGCGTCGCTTGAGCGACCGCCTCCTCCTCATGTCCGGCCGGAGGCGGGGCTGCGCGTCCGGCACGGGTTACGCTAGTGTCGGAGGCACCCCGGAGCCCGTGGACCGAGCCGGTCTCGAGGGAGGGGTGCGGTAGGGCCCGCACAAGAAGAAGGTGCGTGGGGTGCCGGCCTCCGTGTCCACCGCGGCTGTGGAAAATGGTGTTCGAGTCGGTGGTCGTGGATGTGTTGAACCGGTTCTTGGGGGACTATGTGGTGAACCTGGACACTTCCCAGCTCAGTCTGGGCATCTGGGGAGGTAAGGAGACCGCCGCTCTCCCTCAATCTTACCTCCCTTGCGACCACGTATTGCTGGAGCCGGGCCCTACCATCTTGGGGCTTCATGTCCGTGGCTTGCCGGGCGTAGACACCTGCCACCACCCTTCTCGGGGTCAAATTACGTAAAGCGGGTGGCAGTTTCGGGCCTCCGCCCGCGAGTTGTTTATTTTTTGTCAGGAGGGGATGGGGTCGTGGATCCTGGATGAAGAGGCCCCCTTTCCCCCAGCCGAGCGGCCGAAGGTGCCGTAGAAGACTCGAAGGGTCTGGAGTTCAAATTCCTGCCCTCGTGGTCCGGCTTCAGCTGTATTGGGCGAGGGGCACAACCAGACGCACCTGGGCTTGGTCTTATCCCTGTCATTTCTCCCCCTTGGCTGATGATGGACAGCCCACGGAGTGTCGCACGCTGCCTTGCACGTGAAGGCACGAGGCTGTCACCAGAAACGCCGCCTTCCTTCCCCAGCTTCCGTGTATGGCCAAGCCGTGATATTTTCTCGGGCCACACCACCCAGACTCCGGGTTGCTTGCCTGAATGCGGCTGATAAGAAAAAGCGAAACTAGTGTGTAATAACTCCAATGGTTGGTTGTGTGTTTTCAATTCACAGCCTGACCTAGGAATCGGTTACGTTTGTAAGGGTTTGGGGTTTTGTGGGTCAGCGTGAATGACTGAATTTTTAAAGAAACGAGGTTGCAGGTGTGCAACATATCACACCTGCAAAAGACTGGGATGCACCTGCGCGTAACATTGCCCGGGTAGTGAGGGACCGAAGCTTTACTTTGTATCTGTTTACTGTAGTGCTCTAACTTAATAGCAGCCTCATGCTTTACTTTGTATCTGTTTACTGTAGTGCTCTAACTTATTAGCTGCCTCATTTTTAGCTCTAACTTATTAGCTGCCTCATTTTTAGTGCTTCCATCTGTTTTTTTATTATACCCTTTATTTTAAACACCCGTTAGAAAATAGATTTCTTTTCTTTATGAAATGAATCTCCCAGGCCAAAGTTTGACTTGATTTTTTTTTTTGTGTGTGTGTGTGTGTGTGTAAAAAGTATATAGTTTTTTAAAAAATGTTTTATTCTTGAATATGCACACACTTTCAGGCTTCTTCTAAAATACTTGTCTTTCTTGATTTTTGTCTCTGATGACATAGGTAACTTAGTTTGATAAAGAAGACTTAAGAAAACCTCTTCTTGTTAATTACGAACGTTTGTACCTAGAACGATGATAGAGAATGGAACTACAAGAACTAAGAACATAAGTGTTAGGTCAGCATCTCTGACTAGTACCAGAAACTTGCTTATTGTTTAATCTGTGCTGCTTTTCATTTGCAAAGTTAAAATAACAAAACATGTCTCCTCCTACCTCAGAAGGAAGCCTTGAAAATATTTTATGGTGTACTTTGATTTCTCTTGGAAGTTTGCTTCTATATGCTAGGTGGAGCTTTGTGTGGAGTGTGATTTATCCCAGGATTTGTTTTTTTAAAATTTACATACAATAAAATCCACTCTAGTGATAATGCAGTTCAATCTGTCTTGACAAATGCAAAGAAGCATGTAGCCACCATCACAGTCATGATATAGAAGAGTACCAACAAGACTTCCAAATTTCCCTTTACTGCCTCTTGGCAATCCATCCCACCCAGTCCCTACCTCTCCTCCTGGGAACCACTGGTCTGTTACCATCTCTCCAGTTTGCATTTTCTAGAGTGCCATATAAATGGAATTATATGGTATATAGCTTTTGGGGTCTGGCTTCTTTTACTTAGTTTTACTCCTTTCACTTAACTTCTTATGTGAAATGAATTTTGAGAGTCATTTATGTGTTGCATGCATCAGTATTTCATTCTTATATATTTTTAGTAGTATTTCTGTTGTATGGTTGTGCTATAAATGTTTATCTGTTCAGGGTTCGAAGGACATTTCAGTTTTTGGCAACTATGAAGAGCTACTATAAACATTCATGTACTGGTTTTTGTGCGAACATAAATTTTTATTTCATTGTGTGAATACCTAAGAGTGGGATTTTTAGGTCATACAGTAAGTGGATATTTAATTTATGTGAAGTTATGGAACTGCTTTTAAAGTCGCTCTAGCATTTTGCAATCTCACCAGCATTGTGTGAGTGCTGAGTTGCTCTACAACCTCACTAGCACTTAGTATTGTCACTTAACGGAACTTTTTTTTTTTTTTTTGGCCATTCTATTAGGTGTATAGTGATAAAGCATTCTAGTGTTAATTATTTTCATTTCCTTAGTTATTAAAGATGTTGAGTTCCTTGTTCTTCTTTGCTCTTTGTGTCTTTCTGTTGATGTGTCTCTTCAAATTGTTTGCTTATTTTTTCTTTTTCTACTGATACTTAATTCACATATTAAATTCACCCTTTTAAAATGCAGTTTTCACCCTTTTAAAATGCAAAGTGTTTTTAGTGTAGTCACAATATTGTACAACTCTCAACATCATCTAATTCTAGAACATTTTCAAACCCCAGGTAAACATCATACCCATTAACAGTCACTACAAATTCTCTCATTCTTCCTCCACCCTACCTCCAGCAACCACTAATCTACTTTGTTTCTATAGATTAGGATGTTTCTATGGTTCTGGACATTTCATTTAAATGGAATCATACATGGCCTTTCATTTCTGGTTTCTTTTAACATATTTTCAAGGTTCATCCATGTTGTAGCATGTATCAGTATTCATTCCTTTTTATGACTGAATAATATTCCATTGTATGAATGCATCACATTTTGTTTATCCTTTGTTCATTTGATGGACATTTAAGTTTTCCTACTTTTTGGCTTTTAAGAGTAATGCTGCTATGAACATTTATGTACAAGTTTTTTTGTGGGCATATTTCAAATTCTCTTGGATATATACCTAGAAGTGTAATTACAGAATCAAAGAACTTTTTAAGGAGCTGCCAAACTCTTTCCCAAGTGTTTGTTTTCTTATTGTCCAGTGTTGAAAGTTCTTTAGATATTATGGATACAAGTCCTTTGTAAGATATGTGATATGAGAATATGTTTTCTTACTCTTCCAAGTTTGTCTTTGCAAAGCGAAAGTTTTAAATTTTTATGAAGTCTATTTGATAAAAATTTTTGAGTCATGCTTTTCATGTTATCTCTACAAAATCTTTGCCTAGCCCAAAGTCATGAAGATTTTCTTCTAGAAATTTATAATTTAATATTTTACATTAGATTTCTGATCTATTTTTTGTATAAGGTGTGGTATAATTGAAGACTGAGATTCATTTGTTTGCATGTGGATGCAAATGCCCAATTGTTCTAGCACCATTTACTCAAAAATATTTTTTCTCCATTGAGTGTCTTTGTACTTTTGTAAATATCAGTAGACTTTATATTGTGTGAGTTTATTTTTGGATTATAGTCTCTTTCAGTAGTCTGTGTGTCCATCTTTTTTATCAGTACCACACTCGTCTTGATAATGACCTGTATAATAAGTCTTGAAATCAAGTAGTTTGACACCTCTAACTTCGGTGTTTATCACATTTTAAAATAACATGTCAGTGTTTTATGTGTAGAAGATGGTTATATTTTGATAAATGAAGCTTTAAATAATAGCTGGAAATTCTAAAAAATCTTGAGACTTTAAAAAGTAATATTTTATGAATTTAGAGGATTAAAAAAGCTTTCTTTGAACATTTTAATAACAGAAACTAAATAGATGCTGCCTAGGAAAAATGTTAAGGTTATAGACTTACTATTTTATGATCTAATATCAGAAAGACCTATTAGTTTTAAATTTATGCTTATGCTTTTGGGAGACATCTCTGTAATAATCCAGCTAATTTCACGGTTAGTATATTAATTGTATTAATTAGTATTCAGGAGTCACATATGGTTCCAAACTTAATTATGGGTAATATGGTGAAAATTTGTTTCTGAGTTAGATTTTTGGAAATTAGAATCCACTTTTCCTTAGAAACATTGTTATATATGAGTGAAGAATTTCCAAAAACATATTTAATTATAATGTTGGAGAACGGTGCTACTATACTGGGTTCTGTAGCGTAAGTAGATTAAATGCTGGAAAGTATTAATTTGGGGGAAGGGGAAAGATAAATTCAGCTTTATCTCAACTCTTGGCAAATGTTGATGTTGGTAAAGTATACTTTTTCTACACTACTCTTTACAAATTTCCACTCATATATCAGCTACTCAGGGAGGTGGTAGTACTTCATAGACTCATCTGAGATTCATCTTCCAACTTTCTAAGGCAACCTTAGCATTTCACATTTCTTTTAAGAGCCAGGCTGCATTTTAGTATATGTCAATTTTAACTAAATTAAACTGTTAATATATAGCTAATTAATTTATCTGGAGTAGGACACCAAATCTTCCTTTTATTTATTTTTTAAACAAATGACTCAGGATTGCAATGCACCACTAGATGCTTTTTAAGAGTACTTCGGGGCAAAAGTATTAGAAATTCAGAGTCAGAAGCAGTAGTAAGGGTGGCTTGTGTGATAGAATTATCATTTGTAACACACGGAGCACCTGTACTTCATAGCCTCCTCTTATTACAGTAGTCTTTCCTTATCCACAAGGTATATATATGTTTGAAGACCCCCAGTTGAGGTCAGAAACCACAGATAGTACAGATCTTATATATACTGTGTTTTTTTCTTGTGCACACATACCTTTTCACTTAAGGAATCATTTTACGGCTTCTTTTTGGCAAAACTGAGCTGTCAGTATCACTGTTCTTGCACTTTGGGGCCATTATTAAATAAAATAAGGATTATTGGAATACAAATACTGTGATCCCCATACAGTTGATTTGATAACCTAACTGGCCACTAAGAGACAATAATGGGCCAGGAGCATATACAGCATGGATACACTGAACAAAGGGATGGTTCCAGGAGGGTAGAAGCAGGACTCAGTGAGATTTCATCATGCTACTCAGTGCGGTGCACAATTAAAAACTTATGGATTACTTATTTCTAGAATTGTTCACTTACTATTTTCAGATCATGGTTGAACACTGGTAACTGGAACTGCAGGTAAATGAAACCGAGGAAAGTGAAACCTAGGATAAGTAGGTACTTCTGTGTAGTCTTCCTTCTCCCTCTTTCTATTATTTTCTTTAAAATGAAAATACTCGGACAAGTTTGCAACTTTTTTGTTATGTCTGACCTATGTATGTAACATTAGAAGCTCAGATTTGTTTTTAACTAATTTGCATTTCTGTTTTTAAAATGTTAATCTTTCAGTGTTCTTTTTATAATAGAGTTTTATATTCAATGGCCTCTTACTGCTTCCCCCAATGTACCAGTGGCTCTGTAGGAAGATCAGGATTTACTCAGGGCACAATTCCTGATTTTAAGGCATTATCTTGTGTTAGAAGAATACTGTGGAATTGCACAAATGATTGTTTAGTGGTAATTATTAATTTTAATTTTTAAAATTTTAATTTTACCTTTATATTCTAAGATAATTTCATTGAACTTTAGAGCTGGAAGGGAACATTTTGTTTTGAAAAGTGTTCAAATGTACATCAATGTTATAAGGTTTTACAGACCATAACCATATACCCATAATCTGGATTCTACTATTAACTATGTATTAACAGCTTTACCTAGTTAAAATTGACACATAGTAAAATGTACATATTTAGTCTACAATTTGATAAATCTTGACATATGTATGCTCCTGGGAAACTATCATTATGATCAAGATAATGAACATATCCATCACACCCAAAAGTTTCCCTGCCCCCATCCCCAGATGCATCCAATATTCTGATTATTTTCTGCCATACATGTATCTATTCCTGATATTTTTTTCAAGATTGCTGAATTTCATAAAATGATTTTTCTTTATCTGTTGGTATGGTCATAAGATTTTTCTTTTTCAGCCATTGATATAATGTATTACATTAATTGATTTTTGAATGGCCTTTCCTTTAATTTCTGATAATTGTCTCTTCTCTTTTTTTCCTTATTTAACCTGATTAGAGCGTTATCAATTTTATTGACCTTTTCAAAGAACCAGTCTTTGGTTTCATTGATTTTTCTCTGTCGGTATTCTGTATTGAATTTCATTAACTTGTGGTCTATTTAGTATTTATGTTTACATAACATTTAAGTTTCTCTTTTTCTAAGGTCCTGAGGTGGAAGCTTTCATTATTGATTTTCAATATTCTTTTCTAATATATGCATTCAATGATGTAAATCTTCCCCTGAGCCCTGCTTTTGCTGCATATCACCAGTTTTGATAAGCTATATTTTTATTTGATTCAAAATATTTTAAATTACTTTTGAGATATATTCTTTGACCTAGTGTTTATTTAATAATCATCACATATTTTAGGCTTTTCCAGCTTTCTTTCTGTTATGGATTTCTAGTTTAATTCTCTTGTGGTCTGAATGCAAACTTTGTATGACTTCTATTACTTTAAATTGTTAAGGTATGTTTTATGGCCCAGAGTGTGGTCTATCTTGGTAAATACTCCATGTGAACTTGAGAAGAATATGTATTCTGCTGCTGTTGGGTGAAATGCTCTATACATTTCAGTTAGATCCCTTTATTTTTAATTTGTGTGTTTATGTTAAAGTGGATTTCTTATAGACACATTATAGTTTTTTTTTGTTTTCTTATCCACTCTGTCAAGTTTCTTTTTCTTAATTGCTATGTTCAGACCATTAACATTTTATTAAAGTCATTATTGATATAGCTGGGTTAATAGATTTATAGCTATCATATCTGTAGCTCTTTTCTATTTGTTGAATGTCTTTATTAGTGTTTAAAAATCTTCCCCTCTTTTTCTGCCTTCTTTGCTTTTAATTGAGCATTTTGTGTGATTTAATATTTTTCTTCTTTTAGCATATCAGTTATACATTTTTAATTTTAAAAATGGTGCCCTAGAATTACAGTATTCCTTTAATCTAATTCCACTTTAAAATAACACTATACTGCTTCAGAGATAGTGGAGGTACCTCATAACAATATTCTAATGCATCCCCTCTATCCTTTGTAACTTTTTAAAAAATATGCTTTATTGATTATGATGTTACAGTTGTCCCAATTTCTTTTCCCTTTGTTCCCCTCTGCCCAGTGATCCCACCCCCTACAGTTGTTCCCCCCCCCCTTAGTCCATGCCCATTGGTTGTGCATGTAGTTCTTCTCAACATCTTCCTGTCTACTCCACTCCCTCCTGCTGTGCTTCTTAATTCCTGTACCATCTCCCTCCCTTTTCCCCCTTCTATCTACCTGCTGACCTCCCTCATAATGTTCTCCATACCTATAATTCTTTTCCCACTCTCGTTGCCTAATTAGTTTGCCTTTGTTTTGGTTCCCTAGCTTCTGCTGTTGGTTGGTGTGATACAGTTTTCATTTTAATGTTCATAGTTTTGATCCTCTTTTGCTTAAACAAGGCCCTTTAACATTTCATATAACAGTGGTTTGGATTTGATGAACTCCTTCAGTTTTACTTTGTCCTGGAAGCACTTTCTCTGCCCTTCTATTCTAAATGATAGCTTCACTGGATAGAGTAATCATGATTATAGGTTTTTGCTTTTCATTACTTTGAATATTTCTTGCCAGTCCCTTCTTGCCTGCAGAGTTTCTTTTGAGAATTCAGTTACACATAATTTTCTTCTTCTCTCTTGCTGCTTTTAAGATTCTCTCTTTATCCTTAATTTTTGACATTTTGATTATAGTGTTTCTTGGTGTGGTTCTCCCTGGGTCCAGTTGTTTTGGAACTCTGTGCTTCTTGGACCTGTAAGTCTGTTTCCTTCCTCAAGTTAGGGAAGTTCTGCTTCATTATTTTTTCACATAATTTTTCAATTTTTAGATCTTTTTCTTCACCTTCTGGCAGCCCTATGATTCGGATGTTGGCCCGCTTATAGCTGTCCCATAGGTTTCTGAGCCTCTCCTCATTTTCTTCACTTTTCATTTCCTCTTTCTGCACTGATTGACTGTTTGTTCCTTCCCTATGTTCCAATTTGTTGATTTGATCCCTGGTTTTCTTTCCCTCACCACTAGTTTCGTATGTGTTTTCATTCATTTCAGCAGGACTGGCCTTCATTCCTTCCCTGTCTTGTTTAAGATCTGCTGTTAGGTCTGTAAGAATTTTTATAACCAAAGCTCTGAACTGTGCCTCAGAAATATTTCCTATCTGCTGCTTTGCTAGATTAGATATTTGCTGTCTGGTCAGTTGCGTCACCGGGATCTCTATCATGATCTGTGCCATCCTGACAGTTTTGTGTTTACCTTTGCTTCCTGGGTGGGGCTGTCATACCTCCTATGGAATAGGAGACAGAGCCCTGTGCACTCGTCTCAACTGGGCAACCCTTCTCACCACGCTGAGGCATTTTCTGTAGGGATGGGGGTCCAAGATGGATTCCTGCCATTCGCTCTCCGCTGAGAGACAGGGAGCCTCCTCCACTGTACCCATCCCCTCTGGGCCTCACAGTCCAAGGCAATGGGAGTCTGCCTTCCCTGCTATTGGAATCGCAAGGTGACGGGTCTGGTCTGCAGCTGGGAGTGCTCCCCAGGCACTTCTCACCTCCCCTTAAATACAGGTGTCTGTGCTTACTGCCATCCTGCCGCTGTTACCACTGCTTCCGCCGCCAACACAGGTTGACCTGTCCGCCCTGGCTTTGCCCCTCCTTCCCATCCAGACGAGCACCACTTCTTTATAACTTTATACATTGGGTTTCCATGGAGCTTTATTTTCTGGAACTTCTGGTTATCTGGTTTTGTGGTAGTTGTATTCCTTCTTAGTTGTGGAGGGAGATGGAGCGTGTCAATCTAGGCCTCCATCTTGGCCGGAAGTCCGCCTTTGTAATGTTGCTGTCATTCATTTCACTTATCCAAAAGCTGTACTCAATGCACTGTTGCTATTACTATTTTGAACAGTTTTCATTAGATTATTCAGATTAAGGAAAAATAAAAGGCTTAATTTTACTTTTATTTATTCCTTTTCTCATGCTCTTGTACATCTGAATTTCTTAACCTATATATTTTTTAATCTCTAAAAACTTTTAACACTTCTTGCAAGGGAGGTCTGCTAGCAACAAATTCTATCAGTTTTTGTTGGGAAAGTATTTCTCTTCTACCCCCACCCTCCCTTATTTAAGATGCAACATAGAATTTGTCATCTCAATTAACCATTTTAAGTATACAGTTCATTGGCATTAAGTATATTTGCATTGTTGTGCAACCATCACCAACATCTGTCTTTAGAACTCTATTTTGCAAAACTGAAATATCGTGCTCATTAAGCAGTAACTACCCATTTCTCTTTCCCTCAGCTCCTGGCAATACCATTTTATTTTCTGTCTCTGTGAATTTGGCTATACTAGGTACTTCATATAAGTGGTATCATACAATATTTGTCCTTTTGTGTCTGGTTTATTTCACTTGTCATAATGTCTTCAAGGCTCATCAGTGTTGTTGCATATGTCAGAGCTTCATTTATTTTTAAGGTGGAATAATATTCCATTGTACGTATATACCACATTTTGTTTCTCAGTCAGTCTGTCAATGGACACATGAGTTGCTTCCATCTTTTGGCTGTTGTGAGTAATGCTGCTATAAACGTAAGTGTTCAAATATCTCTTTGAGTCCCTGCTTTCAAATATTTTGGGTATATACCTACCAGTGGAATTGCTGGGTCATATGGTAATTCTATTCTTATTTTTGTGGAACCACATACTACTTTCCATGGAGGTTGCGTCATTTTACACTCCTACCAACAGTGCACAAGGGTTCTGATTTCTCCACATCTTCAGAAACATTTGTTATTTTCTGTTTTGTTGATAGAAGCCATTCTAATAAGTGTGAGGTGACATCTCTTTGTCATTTTGATTTACATTTCCCTGGCAATTAGTGATGCTAAACATGTTTTCCTGTGCTTATTGGCCATTTGTATATCTTCTCTGGACAAATGTCTATTCAAGACCTTTGGCCATCCTTTAATTGTTTTTTTTTTTTTTTTTGTTGTTGTTGTTGAGTTGAAGGAGTTCTTTATACATTCTGGATATATGAGTTGCCAATATTTCTCTCATTCCATGTGTTGTATTTGCACTGTTGATAGTGTGCTATGATGCACAAAAGTGTTTTAATTTTGATGAAATCCAGATCATCTCTTTTTTGTTGTTATTGTTCCTTGTGCTTTTGGTGTTATATCGAAGAAACCATTGCCAAATCTAGTATCATGGAACTTTTTACCTATGCTTTCTTTTACGAGTTTTATAGTTTTAAGGTCTGACATTTAAATATTTGATACATTTTGAATTAATTTTTGGATGTGTTATATGGCTTTCATATTAAATTAATGTCAACTTCATAGATTGAGTTTGGAAGCACTCTTTGCACTTTACTTTTCTGAAAGAGGTTGAAGGAGATTAAAAAAAAAACATATTCGGTAGAATTCACAGTGAACCATCTGGTCCTGGGCCTTTTGTTGCTCTTGGGTGGTCCTTGATTACTAAATAAATCTCCTTATGAATTATAGATCTTTTCAGATTATCAATATTTTCAATATTCATTAGGTGTTAGAATTGTGCTTCTAGGATTGTATCCATTTCATCTAGGTTATCCAATTTGTTGACATATTGTTGTTCATAGTACTTTCTTACCTTTTTTGTACTTGCAAAGTTGGTAGTATTGTCCTCTCTATGTTTGAGGTTATTTGACTCTTCTTTCTTTTCTTAGTCAGCCTCGCTAAAGATTTGTCAGTTTTGATTTTGAAGAAGCAACCTTTGATCTCATTGATTTTTCTCTATTGACTTTCTCTTTATTTTGATTATCTCTCTTCTAATCTTTATTATTTTGATCTCTAGTAGTTTTGGGTTTAGTTACTCTTTTTCTATTTCTTTAAGGTGCAGAT
This sequence comes from Furipterus horrens, assembly GCF_987537825.1. Lineage (NCBI taxonomy): Eukaryota > Metazoa > Chordata > Mammalia > Chiroptera > Furipteridae > Furipterus > Furipterus horrens. The sequence goes on from NW_028327174.1 coordinate 162,539,123, forward strand.
TTGTATTGTTGATTTGGGATATGTATTCTTTTTAATGTAAACATTTATAGCTATAATTTTTTTCCCAGGACTGCTTTTGCAGCACCCCATAAATTTTGGTATCTTGTGTTTTTGTTTTAATTTTTCTTGAGTCAATTTTTTTCTTGTGGTTTCTTCTTTGCATGTTTATGAGTATGTCAATTTTTTTGGATGTTTCAATTTTACTTCTGTTATTGATTTCTAGATTCATTCCATTATCAGAAAAGATACCTTATGTGATTTAAATCTTTTAAAATTATTCAGATTTATTTTGTTGCCTAACATGTGGCCTATCTTAGAGAATGTTCCATGTACACTTGAGAAAATTGGTATTATGCTGTTATTTGGTAGAATGTTTTGTATATGTTTAAGTTCAGTTAGTCTATTTCCTTGTAATATGCTGTCTGGTTTTTCTATCCATTATTAAAGTCATGTTGAAACCTCCTGACATTATTGTAGAGCCATCTGTTTCTTTAATTCTGTCAATGTTCGTGTCATATGTTTTTAAGCTGTGATGTTTGGTGAATATATGTATATTTACAATTATCTCTTTTTAGTAAATTGAACCTTTGTTATCATATAATTTTTTGTCTGTTGTAATGACTTTGACTTATAGCCCATTTTGTCTAATATTAGTATAGCTATCTCTGCTACCCACAGAGGCACCTACATTTTGTATACATTTGGTGATCACAACACCATGGACGCAAACACATGTGGTTTGGACCCATGCACTGCACGGCAGAATACAGTGGTAATCCACTGCTGCATTAAAAAAATTTTTTTTCATTTCATTTTACTTTGAAAACCCTGTGACGAAACAGTCCAAAATGAACTATCAGATAGTACTGAAAGATAAATCTCCCAAGTCAGAAAGCACTCAAATGGTTACTGGGGGAGAGCAGAGAACAAGTACAAATAGCCTTGTTGCTAATGACATAGCCAAACCAAAGCCAGAAGAACATCTAGTAGTTGATGTGCACAGAGGCCAATGGAAAGTACAGTGCTGCACAATACATGCCAATAGAAATGGAATGTAGCAAGCATGAACCAGGGTAAACTGGAAATTGTAAAGCAAGAAATGTAACATCTACACCTTGCAGTGTTTGGTGTTAGTGAACTCAAATAGACTGGAATGCAACATTTATAGTCAGGCAACTACCAAGTATTTAATCTGGAAATGACAAACTCAGAAGAAGCAGAGTGGCTTCACTACTGAGGTGAGATGTAGCACAAGCAGTTATGGGCCACAGTGCAATGTCTGACCAACTAATATTGAGGAGACTTCTAAGAAAACCTATTAACATAACCATTACTCAAATCTATGTTCCCAACTACAAGGGCTGAAGAAGACGGAATTGAAAGCTAATGCAAATATGAGGAAGAATTTGATCACACTTCAAAACAAAACATGTTGACAGTTATAGGTGATTGGATTGGAATGCAGAAGTAGGAAATTAGGGATCAGAAATAAAAAGCAGAAAATTGGCTCATGGATTTCTGTGAAGCCAGCAACTTGTCCATTGCAAACACATGCTTCAAACAGCTGTACAGAAGACTGTGTAGATGGACATCGCCAGATGGTTAATACAGAAATCATATAGACTATGTAATTGGAAGCAGGAGGTGGAGAGGCTGTGTTCTCCCTGTCAAAACAAGAGCAGGAGCAGATTGTGACACTCACCACCAACTGTTAATATCAAACATTAGAATAAAGCTGAAGAAGAGCACTAAAAGAACTTTAGTGCCAAAATAAAATGTGAATAACATTTCTGATGGATTTGAAGTTCACATAAAAATACAGACTGTTAAACTTGATTGACTGAGCACCAGAACAGCTGTGGACTGAAACTAGCAATATTGTTAGGGGAGAATGAGAAAAAACAATACTGGAAGGAAAGGATAAAAGAAGAAACATGAAAAATTGTTGAAAACAGGCCAGAGGCAAAAGTAAAAAGGTGACGAAAGCAGGGCGAGAACCCTCAACACAGTTTTTCAACCACTACCATGCAGAGAAGAAGAGAACTATTACAATAGTCAGTGTAAGGAGGTAGAAGAGAGCAATAAAAAAGGAAAAACAAGTGATCTCTACCAGAAGATTCTAGAAATGAAATCCAAACCTGAATAAGAAGGCTGAACGATCACCCAGAATGTACATTATCTGACCAAGAGAAAATACAGGGAAGGTGGAAACAGTATACTGAAAAATCTGTCGTCGTCGTCGTCGGCAGCCGTCCGTCTCGAGAGACGATGGTGTAGCTTCTTAAGAGTCTATCTGCACCGCCGAGAATGGCTGTGCAGTCCGACTCGGGAGTGACACGGTATCTGTCTCCTCCCGTGTTGAATCGACATCTTGCGATGACGCTGGAGTGTCCTCTCCAGTGAAGCTGAAGCTACAGAGCCTGGGCAGGGTGATATGGAGGGTCTGCTGTTGCCCATGCAGCAGACCCCCCCTCTCTTCGCAGCTGAAGGGTCCAAGGGAAAGACGGAGTCAATACAGCTTGGCTTCAGGTGCGCCACAGGAGTTGCCGGTGTTGACTACAACGTCAAACCGCCTTAGGGACTCCGGCTCCGGATTTTCTGTCGGGGTTTACTCCCTTAGCCTTTCCCCTGAAGAGGTATGCCGCAAGGCAGCGGAGGTTTTTTGGAGACAGAGTTTTCCTTCTCTGAACTGAAAAATCTGTACAGAACAGACAAAAATATGACAGATAGCTTTGAAGTAGAGTCTTAAGAGGAAGAACCTGTTATTTTAGAAAGTGAAGTGGAACCTGCCTTGAAAGTATTAGGAAAAAATAAATTACCAGGGTTAGATGGGATTCAGATAGAAATTTTTTAAGCCAGAGAGACCAAATTTGTCAAAATTCTAACAAGAATGTGTCAACACATATGGAAAATAAAACAATGGCTTACAGACTGAAAACAGTCAATATACACCCCAATTTTTAAGAAAGGATAATATGTCAAGGAGTGCAGTAACTATAGGACCATTGCCTTAATTTCCCATACAAGTAAAGTGATGCTCAATGTTATGCAACAAAGGCTTCTACCTTATGTAGAACAAGAAATTCTAGATGTTCAAGCTGGATTCAATAAAGGAAGAGGTACTTGAGGTATAATTGTGAAAATTCATTGGATACTGGCATGCTTCAAAGAATTTCAGAAGAAGGTTAGTCTGTGTTTTATAGACTACAGTGAAAACTTTGACTATGGATCATGAAAAGCTGTGGGCATCTGAAAGAAATGGTTGTACCTCAGCACTTGATTGTCCTGATGCATAAACTGTGCTGTGACAGGAAGCCACTATCAAAAGAGAATGTGGAGACATAGACCAGCTTCCTATAGGCAAAGGGTGCATTTAACATTTCTATTTTTAAAACCTGTACCAGAGATATCATATGAACACTGGGATAGACTCAGAGGAAGGAGGAGTGAAAATTGCTAAAAGAAATATCAATAACTTAAGATATGCAGATGATCATCTTACTGGCTGAAAGAAACAATGGTTTGAAATGACTTGAAAGTGAAAGGAGAAAGTGTCAAAGTATGACTGCATTTGATCATCAAGAAGACAAAAAGGATGACTACAGAAAAATATACAACTTTAACATACACTGTGAAGATATTGGAATTGTTACAGATTTTGCTTTTCTTGGTTCAGTAATCAGTTCAAATGGAGACAGCAGCCAAGAAATTAAGAGAAGGCTGAAACTTGGAAAGGCAGCAGAGGAAGAATAGGAATGGTCACCAGTACAAAGATGTGTCATTAGAGACCAGGGCTAAGATCATTCACACCCTCGTATTCTCAATTACCATGTGTGGATGAGAAAACTGGACAGTGAAGAAGGCTGTTAGGAGGAAAAAGGATTCAATTGAAATATGGTGTTTTGGGGAGAGCTCTATGGATACCTTGAACCACCAGAATGATGAACAAAGGCATCCTCAAGCATATTAAGCCTGAAATACTGCTGGAGGCAAAAATGGCAAAACTGAAGCTGTTCTACTTTGGTCCTAATCGTGAGAAGGCAGGGATCTTTGTAAAGACAACAATTCTGGAAAAAATAGAAGGCAGCAGGAGTGAAGGAAGACCATATAAGAGATGGATTGACTCCATAAAGAAGCCATAGGCATGAGTCTTCAGGAGCTGAGCAGGGCTGCTGAGGACAGGACATCATGGGCATCACCCATTCATAGGGTTGGCAGGAGTTGGAGCTGACTCAGTGGCACATAACACATGGGCATGCACGTACACATATACCTCTTGGATATTTGCATGGAAATCTTTTTTCTACCCTTTTACTTTCCATGTATGTATGTATGTATGTATGTATGTTGTCCCTTCAGGGAGTCTCTTGTAGATGGCATAGAGTAGGATCCTATTTTATTAAAAAAAAAAATCCATGCTGCCCATCTTTGTCTTTTGATTGGGGGGGTTTATTTACATACTGATAGGGAAGGACTTACTATTGCCATTTTGTTAATTATTTTCTATATGACATTTTACTTTTTGTGTCATTTTCCCCCCTTACTCTCTTTGTATCCAGTCATTAAAAAAAAAAAAAATTATTTATTTTCAGAGAGAGGGAAAGGGAGGGAGAAAGAGAGGAAGAGAAACATCAATGTGTGGTTTCCTCTCCCATGCCCCCAACTGGGGACCCATCCCACAACCCAGGCATGTGCCCCAACTGGGAACTGAACCAGCAACCCCTCAGTTCACAGGCCAGCACCCAATCCACAGAGCCACACCAGCCAGGGCTAGTAAGTTTTTTTTTATAGTGACATATTTTTATTTTCTTATTTTCTCTTGTGTATTTCTATAGATATTTTCTTTGTGGTTCCACAGGGATAACATATAATATTTTAATTTTCTAATATCATATTTTAAACTGATACCATTCTTTAATCACATCAGTAACTTTTAGTCCTTTAGAGCTTGCCTCCCCAACTTTGTTGTTGATATAACAAATGACATTTTTATATATTATGTGCCTATTAACATAGATTTATATTTTTAATTCCTTTATTTCTTTTATTTCTGAAAAAGACAAAAAATGGAGTTACAAAGTAAAATTACAATAATACTTTTTTTAAAAAATTTATTTGTTTTTATTTATTTTTTAGAGAGAGGGGAAAGGAGAAAGAGAGGGAGAGAAACATCACTGTGTGGTTGCCTCTCACTCGTGCCCCCAACTGGGGACCTGACGTGCAACCTGTTCATGTGCCCTGATTGGGAATCAAACCAGCGACACTTGGCTCGCAGGCCGACACTCAATCCACTGAGCCACAGCAGCCAGGGTTACAATAATACTTTTTAATACTCGTCCATGTATTTACATTTACTATAGAATATATATATATTCTACATATATATTTATATATATATATATTTTTTAATATGGTTTTAAGTTGCTACCTAGCATTTTTTCAACTCTGGACTCCCTTTTAAATTTCTTGTAAGGCAGATCTACTAGTAATAAGCTCCTTCAGCTTTTGTTTATCTGATTGTATCTTAATTTTTTACTCATTTTTGAAGTAGATATATTTTGCTAGGTACAATGTTCTCAGTGGACTTTTTTTGTTGTCTTGCAACACTTTAAATATATCATCTCTGTTCTGGTTTGCAAGATTTCTGTGGAGAAATCTACAGACAATCTTATTGAGGAATCTGTGTATATGTCAATTTTTTCTTGCTGCCTTTAATCTTTCTTTGTCATGTTTCTTGGTGGAGATTCTTGGATTCATATATCCATGTCTTTCCTCAAATTTTGGAGTTTTGGTCATTATTGCTTCAAATATGTTCCTTTACCCTTTTTTTCCCCTCCTTTTGGACTTCTATAATGCATACATTTGGCAGTGTTCCCTGAGTACCTTAGGTTCTGTTCACTTTTCTTCATTTAAAATTTTTGTTCCTTTGTATTTTTAAATAATTTGTTTTCAGGTTTGCTGATTCATTCTTTTATCTTTTTGAGTCAGCTTTTGACTTTCTCTGGTGAATTGTTCAGTTATTCCTTGTATCTCTCTTGGTGTGTGTGTGTGTGTGTGTTTCTGTTTTCATTCAAGATTTTTAATTTTTTTGTTGATCTAACTTACATATAACAGTGTGTAAGTTTAATGGGTGCGCCATGCTGATTTGATATATTTCTTTACAGAATTGGGCAAAAGTAGATTTATGATTGTGAGTACGCAAAACATAGTTTATTCTCGTATTACTATTATTGTATTATGTTCCATACCTACTTTTGCCTCTCCCTGTATTGCATTGTGAGTACCACTGTGGCTTTATCTAACACCTTTACCATGCCACATAATTATAATTTCTTTTTTTTGTGGTTAGAACATTTAAGATGTAGTCTCTTAGCAATTTGAAGTATATAATGCAATATTGTTGACTATAATCACTATGATGTGCATTAGATCTCCAGAACTTACTCATTTCCTAGTTGCAAGTTTGTTTACTTTAACATTTCCCCAATCCCCCACATCCCAGCTCCTGGTAACAAACATCTACTCTCTTTTTCTGAGTTTGACTTTTTTATATCCCACATAAATAATATTTGTCTTTCTATGTCTGGCTTGTCTTACTAAACATAATGCCCTCTAATGTCCATCCATGGTATAGCAAATGTCAGGATTTTCTTTTTTCTCATGGCTGAATATTTCATGTATTTGTGTGTATGTGTGTGTGTGTATCACATCTTTATCCATTCCTTGTTGATATACACACTTAGGTTGGTAGCACATTTTGGTTATTGTGAATAATGCTACAATAACCATGAGAGTGCAGATATCTTTACAATATCCCATTTTCTTTTCTGAGAAGTGGGACTTATGGATCATATTCAATTTTTCTTAGTCTTTGGTTTTTTTCAGTTTGATTATGATATGCTTAAGTGTTGATTTTATTTTTTACTTTTGTATTTTTCTACTTGATATTCTTCAAGCTTCCTGCATCTATGGTTTGGTGTCTTAATCATTAATTTTAGAAAGTTCTCAGTCATTATTACTCCATTTTTTTCTTTTTTTCCTTCTGGCATTTCCATTATGCATATGTTTCAACTATTACATTTGTCCTATAGTTCATGGACATTGTTTCATTATTTTTCTTTTATTTTTTTCTTTGCAATTCAGTTTGGGAAGTTTATGTTTATATAGCTTGCTGATGTTTCCAGATGTTTATTGCAAGTATATTTAAATACAATTCATTTTTGTATCTTGTTTTTATATCATGCTACCTTGCTATATTCATATTATTTGTGTAATTCTGATTAAAATGTAAAAACATGGAGCTACAACTGCAGAGGTCATAACTTAAAATAAATGATATTTGATCAAACATACAATCTTAGACAAGTTGAAGAATGAAGGTGAGCTAATAAGATTATAGTTGGATTCTGTTTTCTGTTATGTATTCGGCTGGCAAAAAGTTCATTTAGTTTTTTCCGTAAAGTAAAAGATACATTTTTTATTTTTACCAACAACTTTATTGATTTGGATATTTTGAGTATGTTCGCTATCTCCTGCTATTGGCTTCTAGTGGGTAGAGGCCAGAGTGGCTGCTAAACATCTTCCAGTGCATAAGTCAGCCCTACAGCAAAGAATTATTTGGCCACAGTGTCAACAGTACCAGGAAACTTCTCGAAACACTTTTGACACATTCTATCAGTCACAACACCTTCTCCATACACTGCAGAAATCTTTTTATGTATTTCAGTGTGTTTTTACCTTGCTTGAAATAAAGCATAGTATGCCAAAAATCTTGCTTATTGTCTTCCATATTCAATATTAAAATGGCTACACAGAAGTTCATCAATTTTGAAGAGCTTTTTTTGAATGCACGCTGATATGACAGCTGTCATAATACTACCTAACAAAATTGTTTCTAATGAGGTGAAGGACAACTAAGCATTACTAGAGCCATCGTATGGAAAAAACTAAATGAACTTTTTTGGCCAACCCAATATCTTATTAGTAATTATTTTTTCTTAATACAACATTTTAGGAATGAAGTATACCTAACTTCAAATGAAAAATATTTGAATATTCAATTTTATTTTTTTAAATAATCTTTTTAGGAGCTGTGGCCCTGAAGAACCTTGAAATCAAAGAAAATGCCCTGGTATGTTTTGACTGTAAGAAATATGTTAGTGCATTTATATAGATTTCTGATTTACTTTGTCCCTTTAAGTCATTTAAGTTTCAGAAAATTATTTGAAAATGTTTTGTAATGTGAATTTTGCAAAAATTGATTCTTAATCTCCTTAAAATCATAAACTGAATGTAATTTTCTCCACATAAAAATACTTATAATATTTCTGTGTGGTTTTATTTTAAAAACTTACTGAAGTATAATAGACATACAATGTTGTATTATAATAGTTTCTGTATTTTTTAAACTTACGTCCCCAATCATCTTCAATTTCTTATACCATTTCAGCCAGTTTTTACTATAGAACTGAGTGGTATTAATTACATTTACAGTGTTGTGCAACCATTGCCAGTATCTTTTTCTAAAACATTTTCATTATGCCAAAGGGAACCCTGTAACCATAAAAAAATTAACTTTCCAGTCCTTCTCCCTGTAGACTCTGGTAACTTCTACTCTTATTTTCTGTTTCTATTCATTTACCTATTCCAGGTACCTCATAAAAGTAGAATGATGCTATTTTGTCATTTTCTGTCTGGCTTGTTTCACTTAGTGTAATTCCTTCAAGGTTCACCCATGTTGTAGTATGTATCAGAACATCTTTCCTTTTTATGGCCAAATAATATTTTACTATATGTATTTGCCACATTTTGTTTATCTATTCTCCTTTTGATGGACACTTGGATTGTTTCTGTCTTTTGGCTCTTATGAAAAATGCTTCATGAACATTGATATACACATATATGTTCAAGTCCGTGCTTTCCATTCATGTGACTAAATACCTAGGAGTTGAATTGCTGGATAATATGATACATTTATGTTTAGCCTTTTCAGGAACCACCAACTGTTTTCTATAGCACCTGAAGCATTTTATATTTCCACTAGCAATGCATGAGAGTTTCAGTTTCTTCACATCCTTGACAACATTTATTTTCTGTTTTTTGATAATACCCATCCTAATGGGTATAAAGTGGTATCTCATTTTGGTTTTTCTTAGCATTTCTGTCATGACTAGTAAGGTTGAGCATATTTTCATGTGTTTATAGCCATTTGTATATGTGCTTCGGTGAAGTGACTTATCAATATTTTAATTTTTTTTTTTTTGGCCAAGTTATATAGTTCTTCATGTATTCTGGATATTTACCCTAATCAGATAAATGATTTGCAAATATGTCCCCCCATTCTGTGGGTTGCCTTATGTCTCTGTTCATGGTGTTCTTTGATTCACATAAGTTTTTAATTTTGATGGAACTGAATTTTATGTCTTCTTTTTCCTTTCGTTGCCTTTGCCTTTGCTGTGACATCCAAGACATCACTGCCAATTATTACCTTATGTTTTCTTCAAAGATTTTATAGTTTTAGTTCTTATGTTTAGGTCTTTGGTCCATTTGGAGTTAATTTTTGTATATTGCATTCTTTTGCAAGTGGGTATCCAGTTTTCCCAGTACCATTTATTGGAAAGTTTGCCCTTTCCCCCACTGAATGTAGAGAATTTTTTGATGATATTTTTGCAAAATGGAGTTTTAAGCTCTACAATTACTTGCTGACATTGGAATTTTTTCCACTTTTTTCCCCCAAACAAGATAAAAGTGGTAGTGATTCTCGTATGGTTAACTTAGGTGGTCATTATTACTGTAGAACCTTTTCGCTATTTATTTTCGAAAGAGCAGTCTTTTTGAATTTTATGGATTTGAGAACAATAATCCAATTATGTGAATATAAATGTGTTACAGGTAAAGGGAGGGTAACCTCTTTACATTCTAGGAAGGAAAGAAGTAGTCATCTGTTTTGTTGAACTATGTGTGTACTAATATTTTATATCTATGTATTTTTTGTAGAGTCAACTGGATGTACCATTTAAAATTAAAGTTGGTCATATAGGTAAGCTCTGTTTATATGAATGTTCTCCCTGCTGGACATGCAACCAGAATAATATGCTTAGTATCTCTGTACTGTGATATTTTTAATGTTTCTGAGCATTAATTGGAAATAATCATGTGTTTTCATCTAGGTTGAGCTTAATTGTATGACTTAAAAGTATTGCATGGTCCATATATTCTTAGCTCAATACTTATGAAATTATACGATTATTAGGTTTTAAGAGTTCATTGAGAATCAAAGCATTAATTGAGAGAATAACCCACTCAATTTCTTAGGCTTCTAACTAGTTATCATTGCTGTATTCTGATTGGCCGTGTATATGTGGTGTAAGTAGTAAAGTCTAGATCAACCAGACAGTGTGGCTACAGACCTATTAGAAACTGAGTTTCTGCTCTGGATGTTTTCTAGGTTTCCATGAATGTTGTGCTAGTTCTTGTTCTGAATTATTTCCCAGTGTTCATATTTGACATTTTAAGTGTATTGCTTGAGCAAAAACTGATTTTGAATATGATGTTTTTAAATGTTTAATAAAATATTTATGGCTTTTTAAATTGTGTTGGCTTAATGTTCCAACTTTATTGTTTAAATTACTGTTTGAACTTGATTGCTTTAAATATTGTGCATGATGATAGTGTCATTATTTGAGACTTGAAAGTATCTAGATATACTTTATTGTGTAGTTTGTGTAGTAGGATTTATATAATGTATTGCAACATTGGTGTCAGTGGGGGACCAAGGCATTTTGAAAGCTTATCTAACAGTCCATAATTTTCTGCCACTTATGGTGGTTGTTAGACCATTTGCCCAAGAAAGTTTTCATCATTTTACATTGCTGAGGCTCAAATTATCTCCCCCAGCCAATTTAAAAACACTTTAGTATAAATAAGAGGGGAAACCATATCACCTATTACTTTTCCACCTGACATACTTATATTTGCATATTTGTATGTGATTTTTTATGTGTATCTTTTAAATTACTTGTAATCATGGTATATGTACAATTCCATATTCTACTCAGTTAACATTTAATAAATATTTCTCATAATCCATGTTGATTTTACCTCATTTTTTAAAATGGTAGTGTTATAAACCAATTAATACATATTTGGACATTGTAGTGAAATCCCGTATTTTCAAAGGTACAAAAATATTACAGTAAACATTTTCATGTAGCTTTTAAAATTTTTCCAAAAGTAATTGAATTTTATAATTATAATCATTATATTTCAGTGTTCATAAATTTAACATTAATTCAAGAAAGGTAAAAGAATGTACAAGGAGAGTAGACAGATCTGATTTTATTTGGAGCCTTCCTTCCTTCCTTTCTTCCTTCCTTCCTTCCTTCCTTCCTTCCTTCCTTCCTTCCTTCCTTCCTCTTTTTTCTTGCCTGACCATGTTTAACAATGATAATCAGGTAATTTTTAGTGTTAATATAAGATAGTGGAAAGTACACTGCATTAAGTACCTAATGTACAAGATAATTTTGATACTCATTTAAGGTGTTGTTTGCACACCTGTCATTCTTTAATATCATTTTTCCTTCTGCTAGACAATGTTTCCTGAGAAGTGGATTTAATTTTTATTGTATCCAAAGCACTTAGCACAATACCTAGCATATAATTGAAACATAATTTGTTCAATGAAAGAAATACATGTTTCCAAATGAGTTACAGTACAGTAATATAACCAGTTGTATAGGAACATATTGTTTTCTTGCTATTATTATATATTGTATATTGTTACTCTTACTGACCTTTCAAAGCTTTCCTCATTAAGTATGCAGAATCCCACATTTATTGAATATAAATATTTATACATATGTATTTTAAAAGTAGTTGTCTTTGTGAGGGAGATTTTTGAAATTATCTTCATTTATATTTTAATGGTGTTTCCAAATTTTCTATAAGAAGTCTACATCTTATAATGAGTGAAAAAAATTGGTTAAAAAAGATTTAGTGGTGAAAATGCTACATTATTAATTTTATGTTTTTCTTTGATTACTTAATGCTATTTTGTCACTATTCTTTGTCCTTAAGTTCATTTTTGGGTTATTAATATACATGTGTGTATGTGTATAACCAGTCTGCTTGATACAATTATTAATAAACTGTCAAATTTGTCACAACTCATTTCATTTTGGTTACATTTTGTACTGTACAGAAATTTGAAATGGTCACTGTCTTCTCGGATTTCAAAACTTAGAAGATTATTCCTCTTTTAGAAATCTGATAGCTTCTTCTTCTCTAGATTGACGTTGTGTGAAGAAATCTTTTTCTTAATTTGTTTTTTTTTAAAACATGGGTTATAGAAAGAAATCTAAGTAGATTTTTTTCCCTTGCCAAATTACTAACCAGTCAATGTGATAATAATGTATTTAATAATCTTTCCCTTTCCCAATTATGAAACTGTTTTTAAATCTAGAGATTCATACTTTCTAAAGAATGTAAAAATATTTAAAACTATTATAAGAATTTTCTAAATACACAAAACTAAAATCAATAGTATAGACAACCCCTTATGTAATATTTTTTTCATTCAAGAAGGTTTTTTCTTGCTATTGGATTGTAAAATATTTGAATAATTTTCAACTATTTCCCATAATCCTCATTATTACTAGAGATATTTGTGTGTACTTTTATAGTGATAATCATACACATGTGTATTACTGTACATCCATTCATATACTGCATGACATTTTGATCAACAGCAGATGCATATACTATATGGTCCCATGAGATTATAATGGAGCTGAAAAGTTCCTACTGCTTAGTGATATCATAGCAATTGCAATTCAATGCATTCATGTGGTTGTAGTGGTGCTGGTGTAAAAATAAACCCACTGCACCGCCAGTTTAAAAGTATAGCACATATACTTATGTACAGTATGTAATACTTGATAAAGATGATAAATTGACTGTTATTGTTTTATGTATTTACTTTTTGCTTTTTATTTCTATTTTAGAGTATTTTTTCTACTTAATAAAGTTGGTTGTGAGTCACTATGTCATGTTACGCTGGCAACAACCTCATACATCTTGTGCTTACTCTCCTGATTGCATCATTTTCTCTTGTGCCTGATTTAATTTTGTGTGTTGTTTTGTACAGTAATATTCTGTATAGGTTTGTAGCCCAGGACCAATAGGTGGTACTATGTAGCCTACATACATTCTAGGCTAGACCTAGGTTTGTGTAAGTACACCTTATGATGTTTGCACAATGACAAAATCACCTCATGATGAATTTCTCAGAATGCATCCCTGTTGCTAAGTTGCACATGACTATAGGAAGGGGGAGCCCCCCAAACCAGAATTATCTTATGAAGGGTGGACCCCTTGTAGTACAGACTTCCCCCGGTAAGTGAGTGTTCTAGGGATTCATCTGTATCAGTGTACCAGCTAGTGTTGTGAGAGCCAGCGTTTGGCTTCAGTGAATTGTTTTTGAAGACTCTCAAGTGTCTGCCCATTTCATGATGGGTGATTTATGAGCACACCTGCCCACACGAAGCAGAGTATTCAGCAGCTTTTGGCCCAAAACAGCATGACCCCCATGCCCCACCTCCCCTGTTCACCCAATCTCACCCCAAGCCACTTCTTTTGTCTGCCCGGTTGAAAAAAGTCCTCAAAGAGAAACATTTTGCAGATGTGGAAGAGGTGAAACAAAAAATGGCAGAAGCACTAAAAGGCATCAAAATTGACAAGTTCAAAAACTGAGTAGTGGAAAAAACATCTCATTAGGTGTATTACATCAAATAGAGAGTAATTTGAAGGTGACTGAAGTATAAACATGTAAAAATAAATACAGTTTTTTGGGGGGTCCCCTTATATATTTGGGGGAAAAAAACACAAAAAGTATATAATCTACTTTTTAAAGGTATAATGAAAGTACTTATAGAGATTTAGAGTAAGAATGAGGAAATTCTAAATTATAATGTCAAGGATTATTGGTTAATAGAAGAAGAATATTAGTATGTTTGTGGTATAAATTGCCATAAAGAGAAACTTATAAATATGTAGGTTATCATTTAATAGGTTTTCCAACAATACTAATACAAATAATTTCACATTTTCCCACCAAATGCTGTTGTTTTGGGTTGTAAAATGGCTTTGTATAAAGTGACTGAGCTTGTAATGTCAGAGGCCACTTTATCTCCACTAATGTCTAACAGAAAATAGGCCAGCAGTAAGTGTTGGTTAAATGAATATGTTTTGTGTTTTTTTTTTAATGTAGGTAATCTAAATCTTACAATTCCATGGAAAAAGCTTTATACTCAACCAGTGGTAGCTGTACTGGAAAACATTTATTTACTCATAGTGCCTACTTCCAGTAAGTCAAATTTTAAACATTATAATTTAAATTACTCTTGTGTGTGAATGCAAAGTCTTTATATTTTATTATTATATTTGTTCAAAATACTTTCGGGAATTTTTTTAAAAGATTTATTTATTTATTTTTAGAGAGAGGGGAAGGGAGGGAGAAAGGGAAAGAAACATCAACGTAAGAGAGAAACATGGATAGGTTGCCTCTCGCATCTCCCTGACTGGGAATCGAACCAGCGACATTTTGCTTTGCAGAACAACACTCAGCCAACTCAGCTGCACGGTCAAGGTTACTTTGGGGGAATTTTTTAAAATAAATATTGAAATTTGGTAATAGGTAATGGAATTGAATTGGTTTTTATATTAAATTTTTGCAGACTTGGAACTAGTCTTTTTTGGAATGAGTCTATTTAAATTTAAGGTAATTAAGAGTCTTCCTTTTTATCTTTCCTGTAGTAATAAAATATGATCCTTTAAAAGAAGAAAAGCAACTCTTGGAAGCAAAGCAACAGGAACTAAAAAGAATAGAAGAAGCAAAACAAAAAGTAGCTGATCAAGGTAAAGAGAGCAAATAAGAATGTTAATAAGAAATGGGGAAAAGACCTAAATATTGTTTATATTTGAATGTTATTTTTCTCTGGAAGCACCAAGATAACAAATATGAGAGAATTTTATTACATGGGGCATTTTAGTGTAGTGTGTTCTATCATGTTTATAGAAATCTTACCTTCTAGACATTTACCTTAGGGCAAATAATATACCTAGCCTATAAGGCTATAGGTATATTAACTATAATAATTAATTTAATCAATTTTGTTTTCTTTCTAGCCATTTTTAAAAATTGAATTTTATAGGTTTTAGATGTATATTTCTACCATATCATGTCTATTGTGTGTTTAACACCCCAAGTCCATCACCATTTATGTCCCCTTTACCCTTTTTTTACCTCCCTCACCCCACTTCCCTCTGGCAGTTGCCCTCCTGCTGTCTGGGTCCATGGGTCTTTCTTCTTTGCTTATCTGGCCTTTTCTTTGTTATTCTCATTATATCAGTCCACCTTTTGGATCTACTTTGTCCCTTGATATACTTATATTTCCCCAGATCTGTTTATTTACCTTCTGGCTTCACATCCTTTCCTGTCCAACCTAGACCAAATGGTCCATCACTTTAACCCCTTCTTTTGTTGGTGGAAGAGATTTCCTGCAGAAATTTAATCCACTCCCACTTGTGCTTCATGCAGTGTCAGCAGCTACCTTCTGTTCTGAGACTCTTAACTTCTCCCTCTAGTGAATCTTTCTTCTTAGCCTGTAAATATACTGTAGCCTTTCGTACTTCTAACATAAATCATGTTTCTAACTTGGTCATGTGTTTATCTTCTCTGTCCTTCATTTAAAAATTAAGCATCTTTAAAAGAAAAGTAGATAAATGAGGTCTGTCCAGAAGGTATCCATCAGGTAGTATGAAATATAGAGACATTTACTGAAGGAGATACAAGATACAAGAAACATTGTACATAGGACAGTGACATCTCAATCCCCTTTATAGTAGGCACCTTGGGACCTCACACAGTTTTCCTGTTGTAATTTCCTGAATCTCATTGACAATCTGAAATCTCTTCCCTTGCAAAGGTGATTTTAGTTTTGGGAAAGGCCAGAAATCACAGGACGCGAAATCTGGGCTGTTGCAGGGCTGAGTCCCCTGGGTGATTTGATGTTTTGCCAAAAACCTCTGTATGAGACGTGATGCATGAGTGGGCATGTTATTGTGATGAAGCTGCTAATCACCATTTGCCCGTAGTTGCGGCCTTCTGAATCACCCAAATAGTTTCCATGGAGGAATGTTCAAGCTTAATGCAAAATTTAATGCAGATTCATTGCTCTAATTGCCTAGTCATTTTGAATGCATTGGCCACACAGTACACATGCTCACTCAATGATGTCTTCCATCTCCAGTGACTAGTACAGTAAAGTCATCGTTGTTCCCGCGTGTGCATTCCAGTCCACTTTCCTTGACTGCCAGGTTACATTGATGTTGCACAAACTGTTCTCATTATGTTAACAATGGCTGGACTTTTTCCGGAAAGACCTCATATACTGATTTCACTATTGTTTCCATACATTAATTTTTTTAAATAAAAATAAAGCCCAATATTTAATAGTTAAAAATATTTAAGGAGATTTAATGTAATTCTGGGCAACATTTCTTATAATTATCTGTCACGGCTCTTTTATATCATGTGTAGTCATTCATACATACCCTCAACCCTCTTTTTAAAATAATACTTTTTACTGTGGCATACACATAAAACAATTTATCATCTTAATCATTTTTACATGTACAGTTCAGTGGTATTAAATACATTTATAAAGTGCAGCCATGACCACCATCCATTTTCATATCTCTTTTCATTCTGTAAAATTGAAACTTTATACCCCTTAAACAATAACTCACCTATTTGTCCCCTCACCTTGCACTCTCAGCCCCTGGCATCCACAATTCTACTTAATGTCTTTATGATTTTGACTAGTCTAAGTACTTCATCTAAGTGGAATCATACAGTATTTGGTTTTTTCTGACTGGCTTATTTTACTTAGCATCCTGTTTTCAAGGTACATTCATGTTGTAGCAAATGTCAGAATTTCCTTCTTAAGGCTGAATAATATTCAGTTTTATGTATGGACCACATTTTGCTTATCTCTTCATCAGTGAACACTTGGGTTGCTTCTTTGCTTTAGCTGTTGTGAGTAATGCTCATTTGAACGTGGGTGTACAAATATCCCTTTGAGACACTGCTTTCAATTTTTTTGTGTATATACAGAAGTAGATGTGCTAGATCATATGGTAATTATATCTTTTAAATGTTTTGTGGGGTCACCATACTGTTTTCTACAGGGACTGATACCATTTTATATTCCTACTAACAGTCCACAGGGTTTCCAAGCCTTTCACATCCTTGCAAGCATTTATTATTATTATTTTAAATAGTAGCATTTTAATGGGGATGAAGTGGTATCTCATATAGTTTGTGTTTCCCTAAGATTAATATTTGAACATTCTTTTATGTGCTGACTGGCCATTGCTATGTTTGGAGAAATGTTTATTCAAGTCTTTTCCCCATCTTTTAATTTTTTTTGTTTTGCAGGGCAGGGGAGGTCAGAGTTCTCTATATATTCTGGATGCTAATTCCTTACTAGAGTATTTGATTTGCAAATTTTCTTCCATTCTATACAGATTATGATTCCATGGGGAAAAGTGTGTTTTAGGAAGTAAAGAATATATCAGATCCTACTGAGATACTAGGTAAATTGAACATTAGGAAATCATTTTATTTAAGATAGCGAGATCATTGGTCACCTTAGAAATAGATATTTTGATTGAGTCATGATTTCAGAGAAGGAGCTTGTATTTCTTCCAAAGTTGGAAGCAGTGTCATGCTAAGAGCAAAGAGAGCAGTGGGAGAGTTGTTGAAACTTGGAGCAGAATCAAAAATAATTTTGAAATAGTTGTTCTGGAGAGTGTGAACAAGTTAACTAGAGGAATGTAGCAGGGTTGCTGGTTGGTGGAAGTTGATGATGGCTAATTTACAGTAATTCCAGTCTGTCCTGTTGTGATTTTTCTCCTGTAGTACTCACCTGGCAAGACATAGACATGTTTATATAAAAAGTAGATAGTTGGTTTTATTCAGGGTTGGAGCTGTATTGGAAGAGGAAAGTGAGAAAAAGAGACCAAGACTTTAAAGTGTTGGTGAAATAAATGATGGAATCTGAGCTGAATAAGGAGATCAGGAGCAAACCAATGGATAGTGAGAGAAAGATTTAGCATGTAATTGAACGAACAGATTTATAGAGTAAAGGGCTTTATTAGGCAGTGGTATGATTTAAAGATTAAAAACTTCTGTCTTCAAAGAGCTTATGTGTATTTACTAATTCTAAAGTTCTTTTATATTCAAATATATGTACTTCTCATTCACGCACACTGCATTTGATGTACATATGACATCTTCATCAATATTCCTTTAAGGCCTCCTGGGTCAGCTGAATTAAGGAGCCGTAGATCCTTAGAGGAAAAGATAGATAATATGTATATGCAGATGAAACAGGACTAGAACGAGGAAAGGAGATAGCTTTCACTGGCATTTATAGGGTGGGGGGAAAGGAGTTGTAACTAGTGGTTATCAAAGGTATATTAAAAAGATTACGAACCTCAACTTTTTATTCTTTGTTTCCCTGAAAAGTATTGAAACTTGAGATAGTAAATATAATTTTTAGAAAAAATAAAAGATGATGAAGTTCATTCTTTCTGGGAAGGAGAGGGGGGAAAAACCTATTTTGTATTCATCAGGAGGAGGGTCATATTCAACTATTTTGTACATCTAATGTCAAACAACTTATGACATTACCTCTAATTTTAACGGAGAGTCTGCCTTTGCTGCTTTCTTGGCTTTTCTCATTTAGAACTATTTTAATTCTTACCTAATAATCTTCATTGTTTTTCATATCTTTATTTATTCAGGTATAGATAACAGAGGGAAGTTATATAATTTAATACCAATAAATTCTACAAAGGCTTTATTTTGACTGAACAAGAAACTAGTTTTGGAAAACTGTGTTTTTAGTTGCCTATAAAATCTTTGGTGCCAAAGACTTTTAGAAAGGAAATCTAAAAATATAGATTTGTTTTTTAACAAGATAACATTAATGTTACCTCAACATGTGGACATTTATTGAGTACATTTTTCATTTAAGTTAAAAAAGAAATATTTGCAATTCTAGAAAAACAGCTGGTGGAGAGACAGGACACTTTTACAGAAAAATTAATTACTCAGATCATAAAAAATCTTCAAGTGAAAATTTCCAACATCCATATTCGTTATGAAGATGATGTAAGTATTTTAATAGATGATACCTGTTTTTATATTTACATGTATTCCACTGTTTATTGAAACCTCCTCTGTAGAAGCCAGCCTATTAGATATTGGGAAGTGGAGGTATATGGCTAAAGATGACATGATCTTTCTTTTGTATAACTAGAGTTCTAATTTGCAGTACTTACTGCCTTGATTATGCTTTTGTAAAATGTTCTAACATCAGATACTGAAGAAAAATGCCTTTCTTATCACCTTTGATAGGTGGAAGTTATGAATTTAGCTATTATGTGTTTTTTACATACTTTATACAATATTTATCTCCTGGGGTGAGCACTGGTCTAGGAATCAGTAGAACAAGATTTAACTAATTGATCTCAAATAGATCATGTATTCTCTCTAAAGCACATAATAATTAGCTTCTCATAGTACTATTGTGAGGGTCAGTCATTTTTTTTATAAGCTTTATTTTTGTAAACTGATATACATTATGCAGGTATATTATTGTATAGCACTAATGCATTGATACCTAATATTTTGATTAGTACTGTAGTAGGAAAAAATATAGGAATAAAAGTTCTTGGAAGTATTAAAAGTGTTTTTGAATGTTTGAAACTGCATACTTCCCAGAGAGTGAACTTTTTTATAATGTGAATTTTGTCCCACTACTAAAAACCTGAGTAAAATTTACTGTGTTTCCTCTTTAGGTCACAAATCGAGAAAATCCATTGTCATTTGGTATTTCCCTTCAAAATCTCAGCATGCAGGTACTTTGTTTAAAAATAAATGTAACCATGTTTAATTGTATAATATGGTTAGTCAGACTACTAATTACTGTTCATTTATGCCAGCAGCAGAAATAGGTGTATATGTAGAATTGATACAGATAGTGCATAAATTAGATTAGAAATGGGGATAGGTAATTTCACATTTAAAATAAAGGTTGATAATCAAACTCTAGTTAAAATATGAGGACCTATTACTATTTGCTAATTATGATATTTGATACTTTTTTACTTAAAAGAATCCATTTCTGAGTACGTACAAAATAAAAGTAACGCGTTTATTTTATAAACTTTGATAAGTCATGAGAAGTGTAAAGAAATAAATCACCATGTCCTTGCCGCCAATATTAATAATAATAATTTTATAATTTTTCAAATTGAGAAATTTTACAAGTAATAGGAGCACACAGGAGATTATGAAACAGTGCTTGAAACCAGAATGAACCTTTGTTAAATTTGTCATTTGGTTTAAATTTTAAATACGTTCAAAGACTATAGCCATTAAAATTGCATATGGTATTTGGTAGGTTTTTAAAACTTTACATAAATATTTTATGTGATTCTTCTGTAAGTTCCCTTTTTCTCTTCACAATGTTTTTTAACATCTGTGTTGCCACATGTATTTCAGTTCATTCAGTTAACTACCATATAGTATTCATTACATGCTTTTATTTGTTATATCCATTGGGTTTTTGTGTATGATTTCTTTTTATTTCTTTATTATTTTTAAACCCTCACCTGAGGATATGTTTATTGATTTTAGAGAGGAAGAGGACAGGGGAGAGAGAAATTGATGGGAGAAAGAAACATCTATTGGTTGCCTCTATCTGCACCCAAACAGGGACCAAACCCACAACCTTTTAGTGTACAGGATGATGCTCCAACCAACTGAGCCATCTGGCCAGGCCATGTATGATTCCTTTTTAAAACATGAGTCCACTACAAGCAAAAGAAAAGAAAAAGGAAAATCCTAATGAAAAGTTGCTCAGTAAAGTTGGGTGGGATAAAATGGCAAATGCTGTTGTTATGTTGAAAAGTTAAGGATGGAGAATTAGCTGTTGAATTTGGCATTGTGAAGGTCATTGGTGACTGTGACAGCAGTGGTTTTGACTATCACCTTTGGAGGTCCTTGGAAACTTTTCCCCAACCCAGATTTTTTTCAATTAGAAACTCAGGTATGGGTCCCAACAATCCATGTTTTTATTTAAAGTATTATTTTATTGATTATGTTGTTACAGTTGTCTCCTTTGCTCCCCTCCACCCAGTATATCACTTCCTTCTAGCAATCCCACCCCGCTTAGTTCATGTCCATGGGTCGTGCATATAAGTTCTTTGGCTTCACCCTTTCCTATATTATTCTTAACTTCCCCCTGTCTCTTTTGTACCAACCAATTATGTTTTTTAATCCCTGCACGATTTCCCCATTTCTCCCTCTTCCCCCTCCCAGCTGATAACCCTCCAAATGATCCCCATACCTATGATTCTGTTCCTGTTCTGGTTTGCTTAGTTGGATTTTGTTTTCATATTTTAGATTCAGTTGTTGATAGTTGTGAGATTGTTGTCATTTTAATGTTCATAATTTTGATCCTCTTTTTCTTAAGTCCCTTTGACATTTCATATAATAATGGCTTAGTGACAATGAACTCCTCTAGATTTACCTCGTCTGGGAAGCACTTTATCAGCCCTTCCATTCTGAGTGATAGCTTTGCTGGATAGAGTAACCCTGGTTGTAGGTCCTTGCTTTTCATCACCTTGAATACTTCTTGCCAGTCCCTTCTTGCCTGCAAAGTTTCTTTTGAGAAATCAGCTGAAAGTCTTATAGGCACCCCTTTGTAGGAATCTCTCTGCTTTTCTCTTGCTGTTTTTAAGATTCTCTCTTTATCTTGAACCTTTGGCATTTTAACGGTGATGTGTCTTGGTATGGTCCTCTTTGGGTCTAGCTTGTTTGGGACTCTCTGTGATTCCTGGACTTGTATGTCTATTTCCTTTGCCAAATTTGGTAAGTTTTCATTTATTATTTTTTCACATAAGCTTTCGATTTCTTGATCTTCCTCTTCTCCTTCTGGCACCCCTATGATTCGGATGTTGGCACGTTTAAAGTTGTCCCAGAAGTTCCTAAGCCTCTTCTCATTTTTTTCAGTTCTTGTTTCCTCATTCTGTCCTGGTTGACTCTTTTTCTTCCTTATGTTCCAAATCATTGATTTGAACCCCATTTTCCTTCCCTTCACCATTGGTTTTGTGTGGATTTTCCTTTGTTTTATTTAGCATAGCCTTCACTTCTTCCCTTATGCCAGCAGTTCTCAACCTGTGGGTCGCAACCCCTTTGGGGTCGAATGACCCTTTGACAGGGGTCGCCTAAGACCATCGGAAAACACATATATAATTACATATTGTTTTTGTGATTAATCACTATACTTTAATTATGTTCAATTTGTAACAATGAAAATACATCCTGCATATCAGATATTTACATTACGATTCATAACAGTAGCCTAATTACAGTTATGAAGTAGCAACAAAAATAATTGTATGGTTGGGGGTCACCACAACACGAAGAACTGTATTAAAGGGTTGTGGCATTAGGAAGGTTGAGAACCACTGCCTTATGCATTTGCTATACTTAAACATGTCTGTTAAGCCTGTGGGCATCTTTATCACTAGTGTTTTGAACTCTATGCCTGTTAGGTTGGCTATCTCCTTGTCGCTTAGTCCTCCCACTGGAACCTTGATCCATTCCCCCATTTTGGGCTATACTTCCTTGTTTCCTTAACTTGACAGGCTCCTATGTTTGTTTGCCTCTGTGTCTTAGGTAGAGCTGTTGCACTTGTTACGTTGTAAGGGGCGGAGCATTAGGTATTCATCAGTACAGGGTGACCTGTTTCACCATGTTGTGGCACTGTATGTGGGGGAGGAGTTTGAGAGGGAACAGCTTGCTCAGCACTTGCCGCTTTTCCAGGCACTTCTTTCACCTCCCTATGGGACTGGCACCCCTCTCGCTGCTGCCCTGGCCACCATTCCCAGAGTGGGTGGGTCTGCAGATACTCTAGGACCATGGGGACCTTTTAAACAAGTGGACTCTACTGAGAGACTGGCAGTTTCTGCCTTCTCCCCCACCCCCACTGGTTTGCACAATCAAGCAATGAGGCTTTATTTTCCCTTGTGCTGGAACCTTGAGCTGTGTGGTCTGGTCTGGTACTGGGAGCGCTTCCCAGGTGTCCCTCCCTACTTTTCAAAATGTGTGACTCTGCTTTTCGCTGGCTTGTTGTTGCCACTGTTGTTACTGCCACCACATCTCTTCCTTTCCACCCCGGCTCTGCCTGACCTACCTGTCTGGATGAGTATTTCTTCTTTATATCTTTGTTTGTTGGACTTCCATGCAGCTCGGTTTTCTGGAACTTCTGGTTGTCTCTAGTTCTGAGGTAGTTGTATTCCTTCTTAGTTGTGGAGAGAGATGCAGAGTGTCTGTCTAGGCCTCCATCTCGGCGGGAAGTCCAACAATCCATCTTTTAAAAACCCTCTATATCAGTGATTCTCAACCTTCCTAAGCCGCGACCCTTTAATACAGTTCCTCGTGTTGTGGTGACCCCCAACCATACAATTATTTTTGTTGCTACTTCATAACTGTAATTTTGCTACTGTTATGAATCGTAATGTAAATATCTGATATGCAGGGTGTATTTTCATTGTTAGAAAATTGAACATAATTAAAGCATAATGATTAATCACAAAAACAATGTGTAATTATATATGTGTTTTCCGATGGTCTTAGGCGACTCCTGTGAAAGGGTCATTTGACCTCCAAAGGGGTCGTGACCCACAGTTTGAGAACCACTGCTCTATATGATCCTGTTGCATAATAAAGTTTGAGAACCACTGTTCTAATTCATTCAGGTCTCTGCAAAAAAATGAAACAATCTTTTTATATAGCACATATAGCACTTTATTCTCCTCAGTACTTTTTATTGCTTTTAGAATAAAGTCCATAGTTTTTTCTTCAGGTCATTTATAATCCTTTTATAATCCAATCCCAGGTAACATATCTGGTTTCAACTCTTGTTTTACATTATGTTTTCTGGCAATACTGGGCCTCTTTAGTTCTCTGAATGTGTCGTATATTTGTGTATCATCCTAGAATGAATCATTCCCTTCTAATCTTAGAATCAATAATTTTATTCATGTCCTATATTAGGTTAGACATCTCTTTCTTCATCACACGCCAGAGTTTGAGGCTGCTACCGTGTTCTCCCAGTACTGTATATGTAACCTCTATATAGCATACCCTTGTTGTAATTGCTTCTTGCTTTTTCAACCAACAAGGAGCTCCTTGAAAGCAGAGACCTTCTTGTAGTCAGTTAATATTCTTTGAGTGTTATGCTTTCAAGGACATCTTCATGGAAACTTGGTCTAGGACATGATAGATAATGATCTCTCACTGCCACATATCACATGGAAATGACAGTTTTATTATCATTTTTCCCTTTCAGACAACTGATCAAAACTGGATTCCTTGTTTACAGGATGAAACTGAAAAACTATTTCGTAAGGTACTAAATATTCTATTTTGTCAACCCATGGAATTAACAAAAGAGACTTTAGAAAACTAATAGTGATATATAACATTGCATGAATTTATGTGAGTTGTGTTTACTTGCCTAACTCTATTATATGAATGAATTATTTGGGGCTTCTGAAAATAACATGTGTTAAAGATCCTTCAAAGAAAATGAGACATATAATGAACTATTTATTTTCAGTTAATCCGATTGGATAACCTTTTTGCATATTGGAATGTGAAGTCTCGGATGTTTTATCTTACTAATTATGATGATTCATTGGTAAGTAAATTTTTTAATATGTGTATATACACAGTTGTTTATATCCTATTTCACATAAAGTTTCATTGTCATTTATCTAACATACTATAGTCTGTGGACATTTTTTTAAGGCAAAATCTATTAGCAGAATTTATAAAAATAGGTGAATATGTACAAGGCCTGTCCAGAAAGTATCCAGCCACATAATATGAAAAATAGAGACATTTATTGAAGAAGATACAAGATACAAGAAACATTGTATATAGGACAATGACATCTCAGTCCCCTTCAAAGTAGGCACCTTGGGACCTCACACAGTTCTCCCAGTTGCCATCAGCTGCCCTGTCATATTTTCCCGAATCTCATTGACAGTCTGAAATCTCTTCCCTTTCAAAGGTGATTTTAGTTTTGGGAGAAGCCAGAAGTCACAGGGTGCCAAATCTGGGCCGTAGTGAGGCTGAGTCACCTGGGTGATTTGATGTTTTGCAAAAAAAACCTCTGCGTGAGATGCGATGCATCAGTGGGCGCATTGTTGTGTTGAAGCTGTCAGTCACCAGCTTCCCATACCTGTGGCTTTCTGAATCATCTGAATAGTTTCTGCAGAGGAATGTTCAAGCTTAATGCAAAATTTAATGCAGATGCATTGTTCTACTCCCTCAGTCATTGTGACTGGGACACCACACAGTACACATGCTCACTCAAATACATCTACCGCCCCTACTGACTAGTACACTGCATGTGCATCCAGTCCATCTCCTTGGTTTCCAGGTGACATCAATCTCATACAAACTGTTCTCATTATATTAACAATGGTTGGACTTTTGTGGACAGACCTCATATATACCTGTACATGAACATGTATAAACACACACCTTGTTTATAATAATTGACATAAAACATTATATTAGCTTCAGCATAATGATTTTATATTTGCATATATTACAAAATGATCATTTCAATAATTCTAGTTAACATCTATAACCATACTTAGTTACAAACAGTTTATTTCAAGGGCTGGTTGTTGGAGGGTGGAGGGCAAAAAATTGGGACAACTATAATAGAATAAAAAACAATAAAAAAATTTTTTTTTCCTGAGATGGAAACTTTCAAATATGCAATGCAGCATTATTAACTATAGTCATCATGCTGTATGTTAAATTCCCATGACTTATTTATTTTATATCTAGAAGATTGTACATTTTGATCCCTATCACCCATTTTGCTACTATCCACGCCTGGCAACCACCTGTTTGTTCTTTATATTAATTAGCTTTTTGTTTTTTGTAGATTCCACAAATAAATGAGGTCATACAATATTTGTCTTTCTCTGTCTGACATGTTCTATTTAGTGTACTGCCCTCAAAGTCCCATGTGTTGTCTCAAATGGCAAGATTTCCTTATTTTCCTATGTTTGAATTATATTTTTGTTAAATATATTGCTTCATTTTCTTTATTCATTCATCTGTTGATGGATGTTTAGGTTGTTTCTATATCTTGACTATTGTAAATAATGCTGCAGTGAACTGAATGCAAATATGTTTTTGAGATAGCGTTTTTGTTTTTATTTGGATAAGGTACCCATTATGGTAGTTCTGTTTTTAATTTTATGAGGAATCTCCATGCTGTTTTCCATAGTGGTTACACTAATTTACATTCCATCAGCATTACACAAGTTTCCTTTTCTTCCTATTCTTTGCAACACTTATTTCTTGTATTTTTATAATACTAATTCAAACAAGTATTAGGTGATAATATATTGTCATCTGGTTTGCAATTCCCTGATTAGTGAGGTTGAGCATTTTTTCATGTCCCTGTTGGCCATCTGTATGTTTTCTTTGGAAAAATATCTATTTAGATCTTCTGCTCATTTTTAATCAATTCGATTATTTTGTTTACTTTTAAGTTGTATGATTTATTTGTATATTTTGGATATTGACACCTTATCAGATACAAGAATAGCAAGTGCTTTTTCCCATTCAGTAAGTTGTCTTTTTATTTTGTTGATTGTTTCCTTTGCTGTGCAGAGGCTTTTTAGTTTGATGTAGTCTCACTTGTTTTTGCCTTTGTTGCTTTTGTTTTTGGTGTGAGATCCAAAAAATCATCACTAAGACGTATCTTGGAGCTTACCATGTATGTTTTCTAAAAGTTTTATGGTTTCAGGTTTTATATCAAATCTTTCATTTATTTTGAGTTAATTTTTGTTTATGGTGTAAGATAGTGGTACAGGTTTATTCTTTTGCATGTGTCTCTCCAGTTTTCCCAAATTTAATGCTTTGTAATAAATTAACTGAGTATGTGCAGGGACTTATTTGTGGACTCCCTATCTGTTCCACTGATCTATGTGTCTGCTTTCATTCTAGTACTATACTGCTTTGATTACTGTAGCTTTGTAATCGAGTTTTAAATCAGGGAGTGTCATGCCTCTAGCTTTGTTCTTGTTTTTCAAGATTGCTTTGGCTCTTTGGGGTTTTGTGACTCCATACAAACGTTATGATTGTTTGTCCTCTTTCTGTGAACAGTGCCATTGGATATTTGATAAGGATTGCATTGAATCTGTAGATTGCTTTGGATAGTATGGCTATTTTAACAATATTAATTCTTCCAATTTTGAATGTGGGGTATCTTCCTATTTATTTGTGTCTTTAATTTCTTTCATCCAAGTTTTATAGTTTTCAGTGTATAGGTCTTTCACATCCTTAGTTAAATTTATTCCTAGGTATTTTATTCTTTTTGATGCAATTATAAATGGGATTGTTTTCTTAATTTTGCTTTCTCATAGTGTGATACTAATGTGTAAGAAATGCAATGGATTTCTGTATATTGGTTTTGTATCCTGCATCATTACTGAATTTGCATGTTCTAACAGGTTTTTTGAGAGGAGTCTTTAGGGTTTGCTATAAATAATATCATGTCATCTATAAATAGTGACAGTATTATTTTCTCCTTTCCAATTTGGATGGCTTTTATTTCTTTTTCTTGCCTAAATGCTCTGACTAGGGCTTCCAGTACTATGTTAAATAAAAGTAGTGACAGTAGGCATCCTTTTCTTGTCCTGATCTTAAGGAGGAACTTTCACCTTTCCCTCTTGAGTGTGGTATTAGTTTTAGGTTTGTCATGTAGATCCTTTATTATGTTCAAGTATAATTATACCTCTATTCATTTTGGTATAGAGCATTTTAATCATAAGTGGATACTGAATTTTGTTAAATTTGGTATATGTGCTTGTATATAAACATATTTAAACATACACATAAATTTTAATATTTATAAGATATTCTTTTATGAGATATTGTATTTAATGAAATATTATTGAACCATTTTAATATTTTTATATCTAAGTCCTAATTTAAGTTATTTTTTTAAAACTGCTTTTAAACTTTTTCTTTTGCATATAATAGGACTTTGTCAGATAAAGTTATACTGGCATTAATATAAATAAAAACAAATTGTCTTTTAATAGGACAGCTTGAAGAATGGCATTGTTGATGAAAATATTGTTCCAGAAGGTTACAATTTTGGTAAGTACATTTCAGAAAATAAAAATTGCAATTTGTATTTTATTAATCAGCATATATTTTAAATGAACATTGTTGATATTACTGGTACTTCATGTTAGTTTTCTCATGCAATTAAATGTATTTTATATATATATTAGTTGTGTGTATATATATATATGCAAAAGCAAAACATTATTCATTGTTGGTGAGCTTTATATTGTTTTATAGCAAAACTGGGAAAGAAGAATGATGTCTAATATGAGAGGTTGTTAATAAATTGTGAAGTCTCTAAGGACTATTTAATAACAATTGTGATAATTTTCAAAGACTTTTAACATGGCAAATATAATTTAGTAAGGCTAGCTGCTGTAGTTTATAATGTGATATTACTATTTTGAAAATGTGCCTTTAAACTTTTTCTTTAAATTTTTTTCTGGTTTTAAATTCTTAAATGAATATGTAGTACTTTAATAATCAGGAATAAGTTACTAAAATAGGCAGAGAGAAGGAGTGCTGTTTCTTTTACCCTGAAGACTCTCAATAAATATTGATTGGTGATGGATAATGTAGTTCTTGAATTGACTGACAATGTTATTAACCATGACTATCCTTCCTGAAAGTTTTTTTTTTTTTTTTTTTTTACTTTAGTGATATGTTGCTGTGTATTTCTACTATCATAAATATTCCTTATTAATTTTTTGACATGGCTATTTTTGTGCTCTCTTAAAATATCATTTTCATAGTTTTGAATTGGTTTCATTTTCTTGATTTCCTCTTCAAAGGAAACGTTAAGAACAGACAGGATTGTCTATGATGTGTGTTGATGATTCTCAAACCTGTCACTTTAGGTTTGACTTATTTCTCCTTTGTTTATTGTCATTTCCTGCTGTCAGTCAGGGCCCAGTGAGGAGAAAGAGAAACCACAAAGTATTATGAGTAGGAACAGTTTAAAGAATTACAACTATTGTGTAACAGGGGATTGGAGTAACAAAGGGAATGTTTATTGAAAAGTGGAGAGAAGTCTAAAGAATCTAGGAATAGTAGAAGAAATAGCTCCTAATCAATGACTAAGATGGAGTGTCTAAAGAGGAGAGCATGCCTTCCTCAGCACTGAGATCTAGAACTTCTTGGAAAGGGCATGGCTGTGGCTCACTGGTTGGAATGATTGAAATAACTGGTCATGGAATTTCAATAGGGTAGGGAGGGAACTGGGAACATGAGGCAGAGGTGAAGGACAGAGAGAGGATCAATGTATGGCGTGTCCCCTGGAACTTGAAGGTTTGGTATTGGAATACTAGAGAGATAGATGGTAGTGGTAAGGAGTTTGATGCTTGAGAACAAGTTTATAGAGAGGTTGAGGATATTGGTGCAATAAGGTCTAGTGGATGAAGGAAGAGTGGAAGAGTCCAAGGAACTGAGAGACCATGGTTTTGGAGAGTTGCCAGGATCCAAAGTCTGAGAGAGGTAGGAGAGGGTATGTAGCACAGAGATGGATAGTTGATTGCAAGTAGGGATGGTATAATGGGTGCTATATCTTTTATGTAACACAAGAATTAAAGCTGTGGAGAGGAATAATTTTATTTTTCAAATAGTGATATTTTTTGCTTTATACACATACTTTTTAGACTTGCTGTACCTTCTATTTATGTACATATAAACATTTCTCATTTTAAACCGTATAGTGTTCTATTGTATAGATGTACCAAAATGAATTTAACTGATGATCTTTTAGTAAAGATCTCCTTTTTTTTTAAAAGTATATTTTGTTTTTTATGCTGTTGTTTCATTCAAGTTAAAAGTGTGTTTGAATGCTTAAGGTGTAAAAAATTAAGTGCTAGGCTTCAGGGGTGATTAAAATGAGAGATACAGTATTATTGTATATAAATTAGCTTTTAATTTAATAGTTGATCTCAATCTAGATGCTGCTATTACTGGTCTTCCTGTGTGTTATTCTCATTCTTTTTTGGCACTCAATACAAGGAGCTGAGAGCAATCTGTCTTAGATTATGAGCTGAGCCAATGAGGTTATCCTGAGCAAACTCTCACTCATCTTTCCTCTTTTTTTACAAGTTAAAAGGGAAAACAGATGGATGCAAGAAACTGATCAGAAATTCAGAAATTATAATTATATAATAGAAATCAGTGGTTAAATGCAGGAATTGGCAAAAGTAGGTTTATCATTGTGAGAACAGAAAACACAGTTTATTCTTGTATTTTTTTAAAAATTAATTATTGTATTACCACTCCTGTATAATCTTTTTCCTGCATTTCTCATGTACTTCCATTCCTTAAATCTGTGTATTATTACTAAAACTATTTTATTGGACTGTTTTGCCTTTTAGAGAGTGTTCTTTCACAGCTTTTGTTGGTGTCTTGAGGGGGAGTTTAGTTAGCCTTTATTGTACTTAAAGATGACAATATGATTTATAGGTAGGAAAAAGGTAAAAGAAACTTTTTCACCAATTAAGTGACAGTTCACCTGACAAAAATCATAGCATTGTGGAAATTGGAGACTGTAGAAAGGATATATAAGAAATGAAAATCAGTGTTTTCAACTTGATCCCTTTAGTACTTTGAAAGTCTTGAAATATAACTCAGTCTATTAAAATTTGTATTATTTTCCAGTATTTCGTCCCATATCTGCTAATGCCAAACTCCAGATGAATCGCCGATCTGATCTTGACTTTTCTGCACCCAAGATAAACCTGGATGTTGAGTTACATGACATAGCAATTGAATTTAATAAGCCACAGGTGATTTTTTTAAATGTTATTTTAAATTGTGAGTTATAGTTTGATGAAAAAAGAACTAAGACTTTAAGTGTTTTTTCAAAAATTCTTAATGTTACGTGGTAAAATTTCCTTTAAGAAGTCAATAATTTAACTTTTATCTTCAATAATTGGAAAAAACCTGAAACATGTAAGAGCTTCAATTTTTCCACTCTTCAGTATTTCAGTCTTATGGAGCTTCTTGAATCAGTTGATATGATGACGCAAAATCTTCCATATAGGAAATTCAGACCTGATGTACCTGTTCATGACCATGCCAGAGAATGGTAAGATGTCTTAAATGTTTAAAAATGAAGTATAATTGATATACAACATTATATTAGTTTTCAGTGTACAGCCTAGTGATTCACATGATCATGATAATAGGTTTAGTTACCATTCATACCATACTTAGCTACAAAAGTTTTCCTGTGATAAGAACTTTTAAGATCTACTCTCTTAGCAACTTTTTAAATATGGAGTGCAATATTAAGTATAGCCACCACGCTGTACATTACATCCCTATGATTTATTTTATAACTGAAAGTTTGTACCTTTTGACACCCTTCAGCCATTTTTCCTACCCCAGACACCCACCTCTGGCAACTACCGATCTGTTCTCTATATCTATGAGCTCAGTTTTTTGTTTTCTGTTTTTTTTAAGATTCTCTTTATAAGTGAGTTCATATAGTATTTATCTCTCTCTGACTTAATTTCATTTGGCACAGTGCTCTCAAGGTCCATTTATGTTGTCATAAGTGGCAAGATTTTATTTTTTTATGGCTGAATAATATTTCATTGTATATATATTACCACATTTTATTCATTTATTCTTCCTTCAGTGGACACTTAGGGTGTTCCACATTTGGCTATTGTAGGTAATGTGGCAGTGAACATGGGGTTGCATGTTTTTTGATTTAGTATTTTCATTTTCTTCAGGTAAATACCCATAAGTGGAATTGCTCAAGCTAAACTTTCTTTAAAATTAAAAACATATAGCATAAATGTGAATTTATTGACTTTTTTAAGAAACTCTTTAAAGGCTGATGCAAACTGTAATTTGACTACAGTTAGAAATTTATTTAGCTGCTTTTGCTTCTTACGCTAATAAAATAGACTTAAGGGATTCTTTATAATCGACTTTACAACTGGAGATACTAAAATACTATTTACTGTATTTTTGGAATTATTATACTAAATTCCAGTTTGTTGTCCATCAATGTTTTTTTAAAAAATTTCAATTTTTTTTATTATACACATTAAACATATTTTTAAACATGAAAAGGTTATGGGAGTATATAAAGTACTATCCTTTTTTGAAATTCAGTCAGAAGTCTTGTTATTCCATTTATTAAGCTCTTCCATAGTTTCTAGAGGTTGTAATTATTGTTTCAGTTGACTATTTTAATTTCTATTCAGGGGACTGTTTGCCAATTAATACTTGAATAGTTTTTCTGTAGACTTTTACTTATTGTAACAAAATTAAAAGATGTTGCTTATTTTCACCTAGGAAAAAGAGAATATTAATTATTGTGAAAATAAATATGCTGTTTGAAAAAAAGCAGGTGCTCAGATAATATACCATTTTTATACTCTCTGAAGGATATGTATGTTAGAATGGAAGCAATATTAACTATTTCATACTGTTGGTTTGAGGGTGTTAAGTGTAGGGTTTTTGTTTCTTTTTAACTAGGTGGGCTTATGCTATACATGGTATTCTTGAAGTAAATGTTTGCCCCCATTTACGGATGTGGTCATGGAAGCATGTTAGAGAACATAGGCAAAAAATGAAGCAATACAAGGAACTTTATAAAAAAAAACTAACAAGTAAGAAGCCACCTGGTGAACTTCTCAGCTTTTTGGAGGTTAGCATTTTTAAAAGTTGTTGAATGTTTTGTGCTATATAACTCCTCACTCTTTAGTGACTAACACTTCCCAATTATTGGTTCTAATTTTAACTGAGCTTTCTCTGTGTTTCTTTTCTTTTCGTTTTTCTTACTCCTGATTAAAGTCAGTTGGGTAATATAACCTTTGGTGTTACTCTCCTGGGAGCTTTTGGAATTTGAGATTATTCTTAATCTGGAGAGATTTGGGTTTATGTAAATAGTAATTTAAAGCCTCACATTAAGATGCTAATTTTCAAGCTGATACATAAATTAATATAAATATATTAAACTATTGCTTCTCAGAACTTAACAGGAATATAATGTTGATGGATGATCTGTTTCCTGCTTCCTGCTTCTTATTATATCTTTAGTGCAGCAATTTGAGAGAATATATATACTAAAGTTATTTATGTAAACACATTTTTATTTATATTTTTAGGAGTTGGAAAAGACCCTGGATGTATTTAATATAACTGTAGTGAGACAACAAGCAGAAGTTGAGGTAATTTCATATTATTTTTCAGTTAGTAAATATTGATTAATATAGATTTGACAGGTGCTGTGACATTATTAGTATGGTGTTGTGTTATAGTATTTCCTAAAAGGGGTCCAAATGTGCTTTTTGTGTTTATTATAAGAAAATTTGATTTAATGCTTTGCTACATCCATTGAAATCAGACAGGTTCTATTGGTAAAATATTATTTCTGAATTATTGGACTTATCAATTACTCGGAGTTCATGCGGAGATGAAAAGCCAATTTTTCTGGTTTGTTTTTGTTTTTGGAATTACCTTTGCTATAAGACAGTGAGATTAACTGCCTGGCAATCCTAAATTCTACATTTGGCTAGTATTGCAGTTATTTCGTTCTGTTGTTAGTTTGTATATTGTTTACATTTATTTACTCAAGTAGACAAGTTTTGAAATGTCAGGCTTCTATTTTTTTGCATTGTTAAATAAAGGATGATTTGTTATTTATTTGAAAATTTATTTTAGGTAAAGAAAGCTGGATACAGGATTTACAAAGAAGGAACAAAAGATTCAGAGGAAAATAAAGGATGGTTTAACTGGTTGTGGACTTGGTCGGAATCAAAAACTGAAGAACAGCAGCCAGATGTTAAACCTGGAAGTATGTTCATTTTATTTTATAGCAGTGCAGTTAATCATCAGGTATGGTAATTTAGCTAATCATCAGGGATGAAAATTGTTTTGCAGAAAATTCTCTAATTAAATAGACATTGTAAGTATATATGCATATGATACATACTTCATCCTTTTTATCAATAAAATTACAATTAAAACATAAGTATATGCCAATTAAAAATTAGGTAAATTTTAAAAAATCATACTAGTGTTTGCAAAAGAGCTTTATGCCCATGGGGTTTAGTAAATGCACATAACACCATAACAGATAAATAAAAATTCCAAAAGTGTATAAATCATTGTCAATTTTTATTGAAGTCAGATTGTTTCTTGGAAAGATTTTTGTGTCTTAACCAAATGCTTAAGATTATAGCTTTGGAGTCTTAGGGACTTAGGTTTATATCATGGATCTATCACTTATGAACATTATGGACCTGGTAAATTATTTAAGCTTTTTGAATCTCAATTTTATCATTTGTAACATGGGGGGTAAGTTATGATATTAATACTACTTTTCTTTGTGTGCTTTGTTGCCTAGCGCAGTGCCATTAAGTTCCTAATACAGTTAACCATTTTGTAAGCTCTTGGTTAATACCAATATCTAGAAACTTATATTGCTAAATTTATGTATTTAGAAATTTATATTTTTGAAGAATAATCCTAAAATTGCCAATACCATTTCAACATTTTGACTATAATTTCTTGAAAGTATTATAAAAAAGAGTAAAAGTTACATTTAATTTATTAAAGGCAACTATATTATGGATTAGTTTTATCTTGTTACCAGTTAAAAACACAAAACACTTTTATGTAATTTGTAGGTCTTGAAGAAATCTTGACACCTGAAGAAAAAACTTTACTGTATGAAGCAATTGGCTATAGTGAAACAGCAGTTGATCCAACCTTGCCAAAATCAGTAAGAGGTTTTCTAGCCTTATACTTCAGTTTAATGATAGTGATACCTATTTTCAATCCTTTAGAAATATATGTTACTGACTTATTCTTTGATTTTTTTTCTGGGTCTGTAATTATTGTTTTTACTTTAATTTTTAAGATGGGGGTAAATATTGTCCCATACTTTGTAGTGTTATGTGGTGATTCTTTAAAATATAAAGGGTTGCTTTTGAAGTATTCTGGTTTTTGGAAAGAAAAAACTATATGAATAGGATATGAATAAGAGTGGTGGTTGTTGCTGTGTGTATATACATACATATACACATATATGTATGTATATACACACTTATTTATTTAATTTTATTCCTCTGAATATACTCTAGTTTGAAGCCATGAAGTTTTATGTACACTTGAAAAGTATGTCTATTGTTCTAAGAGAAGAACAACAAAAACCTGAGCTGTTAGATATTGTAGTAGAAGAATTTAGCACTTGGATTGTACAAAGACCAGGAGCACAAGCAATTAAGTAAGTATTAATTTATTCTCTTTTATCTATAAAAAAGAATTTCACTGTGAAGTTGGAAGTTAGATTATAATTTTACAGTATTTTTTAAAGACTACTGTGGTTTAATGTATCCTTCTGTAGTTTTAGGAGCTTAGTTTTTTCAGTAATACAGATTTTTAATAATTATTGAAATAATACATAGTCAATAGAAAACTGCATGCTGAGGAAACAGAAGGACACTAAAGAAAAACAGAAATCTCAGCAGTCACACTATACAAAAGAAACAGCATTAACAATTTGGTTTTTATCCAGAAATGTCTTTATTTCACCTTTGTTTTTAAAAATAGCTCTACTGAGATACAATTCATTATGCAATTCATCCTTTCAACGTGTAAAATTCACTTGTTTGTGACACTGTATTGTATACCAAATTACAATGGTATGTTTATCAGGTTGTGCAATAATTACCACTAGCTAATTCCAGAACAGTTTTATTCCCTAAGAAAGAAATCCTAATACCCATTAGCTGTCACTCCTCATCCTCCCCTCCCTTGTGTCTGGGAACAACTAATTTACTTTATTTCTGAGAATTTGTCCTTTTTGGGCATTTGATATGCACAGAATCGTGCAATATAAGACCCTTTCTATCTGGCTTCTTTCACATAGCATGGTATTTTCAAAGTTCTTCCATAGTATAACATGAATTAGTGCTTCATCCATCTTAACTGCTGCCAAGTTTGGCAATTATAAAGTTGCTATAAACATCCATGTGCAGGTTTTTGTATAGACAAGTTTTCAACATCTTTGGGTAAACACTAAGGAGCATGATTTCTTGATTATATTGTAAGACTATATTTAGTTTGTAAGAAACTGCCAAACTGTCTTCCGAAGTAACTATACTACTTTGCATACTACCAGCAATGTATTAGAGTTTCTGTTGTTTCACATCCTTATTATTATTTGGTATTGTTCAGTATTCCAGATTTTGGCCATTCTAATAGGTGTGCAGTGGTATCTCATTGCTTAATTTGTATTTCCCTGAAAATACATGATGCGAAGCATCTTATGCTTTCCCTAGGTCATTTGGGCTCTGATAATTAATACCCATCAGGTTAAGCTTGGTTAACTGGTTTCTCTAAAGACCTGGCCTTGTTAAGAAGAACAGAGTACTCTGGAATATTTTTAAATGGTTTCTGTCTCTGCCCCTTGCTTGAAGCTAAAGGGAATTTTTCTGCAATATTTACTGTAGGAACCTGGTCAAATTTCTGGAGATATCTCAAAATACTGTGGAGGCTTCCCTATGACTGGGTCAGCCTAGAGTTTTTGACACCCTGAGTTCTCCACACCGAGTCTTCAGCAGTTCATCAACTACATTTCAGGTTTTCAACCTCGGCACTGGTGTCCTCAGTACTCTACTTTCCTTTCCCAAGTCTCTCCTTTGGTAACTGGGCCTCCCTGTACTCACCGGTCTGCCTCTCTAACCGTGGGGGCAGTGGCTTGCTCTGTGTCCCACTGTTGTCCTCTTTTATGTATCCAAGAACTGTTGATTTTTCAGTTTGTTCTGCTTTTTTACTTGTCATTAGTACAGAATGGTTACTTCCAAGTTCTTTTCATGCAGAACCAGAAACCCCTTACCCTTCATGGCTTTTTAAATGTAGAAATCAACATGTGAATAGGTAGGATTCTCAGTGAATTAATCTTTTTCAAGTCAGATCTAATAGTTGTATATTTTGTTTGATGTGAGCGGACTGGAATAGCAGGAAATGCACAGTGAAATTTTTTTCATTTTTATTATTTTCAATTGAAAATACTTTATAATGATATCAATTGCTAATATTTACCCTATCTTTTTCATGCAGATTTGAAACCAAAATAGACTCCTTTCATGTTACTGGTCTACCAGACAATTCAATAAAACCCCGCCTCCTGTCTTCATTGGACAATGCTACATCACTTTTCCGGATTACATTTGAGACTAATCCATTAGATGAAACTATTGCTCAGAGGTGTATTATAGAAACGGAACCTTTAGAAATGATATATGATGCAGTAAGCTTTGAAAAAATTTCTAAGTTTTCATACATTTCAGTTTGGTTTGATTTTTGTACCTAATTTTAATGATGCTTATTTTGCCAGAGAACAGTGAATAGTATAGTGGAATTCTTCAGACCTCCAAAAGAGGTAAACCTAGCACAGCTCACTTCAGCGACTTTGACAAAACTTGAAGAATTTCGTGATAAGACAGCAACAGGTAAAAATTCCGGTATTAATTTTGGTGAATTAAATACTGAATCCTATACTAAACTTTCAGGCATTTAAAGCTGATTTTAGTAATGTCTTCTTTACGTTTCTATCTAGACTAGATATAATTGAAATTAATTTTGTACATAATCATTTCTTACACTCAGGTCAAACCTATTGACCACATTCAAATTAATTACAAAATTTTGTTAGGATATTTGACATTCTGTTTATGAGAAAAACTGGCCTTTGAATTGTTTTATAAAATCATAGGACTTGTTGAAATGGTGTTTTTTTAGTTTAATCCCTGCCCTTTTATCATTTAGCTCTCTTGTGACCTCTCCTAATCTCTTACTTATTCCAAACAAAATGTTCAGTTAACTACACATGCTTTTGACTATAGTATGAGGTTATACATGTTAAATAAACTACATCACTTAAAATTTTCAATCTAGCTATTCATAATTTTACATATTAGGTTGTTACTGTCATTTTTAGTTTCTCATAAATCATGTTAAAAAACCTGGTCCTCATGTTCTTGTGTGGGTTTTGTTATTGTTGTCTTTTTTAAAGTATATTTTATTGTTTATGCTGTTATAGTTGTCCTAGTTTTTTCCTCATTTGCCCCCTTCTGTCTGGTACCTCTTTCCCTCCAGTAATCTCATCCTTAGTTTATGACCATGGGTTGTGCATAAAAGTTCATTGACTTATTCATTTCCTATACTGTTCTTAACATCCCCCCATCGATTTTGTACCTACCGATTATGCTTCTTAATCCCTGAACCATTTCCCCATTTCCCCCCCTTGCCCCTCCCAGCTGATAATCCTCCAAATGATCCCCATACCTATGATTCTGTTCCTATTCTGGTTGTCTGTTCAGTGCTTTCTTCTTATTTTTATTTTTGTTCTTGTTTTTGTTTTAGATTTAGTTGTTGATAGTTGTGAATTTGTTGCCTTTTTAATGTTCATGGTTTTGATCTTCTTTTTCTTGAATAAGTCCCTTTAACATTTCCTGTAATAATGGCTTGGTGATAATGAATTCCTTTAGCTTTATCTTGCCTGGGAAGCACTTTATCTGCCCTTTCATTCCAAATGATAGTTTTGCTGGATTGAGTAATCTACATTGTAGGTCCTTTATTTTCATCACATTGAATACTGCTTGCCATTCTCTTCTTGTCTTCAAAGTTTCTTTTGAGAAATCAGCTGAGGGTCTTATGGGTACTTCTCTGTAGGTAACTCTCTGCTTTTCTCTTGTTGCCTTTAAGATTCTCTCTTTATCTTGAACCTTTGGTATTTTAGTTATGGTATGTCTTGCTGTGTTCCTCTTTGGGTCCAACTAGTTTGGGGCTCTCTGTGCTTCCTGGATTTTTATGTCTTTTTCCTTTGCCAAATTAGAGAAGTTTTCTTCCATTATTTTTTCAAGTAGGTTTTCAATTTCTTGTTCTTCCTCTTCTCCTTTTGGCATTCCTATGATTCAGATGTTGACACGTTTGGAGATGTCCCAGAGTCTTCTTGTATTATCCTTGTTTTTTTTGAATTCTTGTTTCTTCTTTCTCTTCCGGTTGAATGTTTGTATCTTCCTGATGTTCCAAAGCATTGGTTTGAATCCTGGCTTCCTTCCCTTTTCTGTTGGTTTCCTGTGTATTATTCATTTCACTTAGTGTAACCTTCATTTCTTCCTTTAGTTTTTTTTGCAGTGTACAAGGAGTTCTCTGAGCATCCCGAGTAGCAGTGTTCAACTCTGCATCTGATTGGTTGGCTATCTCCATTTTACTTAGTTCTTTTTCTGGGGTTTTGTTCTGTTATTTCATTTGGGCCATATTTGTTTTCCTCCTCAATTTGACAGCCTCCTTGTGTTTGTTTCTGTGCATTAGATAGAGCTGCTTTTAATTCCTGTCTTAGAAGTGTGGCCTATGTTCAAAGGCACCTGTAAATTGTGGGGCAGAGCCTTAGGTAATTGCCAGGGTTGGGCCACCCATTTCACCATTTTGTGGCTGTGTGACGAGGGCTCAGAAAAGGGACTGTGCTGCCACCTGGCTTCTGGCGGTTTACCCAGCACTCGCCCCCCTTCCAGTCACTTCACCCACTTCCCATATGTGACTGGTGCCCTTCCAGCTGCTGCCCCAGTGGGTGAATCCCGGAGTGGGTAGGTTTTGGTTCATTCTAAGATCATGCTTGCCCTTTAAGCAGCAAAAATCTGGCAGTTTCTTCCACCGCCCCACCCTCCAGTGGTTTTTACCACCAGAGGTAACAGGGATCTATCTTTCTGGTGCTGGAACCCTGGACTGTGTGCTCTGGCCTGAGCTGAGATTTCTCTCTCCCAAGGTATCCTTGCCATCAGTTCCACTACTGTTGCTGCTGGTTCCTCCACCCCCTGGCACCACACAGCCTCTCTGCCCCATCTCTGCAACTCTGCCCCTCCTACGGTCAGGATAAATGTGGCTTCTTTACGTCCTTGATTGTCAGACTTCCATACAGCTCGATTTTCTGGCAGTTCTGGGTATTATTAGTTTTGAGATCTGGTTGTAATTCTTTCTGTGGTTGCACGAGGAGGCGCTGCCTGTCTATCTACCCCTCCATCTTGACCAGAAGTCTATTGTTGTTGTCTTTTGTGAACTAAGGTACCTTTCTGTTTGAATATCAGATGCCCTAAACTTCATAAATTAACATTGTTAATTGATTCAAAATGATTCAGTATCTGCATACAGAATTTGATCTTTAAAGAATAGTTCCCATCTCATGGGGTCATTTTAATTTGATAATTGATAATAATTTTGGATTTCAAAGCCAATGCTGGATTTGGGGCTATAAAATAGATTAGTTCGGTATACAAGTCACATGAAAGTGAATGGATTAAATTTATTAGAATAAAACACCTCAAGTGAGTGAAATACCTAAGGAATAGAAAACACTGGTTTGTTGCCTTTTCTGGCTTACATTTGCTTTTATTGAGGATGATTTAATAATCTAGGCTTTTTCTAGTCTTACTGATATCATAAGGATCAAGAATCATTGTTCAGTAAGGGAGATGTAGCTATATTAAGTTCATGATTTGGAAAGAATTATGTAAATTCATTAGCAGTTATGAATATATGTTTCAAAAAACTTAACTTTTTTAGATATATTATCTCCTGAGTTTTACCCAAATTGATTTTTTGGATTACGAACATTTATTTGAGGAATCATTCTAATTTTGCTCTCAGTTATATTTAAATTAGGAGTACACACATTGAATAGCAAAACTTTTTACTTTATATTGGAAATATTTTGCTCTAGGTAATTTTAAAGTGAATTCTAATTTCACATTCATGCATTTAATAATCCTCTGTTCCTTGAGTAATTTGTGGAAAATATTCATTGTGATGATTTAAATGTTCTGCAGGTCTGCTATATATTATTGAAACACAGAAAGTTCTTGATCTCAAAATTAATTTGAAAGCTTCATATGTTATTATCCCACAAGATGGAATTTTTAGCCCTACGTCAAATCTGCTTCTTTTGGATCTTGGTCATTTAAAGGTATGTACTACTAATATTTATTTTGGAAAATGTATTTAGTTTTTTAGACAGTTTGATTTGGTATATTGATTTTTAGACTTATGGCATATCTAGGATTTGAGAAATCTTTTCTGGTGAATAAAGTGAAATTTCACTTAATTAGGTAGTTTTCCACATTTCTAAAGGCAAAATGAGCAATTGAACTCTGCAGGTCAGGGGTGAACCTAAGAATTATATTTATATGTATAATTTGAGAGTAATGGTTAAGTTTATTTTCTTTTCAATTGAAGTTTATTTTCTTCTCAGTCAAAGTTTATTACTGGATTAATTACAATATGTAGAATGTGTGGGAGTTCTGGAAATAATCAAATATATCTGTCCTTCTGAAGTATTTTCTGTATATAACTTTAGATATTCATATTTTAATATTTCTATTAAATAATCCTAAATTAAGAGATGATAATATTATATTTACCTAAGTCATTTCACTTTCTATCCAGTTATATATATTTTTTTCCTTAGTTTCGAATAGAGAATAATTTTTTGTGTTTCCAGATCTGCACTGTTCATATGATACCTCCTGACTACATATGGTTGATTAACTTGATTAACATAAAGTAAGAAACCCTGGCTGGTAGCTCAGTTGATTAGAGCATTGTCTCGATACACAAAGGTTGTGGGCTTGAGTCCCTGTCAGGTCATATAGAAGAAGCAACCAATGGATGCATAAATGAGTAGAAGAGCAAATTGATGAATCTCTTTCTCTCTCTCTGTCTCTCCCTCTCTCTGTGTGTGTCTCAAAATCAATAAATAAAAAAAATTTTAAATCTTAAATGTAAAAATTCAGTTCCTTAGTCACATTAGCCACATTCAAGTGTTTAATAGTCACAAGTGGCTAGTGGCTACTATATTAGACAGCACAGATGGAAAACAATTTCATCATTGTAGAAAGTTCTATTGGCTACTACTGCTCTATATCATTGACTACAGAGGAATAGTTGTGACAATATAAAGATCCAAGAGGGATGAAGAATGTTAGAATGCCCTTTCTGGCTGCCTAACAAATATATGCCTTACCTTGATTTTGACATTCTCCTTTTTTCTGTTTTACTCTTCAGTTGGTAATTATGTAGGCAACTGCTGGCTTTAGTTATATTTATAAAGCTAATTACTCATATTTCAATTTGGTTATGAAATTAGTTCAAGGTAGTCTAGTGGAATGAGCATAAAGTCAGGAGTAAGGGTATCAATCTAGTTTTGTGATCTTAGGCAATTTGCTTACTCTTTTGCTTAAAATTCATTACCTTTCAAAGAGAGAGAATCAATTTTGACTGTGTATACGTGAGCTATATGAAATAGAGGGGAAATGTTAAAAAAATATATATATATATGATTAAATAAGATTTTTATATACTGCTGTGGAGTGATTTCCGGGATGTTTGTGTGAAAAAGGAGTGTGCATATTATATCAGTAAAGAGGAGATACAAATATAAGTTGCTTGGAGGTCACATAAATGACAGAGTTGGGACTAAAATTTAATGCTGGACTTTAATTAATTTTATTTTATGTTTTAAAAAATTTTTATTGTACTTTTTTCATTACCATTTAGTCCCCTTAGACAACCACCTCACCCCCACAATCACCACACTGTTGTCCGTGTCCATGAGTCCTTTTTCCTTTTCACTCAATCCCTCCGCCCCCTAACCTCCCCACCACTTAGCTGTCAGCCTGCTCTCTATCTATGTGTGTGTGTCTGTTTTACTTGTTAGTTCACTTTGCTCATTAGATTCTGTATATGAGTGAAATCATATGGTATAATTGTGGACTCTTATTTCTTATTCTAAAACTATATACCTGTCATCATGCCAAAAAATGTTTTATAAGCTATATTTGTCTTTTGTCTTCAATAAAAAGACTTATCAGATTTTTAAATAATTTAGATGTATTATTCTCTAGGCCTGGCTTGGTTTCCTTCTTTTAATATAAATAATTAGGAAACCCAACTTAATATCTAGAAATTCACTTTATACCCAACCTTCTATTATACATGTCATGGATCAAGACATTTCTAATAGCCTTATATGCCAGCTTGTGAGTTTATCCTGTCCTATTAACATTTTTATTATAATCCGAATGATAAAAACCTTATATTTTCACTTTGAAGTATTTTTGCAAGGTCTAAACTCTTAATATTAACTTCAAGGTGACAAGTAAAAGTCGTTCAGAATTACCAGATGTGAAACAAGGTGGAGCCAGACTTGAAGAGATAATGCATAGAGCTTATGATTCCTTTGATATTCAGCTTACAAGCATACAGCTGCTTTACAGCAGAGTTGGTAAGTATACAGTGCATTATATATTGTTCATTTTCCCAAAGGGATTAATTATGTTTTTAGACAGTTTCTCTGAAGACATTCATTCTAAATTTGTTAGAACTTTGTTAGAACTTTCATATTTTTTAAAATTAGAAGTATATGGTAGGTAGGAGCAATATCTTAACTGGGAGCGATTTTACCTCCCAAGAGACATTGTCAATATTTGGAGACATATTTGTTTTAACACATGGACAGTGGGGACACTACCAGTATCTAGTGTTCAGTGATGCTACTGAACATACAATGTAGAGGAATATCAGCCAAGATGTATTTGGCACAAAGGCCAGTAGTGCTGAGATCGACAGATACTGATTTAAACTAGTGTTTTCCAACATTTGGACAAGGTTGGAAAACACTGACACATTTTAAAAATATTTGTGTAAGACGGTGGGATAACCAAAAGGGACTGCTCAAGGGTGGAGGCAACCAGCTTAGGGTCTCTGACAACCCCAGTCATAAATATCCACTCAAAGACAGAGGAGAATCACTCTCTCAGGCATAACTACACTCCATTCACTTTGTTGTACTAATCAGGAGTCTCTGATCCAGATCTAGTCAACAGAGACAGAAATTCACTTGTCAGGAGCCACTAAAGGATAGTGAGAGAGCCCTGAGAAGTTGAGCCCTCTTTGCACTGTGTCATATTGCTTTTGAGTCTCTGGAGTGTTAGTGAACATTCAGATAATTCAACAAAGGTGGGTTGGTGACTGTTTTAGAGATCTCTATGTTTATACATATATGGTCATATTTTAATTAACTGAGCTAACTAATGAAAGGAGAAGCAATAGAGAATCCAAAGTAATGGTTGTTAAAAATGTTGGTTTACATACGATTGGAACATTTTGATTTTACTTTTTTAACTATATTTGCTTTAGGATAATAAAATTGGTTTTTGTTTTTATCATATTCTAGTTGGTGTAGAAGGAGCCCAGGAATAAAGTGGGTGGCACTGTTACACAGCGAAAGGGGGTTCATTCACGTGGCACCTTGGTGTAAAACCCAACAACTAGTGTTGAGGAAAACAGGTCTTTATTTACAATATTCCAACCTGGGGAGAGGAGTAAACACTTTAGCTCAGATCCCTGTTTTCCCACGGGACCCAGCACTTCCCTTGCTCCCCAAAAGGGTATAAGCCAAAACCAAGCCCAATAGCGCCCCATCCCTTATCTGTCAGCTGTCTCCTTCAAGATCTGGGGCACGATGTCATCAGCCTCCG
This sequence comes from Furipterus horrens, assembly GCF_987537825.1. Taxonomy (NCBI): domain Eukaryota; kingdom Metazoa; phylum Chordata; class Mammalia; order Chiroptera; family Furipteridae; genus Furipterus; species Furipterus horrens. The sequence goes on from NW_028327174.1 coordinate 162,583,964, forward strand.
TATAAGAGTCCAGGAAAACATGTGCCATGTTGCACTGGATTATGCGTGGTTCTCTCTCTGCCCTTTCAAAGCCGCATGGATCTCTTCTTCTACCTCCTTGCAAACTCTGTGGAACACTATCTCCTTGTAAACTGTGGATCTCCTCTTGGCAAATCGTGTGGTCCTCCTCCCCAAAATGGCAGCCACCTAATTTTTACATCCCTGACCATGGCCTGTGATGCAGTGGGCGTGGTAACTGACTCTGACCATTCACAGAACCTTGCGCAGGCCCTGTATGCTTTCTTCATCATTCTGTGGTCAAAACCCCTCCCATCTCCTTGGGGCCTTGGAAGAACTAAAGCCATTTGCATAACTAAGACACTAGTCACTAGCTATAGATATGCAAAAGCATCTTGAAAGCTGCTCCCTTCCCTTCACCCCCCATCCCGCAGGCTCTGGGGACTTTGGGGGAACCTGCTCTGTAATTGTTTGTAGAAAATTCATCATTTTTTTTCAGGGAATAAATTACTGTATTTTGGTATGTTTGATACATTTTGGTCATTAGTTTTTGAAACCCATTAACTATACTTAATATTTAAGATGTTGAGATGCTTTGTGAAAAAAAAAAATTTATTATCTGAAAATTATTGGAATTCCTTGCAATGTTTTTGATGATCATTAACTATGCTTAAATAATGAAGTAATTTTTGAGCAAGGTTTTATGATATTGGGTTACTTTATGTAATTGTCATAGATTCTCTTGATAAATACTAAAGTACACATTTTTAAATATCTTTTTTAAAGTGTATTTTATTGATTATGTCATTACAGTTGCCCCAATTTTTCCCCCTTCCCTCCAACAGTCATTCCACTGAGTTCATGTCCATGGGTCATGCATATAAGTTCTTTGGCTTCTCCATTTCCTATACTATTCTTAACATCCTCCTGTGTATTTTGTGCCTACCTATTATGCTTCTTAATCCCTGTACCATTTCCACGTTTCTCCTCTTCCCCCCTCCCAGCTGATAACCCTCCAAATGATCTCCATACCTATGATTCTGTTCCTGTTCTGGTTGTTTGCTTTGTTTGTTTATTTTTAAATTCCATTGTTGATAGTCATGAATTTGTAGCCTTTTTAATGTTCATGGTGTTACTCTTCTTCCTTTCCTTAAGTAAGTCATTTTAACATTTCATTTAATAATGGTTTGGTGATGATAAACTGCTTTAGCTTTACCTTGTCTCGGAAGCACTTTATCTGCCTTTCCATTCTAAATGATAGCTTTGTTGGATAGAGTAATCCTGGTTGTAGGTCCTTGCTTTTCATCACTTTTTCAACTGCTTGCCAGTCTCTTCTTGCCTGCAAAGTTTCTTTTAAGAAATCAGCTGAGAGTCTTATGGGTACTCCTTTGTAGGGAACTCTGCTTTTCTCTTACTGCTTTTAAGATTCTCTTTTTATCTTTTACCTTTGGCATTTTAATTATGTGTCTTGGTGTGGTCCTCTTTGGGTCCAACTTGTTTGGGTCTCTCTGTGCCTCCTGGACTTGTATGTTTATTTCCTTCGCCAAATTATGGAAGTTTTCTTTCATTATTTTTCAAGTAAGTTTTCAATTTCTTGCTCTTCCTCTTCTCCTTTTGGCATTCCTATGATTTGGATGTTGACACATTCGGAGATGTCTCAGAGTCTTCTTATACTACCTTCATTTTTTTGAATTCTTGTTTCTTCTTTTCTGTTCTGGTTGAATGTCTTTTTTTTTATGTTCCAAATAGTTGATTTGAATCCCAGCTTCCTTCCCTTCACTGTTGATTCCCTGTAGATTTTTCTTTATTTCATTTCATGTAACCTTCATTTCTTCCTTTATGTTGTTTCTGTAGTCAGCGAGTTCTTTGAGGATTTTGATGACCAGTGTTTTGAACTCTTCATCTGATAGGTTGACTATCTCCATTTCATTTAGTACCTTTTCTGGAGTTTTGTTCTGTTCTTTCATTTGGGCCATATTTCCTTGTCTCCTCAATTTGGCACCCTCCCTGTGTTTATTTCTATGTATTAGATAAAACTGCTCTGACTCCCTGTAAAAAGCACCCATCTGGATGAATGTGGTTTCTTTAAACCCTTGGTTGTCCAACATCCATACAGTTCAATTTTCTGACAGTTCTGGGTGATACTTGTTCTGAGATTTAGTTTTAATTATCTTTGTGGTTGTGTGAGGAGGCAAAGAATGCCTGTTTATGCCTCCATCTTGACCGGAAGTCCAGGTTTTAAAATATCTTATTTTTTCAGCCTGTAAATTGAGAAGTGAAGGAAATGTTTTTTTTTATATCTCATTGCTGTTGGAATTTAAAAGTCGTAATTAAATCCATTTTACTTCCTATCTCTAATAATCTTATCTTTCATTGACTGGTTTTTCTTGACTGAGGATTTTATCTGACTCATGAAATTATTAGGTTCAAATGAGGTAGTGTATATAATATAGTTCAGTGCATACCTACTTGGGTGTTCTTTTTCAATGTATGTGGCCACGAGTATATGGAATATGCTTGCGTGGTATTTTGTGAGTGTCAAGTATTTGTGAATGCATTCTTTACATTAGTTTTATATCCTGATTTTTCTTTCACTTATCAGTAATACTCTGGGCACTTGAATTCATGATTTTTATTGGCTACCTAATGTTCTAAGCCTATGCTGTCAATTACTTAGCTATTTCCTTATTGAACATTAAGGCTTGAAATACTGCAGTGAGTGTTTCCAGAGGGTCACATGTTAGCGAACCTGGATGTAAATTTCAGCTTTATCACTCAGTAGCCTTTTAGTGTTAAGCAAGGTATAAATTTCTTTGTGTCTCAGTTTTCTAAAATGGGATGATTATAAATCATTGTGAGAATTATATGAAAGTTTAAACATTGCCTAGAACAATGCCAATTACAATTCTTGAATAAATGGCAGCTTTTATTAGTTAATACTGAAGAACTGTGTTCTGCCCTATCTTATTCATTATTGCCTTGGAGCCATGTTGTTTTTGTAAGTAAGGTATCTGGTTGAAGTGGTTACCAGTGAATGCACAGCAGATTTGATTAAAATTATATTGTTGTTCTTTTTTTTTTAATATGCTTTATTGATTATGCTGTTACAGTTGTCCCAATTTCTTTTCCCTTTGTTCCTCTCCACCCAGTGACCGCCCCCCCTCCAATAGCCACCCCCTCCTTAGTCTATGCCCATTGGTTGTACATATAGTTCTTCTCAACATCTTCCTGTCTACTCCTTTCCCTCCTACTATGCTTCTTCATTCCTGCATCATCTCCCTCCCTTTCCTCCTTCCTCCTCCCTGCTGACCTCCCCCCAATATGTTCCCCATACCTATAATTCTTTTTCCACTCTCATTGCCTACTTAGTTCGCCTTTGTTTCGGTTCCCTAACTTCTGTTGTTGGTTGTTGTGATACAGTTTTCATTTTAATGTTCATAGTTTTGATCCTCTTTCTCCTTAACAAGTCCCTTTAACATTTCATATAACAGTGGTTTGGATCTGATGAACTCCTTCAGTTTTACTTTGTCCTGAAAGCACTTTCTCTGCCCTTCTATTCTGAATGATAGCTTTGCTGGATAGAGTAATCGTGATAGTAGGTTTTTGCTTTTCATTACTTTGAATATTTCTTGCCAGTCCCTTCTTGCCTGCAGAGTTTCTTTTGAGAAATCAGCTGATAGTTTTATTGGGACCCCTTTGTACATAATTCTCTTCTTCTCTCTTGTTGCTTTTAAGATTCTCTCTTTATCCTTAATTTTTGACAGTTGGATTATAATGTGTCTTGGAGTGGTTCTCCCTGGGTCCAGTTTCTTTTTTAGCTCTCTGTGCTTCTGGACCTATAAGTCTTATTTCCTTCCCCAAGTTACAGAAGTTCTGCTTCATTATCTTTTCACCTAATTTTTCAATTTCTAGTTCTTCTTCACCTTCTGGCAACCCTATGATTCGAATGTTGACCCGTTTATAGCTGTCCCATAGGTTTCTGAGCCTTTGCTCATTTTCCTCACTTTTCATTTCCTGTTTCTGCACTGGTTGACTGTTCCTTCCCTATGTTCTGATTTGTTGATTTGATTCCTGGTTTTCTTTCCCTCACCACTAGTTTTGTATGCGTTTTTGTTCATTTCAGCAAGACTAGCCTTCATTCCTTCCCTGTCTTGTTTCATATCTGCTGTTAGGTCTGTAAGCATTTTTATAACCAAAGCTCTGAACTGTGCCTCGGAAAGATTTCCTGTCTGCTGCTTTGTTAGATTAGATATTTGCTTTCTGGTCAGCTGCGTCACCGGGATCTCTATCATGATCTGTGCCATCTTGACATTTTTGTGTTTACCTTTGTTTCCTGGGCAGGGCTGTCACACCTCCTATGCTATAGGGGGCAGAGCTCCGTGCACTCGTCACGACCAGGCAATTCTTCTCACCACGCTGAGGTGTTTTCTGTGGGGGTGTGGGTCCAAGATGGATTCCTGCCATTCAGTCTCTGCTAAGAGACTGGGAGCCTCCTCCTTTGTTCCCATTCCCTCTGTGCCTCACCGTTCAGGGCAATGGGGGGTCTGCCTTCCCCGGCGTTGGAATGGTGAGCTGACGGGTCTGGTCTGCAGCCAGGGGTGCCCCCCAGGCGCTTCTTGCCTCCCCTTCAATATGGGTGTTGGTGCATATCGCCGTCCTGCTGCCGTTGCCGCCAGCACAGCTTGACCTCCCCGTACCGACTTCACCCCTCCTACCTCTCTGGACAAACACCACTTCTTTATAACTTCATACATTGGACTTCTGTTTGTTTTCTGGAACTTCTGGTTATTTCTGTTTTTTTTGCGGTAGTTGGATTCCTTCTTAGTTGTGGAGGGAGACAGAGCGTGTCAGTCTAGGCCTCCATCTTGGCCAGAAGTCTCCTGTGTGTGTGTTTGCATATTGTTGTTCTTAATAAGCTCTTTCCCTATTAAAACGTAGAGAATTTTGTGAAGTAGCAAAAGGAAAATGTGAAAGGGAAAAGAATTTACCTGCCAATTGTGTGTAGCTTGACATGTGGTATTATGATTATCTAGATTGTATCATTCAATTTGTGACTGTGAAGTATTAAACATAATTTTAGATATAGTGTCTTTCAAGTTATACATGTGTTAAATGTACTGTTTTCTGTAATTAGGTGATAATTGGAAAGAAGCACGAAAACTCAATGTATCTACACAGCATATTTTGGTACCTCTGCACTTCAATGTGGAATTCTCGAAGGCCATGGTTTTCATGGATATAAGGATGCCTAAGTATGTATTATCTGTTTTGTGAGGTAATAGATTTTCTCAGTAATTCTGTAGCTAAGGAAATACCATATTTATTGGTTCATTCTGTGTGTGGTAAAATATACGTCACATAATAGTTACCATTTTTAACTGTGTAATTTACTGACATTAAGTACAGTCATATTCCTGTGCAAGCATCATCACTATCCATCTCTACAGCTTTGTTATTTTCCCAACTGAAACTCTATACCCATCAAACATTCATGTCCTTGCCTTTCCCTCCTGCCCTATGTAGCCTAGCTTATGGCAATCACATCTATGTTATATCTCTATGAATTTGACTACTCTAGGCACAATTGACTCTTGGACAATGGGTTTGAACTGTTTGGGTCCAATTATATGCAGTTTATTTTTTTCAATAAATACACAGTTGTTCTCTGTATAGCCGGATTTTGCATCTGAAGATTCAACAATATATAATGAATGGGCACAGCTGTGTTTCAATACTACTATATTTACAAAAGTAACCCCTGGCCATAGTTTTCCAGCCTCTGGTTCAGTGCATGACAGGCAAACATGATTAGTAAAAGGGAAATAACACCAGGAAAGCCATTTAAACTAGGATTTTATGATACAAAAATGGCTGTGAGTTAGGATTAGAGATGTGTACCTAAAATAATCATGGCTTAGAAACTATAATGATTTAAACAGATGAAATCTGAGAAGCTTTTAAAGAAATTTTGTAAGTTGTGAACAGTATAGATACGATAGTATATAAAATCCTGGAACTCTGCAAATATCAGGTATTTTTTTTTAAGTTTGAACTTAGAAAGTTTAAGGCAAATAAAAGAAGTTTCTGTTATTTGGGAGCTAGTATGTTGGCACCCATCATCTTCAGGTTGGACAGGCATGTTTAAAGAAATGGAAACGTTTAGATACATTAATGAGACTGCTCCATAATATGTCCCTAAGTTAAACTAGTATGTGTGGGATTAATTACAAATATTTAGTATATTGGTAGGAAAAGAAAGCTTATAATTTTCTCTGTGGAATTCAGTTATATTTTTAGAATGATAACCTTAGTAGACTGTGCGTGAATTGAAAAGTAAGTTTTAGGAAAATTTGCTCTCTCTTTGATGTCAGATTCTTTTATTATTATTTTTAAAGAATTTTAACAGTTTTGGGCTCACAGAAAAATTGATAGGAAGATAGATTTCAGCCGTGTCCACCTATACATAGCTCCCCCCATTAACAACATCCCCAACAGAATAATACATCTGTTATAATCGATGAACTTCATTAAACATCATAATCACCTGAAGTCTATAGTTTGCATTGCAGTTCACTGTTTGTGTTGTACATCCTATGGTTTTTGGACAAATGCATAATGACATGTATTCATCTTTATGGTGTCATATAGAGTACATCACATAGAGTATTTTTACTGCTGTAGAAATCTTTTGTTATCAACCTATTTATTCCTCTATCATCCTCAAGCCCTGGCAAACACTGACCTTTGTACTATGTCCATAGTTTTGCTTAATTCAGTATTTCATGTAGTTGGAATCACACAATGTGTAGCCTTTTCTGATTGTCATCTTTCATTTAATAATACACACTTAAAGTTATTCCATGTCTTCTCATAACTTCATAGCACATTTCTTTTTAGTGCTGAATAATATTCCATTGTCTGATACACCAAAGTTTATCCATTCACCCACTGACAGACATGTTGGTTGCTTCCAAATTCTGTCTATTAAGTTGGAATATAAAGTTTTATGTGGATAAGCTTTATTCATATAAAACTATGAGTAAAGATGCTACAAACATTTGTGTGTAGGTTTTTGTGGGGACACAAGTTTCAAATCATTAGGGTAAATACCAAAGAGCTCAGTTGCTAGATCATATCTTTAAACTATGTTTACTTTCGTGAGAAACCACCAAACTTCTTCCAAAGTGGCTGCACCCTTTTGCATTTCCAACAGTAATGAATGAGAGTCCCTACTGTTACACATCATTGCCATTATTTGGTATTGTCAGTATTACAGATTTTGGTCATTTTAATAAGTGTGTTGTGGTATTGCATTGCTGTTTTTAGTTTGTATTTCCCTGATGATATGAAGCATCTTTTCATATGCTTATTTGTTATCAGTATATCTTTTTTGATGAGATATCTGTCAAGATTTTTACCCCATTTCTCAATTGAATTGTTGGTCTTACTGAGGTTTAAGTCTTTTGTATACTCTTGGATAACAGTTCTTTATGAGATGTACCTTTCTCATATATTTTCTTCCCATCTGTAGCATGTCTTATAATTCTCTTAACGTAGTCTTTTGTAGAGCTAAAGTTTTAATGTTAATGAGGTCCAGCTTACCAGTTATGTTTTCATGAATTTTGCCTTTGTATATAAAAAGTCTTAGCCAATACCTAAGGTCATCTAGATTTTCTTGAATTTACCTTTTTGGAGTACTATAGTTTTTGCATTTTTACATTTAGATCTGTGATCCATTTTGAATTTTTGTGAAGACTTAAGTTTGTTGTCTAGATTCATTTTTCTTGCATGTGGATGTCCAGTTATTCCAGCCCCATTTGTTGAAGAGAATGTCTTTGTGCCATTATGTTGCCTTTGTTCCTTTGTCCAAGATCAGTTGACTGTATTTATGTAAGTCTTTTCTTGGGCCCTTTATTTTGGTTAGTTGATCTATTTGTTTATTCTTTCATCAGTATTAATGTCTTACCTACTGTAGCTTTATAGTATTTTTTAAAAGATTTAAAATTTATTTTTATCTTTAGAGAGAAGGGAAGGGAGGGACAGAAACATTGATGTGCAAGACAAGCATCCATTGCCACTTACATGCCCCCAACCAGGGACCTGGCCTGCAACCCAGTCATGTGCCCCAGCCAAAAATGAACTGATGACCTTTCTATCTGCAGGATGACACTCAACCCACTGAGCCACACCAGTCAGGGCTTTAGTAAGTCTTAAAGTCAGGGAGTGTCAATCCTCCAACCTTGTCCTTCTCCTTTAATATTGTGTCGGCTGTTCCAGTGCTTTGCCTCTTCATATAATTTTTAGAATTATTTTGTTAATACCTATTAAATAAGTTGCTGGGATTTTGTTTGTGATTGCATTGAATCTATAGATCAGTTTGGGAAGAACTGACATAGTACAATATTGAGTGTTCCTATTCATGAAAATGGAATGTCTCTTTGTATGTTTTTATTTCATTCTAAAGAGTTTTGTAGTTTTCTCATGTAGATCTTATATATATTGTTAGATTTACACCTGAGTATTTCTTCTGGGTGGGTTGCTAATAGAAATAGTATTATGCTTTTAATTTCAATTCTACTTTTCCATTGCTGGAGTATGGGAAAGATATTGATTATTATATATTAACTTTGTATCCTGCAGCCTTACAATAATGGTTTATAACTTCCAGGAGGTGTTTTTTGTTATTGTTTCTCTTTGGGTTTTCTACATAGACAATCATTTCATCAGTGAACAAAGACAGTTTTATATTTTCTTTTCCAATCTGTATGACTTTTATTTTCTTTCCTTGCCTCATTGCATTAGCTAGGACTGCCAGTATGATCTTGAAAAGGAGAGTGAGAGGAATGTCTGCTTTGTACCTAATCATAGTTGGAAAATTTTTGAGTTTTTTCACCACTAAGTATGACATTAGCTGTAGGTTTTTCAAGTTGAGGAAGTTATTCTTTATTCTAGTTTACTGAGAGATTTCTCTTTATTGTGACTCTACGTTGGATTTGTCACATGTATCTATTTATACAATTATGTGGTATTTTTCTTTTTAGTCAGATCAGATTTTTAAACATGGTTTTAGATATATACTCTCTAGGACAAGGTATTTGAAATTGCTAAAGTCGTAATTTCCTGGTAGGAACTATGTACATATGGGAATTTATATGAAACCGGGAACAGAAATAAGTTGTCAACATCTTAGGTTGTGAGGATGATTTAGTGTAATGCAGTATCAAGTGCTTTCCTTAATGCCTATCATGTAATTAACAGTTGACATATAGTAATTGTCAACTGTCCTTAGCAAATAGTGGTGGGATAATAAACATAATAACATTGGAAAATAAACCTCTAAAAAATAATGAGGGTAATTTATCTAATGACTGGTCAATAAGGTCAAATTTAAATTTGAGTGGAGAATACGGGGTAATTTGTCCATGGTCTGTGGATAATTTTTAGCACTAAAATCACATTTGATTATTTTGGGATAATTTAAGGGGAGCAGTCATCTTTTTAATAAATGTACTTAAATCAGAGTGAAAATTACTTTATAATGATTCCTCTCTTTTTGATACAGATTCAAGATTTTTGGAAAGTTACCACTGATTTCTTTACGAATTTCAGATAAAAAACTGCAAGGGATTTTGGAATTGATTGAAAGCATTCCAAAACCCACACCTGCAACTGAAGTACACGCCCCTGTCAAACCACTTCAGGTAATATTATTTACAAAATTAATTAAAGCACAAATTAAAAAGAATTCACAAATACTACTTTAACAACCACAGCAATTTTGGGTTAAAAAATTTATTCTGAATAGATCTTTAAAAATTACATTTTAAAAAAGCAAATGATGAAGTAGTTAAAGGTACATGTAGTAAAGAAAAGTGTAAAATGGTGAGTCTGCCTTTCTTCACTTCTCCAGCCTTCAGTTCTTGTCCTCAGTGGTAACACTTCAGACGCTGAATCTCTACTTCTCTGAAAATGTTTATTGCATTTGCTAGTATACACACATATAAATATATGTGCCTATGTGTTTGTACATGTATATATATCCTTGTGTTCTTAAAATTTACATAAGTGGAATTATACTTACTCTTCTGAACCTGTATTCTTTACCCTTATTATTTATGTTAAACACCTTAGAGATATTTTCATTTTAGCACAGATCTACCTTATTCTTTTTTATTGTAATATATAGGATGGGGAAAAAGTAGTTTTGCAGTTGTAGTAGTTTATTCTTGTATTATTATTTATTAATTATTATTTTCCATATGAACAACTATAAACCTACTTTTGCCCCCCCTGTAGTTTTGAATTATGTGAATATACCATAATTCACTCCAGTGACCCACTACAGCCAGCGCTCTTTTAGCCCTTTAAATGTCATTCTGTTACTTTCTGTCTTTCATGGATTCTAATGAGAAATTGATTGTTAATTTAATGAGGATACCTACTATGTAGCACGTGGCTTCTCTCTTTTAACTGATGTTTTTGTATTGATTTATTTGAGTGTATGTTACTTTGATTTTAGTGAACTTGTTGGTTTTTTAAGATTCATTGTTTTATTAAATTTGCGGACATTTTTGGCTATTATTTTTGAGACTCCCCCCCTTTTCTTTTTATTCTCCTATTGGTATTCTCATAATATATATATTGACTCACTTCATGGTGTCCCACAGGTCCCTTAGGTTGTGTTTACTTTTTTAAATTTCTTTTTCTTGGCAATTTTGATTGACCTATCTTAATTTTCACTGATTCTTCTGCTAGCTCAAATCTCTTATTGAAATTCTCTAATGAATTTTCCTTTTAGTTTTTTTATTTTTCATATCTATAATTTTTTATTTTTATAATTCCTATCATCTTATTAATATTTTCTAGTTGTGGCTTCATTTTTTTATTTTTCTTTAGCTCTTTCTTTGAAGTTCTTTCTAGCTCTGAGCATATTTAAGACAGTTTAAAGGTTTTTTGCAGTTAAGGTGAATACTGTGCTTTCTCTTGCACTGTTTCTGTAACTTTTTTCTCTGTGTGTGGGCCATACTTTGTTTCTTTGCATGCATTATTCTATTGTAACCTGACTAAAGAATTATGAGAAAACTATAGACCAATGTGTTCATTAACATAGGTGTAAAAATTCTTAACAACTAGTGCAACCAAATAGTATGATATATAAAAAATACAGTACACTGTGACCAAATGCATTTACTCTAAGAAAGTAAAAATGGTTCACCATTCATTGTTATTAACCACATTCATGGAGTAAAGTAGAAAAGTATATGATCATCTCAATAGAAGAGGAAAAAGCATTGACAAAATCCAACAGCCATGCATGGTAAAACTGTTAACAAACTGAGAATGAACAGTAGCTTCTTCAGCCTGGTAGAGGAGATATAGGAAAAAACCTATGGCTGATATATTCTTAATTTGAAAAAGACCGAATGCTTTCCTTGCAGGATCAAGAAGAGGGTAAAAATGCCTTTTTAAAAATTACTTCCAGTAGACTATACTGAAAGTTCTAGTCTTTGCAGTAGTCAAGAAGAATAAAGACAGGATGGAATAAGAAAGTAAACTTATCTTCATTTGCAGATTACATGATCATTTATGCAGAAAGTTCCAGGGAATGTAGAAAAATACCAATAATAATAGTAAGCAAGTTGAGCAAGGTTGTGGGAAACATCAGTGTAAATAATTAGTTGCTTCTAAAAGTGAAATTATGAAAAAGAATATTTATAATAGCATTAAAAAGGGTTAAATATGTAGGAAAAATTAATGAAAAGTACAAATACTATATACTTTACAAAACATTTCTGAAAAAAAAATAAAGACCTAAATAAGTGGAATGATATACCTAATCAAGGTTGGAAGGTTTACTTTATTAAGATGGTAATTCTCACCAAACTCTAAACGCTTCTTACAATCAAAATACCAAAAGATTTTTCTCCTGGAAACTTAACAAGCTTATTATAAAGTACATATGGTAATGCAAGGGGTACATATTTAGCAAAACAATTTTGGATAAGAATGATGTTGGAGGTTATCAAATACTTGATTACAAGGTTTATTTTATAGCTACTTTATTCCAGCAACTGCTGTAGTGGCATACAAATAGATAAGTCAATAAAGTAGAATAAAGTCCAAAAGTAAATCCACAATATGGTTAATATACATTTGACTTCTTACAAAAATGTCAATCCAACTAAGTGAGGGAAGAAAAGTTTTTACAACAAATGGTTCTGAAATAACTAGATTATATATGTGAAAAAATATGTTTTAAAAAAATGACCATTAACCCTTACCTTAAATCATAAATGGAATTTAACTTGAAATGGAACATAGACCTAAATGTAAATGCCCAAGGGTGTTAAGTTTCTTTAACAAAACCCATAAGAGAAAATATTTGAGTCCTTGTGGTGAGTAAAGATATCTTGGGTTTTAAAAAGTGCAAATACAGAAGAAAAATAAATTACATCTCATGAAAATTAAAATTTTCTGATATTTTGAAAGACACTTAAAAACGAAAAAGGCAAGCTATCAATTGGGAAAAACATTTGCAACACATATAACTTAAAAAAGACTTAACCAACATACTCATATATAAGGTTGCCAGCAGCCAAGTAAGAAATGGACACATGTCTAAGTATGTGACTTTATTACTCAGCAGGAGAATACAAAAGAAAACTATTCTTTTATGGCTTTAAATGTAAAACATTTTATTACATTTAAATTAAAATTTGGGCAGCATGATCATAACCTTTTGGGAGCATGTGTAGTGATTCTGAAGAGCATTAGGGAGGCTTCTGAGCTGCTGGTAGTGTTCTGTTCTTGGATCTGGATTTTGGGTGCATGAGTGTTTTTAATTAAAATGAAGGTGAAATTGGCAGTGATATTGGCAAAATTTTAAATGTCTGAAAACATTAAGCTTTCTTGAGGATACGGAGCCATACAAACTCTAATCTACTTCTAACATTAGCATAATATGTTGCAACCACTTGTGAATAATACAGTTTTATATACTTAGAAAGGTGAACATATGCATTTCCACTCTTTGATATATACACCATGGAAGTCTTGCATATGAGCACCTGGGTCAGGTTCAAGGATGCTTATAGTGCCACTGTGAGTGAAAGCAAAAATCTGTGAACAATACAAATAATTATCAACAGTGTAAGGGACAAAGAGGTAGTGGTTTATTTATCAGATGAATACAATATAGCAGTGAGAATGAGTAAACTGTCAATGTAGATGAAATGGAAAGGTTATTTTGCAGAATGTCCCCCCCAAATATATGCAATATTTTCTTTTTCTACAGTATAGAAAGATGCAGATGTAAATGCTTTATTTAGAGACTCATTCTTAAGTTTAAATAAACTAAATAAAAGCGAAGTCATTATCATTAGTAAGGAATGGGATCAAAGGAGGAGCACATAAGGTGCTTCTAGGTTCCTCAAGTATATAGGCTTTAAATCTGGAGACTTTTGGTTGTTTCTCATGGATGTCATGAAGATGGCTTCCATATTTTGCAAGACCTTGAGTTTAGATATATCTAAGATCACTTTCTACTCAAAGCCTGTCAGCAGAGAAATGATTGAAATAGTTCCAGTTTATATTTAGCCCTGAAATTATAAAAATCACTTCTTTATACGTTTTATAACTTGTCTAATTCAGACTGGATTTTTTTCTCTTTTTTGAGGTGGGGTTCCAAATTGTCTTAGAACCTTGAATAAAAGTCTTTGTGCTAATTAACAGTGAATTACTTTTCTTTCAGATACAAAGGTCCGCTTCTTTGGGAGCATCACAGATTTCACAGAAAGTGATTCCTCTATGGGAACTTAAATGTGTTGAAGATGGTAAAATGAAACGGCTTTAGAAAATTTTCCTTATTACAAATATCTTACGGAAATAATTTTTATTTTGAAACCATATTAAAATTTTCAGGCAATAGTAGATATTTGCATGTTTTCCACAAATTTTACTAAAATTCCCTTAAAGCAGTATAATTTGGATGTTCCTTAAAGTTACCTTTATAGTGAGACTTTGGTACATAAAAGTTAAGCTCAGTTACAAGGATCGCTAGTAATTTATTCGTCTTAATCCTGCTGTGAGCTAATTCATGTGATAGTTGTTTTGGAGAATTTTATTATTATAAGTTTATTTTTACTTTATATATTTTCCTTTTTTGTTTTTTTTTGCTATTAAAGGAATAAAATCAAGTCAATATATATTTACACATGAAAACTTGTTAAATATTTTGACATCATCAAATAGATGCTTTTTCTTGGCCACATTAGAATGAAAAATAAATATATTTTTCAGTTTTTAAGACTTTTAAAGTTGCAAAATATTAAATAACAAAAATTTTCATGTTGATTGTCATTTTTCTAGAGAATGTTTTCCTTTGTGTGTGGTGACCAGGGTAGAGATGGGAGGGGAGGGTGGAGGTATGGTTTGTGAGATCTCTACCCTAAATTTGATCTTAGGCTATTAGAGGTATACTTCAGCTGGTTTTAGTTTCCTTTAAGCCTTCTTTTAATGGTTTTACTAGTTTTTGACTTTTTTAAAAATAGCAAGTTCTAGAAATTTATCATATATGTATTTACATATGTATGTATATGAAGTAGTACTCCATCTCAGTTTCTTCATTCAAACTTCAGGACCTGCCTTCTTTTAATATTGCAGAGTGTATGCCAAGGTCCTTTTCTGCTCTCCAGTTACAGGGAACATATTAATGTGTTCCTTTGATTTTTCATGATGTGGTAACCATTGGCATTGTCATTTGCTATAAAATTTTCTTTAACCATTTTTAGATAGACCAATGATTTTAGAAGGTGATGTTCATTAAGGTAGAGATTACATATTATAAATTTCAACACTTTTTAAAAATCAAGACTGTTATTTGTTCAGACATAATCTCTAAATTTTTTAAAGATTTATTTTCTCATCTTTATATTAAACTTTTGAAAGAGACCGTTCTTGGTGTTTTATTCATATTTACTTCAGAAAAATTATAAATGTTATTAAATAAATCCTTTTGGTTATTGATTTAAATAATGTTCTTTGATATTTAGATTCAGAGGAGGAATTTTATGATGCACCATGTAGTCCCTTGGAAGAACCTTTTCAGCCAACAACTAAAGTTAAAAGTTGTCAACAAAAAGAGTTTCAAAAGCTGGATTATTCAAAAAATATAATTCAGTATAAAATAAGATTTGAAGTACCAGAGGTATGTACCATTGTAAAATTGATACGGTTTATTTAAATTGCTTATTATTTCTGTTATTTACAGCTTACTTTTATAGTGTCATTACTAATAGACATTGTTGCTTTCATCCTATTTAAACTGAATCCAGATGTTATTGTCTTGTTTTTCCCTTTGTTTTCTTTGTGTGTATTGTTTATTTGCTTATAAAGTCTTTTCTACATTTTTAATACATATCATTTGTATCATATGTATACCTCATATATCTGTAAATCACTGTCATCCACATAAGCAGTTCTTTGATTTAATAATAAGTTTCTTTTTTTCTTTCTTCTCTAGGTATCAATTCAGTTTTATCACCTTGTTGAAAATTGTGAACTATCTGTGGTAGAAATTGTTGTCCTAGGGTTGGGCACAGAAGTAGAGCTTAGAACATTTGATTTGAAAGCCAGTGCCTTTTTGAAAGAATTCTGCTTAAAATGCCCGGAGTACTTGGGTAAGAATCTGTGTTTTAAAATAAACAGTTTTATTGTTTGGCTGCCTACTGTAGAGTTTTAAATTCTCTAGGCATTAAGTAAGTACATTTGCTAAAACATTCTCAGAAACACATTATGAATTAGTTTTTAACTTTTATACTTGGGAATCTAGGTAGACCAGAGAGAAAAGGAAGATACA
The DNA here is from genome assembly GCF_987537825.1 of Furipterus horrens. Lineage (NCBI taxonomy): Eukaryota > Metazoa > Chordata > Mammalia > Chiroptera > Furipteridae > Furipterus > Furipterus horrens. The sequence continues at coordinate 162,599,817 of NW_028327174.1, forward strand.
TTTTTTATTATGGAAAATAAAATAGTCATGGTTTAATTTTAAATTCGTTTAACTGAATTCTTCAACACTGAATTTATTTCCTATTGCTATTGTAACAGTTTATCACAGGCTTAGTGTCTTAAAACAATACCAGTTTATTACCTTAAATGTCTTTAGCTCAGAAGCCTTACATAGTCTCAGCAGGCAGAAATCAAGATGTCAAGAGAGTAGTTCCTTTTTGGAGCGTGTAAGGGAAGATTAATATCTTTTTTTCACTCAGACATTGACAGAATTCAGTTCCATGTGGTTTAAGTGTGTTTTCCTGCTAATTATTAGGTAAGGGCTGTCCTTAGCTGCTAGAGGAATCTCTGGGTTCTTGCACATAGTCCCCTATATCTCATAGGGTACTAGATCCTTCTTATGCTGTCATCTGTCTAACCTATTCTTTTGCCTTCTCATTCCACTATTAAAAACTGAGATAATTAGATTGGGCATATGTGGACGATCCAGGATAACTTTCCCTTTACCTCTGTAAAGTCCATTTTGTCGTATGAGAGAAGATATTTTCAGGTTTTGGGGATTAGAGCATGGACATCCTTGGAGTGGGGGAGCATTATTCTGCCTACCACAAACACTTTTTGTCCCATCATCATAATGGATAAATTGTATGATACCTTAGAAAATATTTACATTTGCTGTATTAGGCATTTAGGAGAGTATTATTTGTATTTCCTCGTCTTACAATTATGGTTTTTTTCTTGAAAGATAATTCTGAATGGTTGATGGAATGATCAAGACAAACTTTTTATTTCCAATTTGGATGCCTTTTAAGCTTCTTTTTCTTTACTAATTTTTCTGGCAATGACTTCTAATACCATTTCAATAAAATGGTGAGAGTAAGCATCCTTGTCCTGTTTCTGATCTTAGAGGAAAAGCTTTTAGCTTTTCACCATTGAGTATGATCATTTTTTTTTAATGTTTTTTATTGATTATATTGTTACAACAGTTCCAATTTTCTCCCCCTTGTTCCCCTCCACCCAGCACCCCCTCCCCCAGCAATCCCCCCCAAGTCCATACCCCTGGTTCGTAAAAATTAACTATCCCCCCCCCTCTCAAATATTAGGACCCTTTGTAATCTTGTAAAGGACAATGGGCGAAGGTCTCAAGCTCCTCTAGCTGCTTCAAGCTGGACATGGTCGTCGTCCTACCTACCCTTGGGTCCAGAAATCCCTAATAAGAGTGGGGGTGTGGAGGGGAGGGTGGCCTTCCCACATGGGGAAGGATCGTGCAGACTCCAGGTCAGTTGGCTGTCTCCGGTCAACGGCGTGCTTGGTTTAACAGGCTGGTGTCCTTGTTGTGTTCTGGGGGCAACAGATTTGGCGAAAAGGGTTAAAAGACATCATTCAATCCATAACTACTAGATGACAAAAGGCAGGGATTAATTTTTCAATGTTCCATATTAGGGAAAAAAAAAAAAAAAAAGCTTCTTTGTAAGAAGGTGTGCTAGGCACATCTCGCCTGTCCAAAACCCTTTTGCCCATTATACTTAGTTTGGGCTGAGGTAAATAGTTTAGGTTTTTCCCCCTCTCAGACCTCTGGGCCTTTTCTGTCCAAGCCATTAGGATAGAAAAGAGAAACCCGTTTTAAAGTGAAGCCCACAGACCACCCCATTCTTCCCCAACCCAGCCATTTAGTTCAGCCAAACCGTTGAGTCTCAGGAGGCAGCGCTGCAGAGAGGATTAAGTGAGGCTTATGCGTGCAGATAATCACTCAGGTAATGCGATCATTGGCTTATGTCCTTTGAAAACAAAAAACACGTGTTAATTTATGTAACATAACCCGCAAACAAGTCTCTAAATCTGGAGAAGAAACTTTTAAGACGGTTAGTTGCCCTGTTTTATACTCTACTACTGATCATTGTGATTTTCCTTGAGTAATAATTTTTCTCCCTAAGGTTACCCTCCTTGTCTTTAAAGGGACTACATTAAGTCCATTTTTAATTTATCCTGTTCGTTTGCATAAACATAACAAGAGCAGCAAATGATCACTTATGATCTTTAGTTCTGCTTTGCTGGAACTTACCCAAGGAATATTCGGGGTGACCTTCAGTCTGTTCTTCAGGGCACAGAAGCTGTGCCACATATCTGGCATTCATCCTTGCCTGTACACACCTGTTTTTTCCAAGTCTTTCTGGTCTTTCCTTGTGCCTTAAGGTCCCTTCTAGCCATCTTTCAGGAAAACAACCTTCGTTCCTTCCCTGGAAAGATTGCTGTGGACCGCACAACCAACCATGGTACCAGGCCTTTTATCTCACGGGCTTTTATTACCTTTGAAAGTCATTCCCAGTTCCTCAGGGCTTTCTGGTAACAATCTGAGCCCAAGTATGTTTCCTTTAGGCTTGACATTCCAGTCAAAGACTTGGTCAAAAAAAAAAAAAAAAAGAACCTCTGTTGACAACTGGTCTTATTAGTTCTATGCAAAGGAACTTATGTCATTACTTACTTGTTTAGAATGCCAAACTCTGGAGGGATCAAATAGGGAGAAAAATATACAACGTGAAGGAAAATCTTTGTCCTAATATTCACTGAACTGGCATTTCCATTCTTCATATTTTCATTTTTCCCCCACTAAAAAATTTTTGTTTGTTTTTCCATTACAGTTGTCTCACTTTTTTAGCCCTCTTGTTTCCCTGCACCCTGTCCCTCCCCTCCCCCACATTTAGTCCCCACTCAGTTGCACCTGTCTGTGGGTCATTCATATATATATATATATTTTTTTTAACTTAACCCATCCCCTTACACCTTTCTTTTCCTCCCCCCCGCCCCCCTTGTTACTGTTAGTCTACTTCTTGTTTACATACCTCTGGTTCAATTTTGCTCATTTGTTTGTGTTGTTCATTAGTTTCCTGTAATAGGTGACAGCATAAGGTATTTTTCTTTTGTTGCCTGGCTTATTTCACTAAGCATAATTTTCTCTAGTTCCATCCATGTTGTTGCAAATGGTAGAAGTTCCTTCTTTCTTTCTGCTGAGTAGTATTCCATTGTGTAGATGTACCACAGTTTTTTGATCCACTCATCTACAGATGGGCATTTAGGTTGTTTCCAGCACTTGGCTATTGTAAATAGTGCTGCTATGGACATTGGAGTGAATAGGTTCTTTTGAATTGGTGTTTCGGGATTTTTTGGATATAATCCTAGCAATGGAATTGCTGGTTCAAAAGGCAGTTCCATTTTTAGTTTTTTAAGGAAATGCCAAACTGTTTTCCACAGTGGCTGCACCAATCTGCATTCCCACCAGCAATGCACCAGGGTTCCCGTTTCTCTGCATCCTCTCCAGCACAAGTTGTTTGTTGATTTGTTGATGATTGCCATTTTGACTGGTGTGAGGTGGTATCTCATTGTGGTTTTAATTTGCATCTCTCTGATGGCTAGTGATGTTGAGCATACTTTCATATGTCTATGGGCCCTCTGTATGTCTTCTTTGGAGAAGTGTTTGTTCAGGTCCTTTGCCCATTTTTTAATTGGGTTGTCTGTCTTCTTGGTGTTGAGTCGTATGAGTTCTTTATATATTTTGGAGATCAATCCCTTGTCTGAGATGTCATTGGCGAATATATTTTCCCATATAGTTGGTTTCCTTGGCATCTTGCTGATGTTTTCTTTAGCTGAGCAGAAACTTTTTAGTTTGATGTAGTCCCATTTGTTTATTCTTTCCTTTATTTCCCTTGCCTTAGGAGATATATCAGTGAAAATGTTGCTACGTGGGATATCTGAAATTTTCCTGCCTATTTTTTCCTCTAGGACTTTTATGGTGTCACGGCTTACATTTAAGTCTTTGATCCATTTTGAGTTTATTCTGGTGTATGGTGTGAGCTGGTGGTCTAGTTTCATTTTTTTGCATGTCCCTGTCCAGTTCTCCCAACACCATTTGTTGAAGAGGCTCTTTTCACTCCATTTGATGTTCTTTCCCCCTTTGTCAAATATTAGTTGACCATATGAACCTGGGCTTATTTCTGGGCTCTCTATTCTGTTCCATTGATCTATATGTCTGTTTTTATGCCAGTACCAGACTGTTTTGATTACCGTGGCCTTGTAGTATAGTTTGATATCGGGTATTGTGATTCCTCCTACTGTGTTCTGCCTCAAAATTGCTGTGGCTATTCGGGCTCTTTTTTGGTTCCATATAAATTTTTGAAGTATTTGTTCTAGGTCTGTGAAATATGTTGCTGGTATTTTAATAGGGATTGCATTGAATCTATAAATTGCTTTGGGTAGTATGGACATTTTAATGATGTTGATTCTTCCCATCCATGAGCATGGTATACGCTTCCATTTATTTGTATCTTCTTTAATTTCTTTCTTCAGTGTTATGTAGTTTTCTGTGTACAGGTCTTTTACCTCTTTGGTTAAGTTTATTCCTAGGTATTTTATTTTTCTTGTTGCTATGGTAAATGGGGTTTTTCTTTCAGTTTCTATCTCTGAGTTTTTATTGTTGGTGTATAAAAATGCCTTCGATTTCTTAATATTGACTTTGTATCCTGCTATTTTGCCGAATTCACTTATTAGATTGAGTAGTTTTTTTGTGGAGTCTAAAGGATTTTCTATGTACACTATCATGTCGTCTGCAAATAATGACAGTTTTACTTCCTCTTTTCCAATTTGGATGCCTTTTATTTCTCTTTCTTGTCTGATTGCTGTGGCTAGAACTTCCAAGACTATGTTGAATAGGAGTGGAGAGAGCGGACATCCTTGTCTTGTTCCTGATCTCAGGGGGAATGCTCTCAGTTTTTGCCCATTGAGTATGATGTTGGTTTCAGGTTTCTCATATATGGCCTTTATTATGTTGAGGTATGCTCCCTCTATTCCCATTTTGCTGAGAGTTTTTATCATAAATGGGTGTTGTACTTTATCAAATGCTTTTTCCGCATCTATTGATATGATCATGTGGTTTTTGTCTTTCATTTTGTTTATGTGGTGTATCACGTTTATTGATTTGCGAATATTAAACCATCCTTGCATCCCTGGGATGAATCCTACTTGATCGTGGTGTATGATCTTTCTAATGTGTTGCTGGATCCGGTTTGCCAATATTTTGTTGAGGATTTTAGCATCTATGTTCATCAGCGATATTGGTCTGTAGTTTTCTTTCTTTGTTGTGTCTTGACCTGGTTTTGGAATTAGGGTTATACTGGCTTCATAGAACGAGTTTGGGAGTCTTCCCTCTTCTTGTATCTTTTGGAATAGTCTGAGGAGGATAGGAGTTAGTTCTTTCCTAAATGTTTTGTAGAATTCACTTGTGAAGCCATCTGGTCCTGGGCTTTTGTGTGCTGGGAGTTTTTTGATTACTGCTTCAATTTTGCTAGCTGTTATTGGTCTATTCAGACTTCCTGCTTCTTCTTGATTCAGTTTGGGCAGACTATAGTTTTCCAGGAATCTGTCCATTTCCTCTAGGTTGTCAAATTTCTTGCCATACAGTTGTTCGTAATAATTTCTTATAATTCTTTGTATTTCTGTGGTATCAGTTGTGATTTCTCCTCTTTCATTTCTGATTTTATTTATTTGGGTTCTCTCTCTTTTTTTCTTGATGAGCCTGGCTAAAGGCTTGTCAATTTTGTTTATCTTTTCAAAGAACCAGCTCCTACTCTTGTTGATCTTTTGAATTGTTACTTTAGACTCTATATCATTTAATTCTGCTCTGATCTTGATGATTTCCTTCCTTCTACTTGATCTGGGTTTTGCTTGTTGTTCTTCCTCTAGTTCTTGTAGCTGTAGGGTTAAATTTTTTATTAGAGATTCTTCTAGCTTTTTTAGGTAGGCTTGTATTGCTATGAACTTTCCTCTTAAGACTGCTTTCGCTGTATCCCATAGGTTTTGGGTTGTTGTGTGTTCATTATCATTGGTTTCCAGGAACTTTTTGATTTCTTCCTTGATGTCATTGTTAACCCATTCATTATTTAATAGCATGTTATTCATTCTCCATGAGTTTGAATGTTTTTGAGTTTTTTCCTTGAGGTTGATTTCCAATTTTAAGGCATTGTGATCTGAGAAGATGCTTGATATAATTTCAATTTTCTTGAATTTATTGAGGCTTGTTTTGTGTCCTACCATGTGGTCTATCTTTGAAAATGTTCCATGTGCACTTGAGAAATATGTATATTTTGCTTCTTTGGGGTGTAAACTTCTATATATATCGACTAAGTCCATTTGATCTAAAGTGTTGTTCAGTGCCTCAATATCTTTGGTGTTTCTTTGCTTTGAAGATCTGTCCATTGTTGACAATGGGGTGTTAAAGTCCCCTACGATGAGTGTGTTGCTGCCTATATCTTTCTTGGAGTCTTTCAAAATTTTCCTTACATATTTGGGTGCTCCTAAGTTGGGTGCATATATATTTATAAGGGTTATATCTTCTTGATGGATTTTTCCCTTAAGTATTATGAAATGCCCTTCTTTGTCTCTTTTTATGGACTTTGCTGTGAAATCTGTTTTGTCTGATATAAGTATTGCTACCCCGGCTTTTTTTTCATGTCCATTTGCTTGGAATACATTTTTCCATCCCTTTACTTTCAGTCTGTGTAGATCTTTTGTTCTAAGGTGGGTCTCTTGTAGACAGCATATATGTGGGTCATTCTTTCTAATCCATTCAGCTACCCTATGTCTTTTAATTGGAGCGTTTAATCCATTTACGTTTAAGGTTATTACTGATAAGTACTTATTCATTGTCATTTTCCCCCTTTGTACTTGTGTTCTTCTCTGTTTCTCTCTGTTTCTTTATCTTCTTAGAGCAGACCCTTTAGCATCTCTTGCATTGCTGGTTTGGTGGAGATGTATTCTTTTAGTCTTCCTTTGTCTGAGAAACTCCTTATTTCGCCTTCCATTTTGAATGAGAGCCTTGCTGGGTAGAGTATTCTTGGTTGTAGGCCTTTGTTTTTCATTGCTTGGAATATTTTTTGCCATTCCCTTCTGGCTTGTAGTGTTTCTGCTGAGAAATCTGAGGATAGCCTTATTGGAGCTCCCTTGTATGTTATTAGTTGTTTCCCTCTTGCTGCTTTTAGGATTCTCTCTTTGTCTTTGGATGTTGCCATTTTAATTATGATGTATCTTGAGGTGGGCCTGTTGGGGTTTATCTTCATTGGGACCCTCTGTGCCTCCTGGATTTGCGTGACTCTTTCTCTCCTCATGTGAGGGAAGTTTTCTGTCATTAGTTTTTCAAAGAGGTTTTCTATCCCTTGCTCTTCTTCTTCTCCTTCTGGAATTCCAATGATACGGATATTGTTACGTTTCATGTTGTCCTGCAGCTGTCTTAGAACCTCTTCAGTCTTGTTCAGTCTTTTTTCATTTTGTTGCATTGTCTGGGAGTTTTTGTGTACGTTGTCCTCCAGCTCGCTGATCCGATCTTCTGCTTTCTCTAGCCTGCTTTTAATTCCTTCTACTGTGTTCTTCAATTCAGAGATTGTATTCTTCATTTCCTCCTGGCTCTTATTGATAGCTTCCATGTCCTTTTTGATGCTGGTATAATTCTCAGTAAGTTCCTTATAGTTCTTCTGGAGTTCACTGTAGTTTTTCTGGAGTTCTTTGTAGTTTCCGCTGAGCTCATTTAGCTTCTCCATAAACCATGTTTTAAATTCTGTATCTGATATTTTGCTCCCCTCTATTTCATTTAGCACTCTTTCTGGGGATTCTACCTTTCCTTTTGATGGGGGGTTGTTTCTCTGTCTCCCCATTTTTGTGATTCCTTTTGTTTGTTGGTGCTTCTTGGAATGATCAGTTCTTCCTGGATCTGCCTCTGGTAGCGTCAGATCATGTACCAGACTGGCCCTAGGCAGCCTGTTGGAGACTTCCAGGGATCTACTACCTTTGTCTCTCTTCTTTAGTTGTTACTATACTCAATCTGTGATCAGCCGTCAGGCTTAAGGACCGTGGGTGTGGCAACTTAATTCCTGTAGGCAGGGCTTTTATTTCCCCTTAGTATGACACCACTTGGAGGGGGATGGTCTGTCTGCTGTACTGGGGCTGAGTCAGCACTGGCTGGTCCTGGGAGGGGTTTAGTGTAGCTTCCACTTACTCCTCCGCCCTCCTGGATCTCCGTCTGTGTTGTCCTTGATGATATTTCTTTAATCTGTCTGGTTGTATTTCAGCTACTTTTTGGTGGATCTTTTTCTCTGGTTAGTTGATTGAGAGTCACTCTGCCCACCTTGTCTTGAGATCTTTTGTGAAGGTGCTGCTAAATCATAATTACACAACCCAGGCAAGAAACCCACACCCTCCAATGTCTCCCCCAAATACAATCCCACTATAGGCTGCAAATGAGCCCGTGTTAATATACTTGTGGAGATACTGGGACTCTTATTTCGTAGGAGAAACAGAAAGGAGTTGTTTTAAATGAAGGAAGGGTAATTTTTGAGCTGGAAGTTGATAGAGTATTAATATTAGCAATTGGGATCAAGGTTATGTAAGAGAGCAGTTAACACTTACACTGTCTGTTTGAAAAGGAGGGGAGGGTTACAGTGTGGAGTGTGAAAGTTGAAGTGTATAGTATTAGGATTATATAATCGGTATATACTATATGATTAGCGTGGGATGTAGGGTAGACACAACAGACATCCAGGTAGACAGACAGCCAGAAATTGAAAGAGAGGGCTGGGGAGGTTAGAAGGTCAGAAATAGATTGAGAGAGAATTTTTTAAGGATAAAAATACATAGTAGAAAATAGCAAGACAGGAAGGGAGAGAGGAAAGAGAGAGAGAAAGTAGAGAAGAGAAGGGTAGGAGAGAGAACAAAAGAAGAAGGGGAGGTAGAAGAGAGGGGACTGGATTAAAATTCTTTTTTAAATTATATGTTATAAAAAAGATTAGGAGATTAAAACATGATATAAAGTTGCAAGATAGAGAGAAAAGGTGATTAGAGAGAGAGAGGAATAGGAGATAGGAAAGCAAGAGGATTTGGGAGGAAAAGAGCTCAGAGGAGGGAAGGAAATCAGGAGGAAGAGGAGATATTAGGGAGGGGAGGATTGAAATTGAAGAGTTGGCAAAAGATAGGATGAAGGAGAGAAATACAAGAGGTAGGGAAAGAAGTGGGGGGATGGGGTAGAAAAAGAGAAGGGGTAAGAATGGGAGAGTAAAGGGAGAGGGGGATAGATTAGAATTATAATTTGAATATTAAGAGATTAGAATATAAAGTGTAATAGGGAGAGAGAGAGATTATGTATAGGGAGAGAAGGAAAATAAGGACAAGAGATGAAAGAAAAATGAATGTAGACTGAAGGGGGACAAAATAAAGAAAGAAATTTAATAAAGTTGAAGGTGCGTAGCGCAGAGAAAGGAGAGGGTGAGAAAGGGAGAGAACTTAAAATTATAAAATTAGCTGAGAATAGGATGCAGGGGAGAATGCTAAGGGGAGAGAAGAGGGGGAAGGGGAGGGGAGAAAAGGACCGAGAATAAGAAGGGACTGACGGTAGGGGTAGTTAGAGAGAGAGTGAGAGATAAAAGAATGAGGATTTTAACTCAATTCAACTTTTATGCACAGTCTCTGGGTATTTTTGGTTTGTTTGTTTTTTGGTTTTTCCTTGCTTCCTTCCTGAGTCCGCTCCTATTCAAAATTCCATGAGTTTCAAATCTTTTCTGGTTGGTTGGCTGGCTGTGGGAGGGTTCTGCTTGATTCTGGGGTTGCTAGTCTTTTTTTCGTGGGCCTACCACCGCTCTGCTGTGATCTGCGTTTAGCTGTCCCCCCCTGAGGCACCCTCAGCCCTCCTCAGGCTTGTCCAGCTACTCCTTCCCCCTGTTGGTCCAGCCTGTGCCTGCCAGCACTCCCCGCCCTGCCTCCAGTCCTGTCTCTATTCCCCGGCTACAGCTTCTGCTCTCTTCCCTGTCTATATGCCTGCGCACCCTACCTCTCTCCCTGTCTCAAGATCATCCCTTTGTTCTGCAGGACTCTGGCACAGTCAGTCAAAGTGCCGGGCCCAGTGGCCCTTTCCTGCCCAGGGCCTCTCCCCTAGTCTGGAGCTTTGCAGTGGCTTTCCTGCCTGTGCTCTTCTCCTTGCCCCAAAACTTTCTCTATTCCGAGCTACCGCTTCTGCTGGCTTCCCTGTCTATCGGCCTGCGCGCTCTATCTTTCTTCCCGCCCCAGCACCGTCCCTTTGTTCTGTGGGACTCTAGTGTGGTCGGTCAGCGCAGCACTCTCCTTCCCCGGAGCTCTCTGCCGGTCTGGAGCTTCGCAGCAGCCCTTCCCTGTGGGCCCTTCTCCCCGCCCTAAAACCGTCTCCCCTCCAGAACCTCCGCCTCTGCTCTCTTCCCTACTTACACACCCTGCACGTCCTATTTCTCTCTTAGCCCCAAACCTGCCTTTTGTTCTGTGGGATTCTAGCGCAACTAAAGAGCAAACACTGATTTCAAGAACACAGTTCTCCCCCGGTCCGGAGTTCCGCAGCAGCTTTTCTGTGCGGCCCGTCTCCTAGCCCCAAAACTGCTCCTTTGTTCTGTAGGGCCCTAGCGCAAGTGCTGGGCGCGCCCGGGATGCCGAGCTTTCCGTCGGAGGTTGCAGCTGAGGATGTTTCTCTCTAGACTCAGGTCACACAGTCTCTCCCAGTCCTGGTTGTTCACTGTTCTCTCCCTCCTCTGGCTTTTTCGGCCAAATCTTCTCCGTAGCTCCCTGCAAGAATTCACTCCCGGCTAGTGAGCTCTCCGGCTTGATACTGCAAACGCACGGAGTCTCAGAATGACTCAGCCTGCAGTTTGTGATAAACCCCTCCACCCCCCTCCACGCTGCTCCCACGATCTCCTCCCCGTTCACGTTATCAGATATTCCCACTCACTCAGTCATTCCTCCCCGAGTTTGTTCCTCCTGGATTGTCTCCTTAACAGGAGCGAGCTGAGAACACTGTTCCTACTCCGCGGCCATCTTGGTCCCCCCCTTGAGTATGATCTTAAATGTGGTCATGCCATACATGGCAGTTATGATGTGGAGGTATGTTTTCTCTGTACTCAACACTGTTAAGGGTTTTTGCCATAAATAGATATTGAATTTTGTCATGTGTTTTTTCTGCTTCTGTTGAGATTTTTGTGATTTTTATCGTTTATTTTGTTAATGTGGTATATCACATTGATTGATTCGCAAATATTGAACCATCTTTATATCCTTGGAATGAATCCTCCTTGATCATGGTGTATGATCCTCTTAATGTATTGTTCTATTCGCTTTGCAAATATTTTGGTGAGGATTTTTGCATCAGTGTTTATCAGGGGTACTGCTATAATTATTATTTCTTGTGGCATCCTTGTGTGGTTTTGGTCTCTTAAAATGAATTTGAAAGTGTTTCCCCCTATTCTGTTTCTTTGAAAAGTTTGAGAAGTATTTGATACTAATTCTTCTCTGATATTTGTTAGATTTCACCAATGAAGTCAATTGGTACTATGATTTTGTTTGTTGGAAGGTGTTTCACTGCTGATTGAATTTCCTTATTAGTAATTGGTTTACGTACTCAAATTTTCTGTTTCTTGATGATTCAGTCTTGAAAGGTTGTATGTTTTTAGGAATTTATCAATTCTTCTAGGTGTCCAGTGCAGTGACTTATAACTTTTCATAGTAATCTCATGATCCTTTGTATTTATGAGTTACCTGTTATAGTGTCTCCTCTTTCATTTCTGATTTTATTTGAGTCCTTTCTTCTTGGCGAATCTATTAGAGCTAAAGGTTTGTCTATTTTATCTTTTCAACGAACCAGCTTTAGTTTTATGATCTTTTCTATTGTCTTTTACACTTCATTTAATCTGATATTTTTTATCTCTTTTATTATACTAATTTTCGGTTTCATTTCTACTTTTTCTGATTCTTCAAGGTGTAAAACTAGGTAGCTTACTTGAGATTTATCTTGTTCCTTGATGTAGGTGCTTTTCACTATAAACTACTCCCTTAGAACTGCTTGCTGCATCCCATAAATTATTGTATTTCCATTTTTGTTTGTTTCAAGGTATTGTTAAAATTTTCTCTTTTGATTTCTTCATTCACCAAATACTAAAACTATCATTTTTACATATATTGTATATTTTAAAAAACCCCACAGTCTCCACCAAAAAAACTTAGAATAGGCAAAATCAATAAAGTTGCAGGATATTAAATCAATATACAGAAATCTGTTGTGTTTCTATACATTAACAAAGAACACTAGAAAGAGAAATAAATAATCCCATTTACAATTACATCAAAAAGAATAAAATACTTAGGAATAAATTTAACCAAGGAGATAAAAGAATTGTACATTGAAAACTATAAGACATTGATGAAAAGAAATTGAGGAAGACACAAATAAATGAAAAAATATTTTGTGCTCATTGGAAAATTTAATATTGTTAAAATGTTCATACTACCCAAAGCAATCTACAGATTCAGTGAAAATGCTATAAAAATTCCAGTGACATTTTTTTCACAGAAATAGAAAAAATTCTAAAATTTGTATGGAACGACAAACGATCCCAAGTGGCGAAAGCAATCATGAGAAAGAAGATCAAAACTGAAGGCATCATGCTCCTTGATGTCAAACTACATTATAAAGCTATAACAATCAAAACAACATGGTACTGCCAAATAAATGGTATAGATCAATGGAACATAATAGAGAGCCCAAAAGTAAACTTACACACTTATGGTCAATTAACCTATGACAAAGGAGTCAAGAATATACACCTGAAAAGGACAGTTTCTTCAATAAATGGTATTAGGAAACTGGCCAAACACAGTGAAACCAGACTAGTATCTTACAGCATATACAGGTTTGTCAAGAAAAAGTCCAGCCATTGTTACTATAACAAGAATGGTTTGTGCAACATTGATGTAACCTGGCAGCCAAGCAGAGTCGACTGGAATGCACATGCATGGACAATGATGACTTCACTGTACTAGTCAGTGGAGGTAGTAGATATACACCATTGAGTGAGTGTGTGTACAATGTGGCCATCACATTCAAAATGACCAAGTGAGTAGAGCAATGAATCTGCATCAAATTTTGTGTAAGCCGGAACATTCCTCCATGGAAAGTATTCAGATGATTTAGAAGGCTTTTGGGGATGATGCAATGGGGCATTGCAAATAAAAGTGTGGCACAAATGCTTCAAAGGTGTTCAAGAATCTTTGGAAAGTGATCCACATTCTGGAAGGCCTGCAACAAGCAGAACACCTGAGAACATTGAATGTGTACGGGCTGCGATCAAGAAAGATTGGCGACTGACAGTGTGAGAACTAGGAGCTGATCTGGGGATTCCAAAAACTACTGCGTCTGAGATTTTGATGCAGGATCTTGTCATGAAACGTGTCATGGCAAAATTCATTACACATCTTCTGCTACCAGAGCAGAAGTAACATCATTCTGCAGTTGCTAATGATTTAATTTAATTTAAACCACTGCCAATGAACCAATTTCTTCAAGAAGGTGATAGCTGGAGATGAATCATGGGTCTATGGCTGTGATCCAAAACGAAGGCCCAGTCACCCAATGGAAATCACCTGGTTCTCCACACCCTAAGGAAGCATGGCAAACTCACAGCAAGATCAAGACCATGACCATGTTAACTGTGTTTTTTGATTGGGAAGGTACTGTCCATCATGAGTATGACCCTCCAGGCCAAACAATTAATAAGGAGTACTACCTCAATGTTCTTAATGAATTGAGAGATGCAATATGACCACAACAGCCCCAGCTATAGGCAACTGATGATTGGCAGCTTCATCATGCCAATGTGCCTGCTCATGCATCGTGTCTCCTGCAGAGTCTTATGGCAAAACATCAAATCACTGAGTTGACTCAGCCCACCTACAGCCCAGATTTGGCATCCTGTGACTTTTGGCTTTTTCCAAAACTAAAATCACCTTTGAAAGGGAAGAGATTTCATACCGTCGGTGAGATTCAGGAAAATATGAGGGGCCAGCTGATGGCAATTTTGCAGTGTTTTGAACAGTCGAAGAGACACTGGGGGAACTGTGTGAGGTCCCAAGGCACCTACTTTAAAGGAGACTGAGGCGTCATTGTCCTATGTGCAATATTTATTATATCTTCTTCAATAAGTGTTTCTTTTTCATATCACATGGTTTGATACTTTCTGGACAGACCTCGTACAAAAATTTAACTCCAAAGGGACTAAAACTTGAATGTAAGAGTTAAAATCATAAAACTTCTGGAAGAAAACATGGTGGTAGGCTTCTTGACATTGGTCTTAGTGATGATTTTTTAAAAATCTGACTTCAGAACCAAAGGTGACAAAACTAAAAATAACCAAAGTGGGAGTACATTAAACTGAAAAACTTCTGCACAGCAATGGAAATGATCACTAAATGAAATGGCAACCTTCTGAAAAAGAGAAAATGCCATTTACATATCTGAGAAGGAGTTAATATCCAAAACATATAAAGAATTCATACAACCCAATAGCAAAAAACAAACAATAAAATTTAAAAAGCAGGCAAAGAATCTGAATAGATGCTTTTCCAAAGATGGCAAACATGTACAAATAAAGATGCTCAATGTCACTATCATCAGCAAAATGGAAATCAAAACCACAATGAGACACTACCTAACACCTGTTAGAATGGCTGTTATCAAAAAGATAATATTGGTGAGGATGTGGAGAAAAAGAAGGAACCTTAATGTACTGTTGGTAGGGATTTAAGTTGACAGCACCACTGTGGAAAAGTGTAGATGTTTCTCAAAAACTTAAAAGTAGTATCACCGTATGATCTAGCAATTCCATTGCTGGATATTTATCTAAAGAAGATGAAAACACTGGTTTGAAAAGATATCTCACTGTCATGCAGTATTATTTACAATAGACAAGGTAAGGAAATAACTAAGGTGTCCATAGATAGATGAATAAGCAAGAAGTGAGATGTGTGTGTGTGTGTGTGTGTGTGTGTAATATATATACACACAATGGAATATTATGCAGGAATAAAAAAGAATGAAATCTTGCCATTTAGGACAACATGGATGGACCCAGAGGGTGCAATAAGTGAAATAAGTCAGACAGAAAGACAAACACTGTATAGTTTCACTTCTATTTGGAATAAAAAACAAAACAAAGCAAATGAATAAACAAAACAAAAACATACATAGAAACAGACCAAAGGGATGTTTGCCATAAGGGAAGTGGATGGGGGATTAGATGAAAAAGTTGAAGGGAAATATAATAAAAATACATTGTGATAAGTTTGCATGACAGTGATAGATGATTACTAGAATTAGTGATCACATTAAAGTGTATAAAACTGTGAAATCACTATATTGTACATCTGAAACTAATATAAATAGTATAATATTGTATACCAACTATACTTAAAAAATTACTTGACCATATTAAAAAAATAAATTCAGTTCCTTGTAGAAAATATATAGTTGGGTCTTCTTTTGATCCACTCTGGCAATCTTTTAATTAGTGGATTTAGTCCATTAATGTTTAAAGTGGTTATTGGTACAATCGGCTTTAAAATTTTTTTTTGGAAATTAACAGTAGTAGTCATTTAACTTTACTTTGAGACCACATAAACATGTTCTGCTTACATGTGTGTAAGAATACTTTTGGTCATCTGAAGAGTCAATATATTTTTGATGGTTGATTTTTTTAATGTTTAGTGATTCGAATTTTAAATTGAAGCTCTCTTGTGACATACTTTCAACTCATTTAGGATTTCCCCCCTCTGGTAAATTGAGATACTGAAAATAAGAGAGTTATAGAACTTTAAAAGTGAAAATTTAAACCCTAACTTCTATCTGTGGGAATTAAGAAAGGTACTGAATATGCTTGTATACATCTCAAGAATTTAAGAAAGCCATTTTATCTAGGTACTCATTCCCAGGCAAAGATGTCAATTAACTTGTATCATGAAAACTTAGCCCTGCATTAAATATGATATTTTTATTTTGGGAAGCAAATTAAGTATTGTGGCCTAAAAGCTCAGTCATTGATATAATTTATCCATTTTATTTTATTTAATTTTTAATTTTTATTTTTTTTTACATTGAAGGAAATCTTTTATTGGCACAGTCATTCCATTCCTTGTGATTTAATAGGGTGAAGCCGTGATTTTTAAACAACAAAAGCTGGTTTCTCCCAGACTATTTTCACTGTAGTATCAGAGGTCAGTAGGTCAGTCAAATGAAGACCACCCAGTTTTGTTTTAAGGAGACAGTCTGTAAAAGTAGTACAGTTCTTCCAGCTGTTAGACTTTCATTCTCATGATTAGCTGAGGCGCACACACAAAAATAAAACTTCTATTTAAAAAGAATCATGCTAAGGACAAGATCAGAGCAAGTTAGCAACACTGCGAAGCTCAGTAGTTGCGGGGACCCTGGGAGAGGGGCTTTTCCAAAGATCCGCCCCACTATTTCTCTTCTTAACCTGTTTCCAAAGCTAGAAAGCTGCTTGCTTGGTGGAACTGCTGAAGGGTGGGAAGCTATCATGTTAGGAAATCAACCTTTCATCCTTTTGGAAAACCTGTGAACCCTTTAGGTGTGTCGTGTTTCCTGGTGATGCACAGATGGGGAAGGGTGAAGGATGTGATGTGGAGGAGGTGGCAGCGAGAGCCAGCGCAGCACTCGTCTAAGGGGGAAGGATTTGCTTGCAGCAGTGGCTTGTGTGGTCTAAGTGCATTGTGACGACAGCCCACTGAATGGCTGGGCGGTAGCCAGGCCTTGGATGTGTCTCCTTGGAAGAGAGCTCTCATGGCAGACACAACGTGTGGCCCAATCCAGTCCTTAGGTCCTGTCTAAAACCTCTTGTATCCTACTCGAACTCAAAGAATAAAAGACATTCCTGTCCCTCAGCTCATCCCCAGTCCTACTGGCTATATTTAGGGAAAAACTGCCCAGGACTGGCTGTAAGAGCCCACAGCAGGTTAAATCCTTTTCTAGTACTGCTCAGTGCATGGGGTTCCAGCCACGATTTCCGATTCAGTTCCACAGTGATCATGTCCTCTCAGGATTTTAAAGAAGCCATTGTCACCCCAGTCGGTGTTCCAGGAATTGCCAACCAGCCAGAAGGGGGTGTCATTCTCCACTCCCCAGCCCAGGATGTGCACTGCGTGGCCTCCCACCATTTCTCCAGTGACATGCTGGTACACTCCCGACTTTTACAGCAGGAAGTCTGAATACACGGAGAAGGCTGCCTCCACTGGGCCATTTTTGTAGATCTCAGCCATGATCTCCTTCTCACCAGTGGGGACGCTGTAGGTGTTGCACCTTAAGTGTTTGTCTTCTTTGTAGGATGGGCTGTAGCCTGGCTCGCAGATCTTGCTGCACTTGGGGGTGCTCCCCTAATTTATCCATTTTAGTTCCATACTCTACAGTTGTTCTGTAGCCCTTGAAAACTCGAGTGCGGTGGATTATGTTCTCTCTTGCTTAGGAAACCATCATACATGGCAGACACAGAGATTTCTTTTATTATGCTTTTTACATCAAGCACCTGTTTTCTCTGGTAATTGGAAGGATAGGTAAACCAACTTGACAGTGTTCCAGTAATCCAGAAACATTATACCAGTTGTTAATTTTTATGTTTATTTTTATTTCCTTTCCCAAAAGCAAAGGATAAACCCTTGTACACAGAATACAGGATATACAATTATCACTGCACCTATTTCTGTAATATTTTTGCTTATGTTTTCTTAGAGTAGGAAGAAGTGAATAGTAGTTTCTTACACAAAGTGTGTATCAGTAAACAGTTGTTCAGTAAATGAATAAATGTGAGAAAAATGGGGACCTTCTCAAGGGTTGAAATGTGAGTGGCACCAGAAGTAGAAATCTGGCTTTAGTACTAATAAGCTTTTAAATTTGGAAGATTCTGTGACATATGTTGCATCTTTACCTCAAGGGTAATACGATTGGTGTAGTCTTTTCTTCCAGCATCTAGATTTTAATATAAAGCAGCCATAGTAATCTGGTAATGATAGTTTTAAGGGCTTTATATAAAATACTCTTCTATAGCAGCTTTTCATTTATTTTTCTAGGTTGTGGCTAAAAGCAGTAATACAGCTAGTAAAAACTGATTATATGGTAATAGGGTTCATTTTAATCTATATTAATGTACAGGAAAACTTTGTTTCTCATCACATACCTAATTGATTTCTTCTCAAAAACTAGGGTTTCAGGGAGTTTTGTTTTGTTTTTAGCTCTTTCTATGGCTCAGGGGTAGAATTCTCTCTCTGTCTTTCTATTGTTCCTATTAGCTATTATGTTTTTTCTTTAACTGATTGCTCCTTTTTAAAAAACCTTACCTTTTATTTAGGTTTGGCAAGGTAAGAGTTTTTAGCATTTGGCATAAGAGAAGGGAAAGGAATTCTGAGGAGAAATTACATTTTTAGAGTTTAAAATAAAAGAACAATGGACCTGACCTGGGTAAGACAGAATCCAAAGCTCAGAACTGATATAGGAGAGTCTTTTTTTTCCAATTTTATATTTAATATATTGTGTGAATTTATTTTCACTTAGTTTTACTATGAAAGAATAATTTTTAAAATTATTTTTAGATAAAAACAAAAAACCAGTTTATTTGATTACAACACTGGATAACACAATGGAGGATCTGTTAACACTGGAATATGTGAAGGTAACCAATACCATTTATATCTGCTTGCTATGGTAAATGAATGGCTGAAATGTTATCAAGTTTTGTAACTTTAGTAATATTCAATTTAATCCTGATTCTAATGAGATATCTATAGCTCCCAAACTAAGATGTTTGGGGTTTTTTTTGTTGTTGTTGCTATATCTTATATAGCAAAATAAGACTCATGTTCTAAGTAGAAATGACCTGTAGTTTTTTCCCCCATCAGGGCATCAAAAAGAAAGAAACACATTAATGATCCTATTTTGTGATTTATAATGCAAGATGAAGCTTACATTTGATTTCTTGAAATTGTCTGAAGTTACCTGATTTTTCTGGTGTCAGTGATTCCTGATATCATCTTTTTCCTATTGATTTTTAATATTGCTTTTATCATTTATTATGTTTTTACATATACTCTGGTATACTTATGATTTATTCCATGCTTTCATTGACCTATTTTCATGTAAGTGCCACGTTATTTTAATAATTACTTTATGGTAAGAATAATGCTGAGAGACCATTTTATCACATTTAAGACCATTTTTTACTATTATGTAGATATTTAAGGGTTTTGTTGTTTATGCATTAAATAGCTTGAATATTACAAAAGTATTTTAGATATAAAGATAACATGGGTTATTTAGATAGTTGGTGGAAAATTCTGTCACAAATTTTGTTTTCACATACTTGATGAGTTAGGAAGGACCATACAGAGTTGATGACTGACTGTTACTCCATATTTAACAATATTTAATTTTCCACTCTTGATACTTGCTATGTGCCAAATTTCTTTTGTTTTGTGGAAGCAGTTGTTCATTTAGGCAATTATATGTATAAATAGCTGGACGTTTTCTATACATCTTTATTGTAACCATTATATAACTGTATTTATGTATGTTTTTAACATATTTTTCTAACAGATTTGTTGTTGTTTTTTTGATAGGCTGAAAAGAATGTACCCAACTTGAAAAGTACCTATAATAATGTTGCACAACTGATTAAGGTATTAGTGAATAATAATTTGGTTTTTAATTAAATACTGGATTTCTAAGTAAACAGGATATTATGAAAATTATTTTATAACTAGAACTCTTAAGATCCATGAACATAAAAGTGGAGTATTATAAATTGGATTCGTTGTACCACAAAGCCTAGTGCTTTTATACAGAGGAGGTAAACAAATATTTATTGACCTATTACTAAAATCAACTTTGTTTTTTAGGTGAATTTTTCCTCTTTGGATATTCACTTGCATACTGAAGCACTTCTGAATACAATAAGTTATTTTACTAATATCCTTCCACAATTGGAGGAAAAATCGGCCTCAGTGTACGTTGCAGAGACTGAAGACAAAGGAGGGGTCATTAAAAAAATATGTATGTTTTTTTAAAATTCCACTTCAAATTATTTTACATGGAGATTAATAAATTTTGACTCTGGCTTTATTAACTTAGAATGTTGTCTTCAGAATTTTGCTGCTTAGCTTAAAATCTATAATGACTCATTCTATTCCAGGTTAATTTTAGAAATTAATAGTAAAGTGATTACTGCTGAAGAAAATGTGGCTTTAATTTAGCATATCATTCTTTTAAGTTGAAGATTATACTATAGAAATATTTGATTTAGATTAAAATTCATGTATTTAATATCATTTAGATTAGAAAAATAGAACTAACAAAATTTGAGTAATATCAGTGTATTTTTAATTAGAGTGCTTTTTAAGCTGTAAAAAGTTGCAAGTTCAATAATGACAATAATTATTGACTCAATAGATTTATTATTTTACCACTAATAATGTCTTAATTTCAAATGTTAGCCTAATCCAGCAATCATTTTTTGTTTTTGTCTATTTGTTTGCTTTTGTTTGGCTATTTGTTTTCATTATATTTGATTGTTTTTTAGAATACCTAATCATTAGAGAATATCTTGTTTGTTTTCAACTGAATTATAAATCAGGTTTTTCTCTAGTATTATTGGGTTGGACAAAAAGTGCATTTGGTTTTTTTTGTAAGATGTCTCTAGTAGCACTCAGTTGTCTTTAACTTCATTTGAAATAGTTTTGCCAGCTTATATTGTGACAGCAGTCATTTCAGCATGCATTAAAAAAAAACAAACATCAAAATTGGTGAATTTTTGTGTAGCTATTTTAATATTGAAGATGGAAGAAAATACAAAAGATTTTTGGCATATTATGCTTTATTATTTTTTAAAAAGGTAAAAATGCACCTAAAATGCAAAAAAAGGATTTGTGCAGTGTATGGGGAAGGTGCTGTGACTAATCGAATGTGTCAAAAGTAGTTTGTTAGGTTTCATGCTGGAGATTTCTCTCTGGAGGATGCCCCATGGTCTAGTAGACCAGTTGAAGTTGATAGTGATCATAATGAGACATTAATTGAGAACAATCAATGTTTTACCATGCAGGAGACAGCTAACATTCTCAAAATATCCAAATCAATAAAGTAAAAATGAAAAGTGTCTTATTTTATGGAAAAGTATGAATTTTTTTTACCAACCCAACACCATTATTTATTATATTTATTTACTTAATAAGTGTAGCGAGGTAGCTACAAGTTTTTCCTTATGTTTTACAATATGATTTTTTTTTTTTTTTTTTTTTTTTTTTGCAGCATCAAAACGATCCAGG
The DNA here is from genome assembly GCF_987537825.1 of Furipterus horrens. Lineage (NCBI taxonomy): Eukaryota > Metazoa > Chordata > Mammalia > Chiroptera > Furipteridae > Furipterus > Furipterus horrens. The sequence continues at coordinate 162,621,014 of NW_028327174.1, forward strand.
AATGAAGATATTATTACCCTCCAGATTTTAGCAGAATTATCATGTTTACAGATCTTTATTCAAGATCAGAAACATAACATTTCTGAAATTAAGATTGAAGGTAATAAAATTTCAGAAAAAATAAATTCAAAACTATTACATGAAAGATAAGGCATTTAACCATTTTTAAAATTTACTTAGGACTTGATTCTGAGATAATTATGAGGACTTCAGTAACTGAAATAAATGCAAAGCTAAGGAATATAATTGTTTTGGATTCTGATGTAACAGCTGTATACAAAAAGGTATGAATTTATTAATAATACATTTTTAAATTTGATGTTCCTTTAGGATTAGTCATAGCTATAAATTAGTCAGACAGTTGTCTGATTTTAGCTGTGTGACTTAATGTCTTTTGGTTTTGGAGTTAGGCATAATTGGATTCTTCCTCTTCTTTTCATTTCTTTTCTTTTCCTTTTTTTTTTTTTTTGTGTGTGTGTGTGAAACTGATGTGTGACCTGCATCAAACCTACATGGCCACAGCCATGCTATGGTAGGTGAACTCTTCAGGCTCCTGCATCACTCAGACCATGCTACTCAGTACCTTGGCTACAATGTCTTCAAGTCATTGTTAGATCAGTACAGGTTCTAGCCTCTGAAGTTCCTGGTTTCCAAGGTGTGATGGATAAAGTGGATTTATCCACACAGCTCTGTAACTGCTATTTTGCCTCTGTCCACAGGAATGCTGAGGCTGGTCCTTTTTTGTCTAAATGGTCAGAACATGTTCTCAGTTGGCATAGATCTTTGTAAACACTAATGTTGATATTTGAATTCCCAGTTGCCAGTGGCACTGGAAAATAGAAGAAAACACTTGGAAAACTACGCATCCCTTTCTTTTTTTTTAAACCTTAAACTTCTATAATGATGGGAACCTAAAAATGTCTGCTTTCTGTGTCTTATAATCATGTGCAACATTTTAAAATCTGGGCCCAGCATCTATTTTTCCTGCTGTTCCCCCCACCTTCTTTCTTTTCTCAACTATTTACTCCTTACTCTCTTTTGATTTTTTTTTTTTTTTGGTCTAATTTTTCCTGGTCTCTCTTCCCTCTTAATCTATACTTATTTCCCTGAGTTCTTATTTTAGTTCTGCTCCGCAGTAGTTGTGTGATCTAATATTGGATTTGGTTTCTTTATATGTAAAATGAGGATTAAGTATCTTGTAAATGAGATAAGTATAAGTAATTACTCCTGGGAACATAGTTGCAGGAGTATGCAGGGACCCCTGGAGGGATGGGGTACTAGTAAATGCATTTTTCACTTTTTTTCTTATTTTTAATTTTCAAATATTGTGAACCTTGTGAAGCATTTTTTTCAAGTCACAAAAATAATCAAATTAAACTTTGGAAAGAAAGAAAGAAATCTTCCACCTTCCAAAAAGAGGTGACAAAAACAGAAGTTTTCTGTAGAAGAAACAGTTCTTGAAACATTTTCCCAGGGTGGAATTATTTTTAAATAAAATTTTATTTTTCTTTCTTTTTCCTAAAGTTTCTTTAAAGTTTGTTTAAAGTTTCTGTGTCCACGAGTTCTTTTTCCTCTTTGCTCAATCCATCCGCCCCTTCCCCTCCCCTCTACACTAGCTGTCACCTGCTCTCCATCTATGAGTCTGTCCCCATTTTCCTTGTTAGTTCAGTTTGTTCATTAGATTCTACATATGAGTGAAATCATATGATATCTGTCTTTCTCTGACTGGCTTATTTCACTTAGCATAAAGTTTTAGATTTCAACAATAGAGGGTCTGAAGTCAGAATAAATAAATAAGTTTATTTTCATCAATGCTTACTAGTGTAGCTGTTAACAATGTTAAGAGAGTCCTTTGAACTGAATGGCTAGTGGGTGAGGGACGGGTAGGTATTTTGTTTTGGGTGTAAAACCATAAGGTTCTTGGACTAGATACTGTTGTGTAGTTGGACATGTAAATTTTTAACTGTGGAGTGTCTAGGTAAGATAGTGTATTTAAGGTAGTGAACAGTGTGAAATAATAGTACGGTAAGAAAAGACTGAGGTACTTGAGTGAGGAAGTCAGAGTTCGGAGTGTGCCAAGAGTGTAGGAAATAGATGAATAGGCTCAGCCAATAATACTGGTGAGGTATGTGCTGACCTGATTTTTGTGTTAACTGAAAGTCCTCATTCTTTATATTTTCATACTATGGCTCGCTAGCGTGATATAACAAGAGTCCCAGAACTAGAGCAAAGGTGCATGACGCAGAGAAATGAAAAAGAAGAAAATTTTCCAAATCCATCATTTGGTTAGCTTTTATTGCTTTTGTTTTTAAAATCATAGTGGTAGAGCATTGAAGAAGATACCTGTTTCATTTGCCCTTTCTAGAAAGGAAAGCTCACATAAATAAATGCATCTGCTAAAAGTCATAGAGGTAGTTAGTAATGGAACCAGTATTATAACTCAAGCACTTTACTCTTTTTCTCTGTAATTTTATTTTTAATTCATGTATAAGGTTAAAAATGCTACTTACAAAAAAGGTGCTAAATAAAAATTTTCTCAGTTCTGTCTTGTTACCCCACCCCTATTTTCCTCTCCTTATTCCTTGACTTTGATTCTGATGTGCATGGTTTTGAAAAATCTACCTTGTTCTGTAGCTCCCACATGTCAAGGAAGCAGAAGACAAGCCTTTTGCACTAGATCACAGCTTCCTAGTTATGCCACGACACTATTATGCCCTGAATGGTTAAGGTATAATAATACATTGAGCCCTCAGCTTTCTGAGCTAAAGAATACCTGGAGTCCTCACGCTGTTTGACATTGTCCTCCATTTATCCTACTACCATTGTACAGATACTGTGGTTATTGATATGTGCCACACTTAAAAAGGATTCTAGCTGACCTGACATTCTTATGAAGTAAGATATCAATGTAAATTAGTTTCTTTTGTTTTCTTTATAGAAAAGTGTTTTAAAAGTGAATGTTTTATAAAAAATCCAGTTATTAATGCTTGATAATTCTGGGTACTAGGTACACAAGTATACCTAAATATTCTCCAGTTTTCTGGCTTTAGTGCCAGGCTAATAGTGGCTTCATAAAATGATTTTGGAAGTGTTTTCTCCTCTGTTTTTGAAAGATTTGTGTAGAATTGGTATTATATCTTCCTTAAGTGTTTGGTGGAATTTACCAGTGAAGCTATTTGACCTTCAGATTTTCTTTGGAGAAAGACTTTTAATTATGATTCTACTTCTTTTACTTAATTTTTTAATTTTTTCAGTTTTATTTACTTATTTTAATTGTATTTTTTTCCATTACCATTTATCCTCCTTATATGCCCCACCCCTGCTCTGCTTGGGTGTTTTTCCCTATCTTGTCTTCCAAATCGCTGATTCAGATTCTGCTTTACCTAATCTGTTATTTACTCCTTCCAGTGTATTATTTATTTCAGATATTGCATTCTTTATTTGACTGGTCTTTTTTATGGTTCCTTTGTCTTTTTTCATTCTGTTGAGTATCCTTATAATCATTACTCTAAACTCTATCTGAAAAATTCCTTGCCTCCATTTCATTTGGTTCTTCTTCTGGAGAGTCATCTTGTTATTTCATTTGGGGCCCCTCTTGTCTTCCCATTTTGCCTGCCTTTTTGTATTTGTTCCTATGTAGTAGGCAGATCTGCACAGATTCTGGTGCAGACCCAAGTCAGACACTGCCTGTGACTGACCTTGGGCAACCTGTTTGGGCTATCAGCAATCCACAGCTTGTAGCTCCCTCTGCTGGGCCCACATGAGCGCACAAAGAACCAAGCTGAGCATCATGGCTGGCTTTTACCAGCATCTGGCCCAAGGGAGGGCCAGCTAAAGTCTCAGAGCTCTCAGAGATCTGCCTTTGCCTGCAAACTTTCACGGAAATCACCTCCAGCTATACTCCTCTGCAGCTTAAGCTCCACAGGGTGGGGCTATTGCTTCCCCCAAGGCTGGCTCCGCTTGGAGGGGAGTGTTCTTCCAGAGAAAGATGGTCTCTATATTATGCAGAATGACTCAGCACAGGGCTCCTGGTGGCTGTTTTTTTTAGTTTTCTCTCCAGAGCTACCAGCCACAGAATCTCCTCACACCTCTCTAGTCCACTCTGCCCTCCCTCTGCCAGAGTCCAGGGGAAGTGGCTGAAAACAAAATTTTGTGCGTTAGCCCTTTAAGAGACTCTTGGTGTCTCTACTATCTCTCCCTGTCAGACAGAAATCATGCTGCTTTTCAAAGCCAGATGTTATGGATGTTATTTGGGTTCCTTTCTTGGTCCTGGTGTTCTGGGCTGGGGAGCTCAGCTTGGGGTTTAGACCCCACACTTTTCGGGGGGCACCCTCCTGGCCACTGAAATATCCCTCTGACACTTCAGCTGCTGCCCGTTGGAGCCCAGCCAGCCATCTTGCACCTCTGCACCCCCTACCAGTCTCATTGTAATTAAGTGATTTTTCCCATATGTCCTTGGTTATAAGGCTTCTCTCCAGCTAGTGTTCAGTTGCGTATTCAGGATGATTTTTCTTTAACTTAGTTGTGGTTCCAGTTTGGTCCTAGGAGGAGGTTAGTGTAGCTTCCACTTACTCCTCCTCCTTGGGTCCTTCCTATTCCACCTCTGTGTGATTGTTATAATCAGCTTTTCTTCTGAGTCAGTTTTGGTAATGTATGATTTGTTTGGTAATTTGTTACCTATTTGTGGTTTTGTTTCTATTATGGTTTACATTTTTATTAAAAATTGAGACAGTAGAAAATGTTATGTAAATTTTATGTCCTTGCTTTTTTCCTTTTTGCTCTTCATTGTACAGTTTCTAACTGTATGTATTTGCATCCTTAAAAAATATTTGCCCAGTTTTGTGATGCTTTGGATATATATTTTTTATTTTATATACACAAAAGCATATAATATAATTTAAAGTACAGCACTAAAACAAAGACCTTTATACCCAACTCTCAAGACAAGTAATAAAACATAGCTTCAGAAGTCAGCAGTATGTCATAACCTGACTGCATTCTGTTGTCTCCTCACGGAGTTAATTATGTCATGATTTTTGTTTTTAATTAATTTTACCAGCCTTGTATGAATCCTTAAATAAAACATTGTTTCAGTTTGCATGCCCCCCTATTCTAAAGGACATCACATTTTATGTATTTGTTTGAGCCTGTCTTTTTTCATTCAACTGTTATATTTTTGAGATATATTCATGTTGATGTGTATATGTATACGTCATTTGTTTGTATTACTGTGTAGTATTTCATTGTATGAATATACCACTGGTTATTTATTGTGATGGATATTTGCATTTTTTTTCTATTTTTTTTTTGCTGTTGTGAACATTGCTGCTATAACTAATTTTATGCAGATCTATTAGTATATTCTTTTATGTAACTCATGCAAGCATTTCTGGAGAACCTTTTTTTTTTTTTTTTTTTTTTGAAAGAGAAAAAACATTTTTTTTTGCTCCAAATAAAATCTTATACAATCAATAAGTTACATTGAAATATGAGTATCACAAATTTAGTCAGACATTGATGGTAAGTCAGCACCAGCACCCAAGGCTGTTAGTACAGGGTTTCAAAGGTTTTTTTTTTTTGTTTTTTTTTTTTTAATTTTGGTTTTTCAATTACAGTTGTCCCCTTTTCCACGGGGAGGGATATGATTGCGGGAGAGGGGGTGGGTTGGAGAACCTTTTTAATGGCACGTGTACTCACAGAAGCAGAGGAAGAGATTTGGTGTTTCACCTCAGTGTCAATGCTTGAAAATTGTTAGACATTAAATTGTTTAAAAATCTTGAGTATATCACTTGGTGTTTCAGTTAGTATTTTAACTATTGAACTTGCAGATCTTTTCATACTATATAGATACAGGCTATTTGTGCTTACTCTTCTATAAAATGCCTGTAAGTTTAACTTAGGAGTTTGCAAACATTTTCTGTAAATAGCCAGATTGCAAATATTTTAGGCTTTGTGGGTCATGTAGTTTTTGTTGCAACTGTTTGACTCACTGTAGTGTGAAAGCAACCATGTAATTTGGATATGTTGCAAAATATTTCTTCCTTTAATACTGTTCAACTATGTGGAGTGTGAAATCCATTCCTTCCCAATCACCCTGGTTGTAGTTTGCTGATCTCTTATTTAATTTATCAATTTTAGTGGAAGGAGTGTTACTTTTTTCTTACTGATTTGTAGGAATAATTTAATATTCTACATATTTTTCTTGATTCATTTATCTGTCAGATATTATCCTCTCATTATGGTGTCTTTTAATGAAAGAAAGTCCTTCATTTTATTTTATTTTTTTACATAGCAATAGATAACTGATATAATTGATAATCAGTTGTTGTTTTCTGTTTAAGTCTTTTTTCCAAGAAACAAATATATATATATATATATATATACACACACTAAAATTGGCATAATGTAAACATAGTTTTGCTTCCTAATTTGCCCCATACCTTACTATGGTACTAAGTAATCCTTCAAAACCAGACTTAATGATATTATATGATTTTATAAATGCATCATTATTAATAAAATACTTCATGGTTAGACTGAGTTTATCATAAAGTTTTTATGATGGTAAATAATTCTATGAAAAAATTCTTCTACACAAACATATTCATTACCCATAATTTTTATTTAGCAATGTATTTTTTTTGTTTGTTTTTGGTTTGAAAATTTTGTATTTTATAAACCATTTTGTTCCTTGAAATCATAAAAATATTACCTTACCTGGTTTTCTAGAAGTTACATAATTTTGCCTTAAACTTTTAGGTCTTTCATTCTACTTGGATTTCGTTTTTATATGGTTGAGGCTGGGGTCTAGTTTAATTATTTTTTTCCACACTGAATATCTAGTGTCATTATTGAAATTGTTATCTTTTTCTCACATCTCTACAGTACTAAGCCTATTAAATAGTATATGTAGATTTGTTTCTGAGTTCTATTCTGTTCCTAGGTTTATTTGTTTATCATTGAATTAGGAGCAAATGTTTATATAGACCTTACTTGGTGCTGGATACTGTTCATAGTGCTTTATAAATATTAAGTTATTTAATCTACCAAATCCTATTAAGATCAGAACTTCATTTTCCATTTTTATGGATAAAGAAACCAAAGTACATGATGTTTTACTTCTTGAGGTCACATAGCTAGTAGAGCTTCATCATACACCCTTAAAGTAAATGGGCATTCTGGCTTTTTCGTTTATGCTTTTAACAAACATTTTATTCTGCTTCTCAATTCCAAACTTAGTTATTGATCTTAATTTGTAACCTTATAATTTGTGTTCTACCTTGTCTTTCATCTTCATTAATGTCTTGGTGATTCTTGACCTTTTTTGTTTATATCTAAATTTTAGAATTTACTAGGATTTTTATTGTTTTAAGTCTAACATTTCACTCTTTAATCCATTTGAGTTTATTTTTGTGCATGGTGTAAGGTGGTGGTCTAGTTTCATTTTCATTGCACGCATCTGTCCACTTTTTCAACATCATTTATTGAGTAGACTGCCTCAATTGACCGCATTATGTGTTTTGCAGCCTTTGTGAAATATTAATTGACTATAAAGGTGCGGGTTTATTTCTGGGTTCTCTATTCTGTTCCATTGATCTGTATGTCTGTTTTTATGCCAGTACCATGCTGTTCTGATTACTATGGCCTTATAGTATAGCTTCATATCAGTTAGTATGATTCCTCCAACTTTGTTCTTCTTTCTCAAGATTGCAGTGGCTCTTCAGGGTCTTTTGTCGTTCCATATAAATGTTTGGAATATTTGTTCTAGTTCTGTGAAATAGGCCATTGTGTTGAATCTATAGATTGCTTTGGTTAGTATGGACGTTTTAATGATGTTAATTCTTCCAACCCACAAACACAGTATATGCTTCCACTTACATCTTTTTCCTTCAATGTCTTATAATTTTCAAAATACTGTACTGATTTTTAGAGAGAGGGGAAAGAGAGGGAGAAAGAGAAGGAGAGGGAGAAAGAGAAGAAGAGAGAGACATCAGTAGGAGAAAAACATTGATTGGTTGCCTCCCACATGTGCCCCAATCAGGGGTCAAACCCACAACCCACTTATGTGCCCTGACTAGGAACCGAACCCACATCCTTTTGGTGTATGGAATGATGCTCCAACCAGCTAATCCACCTGGTCAGGGCCTTAGTTTCCCTTTCTGATACTTTTATTATTGGTGTATAAAAATGCAACTGATTTCTGGATATTTATTTTGTATCTTGCTGTTTTACTGAATTCATTTATCAGTTCTAGTGGTTTTTTTGTGGACAGTTTTACGTCTTCCTTTCCAGTTTGAATGCCTTTTATTTCTTCTTGTCTGATTTGCTGTGGCTAAGACTTCAGTACCATGTTGAATAATAATTTGTTCTATGTATGTATATATGAGTCTTTTTTTGTTCCGTTTCTTCCTTATTTTGTTTTTTAGATTCACTGTTCATACCTATGTATTTATTACCATTTTATTGTTTATATTTTTTATCTGCCCCTCCCCCTTATTCTCCTTATTCTCCTTAAAAGACACATTTATTCAGCATCATGATCAGACTATTACATTTAGCAATCAACAGCATGGGTGCAAAAAAAGAAAAAAGGAAAATAAAACAACAAACTACATTAAAAACCCTTTGTTGTAATGCTTTACAGTTTCCACAGAACAGAAACTAAAATAACCTGTTATACAATTAGTCACAAATACAGTCCTCAAGTTTTTGCCCATTCACATGAGTATTGTCTAAAACATGTCTTCTTTGTAGCAGCTGGGCCCTGCCACCACTGTGCTTGGCTGAGTTCACAAATTTAAAGAAGACTCTTTAAATTTTTATGTAATACTGGTTTGGTGGTGATGAACTCCTTTAGATTTTTCTTGTCTGGGAAGCTCTTATATGTCCTTTGATTCTAAATGATAGCTTTGCCAGGTAGGGCAATCTTGGTTGTAGATCCTTGCTTTTCATCACATTGAATACTTCTTGGCAGTCCCTTATTGCCTGCAAAGTTTCTTTTGAGAAATCAGCTGACAATCTTAATGTAGCTATCTTGTATGTAACTAACTGCTTTTCTCTTGCTGCCTTTAACATTCTCTCTTTTTTTTAATTTTTTGTGTTTTAAATATGATTTGTGTTGATGTGGACCTCTATGGGTTCATCTTGTTTGGGGCTCTGTGCTTTTTGGACTTGTATATGTCTGTTTCCTTCACCAAGTTATGGATGTGTTCTGTCATTATTTTTTCAAATAGGTTTCCAATTTATTGCTCTCTCGTCTTCTGACACCCCCCATGATATGAATGTTGGTACACTTGAAGTTGTCCCAGCAGCTTCTTACACTATCCTCATTTTTTTGGATCCTTTTCTCTTTTTGCTGTTCTAATGGTGTTTTTTGGCTTCCTTATATCCCAAATTGCTGATAAGATTCTTGGCTTTATCTATTTACTTTTGATTCCCTGTAAATTATTCTTCATTTCAGTTAGTGTTTCCTTCATTTCTGACTGGTTCTTTTTTATGGTTTCATATGATTTGAAGTTCTCACAAAGTTTATTAAGCATCCTTATAATGAGTGTTTTGAATTCTGCCTCTAGTAGATTGCTTTTCTCCATTTTGTTGAGTTCTTTTTTCTGGAGTTTTGTTCTGTTCTTTCATTTGTGCCATGTTTCTTTGTCTTCTCATTTTGGCATCCTCCCTGTGCTTGTTTCTGTGTATTAGGTAGAGCTGCTGTGTCTCCCATGCTTGGTAGCATGGCCTTATATAGTAGGTGTCTTGTAGGGTCCAGGGGCACAGCCTTCCTTATCACTCAAGTTGGGTATTTGGGTCTCATGGAACATGCCAGAAAAGGCCAGGTGCCACATTTGTTCTGCCCAGGCTTCCAGCATGAGCTGGAGAGCTATCTGCAGATGGATGTAATTGCAGTGGGCCTGGAGCTGCCCAGATGAGACCAAGCTGCAAACCAAGGTCGGTTTCTCCTGGTGTGGGCCTGGGGTCCTTTAGCAAGAGGTTTGTGACACACAGAGGCCGGATGTTTGAGAAATTGTAAGAATGTCTGAAGCATGAGTCAAAATAGGCCATTCGTATGGAAAGCCAATTGAAACAGCTTATGTGGGCCCCAAAGTTGGGTAAGCCTGCAAGCTGGGTGAAGCAGGGTCTCAGAGAATCACTTGGTTGGGGTCATTAGTATAAGCCAGGGTGATGGCAACTCAGATATGGCACCCGTCTGCTGGCTCTGTTGGCTGGGGTTTTCAGAAAAGGATCAGTGACCTCTCTTGGCAGTTTTTGTTGGCAGAAGGCTGCCCCTCCAGCTCTCGCCCTGATGTCACACTATTCCGTTACACCCTCTATGTTCCTGGTGCCCTTTCAGCTGCTGCTTCACTGCTGGAGCTCAGAGGAAGTAAATCTGAGTAAGTCCTCATGTTGGCCCTTTAAGAGGAACTGTCTGGGACTCCACCAGTCCTTGGTCTCATTCAGCCATAGTGCCCTTGCTGGGTTTTACAGCCAGAAATTTTAGGTACTTCTCTTGCCCGTACTGGAACCCATGGCTTGGGGGCCTGGTGTGGGGCTGGGACCCCTTCCTCCTCAGGGGGAACTTTTGCAGCCAAGATATTCCTCCTGATTTTTATCTACTACATGTAGATGTGGGAGCAGCTCATTTGCATCTCTGCCTCTCTTACCCATCTTGATGTGGCTTCTTTAAATCCTTAGTTGTAGGACTTCCATGTCACTAGATTTCAGGTGGTATTGAATGGTGATTGTTCTGAAGTCTACTTGGAATTTTGTGTGGTTGTGGGAGGATGAAGGTTCTCCATTTATCTACGCTGCCATCTTGATTGGAGGTCAGCTCCACCATTTTAAACTGGTATTGCAAAATTTGTGATTTTAATCTGTTGTCAGTAATTATTGGTTTGCAGTTGAGATGATTTCAGAAACTAGTAAGGAACAGAAATATAGTGATAGGAGACTTGTTTGAAGTATCTGTAGAATCTATTCAGGTACCTCAAATCAACAGAAGCACATTTCATTAAAACATAGAGGTACAGAGTTTTTCAAAGTTTTGATAGTGGCCAGAAATACATTTATATGACAATTCTTTGTACATGAGTAAACACACTAAATGAAAGTGTATATTCTGATCATTTTTCTTTTGTTTTCCTCATTTATAAAAACGTCGGGCCAGACCTACTGAATTAATTTCATGGTGCACAAGGGGAGCTGCCACCACCAATTTAAAAAAACAGCAATATAATTCCAGTAAAGGAGTTAGAATTGTTGCCTTGTTTGCACTTGGCTTGAGTACTTGGAGGATTTTACAAATATATCTATTGCTTTGTTTTTTGTCTGAAGACACATCATTTAAAAAATGGATTATGACATTTGAATTTTCTTTCATTAAGGCTGTTTATATCACTGGAAAAGAGGTTTTCAGCTTCAAAATTATTTCTTACGTGAACGCAACTGCTGGTCCTGCATACACAGATATGAGTGTGGTTGACATTCAAGTTAATTTAACTGTTGGTTGCATCGAAGTAGTTTTTGTCACAAAATTTTTATATTCTATATTGGTAAGTATGTTAATCAATTTTTTATTCTTTCTTGATAGTTGGAAACGGCTATGCATCAAACACAGATGAAGAATAATAGTTTCTCTTTTTTCCCCTGATTTTTTATAATTATTCAGATTATGACTGAAATGTATAATTATTTATGTACCATTATTTTCACATGGGAGTATCCAATTAATTAAATATGTATTTCATATATTAACATGTTAAATATGTGTGCATTATGTCAGATGTTTATATATACATATATATATGAATTGACTTTTTATTTATACATCATTGATTTATATTTTTGTTTTACCTGAGTTCCAACTCTAATTAAAGATACTAAATATATAATTGAAGTTTGTTTTTTCTATTGGGTTATTATTTCAAAATTATATTTTTTCTTCCATTGTAATTCTGTGACTGGGACTTTAGGGCTTTAGTATGATACACCTTAGGGTGTTTGAGTCTCAGTGATGCTTTTCGTAGTAATTTTTTTCTGTGGTTTTCCCAATCTATCAGTTGATATTTTTTCCTCTGAATGTCTTACCTGTTTCTTTGCCTTTACTATTCATTCTTTTAAAATGCTGTCTCTTAGTTTTGATATATAAACTAGACAATTGGTTGATTCTAAGTAAATATTGTTGCTGTTATTTGATCTTTTTAATTGAAATTGTCATGTGGTTTTTGTATACCCATATAAAATTTTAAACCAAAAAGATTAACAAGTGTTTCTCATCTAATTTCTTTTTTCTAATTTCTTTTTAGAACTCAAAAACCTGTTGCAATACCCTTATCCTAAAAAATTACTTGAAATGTTTTTTCTAAATATGAAAATTAAGTATAATTCTAGGTATATTTTATGTCATTGAAGTGTTTTTCCAGAATTCAGAAATTAGAAAAGCTTAGCATTCTTAAGGAAACATATTTCATTATTATTTTATCTTACAAACGTAAATAACCTTTCTGTCCATTGAGGTTGTACAATATAATTGCTAGGCAATTAGAGAAAGTGAGATAATGAAGGAACTAGATATTAGTGAAAGGTTACAATAGTCACATGTTACTTTGTTCCAGGTACTCGATTTTTTAATTGTTTTACTATACCTTTGTATCTGTATCTTTTTGTTTCTCAATTTTTTATTGCAGAAAATTAAAGTTTAATATAGACAGCCAGACTTTGAATGAATAATGCTTGGTTGTACCAAGAAAAATTTTTTCTTATGGAGGTAAATTTATAAACCTCCATCTACATTTAATAAGTCTTATCCATTAACGATAACCTTGAAAATATAATTCTGTTATTTTTATAGGCATTTATAAATAATTTTCAAGCAGTTAAAGAAGCCTTGGCTGAGGCAACTGTTCAGGCAGCCGGAATGGCTGCTACTGGTGTAAAAGAACTGGCACAAAGAAGTACTAGATTGGCATTGGATGTTAACATCAAAGCTCCAGTTGTGGTCATCCCACAGTCTCCAGTTTCTGAAAATGTTTTTGTTGCTGATTTTGGACTAATTACGATGACCAATACATTTCATATGATAACAAAGAGCCAGAGCAACCCCCCACCCATTATTGATTTGATTACAATAAAACTGAGTGAAATGCGATTATACAGGTAAGCTTTTCATGAGAATATTTGAGTAGAATGCAATCTTTTTCTAACTTTTTTCCATTAAAGGCTTTGGTATCCTGAGTCTTCTGTTTACTGTGAGATTTTATTTCATTATAACTCTACTTAATTTTGGGATGCTCTCTCCCGCAAGTATTTTTTGGTGAAATCGATTAGTCTTAGTTTTTAAAAACTTAGAAAGCATTTGAAAATTAGTTCTTAGATGATTAAGAACACTGTAAAATGATTTGAGAAAGTATATTCGTGCTTATTTGTAGTTACTTGTGAATTATAAGGTTATGGAAGAATTGGAGGAATTCCTAATCTAAAACATTTGTTCACATCACAAGTTTTGGGGTGTGTGTTGGAAGGTAATTGTTTGAATCAGGAGGATAAATTCAATTCATGTTATTCTATCTTAGATGGAAGGAGAAATTTCCACCAATTGAATATTTTGAGTATTTCTTAAGCACCTTATGTTTCCTAGTAACTGTGCTAGGAACATGAAGTATAATAGTGAGGTATTTTTTTAAAGGGGTGAATAAAGAGCACCCACCTCATTGGGTTGTTGAGGGAAATACAATTTAATGAATTTAATGAGCTGGTGCATAAAAACAAATTTTGGAGGGATTGTAGAATATAGGTCAAAAGGAGGCAACTGGAAGTTGGAAGAATTGTTTGGGAATTCACAATAAGAATGCTATGTGACACAGTCTAGGGTAGGAAAGTCAGGTAGTTGGGAACTAACCAATTAAGAAAAATTTAAAAAGTAGAATTAATAGTAACTGTTGAGTTGAAAGGATGTCAGGGTTAAAGGAAAGAGGTTAAAGTTGACTCCAGGTTGTAGGTTTGTGAAATTCAGTATTTGGTTATAATGCAGTGTACTGAGATAAAATAGAGAAGAGCAGGGGGAAAAAAAACAGTATAGTGGGGATAGTAATGAGTTCCATCGTGGGCATAGTAACTTGGGTTGTTGCGTGACTTTTATATAGAACTATCTAGAAAGAGATTTGGAAGGCAGATCTGTGTGTCTGGATATTAGGAGAGTGTTTTGATTTCTAGATTGAGAGGGGAGTAATATTTATCTAGTTATTGACACCATTGGAATGACATCACACAGAGAGTTTGTAAAGTGGGACTTGTGAAATAGAAAACTTAGTAATACTAATATTTAAGGAATTGGCAGAAGAATTCTCAAAAGAGACTACAGAGTAGTAGGTAGAGATATAGAAGGGAAACCAGGAAAATTGAGGCAATGTTGAGGGTGCTGTTGATGTTATTAACCATGAATTAATAGTGTATGATTTTTTTTCATGCATTCTTGATATTTGGTATTTGGAGTCTAACAGTCAGTTGGATTAGGCAAGACAGAATTTTTAACAAGCAGGTATGACTGAAGTTAGTGGAACAAGATTAAAATTTTGAGTCATGTTATTGGATAATGGAGAGGGAAGACATTAACAACAAGATGGTACTGATAGAGTAAAAGAATGTAGAGAGGGTTTTATAATCTGGAATCTCAAAAATTAGTACTGATTAATTGTTGATAGATTATAGCAAGAATAGACATGGTTAATCTGGATGATGTTATTCTTCACGGAATAGGAGTGAGATTTCAGGGGCATCGTTATAAATTAAGAAAATGATTTTTTTTGCACTTCTTTATTTCATTTTATTTGTATTGTTTATGCTGTTAGAGCTTGTTCCTGCTTTCTCTCCCTTTCTCTATTTCTACCCAGCCTCAACCTTCCTCCCCCACAAGGCTGTCCCCATAATGTTGTCTGCGTTTATGGATTGTGCATAAATGTTCTTTGGTTAGTCCCTTCCGGATCTTTCATCCCATCCCCCTGCCTCCTTTACAACAGCTGTTAGTCTGTTTTATGTATCTAAGCTTCTGTCACTATTTTGTTTGTTAGTTTATTGTGTTCATTAGGTCCCACATATAAATGGGATCATGTGGTATGTTTTTTTTTTTTCCCTGATTAGCTTAATTCTCTTAGTGTAATTTTCTCCAGGTCCATCCATGCTGTTGCAAAATGTAAGAGTTTCTTTTCTATCTCTTAACTCTGATAGGTAGGGTGTTGGAGAAAAGTCTGCCCCTATTTAATAGAGTGCCATGGAAAGCTAGGTTTCATTAAAGTAAGAAATTAATGATATGTTTAATGAAGACATTGGAAAACATAGGATGATTTGTTCAACTAAGACCAGGGACTTCAGAAATTACAGGGAATATTAGATGAGAGACTTCTATTTTAATAATAGCCTATTGATAGAGAGTAATGATTTTAAGTTTTAGATGGCTCATTAACTTGGAGTTTAAACTATGTAAAAGTCTGAATTTACTGAAATTGAATATTTATGTTTCTATTTAATCACATCTTGCTAGATTTTAAAAAATGGTAGATGTAAATTAGTTGTGAGTCTTTATTACAAAGATTGTTTTTAAGATTTTGCTAAACATATCTAGAGCATTATATAATAATTCTATATCCCCCCAAATTAATTTTTCATTGAAGAAACATATAAAATGGTATTAGGATGAACATTAAAGATTGTTGAAAATATGACCATTCAAAGATAACTACTATTAATAATTTGGTATGTTTCTTCTACTTAATTATATATGAATATATATTTAAGTTAAATAAATAACAATTATATTGTATATTTTGGATTATAATTTTTTTCCCTTAACAATATGCTATAATACTATTTCATGTTAATTTGATGAATAATTGTTTCCAAATATTTTATTTTCTATATTTTTTAGAACTCCATTTGCCTATTGTTAGAAATTTGACTCTATTTTTGTTATAAATAACACCATAAAGATGCTTGATATCTTTGTTTATCAGTATTTTTGGTTTTCTATTCTTAAGGATAATTCATTTCCTTCACATGAATTCTTATAAATATAATTACTATTATAGAATATAATCAGTTTTCTCTGAAATAATTGAAAATTTATTGCTATTTGAAATTTTATTTTATTATATTGCTTATGCTCTAAATGTTGTCCCAATTTTTCCTCCTTTGTTCTCCCTATCCAGCCCTTCCCCACTCCTTCAGGCAATCCCACACTGCTTGTCCATGTCCATATTCTTTGGCTACTCTATTCTCTATACTGTCCTTTACATCCCCATGACTTTTCTGTAACTATCTATTTGTGCTGCTTCTTAATTCCTTCACCTTTTTCACCCACCCCCAATTCCCCTCCCATCTGGCAACCAACAAAATGTTCTGTATCTTGATTCTCTTTCTATCCTGCTTGTTTGTTTATTTTGATTTTTAGATTCAGTTGTTGATAGATATGTATTTATTGCCATTTTATTGTTCATAGTTTTGATCTTCTTAAAGAACACCCTTTAACATTTTATATAATAGTGATTTGATGGTGATGTACTCCTTAAGCTTTTTCTCGTCTGGGAAGCTCTTTCTCTGTCCATTTTATTCTAAATGATAGCGTTGCTGGGTAGAGTAATCTTGGTGGTAGGTCCTTGATTTTCATCACTTTGAATATTTCTTGCCAATCCCTTCTAGCTTGCAAAATTTCTTTTGAGAAATCAGGTGACAGTCTCATGGGAGCGCCCTTGTAGGTAACTAACTGCTTTTCTTTTTCTGCTTTTAAGATTCTTGCTTTATCTTTAACCTTTGGCATTTTAATAATGATGTGTCTTGGTGTATCTTGGGCCTCTTTGGGTTCATCTTGTTTGTGACTCTCTATGCTTCCTGGTCTTGTGTGTCTTTTTCCTTCACCAGATTTGGGAAGTTTCCTGTCATTATTTGTTCAAATAGGTTTCCAGTATTTTGCTTTCTCTCTTCTTTCAGTACCCCCATGGTGTGAATGTTGATATATTTGAAGTTGTCCCAGAGGCTCCTTACAGTCTTTTTTCTTCTTGCTGTTCTGATTGGTTGTTTTTTGCTTTCTTATATTCCAAATTGTTGGTTTCATTCTCAGCTTCATCCACTCTACTATTGATTCCCTGTAATTTGTTCTTTATTTCAATTAGGGTATCCTTCATTTCTTACTGGATCTTTTTTATACTGTTGAGGTTCTTGCTAAGTTCATTGAGCATCCTTATAATGAGTATTTTGAACTCTGCATCTAGTAGATTGCTTGTCTCCATTTCGTTTAGTTCTTTTTCTGGAGTTTTATTTTGTTCTTTCATTTGGGCCATGGTTCTTTGTCTCTCCATTTTGGCAGCCTCCCTGTGTTTGTTTCTATGTATTAGATAGAGCTGCCATTGACCCGTCCCGCAGGTCGAGCAACGAGGACCCTAGAGGGGGAGTGAGGATGAGAAAGGGGCAAGAGGCACAAAGAATGGAGACAAGACAGTGCTCTGATCAAGTCTCGTTTATTCTTAGTCAAAACAGCATTTTTGTAGCTCAGGAGAAGAGGAAGTTTTCATTAGTGAGGAGCGCAGCCGCAGCTGGGGCGTTATCTAACAGATAAGAGTTAAAATGAAGGACAGCAACTCCCAGGAAGAGAAAGAGGGAAGTTGCCCTTAATTAGGAGCAGACAACTATTATGGGATAATGAGGCCATGCCAAGCAGAACTTTAGGATGCCGGTCAGCAAGACTTTAGCCGAGGAACTTTTTAGTTCCCCACATGCTATGTCTTCAAGGCTTGATAGAGTGGCCTAATATAATAGGTGTCCTGTAAGATCCAGTGGTACAGCTTGCCCTATTACTCAAGCTGGGTACTCATGGTGCACCCATGTGTGGGCTGTGTACACACTCCTCCTGTAGTTGAGCCTTGATTGCTTTTGGTGTGTCCTAGATCAGCCACCACCTGTGTTCTGTCTGGGGTCACACAGCATAAGCTACAAAGCAATCTGCAGATGGTTGCTAATTGTGCAGGGCTTGAAGGTGCCCAGTTCAGGCCAAGCTGTGAACCAAGGCTGGCTGCTGCTAGTGCCAGGCCTGGGGCAACTTAGTAAGAGGTATGGGGCTCACTGAAGCCAGGTATTGCTTGTTTGAGAGAATTTAGGAAAATCTGTAGCATGGATCAAGATGAGTCATTCATATGGAGGAGTCACTGGAAATAACTTGGTTGGGCCTGAAAGTTGGGTATGACAGGGCCTCAGGGATCTAACAGGGTGGGCCAAACAATGTGAGCCAAGTTGATGGAATCTTCGATAAGGCACTCACCTGCTGGCTCTGTGAGGGGAGGGCTCAGAAAAGGAACAGTGGCCTGTGCAGCACTTCTGTCTGGGAGAAAGCTGCTCCCCAGCTCTCACCTTGATGCCAGACAAATCAATTCCACCTTGTATGTCTCTTGATGCCTTTCAATCTGCTGCCCCTGTGCTGGAGCTCAGAGGAGTGAGTCCAAGTTAGTCTGCATGGGCTCTTTAAGGGGAACTACCTGAGACTCCAACAGTTTCTGTCTTCCATAGCCTCAGTTCCCGCTGTTTTTTTATAGCCAGAGTTATGGAGATTTATTTTCTTTGCACTGGAACCCTGGGCTGGGAGGCCTGGTGTGGGGCTGAGACCCTTCATTCCTGATATATCCCTCCCAATTTTTATCTGCCACATGTGGGTGTGGGACCAGCCCATTCCACATCTCTGCCTCTCCTGCGGGTCTCAGTGTGGTTTCTTCTTTAATTCTGTAGTTGTAGGACTTCCATTCAGCTCAGTTTCTGATGGTTCTGAATAAGGTTTATCCTCAAGGTTAGTTGTAATTTTGATGTGATTGTGGAAGGAGATGAGCTGTATTTACCTTTGCCACCATTTTGACTGGAGGTTCAGAAATTTAGTTTAGTAATAACTTAATAGAAAGCACATAAAGAAAAACAAATACTTCCATTTTGCCACCACTTGTATTACAATCATTTTTTGCAAACCTGTGGATTGCAATATAAAATTTAAAAAATATATTTATAATGCTTATGTAAGGAAAGTTGTAAAACTTAACTAAGGGCCAGAAAGAAATCTTGAATAAATGTAGCGAGAATGTTTTTCTAGACCATACATTATTATTAACAATGTCAGTTTCTTTTTTATTCTTTATTCTATTACAGTTGACCCAGTTTTTTCCCTTTTTCCTCGCTGCAACCAGACCACCCCTCTCACCCAGAGCCAGTCTCCTCTCCATTGTCCATGTCCATGAGTCATTCATACATATTCTTTTGCTAATCCCCTTCCCCCTCCCTGATGTCAGTTTCTTATAAATTAATTTATATACTTAATCCAACCAATAAAAATCACAGCACATTATTTTTAAAGCCTCTTAAAATTGTTAAGTTTTCTGGAAATATAAAAGGGAACAAAATGTATTAAAGTTTTTTAGGCAGAAATTTAGATGGGGCATGGGAAAATACTAACACTAGAGGTACTACTAAATATAATAGATTGCATCAAATACTACTAAAATGTATCATAAAGGTAAAATAATTCAATGAGTGAAACAGAATAGAAAGCTCAGCAATTGACCATGTGTATCCTTATTATTTGTGTGTGTGTGTTTGTGTATGTAGTCAATTCTCATTATTTACAGACTTTGTGTTTGTGAACTCTCCTACTTGCTGTAACTTATTTGTAACCCCAAAATCAATACATTACACTTTTGTGGGCATGTGCAGAGCTGTGAGAAATTTGGGTCTCCCAAAGCCTACATTTTAGGCTGAGTTGTCAAACTAGGTGACATTCTGCATTTCTATTTCAGCTCTCATATTGTAAACAATCATCTTTTTGCATCCTATGTTTTTTGCATTTGGGAGGTTTTTGTTGGCCATTTTGCTGTTCAAAATGGGTGCCAAGCATAATGCCAGTTACAACCATAAAAGATTAAAAGTGGGTGAATTGTATGGATGTGAATTGTCTCAATAACACTATTTAAAAAGTTGAAGGCTTAGGGGAGGTTAGGGGGTGGAGGGATTGAGCAAAAAGGAAAAAGGACTTATGGACACGGACAACAGTGTGGTGATTGCTGGAGGGAAGGTGGTATAAATGGACTAAAGGTTAATGGAAAAAATACAGTAATGATTAAATAAAATACAAAAATATAAAGTAAAAACATAGCTAAAGGCAAATAACATAAGCATCAGTAATAGCGTAGAACACAAATTCCTAATTTAAGCATTGGTGAAAGAAGAAAAGTGGCAAGGGAAAAATATCAATTGGTTTTAACTCTATGAGAATATAAGTTTCTGAATATTAATTATCAAAACAAAATTATAAGGGAATAAAATTTGGGATAATTAGCAGCATCTTTATCAAAGGATAAAAATCTTTAAATATTTTAAACCAATAAGAAAAAGATATTTTGAAAAATTTATAAAGAACATGATTCAATTCTTGAAAGGAGCAATGATTGTCAATAAGCAACCAAGAGAAATGTTTAATCTCATTAATAATGAAAGGAATGAAAATTAATACAGTAAAATAATGTTTTCCCATTAATTGTGAGAAATTTAATAATGAGTATTTCTTAATTGGGGTACAAGGAGATGGAGATCTCATATGTTGTAGTTTCCATATTGACCCTGGTTCTTGAATGAAACTCAGCAAATAATTTTATAGTGCATGATATATTGCAATAATTTGAGCCAAGTACTGGCAGTAAAACAAAGAATAAGATAAACAGGCCCTGCCCTCGTGAGTCTTTCATTCTAATTGAAACTACAGGTAAGAGAATAAACTATTAAAATACAGTTCATTAAATAGAATTATAGAAAAAGTTTCGGTTATTTGTGTGAGCATATAGGAGAGGTATCTACCTCAGATATTGGGTAGTACTGATGAGGAAAAGTTTTCCGGAAGAATTTATCTTCTGACACAGCAATTAATGACTTTTATAATTTTTCCAGAGGAAGAAACTTACTCAAAGATGTTACAAAGATAATGATCCAAGTATTTATTACATGAAGAATTAGAAACAACATAACTTGTATATGTTTGGCACTTTTATACATATTGCAAAATTCTTTTAAAAATTCATAAAACATTTCAGCTCAGAGAAAGTCACCTAGGTTTCTAGTGTGATGGAGAAACATGTCTCATTTTGATATGGAAGCCCAATGTTTTTTATTTTTGTCTTCACACACACAAAAATTGATTTCTACTATTAGTATATAAAATGATGAATTTAACTGTTCTTACTATCTGAATATATATGAAACTATTCAAAACAATTTTATTTCTTCTTATAGGTCCCAATATATTAATGACACCTACCAAGAAGTATTGGATCTACTGCTGCCATTAAATCTTGAGGTGATTGTTGAGCGAAATTTATCCTGGGAGTGGTACCAGGAAGTTCCTTGTTTTAATGTAAATGCTCAACTAAAGCCCATGGAGGTAATTTTTTGAATACTTATTGATTCCTCTTTTGTTGGTTAAAAAACATTGCTTGGGGACATAAGACATTTTAGGTATAGAAGTTATATATTTATTAATCATCTTTATCAGAATTGAAATAGTAGCTATATTAACCTAGAATTCATTGAATATTCTCCATTCATTCATTCAACAAATATTTAAGTACCTACTGTGTTAAGCCCTGTGCTAGACATTGGTAATATGGTGGCAAAGGAGCATTGTCTCTGGCTTTGTGGACTTAACCAGTCTGATGCAGGGGTTGGTGGTGATGGTAGCCCAGAAGCATGATAGATGGTAAAAAAGTAGACAGATACATTTGTAAAATAGTTTTAAATTGTGGCAAATTCCATGAAGGAAACAAATACTAGACAGGATGCCATAAGTAGTCAGTTGGATATATTAATATAGAACTTAGTGGAGAGGTCTAGGCTAGAGATTGTAAATTGGAAATAATCAGCCATGGGAATATATGAAATAACCTAGTGAAAGTTCTAGAAGAATGGAGAAGTTAAAGATGAAAATTGCAAATTGGTCAGGGCCTTAGGCATAATTTTACCTCTCTGTTGGTTGATATTGCTTCACAAATATCTAATGTGACTATCCACAAGTTCTTATTTTTGTCTCTTGACCTGATGGAAGTCAAAACTAGATCATATGCTTTGCTAAAGTGACAGCATCTTAGGTTGTGTCTGAACGTTTCTCTTTCTGGCCCCCATCCCCAGTTTTCTGTTTCTTCCTATTAAAAACATATTCAAAAAGAGAAAACAATTGTTTTAAAGTTTTAAGATTTTTAAGATAAAAATATGTTTAGAATTTAAAACAACTGAAAGAAAAATTTTAATTCTTAGTGTATAAGATTATATGAACTTCTTATAGATGAAAAAATACCCTCTTAAGGTAAATAATTGAAGTCTGTTTATATTGGTAAGCCAAAAGAGAGAAACTTAGAAAATATAAGTAGCATGCTGAGAAAATCCTCCTCCCACTAGGCACAGTCGTTGGCAGGTTTATGTGGGGTGGCAGGACACCATTTTTCTCTACTTTTCCCCATAGAGAATTCATGCAGAATGTTCAGCTGGTGTTGCAGATCATTTGCAAATGCCTGGCTGATCTTCAGGGCAGATGAAATTGGGTCATCCTTTACCCTGATGTCACCTGAATAGTTAGCAGTTGTTGTAGCTGACCTCTTGGTCCACATATTTGACCCCTCCTGGACATTATGCTCTGCCTCAAAGAGAAGCTGGGATCATCTAGTCTAATTCAGACTAAGTGCTGCAGCTTGTGATTTCTCATTCAGCAGATGTTTGGGGATAGCACACACACCCTGTCCTGATATGTAGGAGCCACAGAGCAACAGTATTGGGATCATTACAGGTTTTCCAACTTTCTGCACTGGGCTGTCGGCAAGATTGAAGAGTGACGATTAATATCAAGATTTGGCAAGCATTCAATATACATGTACTAATTGAAATACATTGGTTTAGAAGTTGTAATATTTAATTTCAGTTTATAAATTTATATGAAAGTGTTTTTGCAATGCCAACTGCACAATAATCACAAAATAAGTGTCATGAGTAAATAATTTTAAAAAATTAAGTAGTAGTTATACATAAATAAAACATAAGTAGCATGAAAAGGAACACACAAACTTAAAAGACTAGGTTAGTATAGAGGCATATCTTGTTTTATTGCGCTTTGCTTTATTGCGCTTCACATATATTGCTTTTCTTTTCTTTTTTTAAAGTATATTTTATTGATTGTATTGTTACAATAGTTCCAATTTTTCCCCTTTGCTACCCTCCACCCAGCACCCCCTCCCCCAGCAGTCCCCCTCAAATCCATGCCCATGGGTTTGTACATACAAGCTCTCCCACTTCGCCCTTTCATATATTCTTCTTCTTTTTTTAATAAATAAATGATTAATTAATTATTTTAATAATAAAAAATAACAATCCCTTCCTCTCAGATATTAAGACCCTTTATAATCTTATAAAGGACAATGGGCGAAGGTCTCAAGCTCCTCTAGCTGCTTCAAGCTGGACATGGTCGTCGTCCTACCTACACTTGGGTCCAGAAATCCCTAATAAGAGTGGGGGTGTGGAGGGGAGGGTGGCCTTCCCACATGGGGAAGGACTGTGCAGACTCCAGGTCAGTTGGCTGTCCCTGGACAACGGCATGCTTGGTTTAACAGGCTGGCATCCTTGTTGTATTCTGGGGGCAACAGATTTGGCAAAAGGGTTAAAAGACATCATTCACTCCATAACTACTAGATGACAAAAGGCAGGGATTAATTTTTCAATGCCCCACATTAGAGGAAAAAAAAGGGCTCCTTTGGAGGAAGGTGTCCCAGGCACATCTCACCTGTCCAAAACCCTTTTGCCCATTGTACTTAGTCTGGGCTGAGGGAAATAGTTTAGGTTTCCCCCCTCTCAGACCTCTGGGTCCTTTCTGTCCAAGCCATTAGGATAGAAAAGAGAAACCAGTTTTAAAGTGAAACCTACAGACCACCCTATTCTTCACCAACCCAGCCACTTAGTTCAGCCAAACCGTTGAGTCTCAGGAGGCAGCACTGCAGACAGGATTAAGTGAGGCCTATATGTACAGACAATTACTCAGGTAATGAGATCATAGGCTTATGCCCTTTGAAAACAGAAAACACGTGTTAATTTCTGTAACATAACTCACAAACAAGTCTCTAAATCTGTAAGACTGTCTTATTGGAAAGACATCCAGTTGCAAGGCATTTGACATTGCTTTTCTTTTTAAACAAATTGAATGGCAAACCTGCTTTGAGCAGCAAATCTGTTAGCACCATTCTCCCAACAACCTTTCCTCACTTTGTGTGTCACATTTTTGTAATTCCTGCAATATTTCCAACTTGTCCATTATTATTATATTTGTTATGGTAACCTGTAGTCAATGATCTTTGATGCTACCATTGTAATTGTTTTGGGGTCACCACGAACCACAACCATATAAGAAGGCATACTTAATAGATAAATGTTGTATGTTTTGACTCCTCTATGAACTGTTCCCTGGTCTGGCTGGTTCCCTTGTTTCTTTCCTCTCTTTGGGTCTTCCTATTCCCTGAAACACAACAATATTGAAATTAGGCCGATTGGTAACCCCTGTAATGGCCTATAAGTGTTCAAGTAAAAGGAAAAGTTCCAACTTTCTCAGTTTAAATCAAAACCTAGAAATGATTAAGCTTGTGAGGAAGGCGTGTCAAAAAGCTAGACTTCTTGGTGGCAAACAGCCAAGTTGTGAATGTAAAGGAAAAGTTCTTGAACGAAATTAAAAGTGTATTCCAGGCAACACACAAATGATCAGAAAGTAAAACAGCCTTATTGCAGATATGGAGAAAGTTTTAATGGTCTGGGGAGAAGATTAAATCAGGCACAACACTCTTTTAAGCTAAAGTCCAATCCAGAACAAGATCTTAACTCTCTTCAGTTCTCTGAAGGCTGAGATAGGTGAGGAAGATGCAGAAGAAAAGTTTGAAGTTAAAGAAGCTGTCTCCATACCATAAAAGCTCAGGGTGAAGCAGCAAATGCTGATGTAAAAGCTGCAGCAAGTTATCCAGAAGATCTAGCTATCCAGAAGATAATTAATGAATATGGTTACACTAAACAACAGATTTTCAATGTTGAAGAAACAGTCTTACATTGGTAGAAGATGCCATTAGAACTTTCATAACTAGAGAGAAGTCAGTGCCGGGCTTTAAAGCTTCAAAGGACAGGTTGACTTGTTTGTTAGGGGCTAATGCAACTGGTTACTTTAAGTTAATGCCAGTACCATTCTGAAAATCTTAGGGTCTTTAAGAATTATGATAGATTTCCTCTGCCTGTGCTCTATAAATGGAACAACAGAACCTGATGATAGCACATCTGTTTACAACATGGTTTAATGACTATTTTAAGCCCACTGTTGGGACCCACTGCTAAGGGGGAAAAAAAAAAGATTCCTTTCAAACTATTACTGCTCATTGACAATGCATGTGGTCACCCAAGGGCTCTGATAGATACAAGATTAATGTTGTTTTTATGCCTGCTAATACAACATCCATTTTGCAGCCCATGGATCAAGGAGTAATTTTCACTTTCAAGTCTTATTATTGGAGAAATACATTTTGTTGGGCTATAGCTCCATACTAGTGATTCCTCTGATGGGTTTGGGCAGAGTAAATTGGAAACCTTCTGGAAAGGATTAACCATCCTAGATGTCATTAAGAACATTCATGATGCATGGAAAGAGGTTAAATATCAATATTAACAGATGTTTGGAAGAAGTTGACACCAACCTTCATGGATGACTTTGAGGGGTTCAAGCCTTCAGTGGAGGAAATAACTGCAGATGTGATGGAAAGGGCTAGATAATTAGATTTAGAAGTGGAGCCTGGAGATATGATTGAATTGCTGCAATCTCATGATAAAACTTTAACAGATAAGGAGTTGCTTCCACTTATGGATGAGTAAAGAAAGTGGTTTCTTGAGATGGAATCTACTCCCGGTGAAGATGCTGTGAAGTTGTTGGAATGACAACAAATGATTTATTATAGAATATTACATAAACTTAATTGATAAAGTAGCAGCAGGTTTTGAGAAGATGGACTCCAATTTTGAAAAGTTCTGTGGATAAAATGCTATCAAATAGCATTGCATGCCATAAAGAAATTGTTCATGCCAAAAAGTGTTAATCAATATGGCAAACTTCATTTTTATCTTATTTTAAGACATTTCGACAGCTACCTCAGCCCTCAGCAGCCATAGCCCTGATCAGTCAGCAGCCATCAACATCAAGGCAAGTCCCTCTAACAGCAAAAAGAGAATGACTCACTGAGGGCTCAGATAATAGCACTTTTTAGCAATAAAGTATTTTTAATAAATGTATGCACATTGTTTTATTTTAGACAATGCTATTTCATGGTTAATAGACTACAGTATAGTGTAAGCATAACTTTTATATGCGCTGGTAACCAAAAAGTTTGAGTGACTCAGTTTATTGTGATATTTGCTTTATAGTGGTTATCTGGAATCAGACCCACAATATCTGCAAGATATGCCTGTATAACGTTTGCAGAGCAGTCAAAGGAAGCCTGGTGAAAATCAAATTGTCAATATTTGTGAAATTAACATTATCCCCTTCATGTAATTAAATATACCAATTTAAATCTCATAGGTCTTTTTTGTCTTTATATTTTGCATAATGGCTTTTGTATTAGAGTTCTCCAAGGAAATAAAACAAATATGATGTTTGGATTTGTGTGTAACTTAGCTTGGTTACACTGACTTCTTGAAGACTTGGTTTTAGCCTCTTCCTGACATTGAGGTTGAGGTCCAAGAGGGGTCAAATATATGGTCTGCCAAGGTGGGCTACAAAAGCTGCTAACCACTAAGTGGGTCATTCTAGTGAGTCTGCTGCAGAAGGCAGCTGTGCACTTTGTAGATGGTGTGCAGCGTGTGTGTGTGTGTGTGTGTGTGTGTGTGTGTGTGTGTGTGTAAAACATCTAGGGATATCTAGATACTGTGACCCAATCAAATTCACATAAAATTAACCATCACAGCTTTCAGGACAGGTGCTATGCTGGTGAGTTTAGGTTAAATTCCCAGCACATGGGGTTTTTAGTTAGTCTGTTAAGTTCGTTAAATGGACTAAAAGCATGATAATAAATCATTTAAGCCTTCTTATAAAATCAGGATTATCTATTCTTTATGCCTGGGACTCATGAAGTTCAAATAAAGCAATTCATGTAAAATACATTATGAACTACTTTTCATTTTATAAATGTATTATTTTCTTTATCCTAATTTATAAATTTAGCTGTTTACTAACCAAAAAGATGTAGCTAAATGAATACTTACACATCTAATTTGCTTTTACATTTTAAAATTACTAGTTAATTAGTACAATCATAACATAAATAGTTTATTATTCATAGCTTCATTGGTATTGACATCTAATTTAGTTCTGTGTTTCACAAGGTACTAAAAATCACATGATCACTCAAAGCTTAATATACAGTTAGTAGAAATATCTCATGTAAAAATGGTTTTGTAGAGGACTGAAATGAAACAATTATTTTTATTGTATGGAAATTTTTTACTACATGAAGTAGTAATATTAAAATAAGCAAATCTTATTTATTTAACAGTTTATTCTTAGTCAAGAAGATATAACAACTATTTTTAAGACATTATATGGTAATATATGGTATGAAGAAGGTGATCGTGTCTCACCGGCAGGAATAAAAGATCCAAGCAGTATTACTAGTGGAGGAAATAATGCTTCACATCATTCAGGAGGTATGTTCTTGACTTTAAATTATTTCTTCCCCCATACCTCCCACTGATCTTTCCTTCCATTCTCTATTTCTAATTTTGAGTAAAATAAGATTTAAAAATCTTTTTGTATTATCTAATTCTATTCAGGTATCTCTAAATTGTTTATTATTAGTCATTCTGTTGATTTCTGTTGATTTTTTCTTTTGATTCAAAATTCTTAGTCGTGTTGTGACAAAATTCTGTAGTATTTATTCTTGTTATCCCAGCTTCCCTATAGATCCTTTTTTTTCCTTCAGGTTTTCTCCCCTTACCTCCTCTTTTCCTTTATTCTTAGTGTAGCATCTAATCCAGATGCTTTTTTTTTTAATTTATAATTATTGTTTTTCAATTACATTTGTCCCATTTTTTCCCCATTGCTCCCCCCCAACCCACCCCTTCTCCCACAGTCATATCCCCCCCACGATGTCCATGTCCATGAGTCATTTATACATATTCTTTGACTAGACCCTTCCCTTGTCCCCCTTTGATATTAGGAGTATCAGAATATTAGAGGGGTCAAGAGAGGGTGAACATTAATAAATTATGGATTTCTACAAATATTTGCAGGATGGATGAAAGGAACAAAACAGAGGGACCCATAACTGAGAAAGGCTGTGCATCCAATATAATGTGCTATGTGGAACCTGACTGGGTTCTGAGTTTAACAACAGTTCAGACAGAGAATTGGGTCAATTAGGGCTGCTGGGATGATTTTGCTTCACAAGAACGAAGTTCTCATTCTGAAACTTTGGGAGATCCCCCAAACTACCTGTCTTAAAGTGTAACCTACTGGCTCATAAAATTTATTCTCACAAAGCCCTGAGATTTTTACACCGCTTTTTCAGTCAAAGAGAATCCTAACACGCAAACAACCCTACATTTATAACATTCCTTTCTAGAACAACCAACCCAGTCTTTTACTGTTAAATATTCCTGAACAGAGATGAAGAAAACTTACAAGAAACCAGCATAAACAGACTAGGTAATTGTTTTATGATCAACAAAACTGGATGGATGATAAAATACAACAGAGCAATATAGTCAAATTTCTCAGGAAAAATGATTTTGAACTTAGGCTTCATATATGGCCAAACCATCATCCAAATATGAAAACACAATAATTCTCACATTTTTTAGGCCTATAAAGTTTACTTATTTCATACCCATTCCGCAATAAATTACTTTCAAAATATTTTCTAGCCAAACAAGGAATTCAGGAAAGAAGAAAACATGGGATCCAAAAACAGTGTGCCTACCCTGGAGTACACTGAAAAGGAATTAAAAATTTTTCTTTTACTGAAATCTGGGGTAAAAAGTACTTCATTTGTATTAAAGAGGAGTTCAGAATAGTTTAATTTTTTTAAAAGTGGAAGAATGTCTTATGAAAAACAGCATAAATTCCATAAAATATGTAGAATGAATAATTAATTTCAGTAATTTTCCCCTTTTCCATGGGGGATACTTTCCAAGACCCCACAGTGGATGCCTGAAACTGGGGGGTATCCAGTGCTGTATATGTTAGGATTTTTCCCATATATACGTACCTGTGATAAAGTTTAATTTGTAAATTAGGCACAATAAGTAACAACGACTGATAATAATATGGAACAGTTATAAAAAATGCTGTAGAAGAAGTTATGTGAAAGACTTTGAGGCCACTATTAAGTAAAACAAGGGTTACCTGAACACATGTCTGCATTACCATGAGAGTCAATCTGATAATCGAGAGGGCAATTAATTGACTAACAAGCAAGTAGCAGAGTGGACATGCAGGACAAAGGAATGATTTCATAACCTGGGCAGGATGTAGTGAGGGTGGCATAATATTTTATGCCACACAGAATGGTGCATAATTTACAACTTGTGAATTATTTCTGGATTTTTCATTTAATGCTTTCACATCTTGGCTGACCATGGATAACTGAAACCACAGAAAGTGAAATTGTGGGTAAGAAAGTTAACTATAACTACCTTATATAAGTGTCATGGTGAGGAAGACATGTTTTCTGTTCCTAAGAAGGCGGAAATCTCTACTATAGTCTGATGCAGAAGTGGAGGAAATTTTGCATGATTTTGAAGCATTGTTAGACTGAGAGGAGATTCTCTTTTTTCATGAGATGCACGTTATAATGTAGCAGAGGAATAATTATAATAAACTATTAATCTCTTCACTGAAAATTATTACATAGCTGTAGTTAAACCAGACACAGTAGACTTAACTCTGTCAATAAGAATGTAAATGTTATTAGCCATATTACATAGTAATAAAGACATAACTGACCAAAGCTGGAAGGAGGAAGAGGGGTCCCATAGAGGAAATGGTAAAGACTTAATATAGTGGGAGTGCAAAGATAATGTCTAAAATGGATGGAAATAAAAACAGACATTTAAATATATTATTATTTTAATAATTTTCTTCTAGAATTTTTTACACATACACCAAAGTAGAAGGAATAAGGTAGTGGACCCACATGTTCACATTACCCAATTTCAACAATTAATATCATGTCGCTATTTCTGTTACTAATGTAACTCTCTTCTTCTATAATCATTTAATTAATAATTCTGTTAAATCTATTTCAAGGATGTTTTAATTAATTCTATCTTTTCTGACTTTTATCTAATAATTTTAATTTTTCCAAGGAACAACTGTAGTGACAGCTGCTGTGGTAGAAGTACATTCACGTGCCTCTCAAGTTAAGACAACACTAAATATGAGTTTTAGAACTGATTATCTCACCATGGTACTGTATAGTCCAAGTCCTGAACAGGTAAGCTGAGGGAAAAAGAAAATATCTTTTTCACTTGATGAAAATTATATAGTGAATGTTTATTAAGGTAACAGTAATTAGCAATTCATGTGTATTTTAGAATGTATTTTATTTTTATGTGAGAAAAAATTATGAATCTGTTCACTTTAATAATAAAATAATTTTAACTATTTTTCTTTTAAAGTGAGTTATCTTTTTTGTAGCCAGTGATGTGAAAAATAAAATTTTAAATTAAAAATTTTGGCCTTTCATTAGTGAGCCCTTTGGAGATAGAGAATGTGGTAGTTTATATGTTAAAAAATGCTTTGTATTTGTGTTTTGTGTAAAACTTGTATTGATTTTCTCTTCCATAGACTGCCTTTACAGATGTTCGTGATCCTGCTCTGAAACTTGCTGAATTTAAGTTGGAGAATATAATAAGCACTTTAAAAATGTATACAGATGACTCAACATTTTCTTCCTTCTCATTAAAAAACTGTATTTTAGATGATAAAAGGCCTCATGTCAAGAAGGCAACTCCTAGGTAATTGTGTTCTCTGAGTTTTTACTTGAGAAATGGTTGATGTATTTCATAAAACTTATTCCCAAAATTGCAGGTCCATTTTCTGGGTAGATCCTTAACATCTTCAGAGCTTTCATTCAGTTGAGTCATGGTTCTCAGTCAACATTTAAAATGTCTAACTTCAGTTTTGTGCTCTTCTTGCTGTATGGTTGATTGATTGGTTAAATAGAAATAATCAGTGTAATTACTTTGGTTTTTTTAAATTAATCTATATTATATAAATTATTATCAATCCTTTCAAATTGTAATAGAAAATACATGAAAAATTGAGAGGGAAAATGTGCTGAGACTCAAAATTCTGATAATGTCTTAAAGATACACTTTCTAATTTATGAAACAGTTTGCTCCAGAAGTTTATAAGTCTGTTAATTGGGGTACTTTGAGATCCTCCCACGAGAAATGACTTCACGTGCTGGTTGACTGTCAGTGAAAGAGTAAGAGGTCTTTGAATTTTATTGGTGTGTTTGGTTATTTGTAAAATATTCATAGGAATTATTATTGTGTTTTTCAGAATGATAGGTCTGACAGTTGGATTTGACAAAAAGGACATGATGGATGTAAAGTATAAGAAAGTCAGAGATGGTTGTGTGACTGATTTAGTCCTTCAAGAAACATACATTTGTGCAAGTGTGGAATTTCTGCTGACAGTTGCAAATGTCTTTCTTGAGGCCTACACCACAGGCTCTGCTGTAGAAACCAATGTTCAAGCATGGGCTGCTAAGGAAGAAGGTTAGTTATTAACTAAAATATTTATATCTGTGTTATTGAAGTGCTACAATACACTTGATTAGGTTTCTAGATCAGCAATTTTCAACTAGTGTTAAATTTTTAAATTCATGCAATACCTGACTGTTTAGTCAGGGACACTGACATCTTTTCCCTTAGATTGTCAAATAAAAAAAATGACAACAGCCAACACAACAGTTGCCACCTGGTGTGAATGAATTAAAATCATTCCTATTGTTCTCCCATCAGATTGGCAGAAAATATATTTTTTGATTTGCTGCAGAATTTTAGTAATTAATTTATGTGTGCCATGAGGTGAAAAAGGTTGAAAATTGCTGTTCTCGTTGGTGAGGTTAAGTGAATTAATAAATTAAAATTTTTATTTTTTTCAGAGGTAAGAGGAAAACATGTTTTTCTGTTGGGATGTCAGTTTGCATATTTTTCAAGGTTTGACTATATTTTGGGTTCAAAAATTAGTGAGATCTTTATTCTAATAAGTACCTATATTTCTCTGCAGGAAGTAATTTGAAAGAATGTTGGAAGAAAACCAGCAGGGGGAAATAATGAACCAACTACTCTATTCCATTATTAAGGAGTATTTTAACTTAAAATACTCTTATTTTTGTTTTATTTATAGTTTTCTACTGTTTTTTGTATATTTTATTTATTGTGGTATAGTAGAAAGAGTATCAGGTTGATAGTTAGAAACTGGATTAGTTTTCAGCTCTGCCATTATATAGTAGAGATTTTTTTCCACATTTTAAAATGACCTATAACAGTAGCTTCTTTACATCTAGCACTAAGAAAGTTACTATAGATTTCTTAGGGAGCTAAGATTCCTTTGTTTTACTTTTTACTTAGAATGAAAATAACATTTTCCAAGAAATAATAAATTTTTATAAAAAATATGTGTAACGAAGATTTAGAAATATTTTAAATTATTCATTTATTTTTATTTCTATTTTAGTACCTACACAGGAACAAACGAAGTGGGAAATTAATATCATTATTAAAAATCCTGAAATTGTGTTTGTGGCTGATATGACAAGAAATGATGCTCCTGCCTTAGTCATTACAACACAATGTGAAATTTGTTGGAAGGGTGACCTTGAAAACAATACAATGACTGCTGCTATTAAAGATTTGCAAATGAGAGCATGCCCATTCCTCCCAGACAAGAGAAAAGACAAAATCACTACTGTGAGTTTATTTAATTTTCTGCTTAATTGTAAACTGGTTTGGATTTAGTATATACCACTTTAGGAATTTACCTACAGACTTTTCAGCCTTTCTTTATAAAGTCCTTTCTTTCTGCTTGCAGAGGCTTATCTGGATTATTATTATACCAGCTTTGAAACTCTTTTTTTGTTCTGCCAGTTGTTCCTCATTGTATTATGTATTTGTGGGAATAGTCTCACTAAAAAGCTGTTTTCATCTTCAGCTTCTTTACTGAGACCTTCCTTGAACTTTCTATCCTTGCCAATTCCACACTATTCTTAGGCCTTGAAAACTGTCTGCCAGTTCTTTGAGATGTTGTTGCAATTTTATTTTATTTTTCATATTTTCCTCGCATCCGGACATTTTTGCTCGGATATATGATTTTACTTTCTCCATGCAATATATTTGAACCTCAGCCATTTGCTTTGACATACTTCACATTTGTATTTTACTCTAGCAACCTCTTGGCCTTCCTCCTCTTCATAACATTAAAATTGATTTCTTCAAAGATATCTTTTCAAATTAACTCTCTGACGCCTAGTACTTTTTAAAAACACTTATAAAAATGTTTAGTCTTCTACAGGAATAATAGAAGCATAAATATTCTAAAAATTGTCAACATAGAAATGTAAGCTGTAATTCCGTAGTTGCAAGGCTGGTGGCTCATCACTAAGAAAAGAGAGGATGTGGAAAACGGAGGGTATCTGATTCTCTTTTAGGTAATGACTTAGAAATTGTATATATATTTGTTCTATTCACATCATTTGGCTTGAATGTAACCATGCTGATCTGCAAAAACAGTTGGAGAATGTGGTCTTTTTTTTCCGGAGTCACTTTGTGCCCAGATAAATCCTCTCTTCATTTGATATACTAAAGACTACTTTAACAGTAGGTTTGGGGAGGGGGAGATAGAGGACATTTGTGATCAGATTGATTGCCACAGACTGGCTGCTATGTCTGATTTTAATAAGAATTGTCAGAGAAAGAATAGGAGCCACAGTCTTTTCTCGTGCTGAGGCTCCTCTTTAGAGTTTTGAGTTTCCTCAGTATTTTCCTTTCTCTCATAGGACTTTGCAAACAGCAGAAAGAGCTAAAAATAGAGAAAAATTCTAAATATTCCAAACCTGTCTGGCTAAAGTTTTTGGCTGTTTAAAAACAGTATGGTCTTTCTTCCTAGTTATCACCAGTAGCAGTTTTGCCAAATATTTTGATACAGCATTGGTAAAATCATCCACTTTCTATTTTGAGATATCCTTTGTCCGTCTAATTACTAACTCAATCACAAATATTTTTTACTTTGCTGCAGCACCACCAACTTCCAGGTATGAAATTTTGTATTAGTTAGGATATTAATTAGGCTGCTCTAACAAGAGATACCCCCACCCCAAGGATAGCTAAAGCGTGGAAGAACTACATATTTCTTTCTTGGAACATAGTACAATGTCTCAATATAATGGCTATGGTTTAATATAGGGGAACCAGGTTCTTTCCATCTTGTTCTGATCTTCCTCAGATGTAACTTACTCTGCTTTTTCAAAGATAGTTTATAATGAATCAAGCTTATAGTTTGCCACAGGTGAGTGGTAGTGGTAAGGAGAAAAAAGGGAGGAATAAAGTAATGTAGTATTGTCATTAACATGTTGGACCAGCTGCATTTTTAACCCTAGGTAACTTAAGTAGACTTGACAATATAGGAGTTGGATAAGGAGCAAAGCATACTTTCATATTTATTTTGGGAAGGGGCTATACAAAGAAGCCAATTAAAAATTTTCAAGTTAGAAACTTTTATATATATTTAAAATAGTATTATTTGGTTTTGTTTTTTTCCATTTTCTGAGATGAAGATATAAATTTTATGTTGAAAATTTTGGATTGTGTATTGTAATGTAATTATAATTTCTTATCCTTGAAGTTTCAAGTAATAACATTGAATAATTAAGTCACATACTAGTTGCTTTTGCTGAATTATTAGAATAATGGCAGATTTTAATGTGATTTCTTAAGAGAATGGGTTTGGTGGTCATATTTTTTTTTCCTGAATTTATTTTTCATTGTTAAATGTAGACAGAATTTTAAAATAGCCCCCAAGATTTCTACCACCTGTCGCATATGCCCAGTATAGGCTCCTCCCATTGAGTGTGGACAGGACCAATGAATATAATTAGTTACTAATCAATTAACTTTGAGTTAACTAAAGAGAGATTCTGGGTGGGCCTAAACTAGTTTTTACCTGGAGTCTGCACAATCCTTCCCCATGTGGGAAGGCCACCCTCCCCTCCACACCCCCACTCTTATTAGGGTTTTCTGGACCCAAGGGTAGGTAGGACGACCACCATGTCCAGCTTGAAGCAGCTAGAGGAGCTTGAGACCTTCGCCCATTGTCCTTTACAAGATTACAAAGGGTCCTAATATTTGAGAGGGGGGGGATAGTTAATTTTTACGAACCAGGGCTATGGACTTGGGGGGGATTGCTGGGGGAGGGGGGTGCTGGGTGGCGGGGAGCAAGGGGGAGAAAATTGGAACTGTTGTAACAATATAATCAATAAAAAACATTAAAAAAAAAAATAAAATGCTGGCCTAGAAGGAGCAAGCTGTCATGCTGTGGGGAAGGTGTATTGCGAGAACCTGTAAAAGACTAAGAGGAGGCAAAACCAGTCCCTGGCTGACAGCAGCAAGCAAATGGAGATGAGATCTCAGTTTTAGGGCCACAAAGAAATGAGTTCTGCAAACAACCTGAATGAATTTGTGCACAGACTTTTCCCTGGTTGAAGCTCTAGGAAAAGACACGACCAGCTGGTACCTGATTTCAGCAAGATTCCTGTTCCATGAAAATGAAGAAAAATAAATAAATTTGTGTTGTGTTAAGCCACTAAGTTTATGATTCTTTGTTATGCAGCAATAGGAAACAAATACGATGGCAGTATGCAGAGGTTTGCAGGAGTCAGAGGAGTTTTGAGATGAATGATAGAGAAAGCCTAAATTACAGTATTCCCTCACTTATCACGGTATTATGTTCTAGACCCCCACCCCCCGCGAAGTAGGAACCTTACATTTATTCTACACTCTTAAACCTACGTAACTTTAACAACGTACGTATACAGTACCACAAAATCCTGCGATATAACGAAAAATCCACGATAAATAATTAAATATAATATTTTTAAAAATCCTGTGATACAGTGAGGCCGCAATAAGTGAACTGCGATATAGAGAGGGACTACTGTATGTTGAACAGACTCTTGGTAGAAATATGGTCATTGAGGACACTGCCAATGAAGAATTAGGAGGTATTGAATAAAAGATGTGTAATTGGAAAGTAGAGGGACAGCTTGATATGTAGGCACAGAAAGCTTTGCAAAATTATCTTGCAGTTATATGTAAAGCAGAGCTTGTAAGTGACCAACATGGATATATAACTAAGGAAATTTCCCAGCTGCCTGATTTAAAGGTGCTGCTCTGTGTCCTAACTCTTTATACTAAAATGCTAGAGCCAAGAGATATTGTGGGAAAAACAGTAGTACAGAAAGAACTAGGACTTAATGATTTTGATAATTCTTAGCCTTCTAAATGACAGAGGATGTTAAAAATCAGAATTGACTGCCAAAGTATAGCATAGAGAAAAGACTGTGTGATTATATATATTTTTGCTAAATATTAGATAAAAAATTCGTAGTGTTCAGTCACACAAAGGGCCCTTTGGTGAAATTAATGTGTTTCTTTCATGTTATCTTCTGAGTCAAACCAGAGAAACTCTAGGAATCATGAGGGTGTTGCCCCCTCAGCTCTCTCAGCAGGAGGCCATGATTATCTAAAAAACGATCTGTAGATGTGGTTTTTGCCTCATGGAGTAAAACCTTGTGAGAAAATTATTTTAGTGGAAACACTGCCAGTGCGGACTGAGGGGACAGAGTACAAAATGAAGAGAGACTCTTGAATGCCCAACATTCTATGGGCAGTATGATAAAACTACTCAGCTGAAAAAAAAGAAAAAAATGAAACCCCAAGACCAAAAACACTCAGCTGCAAACTTGTATTATCTTTTATAAAGAAGGGAGGATGGCTCAGGGTGGAGCTGAGAGCCACAGAGAATTATTATTAGGCTTTGTAACCAAATCAATAAACTCATTTACCTGGATGGATTTCAGGGCTGCTTTGGGCAAGTGACTTCTTTTTACCTTCCACTTTCCCCACTAGGACAGGAATACCTGTAATTGTTGTCATTGGTCTGCCCCGCCATTCTGTTGTTGGGAATGATGGGAGAAGGTAACTCATCTTAGTTTCACAATTTTATAAAAGGATAGAAATTGTGCCTTAGTGGCTATATTTAAAAGATTACACCCAGGAATTGCATCAGCTCCTGGAGCTGATTTAATTTTAGACTTTGAGCTGGTAAGAGATAGATGAGATTTTAGATTTTTTAATCAGCAAATGAGAGAGATAGATGAAATACATGTATGATGAGATACAGACTTAGATGTGATTTTGGACTTTGGCCTGTAGTGGGATCAGACTGTGAGGAAGTGAATATATTTTGTGTTTGGGAGGAGTATGGGTTACTGGATGTTAGAGAACAGAATCCTGCTTACCACAGTTAGGGAAAACTCAATTTATAATTACATTAAGGATTATTTAGTAAGTCGAATATATTTATAATTTTTTCATCTCATCTTTTGTAGCTTTTTCTATATGGATAAATTTATTTTATTTTAATTTTATAATGGAAAAGATACCATGATAAAGTTTTTATTTTAGTAAGTAAAATAATATGTATAATACAAGTTTTATATATTTGTTTATATATTTGAGGATATTTATGAAACCCTACGTATTGTTTTATTAATACTGCTAATTTTAATACTTCCTAATATAATTAATGATTAAGTAAAGAGGATAATTAAGTATATTATTGAGTCACTTATTTTTCAACAGTTTTGACTAACTTGTTTACTTAATATAGTTAGCCATTACTCAGAAAATCTTTAAATAAAAGTATTTTAAGAACAATGGTAATTTAGTGGTATTGCTTTTTTTTTTTTTTTCTCATAGGTTTTGCAGCCCTGTGACTTGTTCTATCAAGCTACTCAGATAGGTAGAGATCCACAAGTGATTGACATATCAGTAAAATCTCTGACACTAAAGGTAAGTTAAAATGTAGTCAGTCGTTTAGATCTTTAGTGAACTTAAAAAAAAAAAAACCCACTAGAAATAGCAATTATTATATCAAGTCTTTTAATTGTTAAAAAGCTATATTTTAAAAATATTTTAATATCTATAAGATTCATGTAAACATCTTAATTGAAATTAGTTATAATAATTAAAAAATTTTGTAAACAGTGAATTGTCATTGCTATTTCATGGTAGTAATAGTATTATTTCAACATTAGTTACTCATGATCCTTCAGAAAATATATTCAATTTTTTGAAGTATGTATTTTTAAAAGTAATATGAGTAGATTTTTTATTAGTTTAATTTTTTTCTCCTTAGGTTTCACCAGTTATCATAAATACTGTGATTACCATAACTTCAGCACTTTATACAACTAAGGAAACTATCCCACAAGAAACTACTTCTTCTACAGCACATTTATGGGAAAAGAAGGATACAAAGAATTTAAAAATGTGGTTTCTTGAAGAGCCAAATGAAGTTCAAAACATAGCTCCCACAACTGAATTGGTACCCAAAGGAGAGAAAATAAAAATGAACATTGATTCAATTTTTATAGTTCTTGAGGCTGGAATTGGTCATAGAACAGTTCCTATGCTTTTGGCAAAATCACGTTTTTCAGGGGAAGGCAAAAATTGGAGTTCCCTGATAAATCTCCACTGTCAACTAGAGCTAGAAGTAAGCATATGTAGTATTTTTTCTAGATTTTATAACAAATAATGTTATGCATGGGATATTTTGAGAATCTTATTTAAATATTTAAATTAAGCATTTTAAATAGGATGCTGGCTCACAAAACTTTTGGAAGAAAGTTTATAAATGTATGCCTTTGATATAGTTTTATGTGTACAGTAATTCCTCACTCGAGCCCTGGCTGGTTTAGCTCAGTGGATTGAGCGTCGGCCTGCGAGCTAAGTGTCGCTGGTTCGATCTTCCAGTCAGGGTACATCAGAGAAGGAAAACTCTGACTCCAAAAAACCTCCGCTGCCTTGCGGCATACCTCTTCAGGGGAAAGGCTAAGGGAGTAAACCCCGACAGAAAATCCGGAGCCGGAGTCCCTAAGGCGGTTCGACGTTGTAGTCAACACCGGCAACTCCTGCGGCGCACCTGAAGCCAAGCTGTATTGACTCCGTCTTTCCCTTGGATCCTTCAGCTGCGAAGAGAGGGGGCGTCTGCTGCATGGGCAACAGCTGGCCCTCCATATCACCCTGCCCAGGCTCTGTAGCTTCAGCGTCATCGCAAGATGTCGATTCAACATGGGAGGAGACAGATACCATGTCACTCCCGAGTCGGACTGCACAGCCATTCTCGGCCGTGCAGATAGACTCTTAAGAAGCTACACCATCGTCTCTCGAGACGGACGGCTGCCGACGAATTCCTCACTTAATGTTATTGATAGGTTCTTTGACTTTAAGCAAAAGAACATAAAAGAAAACCAATTTTACCATAGCTAATTAATATGAACAAGAGTTAAATTCCTACATGTCATTAGTATTATAATAAAACAACGTTGAACAAAACAACATTATTTGAGGACCTGCTGTACATTACTTTTAGACTACTATTCCCCATTAAGCTTTAGTTTGTATTTCAATTGATTTTATCAATTGAAACATGATATATTAATAGACTGCTGTTGATTAGATTCCAAATTCTTATTTTTAAGAATTAAATTGAATACCTTTTTCCTTTAAAAGAAAAATAAACTATTTCTGAATCTCTTCTCAAAGAGTAATGTAAAGAAGTAGAAGGATATGTCTTATACTTTTATATAATGCAGAATCTTTATACCCTAGAGAAAATCCACTAAGATCTTTCAGATTTTTATGAGAGTACTTGATATGAGAAATATTTTTTAGAACTAATGTATATTTTGCTTTAGAATTTATCTATATAGAATCATCCCCAGAGGTACTTTGGTTTAAATTATTAATCAAGTTTATGTCTAGTGGAAACTAATCTGATAATTACCTTTTGTCAAAAAATGTGGAGCTTATAATCTATGTTATTTGTGTTGATACAGTTATATATTAATAGAGGTAGAAATGACTGACTAGATTACAAATGTTCAAATTCTGTCTAAAATTCTGTGTATTTTCCTGAGGATTTAATCTAGGGTGTCACAGAATTCAAATAAATAAACACTCATCAAATCCTATATTACTTGCCTGTGAAGACACCTGAAAAGTCAGTGGAGGTAGTCAGACATGTTTAAAAGTGTCAATAGTATATAGTAAACGAACAGTTTTTTGTTTAGCCTGGCCTGAAAGTCAAGGAAAGATTGTTAAAAGAGAATTTTATCTGGATTAAATTATGAAGACTGAACTATGAAGTTATCCAGGTGATGAAAGCACCGAGGGAGGGAGTGTGTAGGAGACTAATGAATGGCAGATAGGATGGCTTTCATATAGGAGAACTAGCACAGCCAAAGGAATGGTAGTGGGCAGCAACATGGAAGGTCATTTTAGCAAATACCAGAATGCCTAATTTAAAAAACTAAAAATTCTCTCTATAGGTGCATTATTACAATGAAATGTTTGGTGTATGGGAACCTTTGCTTGAACCTTTAGAAATTGACCAGACTGAGCAATTTAGACCATGGAATCTTGGAATCAAGGTATATTTGAAGTCTAAAAAGTTTTCAAAAATTGAGTATGTCTATTAACTTTAATCACAACAAAGTTTGTGCTTTCTCATTATGACCCTTACTGCATGCTTCCCTGTTTGACCTCTGACTGTAATTTTCAAACCCAAGGTCAATGCCCACCAGTGATTTTTCTAATACAAATAATTATATAACATTTATTACATAGTAGACACTTGTTTAAATGATGTACTTTTGCTTTTATCCTTATAACAACTGTCTAAAGAATATACAGTTTTTAATTTTATAATAATGTGAGAAGACTTAGACTAGAGAGGGGCTTCACTAAAGTAATAATTTGCATACCTTCAAAGTAGAGGAGGTGCAGTGCAATTCTGGCCCCAGAGTCCCCACTCATATTAAAATGCCACTAGCATTCTGTGGGTTGTTGTTCATCCTGTGTTTCCTTTGTCTTCTGAAGAATGTGTATATGAAAGAAAATATACTATTATTTGTTTGAAATATGTTGTGCTTTATGTAATCATAAGACTCAGGACCTTTAGATGGATGAAATTGTGCTTCTGAAGTAAGTAACTGCACGAATACTAGCTTATTTCCTCACTAATGAAGATTCAGTCAACCTGCAGACAGGTTTTCAGTGGTTTGAAGCCATTTAAAGTAACAATAAAGGTGACTAGCTTGACGTGTTCAGCTTTTTATGTTAGATCACTACATTTGATTTAACACACATTTTAGATAAAGGGTTTTGGTAAAGGAACTTATTTGGTGGTTTTTAGGTTGGAATGTATACATGGGCACTGGATCTGTCAATCCTAAAAAGAGGGAGATGGTATTGTTTCTCTCTGGGTTCTAGTGGCCCTGTTCTGAAGCTGTTGTTGGACCTCATAAGTCCCTGATTTTCTGCTCGTTATTTAAAACATAACCAATAGACTAAATGACTTTTCTCACTCTGAATTTCCATGTGCTTTTCATTTTCATTGTGATGCCACATGCATTTGGTGATTTTGATTTTTTCCTTCTAAAATGTGACTGTCATTTAAATGTCACTGAAGATGAGAAGAATTTTTCTTCTAATACTGCTCCTGTGCCATGTGACTTTAGTTGGCTGATGTCCAAGTAATTCCAGTAAGGCAATGGAGCTGATAAAATTTCTTGCTATCTCTAATGTTATTGGAATTTGTCTAAAGTTTGTTTTTCCTTTGCAAAATGAGTTATATTGTGCTCTTAGGAACAAATTTTCTTTATATTTCAATAATTTATATGTCATTTCAGATGAAAAAGAAAACAAAACAGGCCATTGTTGAGTCAGATACTGAAGAAGAAAATTATAAAGTGCCAGAATATAAAACCGTCATCAGTTTCTATTCAAAAGACCAACTAAACATTACATTATCCAAATGTGGTCTTGTAATGTTAAATAATTTAGTCAAGGTAAGAAATGACATTGGAAACTTTGTACTAGTCTGAGTTAACTCTTTTCTTGAATAAATTTTTTAAAAAATTAACTTAGTTATTTTTCATGTGTCTACTATGGTTCTGCTTATCATTTAGTTTTCCACATTTCATTTTATTTTACTTATGATAATTCTTCCTTATTAGGCATTTACAGAAGCTGCCACTGGATCTTCAGCTGTCATCATAAGGGGTCTAGAGCCATTTATGATATTAAATTCTCTTGGACTTACCATTTCAGTTTCACCAAGTGATTCTTTTAGTGTACTCAACATTCCAATGGCAAAATCATATGTATTGAAAAATGAGGAGAGTTTAAGTATGGATTATGTCCGAACAAACGACAATGATCATTTCAATGCAATGACCAGCCTAAGCAGCAAACTTTTCTTCATTCTTCTTAGTAAGTGATAAATTATCTTCCTAGGGCTTTAATTTCTTTCAGTTATATTATACATTTCATTTTTCTCATTTGTGATATCTTACAAGTTTTTTATCTCCTTCCTAATAGGTTGGGGATTTCATTTCTTCCTGTGTAGGTCTTCGGTTGCTGTTGTCACTATATTTTCGTATGCCAAATTCTAACTTTCTTTATTCACTGCTTTATTTATAGGTTGGTAATTTACTGCTTTATTTGTGGGGGAGGAAAAATACTAGATCTCATTCTTACACGCTTTTACATACTATAGATATTGGTGGTGGTTGTTTTAACCACCTTTGGTATAATTCAATAGCATTCTATTAGTGTGGCTGAATGAATTCAAAATAAGGTTTGGTTTTATGGAAATGGTACATTGTAATAATGGTTTTGGGGTTCGTAAATGATTTTCATGTTATGCTTGCTTGGGTGAAAAATTTTTTTGTCCTTTCTGCTTCCCAGCAGTTTTTCATTTTCATGAGAAGTGATAGTAAATAAACTTTTAAGTTATCATAATATATATACTCATTATGAAGTTAAATAGTCCCAAAGCCTTGCCCAGAGCACTTTCTGATACTTTGACATTTAAATAGTTAAGGTGGAGGATATTTGAAAGATTAATTAAGCATTGGGTCCGAGTACCAAAACTGATAGCTAGGGCTTTCTCATAGTCAAGAAATGATGCACCACTGTGGCTAGATTTCAGGTCTTGTCTGAGCATGGTCAGTGAATTGTGCTCGTCAGTTTTATCTCTGTTTGATTTTAACTTAACATTTTTATGGAATAGAGTGAGGGGATTAATGTAAATAATACTTCATCCCCCAATACAGTATACGTATGTATATTAGATAAATATGCGTAAAATTTTGTTTAATCAAATCCTAGATATCACAGAGTGCCACATGTTGAAAAAATTAAAAATGGAAAAATTACAACTACCTTGGTAATTTCCAATGATTGCCTGAAGGTATTAGGCTCTGGTTATTATAACAGCAAATCAGAGATCACTTTTCTTGTATTTTATAATTCTTCTCATCAGTTATTTTGAGAAGGTGTATGAAACTTTTTTTTTTTTCATTTTTATCTCCATGGGTCCTTTATTCTTGTTCCTTGACTAGACCCTTCACCTTCTTTCCCCCATTATGAAACTTTTTGTTCATAAGTGTTGTCTTAGATTCAACTACTGAATGAGTTTTTATTTCTATTAAAATTTTTTTTGTTAAAATATTTTGAAGCTTTTAGATGAATGTGATGGAAATGCATTGTGGTTTCTTAGACTATCCCTTGGTGTACATTGTGTCTATGTAAATAAATAACCTTTGTATAATTTCTTTGTTTAGTTTTAAATCCAAAGACTTGAGTGACTTTAAAAAATCATCTGATATTTCTGTTATTTAACATCTATCTAAAATTAATATATGATGACCTATACTAAAAATTTTCAAACATATACATTCAATTTAGCACCTGCTAACCACTCTACGGCTGATAAAATTCCTTTAACAAAAGTGGGACGCAGACTGTACACTGTAAGACACAGAGAGTCTGGAGTTGAAAGATCTGTTGTTTGTCAAATTGATGCAGTGGAAGGAAGTAAGAAGATAACAGTTCGCTCCCCAGTGCAGGTACGAAATGATCCAGTTTTTGTGCGGTAATATGCATATTTATGTTAATAAAGAAGAAAACAAAACTACAGCAAATTACTACCAAGAAATACACATTATAGTAGGAATACAGCTAATACCAAAAAGAAGAATTATTACTAGTAATTGTACTACTCTAATATGAGCAGTCATAGGATTTTGTTTAATATAATTATAATGTTTTATAGGACTATTTTGTAAAATCTTTCTGGACTATTTTGAAAAAAATAAAAAAACAACTCAATATTTTGTTTGGGCTTTTTGTAGTAGGTATAGTACCTGTTTTAATTCAAGAATATGGTGAGAGAAAATTTTTGTAGCTTTAATTAAGTAAAATTGATGTATAATAAGCTGCATATATTTAAAGTTGAGGAGTTTGACACAAA
Organism: Furipterus horrens; assembly: GCF_987537825.1. Taxonomy (NCBI): domain Eukaryota; kingdom Metazoa; phylum Chordata; class Mammalia; order Chiroptera; family Furipteridae; genus Furipterus; species Furipterus horrens. The sequence goes on from NW_028327174.1 coordinate 162,665,739, forward strand.
AGTACACCTGTGAAACCCCTATCACAGCCAAGGTAATGAACATATTTATGTTTGCAAAACGTCTCCTCTCTCCCTGCTTGTCCCTTCCCAGGACTCCACTGACATGTTCTCATTGTACATTAGTTACAATACAGAGTTTTATATAAATGAAATGGAGTACAAAATGGAGTCTTGCTTCTTTTACTAGGCATAATTTTGTATATTATTAATGTTGTTGCATACAGTTGCATTTTGAATAGTAGTCTATAATGTGGACGTACATACCACTTACCATTTGGTCTATGATATGAGGTAAGGGTTGAAGTTCATTTTTTTCCATATGGCTGGCTTATAAGTTGTTCTATACAAGATTATCCTTTTTTCATTAAATTGTCCTGATACTTTTATCAAACATAAATTAATTATGTCTGTATGTATTTCTGAACTTTCTATTCTGTTTTATTGTTGTTTGTTTATCTTCATGCTAATGCCACACTCTCTTGATTATACTTTACCCTGAATTTTGAAATTGGGTAGTACAAGGTATCCCACTTTGTTCTTTCGGAGGTTGTTTGGGCTACTCTTAGTCATTTCCATTTAAATTTTAGGCTGATGTTTTCAATTTTTATTTAAAAATTTGGAGAAAAGTTGCATTTTTACATACTAATTTCTGATTTTTCCTTATTAGGGATAGTACACTTAATTTTTATATTAACTTATGCAAACTTACTATTTGCACCGTTTCATTCTAGTGCTTTTTTATGTATAGTTACGGTGTCTGTAAAGGCATTTTTACATCTTTCTTTCTACTCTGGATGTATATTATCTTATTCTATTTTATTTTTTGCCTGTTGTGCAGGCTTGAACCTCCAGTACCATCTGAATAGGAATCATGAAAGCAGATGTTTTTGCCTTTTTCTCAATTTTAGTGTAAAAGTATTCACTCTTTTACCATTATGTTTTGAGGTGGTTTTTTTCTGTTTGTTTTTTGGGTTTTTTTTTTGTTTTTTGTTTTTTTTTTTTAGATGCCCTTTCTCAGGTTGAGAATGCTTCCTTCTGTTCCTAGTTTGGTGATATTTTTACCAGATTTGTCAAGTGATTTTATGTTTATTGAGAGGATCTTTTTTAAAAATGTTAATAGTTGATTTTTGTTATATTAAGTAAAGTTTGATTGGTTTTTAAATGTTAAGTCAACCTTGCATTGCCAGTGTAAATCTCAGTTGGTCATGAAGTATTATGGACCTTTTAATGCATTGTTGGATTGATTTGCTAAATTATGTTCAGAGTTTTTGCATTTCTATTCATGAAGGATATTGAACTCAAGTTTTCTTATAATGGTTTCTTTTTGTGAAGGTTTTTTAAATATAGTTTAACTTTATTTTATGTGGAAAGGCTATTCAGCTTATCTGTTATTTCTCAAGTGAACTCTTCTAGAAATTTAGAGTCTTCCGTGAAATTTGTCCGTGAATTATTTCCATTTTTATTTTACTTTTTATGTTTTAAGTCATTTTCACTAGGTATAGAAATCTAGTTTGCTAGTTTATTCTTTATACTTCTTAAGAAGTTGTTCCACTGTTGACTGGATTACATTGTTTCTGACCACAGTCTGCTTTTATGTTTATATTTGCTGTTTTATGAAAAGTGTTGATTTTTTTTATATACATTTAACTTCTTTTCCTTTATCACTGTTTTTAAGTAATTTGGTTGTGATGAATCTTAGTGCAGTTTACTTTATGTTTCTTGTACTTGGGTTTATTAAGTTTCTTGAATCTGTGTATTTACAGTTTTATCAACTTTGGAAAGTTTTGCCATATTTTTCAATTTTTTTTCCTGTTTTTCCCCTCTTCTCTCTTCTTTACTTACTGTAGTTAGGTATATATTAGAGTGTTTAAGTCTGCCCCACAGCTTACTAATGCTCTGTTCATTTTCTCTTTCAGTTTTTTTCCCCTTGTGTTTCTGTTTAGTTTCTATTATTATGTCTTTAAGTTCAGTTTTGTTTTTCAATGTCCAGTTTTCGCTTATTCTATCTAATATATTTTTATCTCTAGAATTTCAATTTGCATTTTTTAATGTATTTTATTGATTATATTGTTACAATAGTTCCAATTTTGTCCCCTTTACTCCCCTCCACCCAGCATCTCCCTCCCCCAGCAATCCCCCCCCCAAGTCCATATCCATGGTTTGTACATACAAGCTTTCCTGCTTCACCCTTTTATATATTCTTCTTCTTCTTCTCTCTCTTTTTTTTTTTAGTAAATATGTGATTAATTAATTATTTTAACAATAAAAAATAACAATCCCTCCCTCTCAGATATTAAAACCCTTTGTAATCTTATAAAGGACAATGGGCGAAGGTCTCAAGCTCCTCTAGCTGCTTCAAGCTGGACATGGTCGTCATCCTACCTACCCTTGGGTCCAGAAATCCCTAATAAGAGTGGGGGTGTGGAGGGGAGGGTGACATTCCCACATGGGGAAGGATCGTGCAGACTCCAGGTCAGTTGGCTGTCTCCGGACAATGGCGTGCTTGCTTTAACAGGCTGGCATCCTTGTTGTATTCTGGGGGTAACAGATTTGGCAAAAAGGGTTAAAAGACATCATTCACTCCATAACTACTAGATGACAAAAGGCAGGGATTAATTTTTCAATGTTCCACATTAGGGGGGAAAAAAAAAGAAAGAAAAAAAGGGCTTCTTTGGAGGAAGGTGTGCTAGGCACATCTCACCTGTCCAAAACTCTTTTGCCCATTATACTTAGTTTGGGCTGAGGGAAATAGTTTAGGTTTCCCCCTTCTCAGATTCTGGGTCCTTTCTGTCCAAGCCATTAGGATAGAAAAGAGAAACCAGTTTAAAGTGAAGCCCACAGGCCACCCCATTCTTTACCAACCCAGCCATTTAGTTCAGCCAAACTGTTGAGTTTCAGGAGGCAGCGCTGCAGAGAGGATTAAGTGAGGCCTATACGTACAGACAATCACTCAGGTAATGCGGTCATAAGCTTATGCCCTTTGAAAACAGAAAACACATGTTAATTTATGTGACATAACCCACAAACATGTCTCTAAATCTGTAAGACTGTCTTATTGGGAAGACATCCAGTTGCAAGGCACTTGACATTCTACTTGCCTGCAGCTTCAATATCTTTGATGATATCACAGACATGGCTTAACTTTCAAGTGAAAACATATTTTAAATGAAAAGAAACTTTTAAGACGGTTAGCTGCACTACTTTATAGTCTACCACTGATCATTATGATTTTCCTTGAATAATGATTTTTCTCCGTAAGATTACCCTCCTTGTCATTAAAGGGACTACATTAAGTCCATTTTTAATTTATCCTGTTCATTTGCATAAACACAACAAGAGCAGCAAATGATCACATATGATCTTTAGTTCTGCTTTGCAGGAACTTACCCAAGGAACACTTAGGGTGACCTTCAGTCTGCTCTTCAGGGCACAGAAGCTGGGCCACATACCTGGCATTCATCCTTGCCTGTACACCTGTCCTTTCCAAGTCTTTCTGGTTTTTCATTGTGCCTTAAGATCCCTTCTAGCCATCTTTCAGGAAAACAACCTTCGTTCCTTCCCTGGAAAGATTGCTGTGGACCGCACAACCAACCATGGTACCAGGCCTTTTATCTCGCGGGCTTTTATTACCTTTGAAAGTCATTCCCTGTTCCTCAGGGCTTTTTGGTAACAACCTGAGCCCAAGCATGTCTCCTTTAGGCTTGACATTCCAGTCAAAGACTTGGTCAAAAAAAAAAAAAAAAAAAAAGAAAAGAACCTCTATTAACAACTGGTCTTATTAGTTTTATGCAAAGAAACTTATGTGATACTTACTTGTTTAGAATGCCAAACTCTGGAGGGATCAAATAGGGAGAAAAATATACAACGTGAAGGAAAATCTTTGTCCTAATATTCACTGAACTGGCATTTCCATTCTTCATATTTTCATTTCTCCCCCACTAAAAAAAAATTTTTTTTTCCATTACAGTTGTCTCACTTTTTTCCCCCTTTTGCTTCCCTGTGCCCTGACCCTCCCTTCCCCCATATTCAGTCCCCACTCAGTTGCCCATGTCTGTGGGTCATTTATACATGTTCTTTGACTAGACCCTTCCCCTTCTTACCCCCTTCTCTCTCTCCCATCTCCCCCCTTGTTACTGTTAGTCTACTTCTTGTTTACATACCTCTGGTTCAATTTTGCTCATTTGTTTGTGTTGTTCATTAGTTTCCTGTAATAGGTGATAGCATAATGTATTTTTCTTTCGTTGCCTGGCTTATTTCACTAAGCATAATTCTCTCTAGTTCCATCCATGTTGTTGCAAATGGTAGAAGTTCCTTCTTTCTTTCTGCTACATAGTACTCCATTGTGTAAATGTACCACAGTTTTTTGATCCACTCATCTACAGATGGGCACTTAGGTTGTTTCCAGCACTTGGCTATTGTAAATAGTGCTGCTATGAACATTGGAGTGCATAGGTTCTTTTGAATTGGTGTTTCAGGATTTTTCGGATATAATCCTAGCAATGGAATTGCTGGTTCAAAAGGCAGTTCCATTTTTAGTTTTTTGAGGAAATTTCATACTGTTTTCCACAGTGGCTGCACCAGTCTGCATTCCCACCAGCAGTGCACCAGGGTTCCCTTTTCTCCACATCCTTGCCAACACATGTTTGTTGATTTGTTGATGATGGCCATTCTGACTGGTGTGAGGTGGTATCTCATTGTGGTTTTTATTTGCATCTCTCTGATGGCTAGTGATGTTGAGCATACTTTCATATGTCTATGGGCCCTCTGTATGTCTTCTTTGGAGAAGTGTTTGTTCAGGTCCTTTGCCCATTTTTTAATTGGGTTGTCTGTCTTCTCGGTGTTGAGTCGTATGAGTTCTTTATATACTTTGGAGATCAATCCCTTGTCTGAGATGTCATTGGTGAATATATTTTCCCATATGGTTGGTTTCCTTTTCATCTTGTTGATGTTTTCTTTAGCTGAGCAGAAACTTTTTAGCTTGATGTAGTCCCATTTGTTTACTCTTCTCTTTATTTCCCTTGCCTTAGGAGATATATCAGTGAAAATGTTGCTACGTGGGATATCTGAAATTTTCCTGCCTATTTTTTCCTCTAGGAGTTTTATAGTATCATGGCTTACATTTAAGTCTTTGATCCATTTTGAGTTTATTCTGGTGTATGGTTCAATTTGCATTTTTATTTATATTTTTCATATCTTATTAATACCCTCAGTTTTTCCCCTACCTTTCAGCTTATCAAATACAGTTGTTTTAATGTCTTCATCTCCTAATTCTCTTATGTGTAGCATATCTGATTTGTTTCCTTTTATTTTTAATTATGGGTCATTTAAAAAATTGCCTATTAATTTTTTATTGGATGCCTAAAATTGTAAATTTTATCTTGTTAGATGTTTTATATATTTGTATTTCTTCATGTATTCTTGAATTTCATTCTCCAATTCAATTATGTTAGTTAGAAAATGATCCTTTTAGTCTTTATATTTAAACTTATTAGGTGGGACTCCAGCAGCCTTTAGTCCAGGGCTAATTTTGCCCCACTAGTAAGGAACTGCAGCTAATACCTTCTGTACTTAACAAGGTTTCACCACTTTGGGTGATGAGGAAAGGAACAGTTTCAGCACTGGAGATTGTTCTTCCCCTTTTAGGTGGTTCTTACCAAGCTTTACATTGTTTGCTTATGTGCATGTGCTGATCTGTACTAACTGAAGTCTTGACAGTAGGGCACACTCTTAAATCTCACAGATTCCCTCTCTGCAACTTTCACCTCTCCAGGCAGTGCTCTCCTCTCTCATGCAATGTGCTGTAAGCTTAAAGCACATTGGCTTTCAAAAGTTTCCTACCTTTCTTTAAGTTAGTCATACTTGGCTTGGTTTTACTTCTCCTTCCCTATGCAGTAGCCTAAAACTCTCTAGGCAGTAAGCTGGAGAAGTTTTAGTGCTTTTCTTGATGGCTTTTGTTTTTATTTTTTTCTTTCCTGTGCTGCTTATCACCCGGTGTCTGAAAATTATTGTTTAATGTGTATTTTTCCCCCAGAATATAGTTATTTAGGTTGGGAAGGTATATCTGGTCCCTATTTTTCCATTATGGCTAAAAACAAAAGTTCCTTTTCTTTTATTTATGATTTATTATTAACTTCTAAAAGATGACTGTTGGGCTGTCCTCATTGTTGATTTTAAAAATTTCATTAAGTAGTTAAACATTAATTTTAAGTTTCTTATAGGTATTTTTATAGAAATAAAAATATTTCTGTGGCTTTAAGCAGGTGGGGCAAACAATATGTCTAGAAATAAAATATAGTGAAGTTAAGACTATCCACTTAATCTTATTTCTCAGCAAGTTTTATATTTTGGTATGATTTTTTTAAATTGGTAAGATTATAGTAAGATATAGAAAGATAAAATGGTCTTACTATCCCATTTGTTTTTATCTGTCCAGAGATAACTATAACTCTTTGTAGATTTATCAGATAATATGTAATAATGAAAATTATGTTACCTTTATATCACTGTTGTATGCTACTCGTTGGATGAGATGCCCTCCATGCACTGTATCTCATCCAGTGAATAACATAGAAGAGCAATGTAAAAAGGTGGGCTCTTAACCTGAGGCTTATTCTTTACTTTGCCATAGAGACATTTAAAATTTTGATGTAATACTTTTTCTTGTGAACTTTTTCTACTATTTTTGTTTAAAGAAGTTATTCCTTATCTCAAAGTCAAGAAGATACTATCTTATTTCTTTCTAGGGTTTTTAAAGTTTTGTTTTTTGAGATTCCTTTTCTATAAAACAATTGAAACTTTTCTTGTATTTCTAGGATAAATAATTGCATGTTTGTTTCTTCTCTAGCTTATGTAAACAATGTAAATATTACTGCATAATTTTTTTGTTGGAATATTTAGATGGAACATACTTTAAATGTCATTAGTTTGTTAGATTAATGATACTAAATATTATTTGTTTTTCTTTCCCAGATCAGAAATCATTTTTCAATCCCACTTTCTGTTTATGAAGGGGATACTTTATTGGGAATGGCTACACCTGGAAATGAATTTAACGTACCATTAGCATCTTACAGGTGATTCTTCTTTATCTTTCTTTTTTTTGCTCTATAGTCTCAAATAGAATTTTTAGTTTCTGATTTGGTAGAGATATCTACATACATTGTAAAAACATATTTAAGATGGTAAGTTTATAAGAAAAATATTCTTCTCTTAAAAGCTAAATAGTTCATTAGTTTCCTGAAAGATGGAGATGTCTATCTATTGCCTATCTTACTTATCTCTAAGGAGATGAAAATGTAAAAATGTATTACAGTAGTATGGAGGGATGTAATTTCATTGTTCTAAAGCTGTAATCAAATAATTTAATATGTTTTCTTTTAAAGCATTTCAACACATATTGTTTAATCTTTTATGCAGATCACTGCTTTGTCTGAAGCCAGAAGACGAGGACTATCAAATGTGTGAAGGAATTGACTTTGAAGAAATTATAAAAAATGATGGCACTTTTCTAAAGAAGACATGTAAACCTATAAACCCTTCTAAGAAACCATTTATTATTAATGTTGTTCCAGAAAAAGATAATTTGACATCTCTGTCAGTGTATTCAGACGATGGTTGGGACTTACCATATATAATACATTTGTGGCCACCTATCCTGCTCCGAAATCTTCTTCCTTACAAAATTGCTTATTATATTGAGGTATTTTGGAATTTTTAAAATGACTTTGTGTCTTTGATTTTGTAGCTTTAGTTATTTAAAAGTATGAACAATAATAAAAATGTTAGTACTGGTGATAGGTAGTACTTCAAATGGAAAAGGATGTTTCAATCATGTTCTATAAAGAGAGGATTAAAAAGTATTTTCCATGGATTTACCTTTGAAATTTGGCTACTAAGTTGAATGTAAATTACATACACAAGTGTGATGTCATTTTAAAAACATTTATGAAAGTAATATAAATTCCTATTAGAAAACAGAGAGATAATAAAAAATGCCTATAATCACATCATCTGAAAGTAGCACTTCAGTTGACAATATTTTAAGTTTTAGAATATACTTTTCAATATTTTCTATGCATGTACATTTCATATATCATACATTAAAAAGATGGATTGTAACTTTTGAAACAAGTAATGAGAATTAGTATTAAAATTATATTCAAGTACTAGACTTAAATGAAAAAACCCTGCTACATTATATTATATTGTCCTCATAGTAGTTCTCTAAAAGGATTTTATGCCTTATAAAGATGCTTTTTTTTTTTAAATACTCTCTTTTAACAAATTATATCTGATTCCATGTTAGGATTTTAATATTACATTTGCCATGCTTATAAAAGTATAAGAAAGTTCTTTATTGTAATCTATTAATTATTGCTCTTGTTATAGCTTATTAACTTAATTGTTGGGGTTTACTGTATGTATACACTTTTTATAAAAATTTTTGGGTGGGTGAAGTTAACATATCCATGATTTAAGAATATCTGTCTTTTTCTTATGGTTGGCAGATATCATGGTGGTTAAGAATTGGCACTTTGCTGTCAGGTAGATTTGAGATTTAATCCTAGCTGTATCACTTACTAACTGTCTGTCTTTAGACTGGGTATATTATCTTTCTGAATTATTTAGCCTACTTTATAAAATGGGGCTGGTGATACAACTTGTATAATTGGGATATGGGAAAAATCAAATTAAATACTGTATGTAAAGGATTTAGCACAGTGCTTCACAGACATGCGGTTGCCATTTATGTACCTAACACCACCACCACCACCACCACTGTTCTATTCTGTGGATATTAACATGTCAGGTATCAGTGACTTAAATTATTTTTGCTTTAAAATCTTAAGAGGAAGAAATTCCTATGTTATAACAACAGGAAGGAATCAGGTTAGAGATGCTGTTAAAACTGGTGAATTATCCAGATATGCCATCTATGTTTAGTTCTCATAGAACTTTTAATTTGATGCTTTTAGGGAATACATTCTGTTTGCTAGTTTCCGAAGGGTATGATCAGTTTTTAAAAGTTGATTCTGTGGTATGGAGAAGGGGTCAGAAGAGACAAGAGCAGTTAGGAGCCTTAAAGTGAGAGGTCACAGTGACATGAGTTAAGGTAATGGAAGTGTGGGTGGAGAGAAATGAACAGTTTCAAGAGATACATAAGATGCAATATTATAAACAATAATTGGAAATAGGTGATGAGAGATTGTTAAAAATCAAGAATGGGAATTAGTAGGGATTACTTATTTGGGATTGCTATCAGTTTCCTCATGCATTTTCCACTAATTTTTAGTTTTCAAAACTAAAATCACTAATGGATAAGATTTTTAAAAATGTTTTATTAATTATAGTGTTTTATAATGTTTATTAGTTTCGACAGAGTTTCACATTGTGCTGTTTAGTTTTATCCTAACAATAGACCATTTTACAAATACAATAACTCGTATCTTAAATCATTTACAAAGTTCACATAGTTGGCAGAGTTAGAATTTGAATGTAAGTCTTCTGTCTTGTTCTGACAGAAACATGTTTCAAAAGCATTTTGCATAGCATTTGGAATCATTAAATAGAATTTTTGACATATTCTGAAACATTAAAAATTTTACTATATTTTTTTGTTACAGGGACATGAACATAGAGTTTTTACTCTGAATGAAGGATGTTCTGCCCATATTTGTACTATACAATTGGATAAAGCCAAGATCCATTTAAAATTACTTGACTATCTCAATCATGATTGGAAAAGTGAATATCATATAAAACCTAATCAACAAGATATTAGTTTCATCAATTTTACCTGTGTTACAGAAATAGAAAAGACTGAATTAGATATTGCTATTCATGTGACTTATAATCCTGGCCAGACAATTGTGGCATTTCATAGTCCTTATTGGATGGTCAATAAAACTGGTCGAATGTTACAATATAAAGCAGATGGAATTCATCGAAAGCATCCACCTAATTATAAAATGCCAGTTCTCTTTTCTTTTCAGCCCAAACACTTTTTTAATAACAATAAGGTATGTAAAGTTTTTTTTTAACTTCCATTATTCTTAGTTATTTATTATTTCTTTCTAGATTTTAGAATTTTAAAGAATAACATACTATGAAACAAGTAGAAGTAACATTTGTTAAATATTTGAGGTTATAAAGATTAGAATTTCATATTGGGCAATGTTTAGTGCATTAACAGTATAGTATTGTGGACATGGACAACAAGGTGGGGATTGCCTGTGGGAGTGGGGGGCGCAGGGATGAGCAGTGGGGGGGAATTGGGACAACTGTAAAAGACCAACAATAAAAAGGGGGGGAAACAATATAATATTATTTATGCTAAAAAGCAAAAGACATCAATTTAGATTGGAATTTTTAAAGGTTTAAATTGTAATATATTTGAAATATTTTTTTCTAGGTTCAGCTTATGGTAACTGATAGTGAATTATCAGATCAGTTTTCCATTGATACTGTTGGTAGTCATGGAGCTGTTAAATGTAAAGCCCTGAAAATGGATTATCAAGTGAGTTAATTCTATACTCATTAAGAAACTTATCTAAACTGTGTCTATTGACTCTAGTGACTATTTAATTTTTTAGGATATTATTTTAACGTAACCGTTTTTGAAATGCTAATATTTTTTTCTTAGGTTGGTGTCACTATTGGCCTCAGCAGTTTTAACATTACCAGAATTGTGACATTTACCCCTTTTTATATGATTGAAAACAAAAGCAAGTATCATGTATCAGTGGCTGAAGAGGGAAATGATAGATGGCTTTCTCTTGATTTGGAGCAGGTGGGTAAATGAATTTCAATAATGTAACTCTTTGGATTTTAATTTTTTCTTGAAATTAGGTCACTGAAATTACTATGTAATGTTTTAATTTATCACCTGCCCCCCGCCAACTTTGTTTCAGTTCCATGAACATTTATTATTTGTACCAAGACCTAGATATTTAGTTATTAAAATCCAAACCTTGTCATCTAGAAATACATTGCTTGATAAAGGAGGTAGACATTTAACAGTTACTAATCAAATGGGCTCAAATACAGCAGTAGAAGACTAGATAAAGTAAAAATGCAAGAGAGAGAAGGAAATGATTTATTCTCTACAGGATTCTGTTAGAACTGCCTTTAAAGAATATGTTAAGCCAGGTATTTTAGGAAGCCGGTAGTGACTTAGAAGGAAAATATTTATTTTACTCTGTCTTTAGCCTTTAAACCTCTAGGTAAGAGCTTTCTGAAGGACTACCTGAGGTTGATAGAATATTTTACTTTTGAACAAAGTTTATTATAAATATCTTATGATTATAAGAGAAGTGTTTACTATTTTCCTTCACTATTTCTTCTGGCTTTAAGCCATCCTTCTAGAATCATCCTTCTTGATGTGCATCCTTTAAAATTTCCTTTGTGCTGGTGTTGGAGGTAAAAAGAATGTTTGTGTTTATCCATAAAAGTTTTTATCATCATCTTTATTTTATGGTACTTTTCCTTGATAGTGAATTCTATTTTTTCTCAGCATGTTGTATATTTTACTCCACTGTTTTTTGGCTTCTGTTTTTGTTGAAAACTTGGCTGTGGTTCTGTCATTCCTTTGAAGGTTATCTTTCTTTTCTTTTTAGCTGCCTTCAATCTTCTCTTTGTGTTTGATGTTCTGCAGTCATACTACTATTTTTCCACATGTGGGTTCCTTTAATATATCTTGCTTGAGACACTTTACTGCTAGTTCTGTGGATTAATGATTTTTCACACTTTCTGTAAAATTTGTTTCTTTAAATATTGTCTCTGTTCTCCCATTTTCCCCTTCTGAGCCTTTAATCAGACATGTTTTAGACTTTTGTATCCTATCTTCCATGTCTCTTAATGTCTTTTTTATATTTTTCATATGTATAATTCTCTGTGCTGTAATCTGGATAAATTCTACATATATGTGTTCCATAATTTTTTACTTTTACTATGTTTAAACTGCTATTTAAGCCTTCAGTTGATTTTTTTATTTGAATAACTGTATTTCTTATTTCCAGAAGCTCCACTTTTTTCAAGTCTGCCTGTTAATTCATTCTTTCAGCAAATACTTACTGAGTACTCCTATGTGCCTTATGATAGATACATCTGTTAACGAAACCACAAGTCTGTCCTCATGTAGTTTATATTTCAGTGGAGGTATAGGGAAACAATAAAGTAATGATACCATGATCAGTTAATAAAATATATAATGTGTTTAAAGATGACAAATATAATGGAGGAAAAGAAAATAAGACAGGTAAAGGAGTAGTAAGAGTTATCATTAGCAAGGGGTGAGCTGTAATTTTACATAAGGAGGTCAAGGATAGGACTCATTGAGGTAACGTTTGAACAGACTCGGGGGAAATCTGAGAGGTAGCAATCGTCAGGAGTTCAGCTGAGCTTTAGCTGAGCCACCAGGTATTGGAGTAGCTGATTAAGACAACAAACCTAAATGAACATAACAATCAAGCCTTTAATTACTTACTGAGATAGTATAAGCACAAAGCTAAACTGGAGAAAGCGCCAGCTCCCCCAAGGAATAGCATTGGTCAGTGCTCAGGTGGATCAGCACAGATCCGGGGGTTTGTCACTGTCAGGGGAGCCATGAACAAGAGGCTTTTACAGTTTTATGGAGCTGAGGGGAGGGGGAGAACAAGGGAAAAGGCTAGGAGTGGAGAAGTCCTGAGCACTGAGTCAGAGTAGAGAATAAGCATCTTCAAGGTTCCTCCTCTCACCTTGATAAAGAAGTTTTGCAGAAGTTCCTGAGGAAGGCCTCTGCCAAGGGCCCTAATAAAGAGACCTCTGAATGAAGGTGCTGGGGGTAGGAGTACAGATATGTGTATGAACTTGGCCGGAGGTAGGGCTGGGTTCTGGACAATGCAGTGTGCTGGCTGTGCACCTAGTCTGGTATGAGGAGGACAGCTTTTCCCTGTGAGGCCTGCCGGATAAAATCCCCTTTGTAATTGACTACGTTCTGACCTGAAGAATTACACATAGCTTTTAAGCCAGGAGCTGGACTCCTCAGCAATGTAGGTGTCTGGAGAAGATCTTTAGAGATGGAAGGATCAGCCAGGACTGGTGCCCTCAGGTGGGAGAATACTTGGCATGTTTAAGGGATAGCAAAAGTGGCCAATGTTACTGGAAGAAGAAGTAGCAGAGAACAAGGTATAATGCTGATAAAGGGTAATCGTGCAGCACTTTCTGAGCCAGGGCAAGGATTTTAGCTTTTGCTTTGAGTAAAATGGAGAACTGTTGGAGGGTGTTGAATAGTGATTAAACATAGTATGCCTTCAATACATATTTTTTGAATAATCATATGAATTATTTTTGCAAATATTTCTTGTGTGCTCATTAAGTCTATGGGTTTTTGGTTAGTTGGATATAGAGCTCTATATCTAGCTACTAACATTACAATTCCAGCTTTGCTTTGCTTTGCTTTGCTTTATAGATTTTCTCTGTATATCTTTTCCTATACTTTTATTTACAACAGTTCTGTGTCTTGAATTATGTGTCTATAGCCAATAACATTATTGGGTCCTTTTAAAAACCTAATCTATAGCCTGTATTTCAACAGTTAATTTACATTTTTATTAATTGCAATTAAAACTGCATAACAATTTTTTTTATTTTTAATTTCAGTCTTTCTTAACATAGCACTGGTGAACACAATTTTTGTTGAGTTAGATCTGACACTTGTTTTTTACTAACTTTTGGCGTATGAATCCAAAAATGATCCCAGTTTTTCTCTATCACATCAACTTTTTAAAGGTACAGAATACCATCCCTTTGTCCCAAAAATCATACAAAGTGTACATACAAAGGAAAATAAAGAAAAAAATTACCTGAATATACTGTTTATTTAGAGTAATTTTATTCATATAAAGGCTATATATTGTTACTGTAAGTCAAATTGTGTACAAGTAGTAAAGTTCTGCTACCAAACATACATATTAAGGTATTTTATCTTTTCAAACGACAGGCTAGGAAATGCCAAAATGAGATACTTGAAAGAGTCTCCTTCAGTTGGCAAAGCTTTAACAAATTGCTTCATGAGACTCAGTTTTATATGCAGAGGTGGGAACAAAATGTTCTTTCTGTCAATGAGTGGCTCATGTAGAATGTTTGGATCACCAGGTTTGAGGTCAGATCTTGGAGGCCAATTCGATTCCACCCAATGCTTCTCATGAGCTCTGCTGACCCAATACACAGAAAACAGGTCAACACAGATGATCCAATTGTGCTTGTGATATTGCAACAGATCAATGATACTCTTTATGTGTTCATATTCTTCATGAAAACAAACTGAATAACCAATTGGGACTGCACCAAATAAATTGCCATTGTGGAGGAGGACACCCTTCAAGCTCCGCTTTGAGCTGTCGATGAACGGTCACCATTCAGTTGCATTCTAGATTGGAATTCCCAATTCCTCCATTAAACCGTGTATGTTATGGCAATCCACAAAGCCACCATCACTTCGAAAATACTGCAGAAATGCACTTTCTCTCAATTGAAAGCAGGATGCCTTCGCTCTTCTTTCAAGCAAGTTTTTCTCATGCAGTCTTGATGCTAGGAGTTCTGAAGCCTTTTTGGATAGTCCCAAATCTCATGCCAAATCATTCAACTCATGCTGATCAAATCTCTTATGAACTGAGTCATCTTCAATTTCAAAATCTTCATTGTTGCTGTTACTTAGTTTTTCACCATACTCCTTGTTTTTTGAAAGAGGATAGTTCAGTGGAAGCTGGCACTGGGCATATGGCTGATGGTAGACTAGGATGCTCTATTTTACATTTATTTTTCTTGTTATATCCTGACGTTTTCACTATACAAAAGTAACAGTCACTTGAATGATCTCTGGGCTCTGGCCAAACCATAGGTATACCAAATGGCAATTTATCATGTGTTCCCTTTGTCTACATTCGTAAACTCTTGACACACTGCTTGCACACCTTGTAAGGGCCCCAAGACTTATCTTGATCACCAAATTTTACTTTAAAATATGCAAAATAGGCTTGCCTGACAAATGCACTGATGTTTGTCCTTTGGGAATGGTGAAACTGCCACATATATAACAAAAGGAATCAGGGTTGTTTAGGCACTTATGATGAGAAATAGCAGAGGCAGGCATGATCTGAAAGGAAGGAAATAAGTACATATGTAAATAAAAAAATAAATTCTGCTAATTCCTTGTATGCAGACAAGGACTCGGACTACACTTCAGAATACGATTCACTATATAGAGCGGCACACAACCTCTCACCACAGTGTCTCATGTGTAACTGAACAGCCTAGATAAGTATGAACCTGTCGGTGGTCTCCAAGGTTGTCCCCACCCCTCCGCACTTGAGGGAGGTTTGCTCTCAGTCAATAGGAGAGCACTGGTGCTTCCCTCGATCTAGGCTTGATCCAGCCTAGAGTGGTTGCATTAAGATAAGCTGTACAGAAAAAACTTGACATGATAGAAGAAAACCAACTGCAGTTTTGAAATCAGCATGCCTATTTAAGTCTAAAACAGCTGAAAAATTGAACTCAGCAGGAATTGTGTTAAAAATTGATCCCCTGTGTAGTTTTTATTTGCTATTTTAAAAGGTTTGCATTTTAATTTTGGCTTATTTTGGCCAATCTTATATTAAGATTTATAGTCATAATCATTGCCTATGTAGATTTGTTAAACATATCTATTATTTTCATTTTCCCACTACAAGAGACAAGTACTTCCCTTTCTCTAGTCTCAAGAGGTAGAGCACATAATATTTTTAAAAGATATATAGCGTATCTTACTAAACATAAAAACATATATTTTTAAGGCAAAGGCTCTCAGAAAATAGCAGCCTAGGTGATGTTCAGAGAGCACATCAGTTACTCATTGGAAGTACACTTGGATTAATAGTGACTCTTCCAGGTAAATTTCTGCTAGGTTGCAGGAAACCCTGAGAGGAACCTTCTAGGCCTCTTCTAGCCTTCACCATGTTCCATGTCTAGTTCTGTTAATTACCTTTTATGGTTGGCTAGAACTGACTCTAACAGCTCAGTTCTACTACGTTGTTCCCAGGTCATATGGCGATAATCAGATATCACACATGAGCAGTCTCATTGAAATATGGGAAGTCTCCAGTCTGGTCAGGGCCTATCACACTAAGTCATGGTTTGCAGCAGCTTTCAGAAAAGTTTGCTTCTCCTTTCCTGGTCTTTTAGCTCTTTTCTTTGTTTCTTCATGTTTGGCTTTCTTTCTGGGTACACTGACTATCTCCTATTCTTTTAGTTTGGTTTCCAGATCACTGATATCCAGGTTATTTTAAAGATTTTGAGCCTATTTCTACTTTGAACTTTGAAATTTTGTTTTACTTTTTACCCATTTTTGACTTCCCTGACTCTGGATTTAATATGTATCCTGAGTCAACATTCGAGTGTACTTTGGCTACTGCCTAATTACCAAATGATGCCCACATCCTGATTATGATTTTTTGTAATATACCCTTGTTTTAAACTGTTCACCTGATTGCCAGCTCTCTCCTCAGCTTACTTGCTGATTTTTCAACCCTTCTCTAGACCTGTACCACACCGAAATCTCTGCTTGTCATAGCTTTTCAACTTACCACCAGTTACTGCCTGCATTTACACAGTCCGCAAGTGACAACCCATCTAAGTGGACAGTTTATAGGTATTGAGGTAAACAATCCAATAACCAGAGCAGTGTTGAAAGAGATTTACTTTAATTTTATCTTAAGTCTACTCTGATGGGTTTATTAAAATGATAAAGGTTTTTATGATGCAATCTGTTCTTTTAAAAAAATAAACATATGTAATACATATGTTTCAGTGTATTCCCTTTTGGCCTGAGGATGCTTCAAATAAACTTCTTATTCAAGTTGAAAGAAGTAAAAGCCCTCCCAAAAAGATACATTTTAACAAACAAGAGAATTGTATTTTATTGCGTCTGGATAATGAGGTAATTTTTGGATGTGTGTGTGTGTGTATGTGTATGTGTGTATGATTAGGGAAGCTAATGTTACTTACTAGTATTTAATTTTTTTATATCAAATAATTTTCTCATTTTTTTCTTCCACCAAAAATGAACAAGGACTTTTTTGTGTGTGTGAAGAAAAAAAGTACTAAAAGGGAACAGTCATAAAAGAATTTAATTGTTGTACAGAAAGTTAGTTGAAGTTCCTAGAATATATGTCTGGAATTTGACATATCTATATAGAATAATTGAGAGCATGGTTTCCCAAACATGCAATGTAAAATATTTTTAAAAGTTATAAATAGTTTTATTATTAAATGTTAGTTAATAGTCTTTGGGAAATTATCACATTAGAGAATTGTTTTCCTTTTTTTTCTAGCTTGGAGGTATTATAGCAGAAGTTAACTTGGCTGAGCATTCTACAGTTATTACATTTTCAGATTATCATGATGGAGCAGCTGCATTCCTGTTAATAAATCACACTAAGGATGACATTGTTGAATATAAGCAAAGGTAAGAAGATTATCACAAATACGGTGTCCCCTGATTTGAGCAAGATCTAGGTGATGAGACACTGACTTTATGATGATTTCTTAAAAATATAAACACTGATAATGACATTTTGGCTATATTAAACTGTGTTCTCATTTAAAAAAAATTATGCTGAAGTATATACGAATAAAACTGACTTCATATCTATACTTTTATTAAATTGTGATATAACCGATGCATAACATTGTATCAGTTTCAGGTATACAACATAATGTTTTGATACTTGTACGTATCGCAAAATGATCACCACAAAACTAGTTAACATCCATCACCATACATAGTATGATTTTTTTCTTGTGATAAGACCTTTTAAGGTTTACTCTCTAAGCAATTAAAAAGCACAACATTATTACTGTAGTCACAATGCTGTACGTTACCTACTGAACATTATATGACATTTATTTTATAACTGAAGTTTGCACCTTTTGACCACCTTCACCCATTTCATCTAGTCCCCAACTCCAACTCTGGCAGGCAGCCACCCACCTGTGTTTTGTATTTAGGTGTTTGGGTTTTTGTTTTTTTGTTTTACAATTTCACACATAAGTGAGATCGTGTGGTATTTACCTTTCTCTGACTTATTTCACTTATCCTGATGCCCTTAAGGTCCATCCATGTTGTCACAAATGGCAAGGTTTCCTTTTATGTGGCTGCAAAATATTTCACTGTATACATATACCACATTTTGTTTATTCTTCCACCTTAGGACACTTAAGATTGTTCCCATGTCTTGGCAATTGTAGATAAAGCAGCAATGAACATGGGAGTTACTCTTTTTGAATTAGTGTTTTCATCTCTTTTTCTTTTTTTGGCTTAATATCCAGAAATAGAATTGCGGGATCATATGGTCATTTTATTTTTAGTATTTTGAGGAAATTCCATACTGTTTTATATAGTGGCTGTACCGAGTTACAGTCCCACCAACAGTGTGCAGGGTACCTTTTTCTCCATGTCCTTGCCAATACTTATTATAACTTTTCTCTTTCTTTTTTAAAAAAAATAATAACTCTCCTAATAGGTGTGAGGCGATATCTCTTTGTGATTTTTATTTGCATTTTCCTGATGATTAGTGATGATGAGCATCTTTTCATATGTCTGTTGGATATCTGTATGTTCTCTTTTAATTTACTGTCAGATGCGTCAGAAAAACAAAAAGGAAGAACTGAGGCAGGTATGTCAGAAGCTTGATCATTGTGGAATTCTATGAGGAAAATGTCAGGGTTAATTTTAAGACACTTGATTTTCAAATTTTTTATATTTTTAATGAACACAATATAAATATTCAAACTTCAGTGGTTTTTTTCCAAAGAGTAGATACCTTCTTGCTGAGGTGTGTGTGAAAGGACTGCTACATTTTTAAACTTTCCTAAAGACTATACTTATATCTTGATATTTCAGGACTCCTACTAACATCATTTATTTCAGCTTGCTGTGCTATGATATCCTTGTAGTAATGCTATAGTTTATGTAACTTTATGTTCCTGTACTTATTAGTCCCACGCTATCTTGAAATTATTTTGTCTGCTTTTTTCAGCTTGTTTTCATCTGTCACTTTATAAGTGGGCCTATATTTATTAGTGTACTGACGCTTTCCTATCACTGTTAAATGTACAATCTTAATCATTGATTCAAGTTAAATAGACATTGATTGAGGACCCCAAAGCTGGTCAGGCACATACCTGGAACCCCTCTTTGTCCATCAATTCTCCCATCTGCAGAAGATGGTGAGAGAGAGGAAAACTTATTTTTTATGATAAACTATTATGAAAATTTTTAATTTGTTGATTAAAAATGACAAAAACAGCCCTGCCTGGTGGTTAAGTTTGTTGGAGTGTTCCCGTACACACACACATGGTTGCAGGCTCAATTCCCAGTCAGAGAACATACCTAGGATGCAGATTCCATCCTCAGTTGGGGTGTGTACAGGAGCCAATTAATCAATATTTCTCTGTCATAAAAAAATATAAGAAATACAAGGCTTTTATTTTCTCTACTTTCTTTTCCCTTGGCATTTTTGTTTTTACTGTGGTTAATTGTTTTCTGCATATAAAAATATTAGCTGCTAATTTTTTAAATTTTTATAGAAAAATTGAGAAAACTATAATTCCTGGAATCCCAACAAGCAAAATATTTTGATATGTTTTTTCACACTATTTTACTATTTCTTTTTGTCTGTCTTTTTGAATCTCTTGTTTTTAACAACTCTTGTGAGCATGTTAATTTGCTTCAAAAACAATTTTTAATGACTGCATGATATTCCATCATGTGGAATCACTATCAATTAAATACTCCTCTAAAGATCTTTAACCCATTTTTAATCCCTAAAATAACTAATTTATGGTTCATTGCCATGTATTTTTTGTAATGTAGATTATTTTCTTCTAGTGATGATTTGGAAAATAAGCGTTCTGTTTTTGTTCTAGATAAGTTACTTCTTTGTTTTTGAAGATTTTGATGCATTTTAAATTTTGAGAGTGCTAATTACCCATGAAAAATTTGGAATACTTTTACATTTTCTTCAACTCCTCTTTCCAAATTCCTGGTGTCTTATGAATATAATTTGGGATTTTTGACCCAGGTTAATATAAAATGTTTAGTTTTTAAAAAATATGTTCATTCAAGGCTTTTTTTGGCATTTGTATCGATTTATAACATATTGAAAATTTTATTTTTTTTACTGGTATAGTTGCTCAATATTTCTGCATCTCAGTTCTTAAAATTTTATTTTGAGTCATCTCTGGCTTGGTTGGAAATAAAGTCTACGAGTTAGTCTTTCAGTAAGATTTTGTGGATAATCTCTTATGCTATTGCTTGTTTGAAAATATCTTACTCACAAATTAATGACAATCTGACCAAAAATTTTAAGTCAAACTCTTTTCCCTTAAAATTGTGTAGTCACTGCCCCACTGTTTTCTGTCATTCAGTATTTTAGAAAAGTGTAAGACTAGTCTTATTTATATTACTTTGTGGGTAACTCTGCTTTTCCTAGATGTGTATAGGCTGTTTTCTCTTTATTTTCTTAAAATTTAAATATTTTACAAAGATACCTGTAGGAAGATATTCTGTTACTAATTTTGTCTCATAACGAATGAAGTGTTTTAATCTGGAAAATCTACTTATTCAGCTCACAAAAGTTATATTTTATTATTTCTTTGGTTTGTAACTTCTCCAGTTTTTTTAAATTCTGGTAATCATTTTGTGAGTTGATTGAATTTCTTAGATTTATATTCTATGTCTTACGGTTTTTAAAAGTAATTGAGCTGTATGTATTGTTTTTGCCAGACCAAGACCAATACTCATGAAAGAGTTACCAACTAAATTAAATCCTCCCAGATTTAGTATAAATAAGATAAAGTAATTGGAATAATTTTCTTTCATAACTAATTTATATTAACACAAAAGTTGAGAAAGTAATTTTAAAAACCTGAAGACCTTTATTTCCTATATAGGACAAATATTTCCCTTGAAATATTCTTATTATTTTCTTAGAAAACCTCTTTTCCATTGCATAAGGAAAAATTTACAGTCTACTCTTAATCAGAACTATTACAAATCTCAATTATTGCACTTGGAATTAATGAAGTATTATTTTGGGCTTTTTTTATATTAATATACTTGCACCTAATTTAATGCATATATTTACTATTTATGCCAGTTCTCTCAGTGAAGTAGAAGATGCTCTCCCTCCTGGAAAAGCAGTGTTTTATACGTGGGCCGATCCAGTGGGCTCTAGAAAGCTGAAGTGGAGTTGTGGAAAATACAACGGTGAAGTGACACAGAAGGATGTAGGTGTTGGGCTGATTATCATGCCGCTGTTCTCAGTAGCTATTTTTTCATGGTGTTCTCTTTTAGCCTTGCTAGTTTAATGCTTGTTTTATGTCTACACTTCTAAGAGAAACTGCCAAAGATTTTAAAGTGGTATTCAAACTTTAACTTAACCAAAAATGTTTAAAACTAGAACTAGTTTTATTTTGTCTACATTATTATTTGCTTCCATTACGTTTTAGGGGTAAATTGTGCTTAGCAAGGCACTTTCAGCATTCGCCTTGTGAACAGATATGCTCTTCACTGACAGTCTCTTAGGTTATTTTCACTTCTGTGAGGAACACCTACCAGTCTACTAACTAAAGCATTTATTTCTGGTAGCAAGCTATTATAGATTTGTTTTTTCATAATGATAAAGTTATGCATAAATATTTTCCAGTAACATTTTCAATAGCTTTCAGAAATTGTTTTATTACAATTTTAGTAGTCTTTCAAAATATGTCTTAATTTGACCTCTACTCCAATGTCTTATTTATTTGATCTATTGATTAGAAATATTGCATATTTATGTCATGATAGTTAAATTTTATAAAGCTAAATCTAAATCCACTAGAAAATATTAAAAATACTTTTTTCAATTGAATTTATTGGGGTGACATTGGCTAATAAAATTACATAAGTTTCAGGTATACAATTCTACAATATATTATCTGTATATTGTGTACTATGTTCACTACCCTAAGTCAAGTCTCCTTCCATCAGCATTTATCCCCCCTTTCCCCTTTTCTCCCCCCAAACTGCCTTCCCTCTAGCAATCTCCAAACTTTAGAAATATTTGAAAATAAGTTAGTTTTCTTATTTCTCAGTATAGTTTCACTGCTATATATTTTATTTTAGAAAGAATTATAATATGACTCTTTCTAGATATTGATTTTATGGTAGTGACTCCAGTTTTTCATTTCAGTGGATTGTAACATGAATATGTACTGAATATTTCTCCTTAATCAGAATATTACTTAACTAGAAACTCATGGATGACTTAATTATTAGAATTTGCTATATTTATCTTGTAATTGATCCTCAAGACACTGATAATCAGCACAATGCTTATAAATAAGGACTTCCTATAGAATTATTCACCTGTGGTGAATATCCATGTTTTGTAGAGCATGCAATTGAGATATTAGATATGTTTTATTCTATTTAATTCAGCTCTGTAAGAAAATATGAATTTTTGATGGAAGACATGTAACACATTGGTTAGTCTTAGAATAAGGGAGAGAAAATGATACTTTGTGTTATTGATAAGTCTGCACAGGAGAACTATTTAATTAGATTTTATCAAGATGTTAAATGAAGGAACAATTGATGTATCTTCCTGACTAATAACTTTATAATATTAATCACAGAAGCTAATATCAAATGATTCTAATTATGTAAATTTCCAATGTTATACAAATATTAATTCATTGAGTTTGTTTGACCCTATGAAGGACCTTCCATAAACTATGCTCAGTTTTTAAAAGTGAATTCTAGATTTCATGTTGCTTGGGACCAAATTCTTAATTTTTTATTTTTTTGTGGTTTTATTTTAGGATATGATGACAGCTATAAATTTAGGGGGAAAAACTATTTATTTAGTTTCATTCTTTGAAGGCTTACAGCGCATTATTTTATTCACTGAAGATCCAAAAGTATTTAAAGTGACATATGAAAATGAGAAAGCAGAATTAGCAGAGCAAGAAATTGTGTTGGCATTACAAGACGTTGGAATTTCTCTTGTCAACAATTACACAAAGCAAGAAATAGCCTATATTGGCATTACAAGGTTAGATGCATTAATACTTGTATGAATTTAAATGATCAGTTGTTAATCATGTAGAATGGTGGTTGTGAAAATAAAATAACTTAGTTTAACTTCTTTGTTTTGGTTAGACATTAATACTAAGGTAGTGCTAATTTAAAAATACTTGTGAGATATATTTTTTTTGCACTTTGACATAAAGATATATCAAAAATCAGATTTATAAATCCCTCTTTATGTTCATTCTCTCAGCTCTCTAAAACATTAGATTTATTCTGCTTATCAAAAGTATACTTTATTTAACATGTCATAAGGTTATCCTACCACAATTCAGATTACATTGTAGATGTTCCTTAAATAGTTGTTCAAGGAATAAAGACAATTACATTCTATTTTGACCTTGGTACTTTATGATGTAATAAAGTAATGCTATATTTATCATTCCCCATGTAAGTCATCACTAGTAAAGTTCTTTTCTTTCCCTATACCATTACTATTCCTAGTCAAAAACTCGAAGTAAAATTAATAACTTATGTATATTCCTAATTTGAGAGCATTTCTGGATTCCAATCTGTATAACCAGGATAATGTAGTTTAAATCCCTGACTTAAATTATTAAATAAATATACATATTAAAGGTATATAATAGAGATCTTAATTTGTTTTTTTCTGTAAATGCATCTAGAAATACCTCTGACTCCTCATGGAATGGAATTCATTTTAAACAGAACAGTAAAAAGAAAACTTTGTTTAAAATATTTACTGTGCTCAAAAATGTGCTTATTATTTTAAAATGTCAAATAGGCAACAGATTTTAAGCATATTATGTCCTGTGCTGTGATGTGAAAGCAAGTGGAAGTAAATAATACATGGTTCTTACCTTTCTTTTTATTAAGTTAATATAAATTTTAGAAGGAATAAATAAATAGAATACTTAAATAAAAGTAAGAAACTTAAATACTAAAAGAGAAAGAACAAAGTGATTTTAGAATGTGGATAGATTTTTTTGTTCTATATTTATTATTTTCATCAATTTTTCAGTAAGTTAGATTTGTTGCTTTCATTCTCTCTCTCCTAGACTATTGTTTCATACTTCGTCTTTTTCTCAACCCCAGTTTCCTCTCTCATCTCACTGCCTGGCATCTATTTCACTGAGAAAATTGAAGTAATCACAAAGGAACTTTTAGAGACTCACCCCCCAATATCAACTTCCTACCCACCAGCATTTATTACCTACATGCTATGCTGACGTACTTCACCACAGTTAAAGATATATGTGCTCCTATTTAAATAAATTCTACTTTTGCATTGTATTCTATTCCTTCTTACCTCTTGAGACACTGGTCCAGAAATTCACTTCTTTTTTCCTCCTATGTCAACAGTTCTTGGCTCTCTTTTGGATTGTTCTCGTCAGTGTTCTTTCAACTTAAAAAAAAAAAAATTCTCTTGAGCCTGTTTCCCTGCTACCTACTACCTATTTATTTGCTTCCTTTTATAGCCAAACTGCCCAAAGTGTTGTCCATTACAAAAGAGTTAAATATATTCAGTGTGTTCAATTCTTTCTTTCTTTTTTACCCTTTTTTCCTTTAACCATTCCAAATAGGCTATTGCTCTCAGAATAGCATGAAAATGGTGTTGTCAGGATCACCCTAGAGACCTGTGTATTGCCAGGTTCAATGCACAATTAACACTTCCCCTGTTGCTTCAGGTCATAACACTTAACACAGATCCCTTCTTTGACTTGAAGATTCCTCACCATCTTGATTTTTCTTTCTATCCCAACATTCTCAGTCTCATTTGTTGCTTCCTTGTCTTCATATTGGTTGCGATGAGGCTCTCAGACCTTAGTCCTCTTCTCTGTTTCAGTTTTATGATTTCAAATACCACATATATGCCAGAATTTTCTAGAAATATATCTTCAGCCAGATTTTTTTCTTGAACTTCCAGCTTGTATATCCAACTGCTTACACAAAATTTCTACTCAGATAACTAAGAGACTTAAACTTCATGTTTAAAACCCAATTCCTGATCTTTTGCCAAAAACTTACCTTCCTATTGAAGTTAATGACAACTGCATCTAAATTCATCTCTTTATCTCACACCCTCCATCTAATCCATCTAGAAGTTCTGTGCTGGCTCCACCTTCAAAACACATAGATCCTGACCACTTTCCTCACTGTCATCGCCCTATGCAGAACCATCACTTCTCCCCCAGCTTACCACAACTCCTGACAAATTTTTCTGCTTCTCCCAGTTGTCCCCTTGTCTCCTCCCATCCCAGCAGTGTATTCCTAACAAAGCTTAAGTCAGATCATGTCACTGATCTTCTCAAAACCTATTGATGGTTGTTCATCGCAGAGTAAAACTCCAAGTCTTTACAATATCCTACAAGGCTTTCCCTTTATCTGGCCTCTCACAATGTCTTCATCATCTACTCTTAATGTGTACTCTTTTTTTTTTTTTAAGTATATTTTATTGGTTATATTGTTACAATAGTTCCAATTTTTTCCCCTTTGGTCCCCTCCGCCCAGCATCCCCCCCTGGTGTAATTCTCAGTAAGTTCCTTGTAGTTTCCCTGGAGTTCTTTGTAGTTCCCACTGAGCTCATTGAGCTTCTCCATAATCCATGTTTTGAATTCCATATCTGATAGTTTGGTCCCCTCTATTTCATTTAGCACTCTTTCTGGGGATTCTACCTTTCCTTTCGGTGGGGGGTTGTTTCTCGGCCTCCCCATTTTTGTGACTCCTATTGTTTGTTGGTGCTTCTTAGAATGATCTGCACTTCCTGGATCTGCCCCTGGTGGCGTCAGATCCTGTACCAGTCTGGGCCTAGGCAGCCTGTTGGAGACTTTCAGGGATCTACTGCCTTTGTCTGGCTTCTTTAGTTGTTAATCTGTTCAATCTGTGATTAGCCGTCAGGCTTCAGGACCGTGGGTATGGCAGCTTAATTCCTGTAGGCAGGGCCTTTGCTTCCCCTCAAGCTGACGCCACTTGGCCGGGAATGGTCTGCCTGCAGTGTGGGGATGAGTCAGCACTGGGACCCGATCGGCTGCCTCCCCAGTTCTCCCCTCAAAGCCACCACACCAAACTCTCCTCAAGTGTCTCTAGTCCTCTCTGTCTTCCCTCCGCTCAAGCCCAGGGTAAGTGGGGGCCAAAATATTTTCGTATGTGATCCGCTTAAGAGCTCTTTTCCTCCAG
Source organism: Furipterus horrens (assembly GCF_987537825.1). Taxonomy (NCBI): domain Eukaryota; kingdom Metazoa; phylum Chordata; class Mammalia; order Chiroptera; family Furipteridae; genus Furipterus; species Furipterus horrens. The sequence goes on from NW_028327174.1 coordinate 162,692,023, forward strand.
CTGTTTCTCTCTGGCTAGCAAGAAACCCTGTGGCTTTTCGCTCTTCACAGCTGATACTATTTTACTTTCCACTCTGTTGCTGTAGGCTGGGAAGCTCAGCTGGGGGTTTAGACCCTGCCCTTCTCAGGGGGAATCCCCGGCTGCTGAGCTGTTTCTCAGTCCCTTCAGCTGCCACCCGTGGGAGCCCAGCCAGCCCTTCCGCGTCTCCGCACTCCCTACTGGTCACGTTGTGATGTAGCGGCCTTTTCTGTCTCTCCGTGGTTATAAGACTTCTCTCCAGCCAGTTTTCAGTTGGTTATTCCAGATGATTTCTCCAAAATTAAGTTGTAAATCCAGACTAGTTCTGGGAGGAGGTTAGTGTAGCTTCCACTTACTCTTCCGCCATCTTGTTTCCCCTCTTAATGTGTACTCTTAATGCCAGCCTCCTTGCTCCTCTTTATACACTACATGTGTTTTCTGCTTTGGAGCCTTGACTCTAACTGGTCCCTCTGCTTGAAATGTTCACCTGTTGTCTTCTGGATGAATCTCCTTTAACATTGTTGAAATCTTACTCCGTGACACCCCTATTGACCACTCTATTTTAATACTGCAACTCCACAACCTTGCATATCTCAGTATTCCATATCCACCTTACCCTTCCTACTTTTTCTTCGTTCAAAAGAGTTTCACTCCCTAATATGTTAAAGTTCGCTAAATTACTGTATTTATGTTGTTTTACCTATCACTCCTCAGCTAAAATAAAGCTCCAGAATTAGAGGGATGTTCACTGATAGGATTCCTATAGCCCAGAATGGTATATAAGTGGGAATTTAATAAGATTGGTTGAATGAATTCATGTTTTTTAAACTTGTAATTTGCTTGCTTATTACTGAGGATATTGTAGAATGTTCACTCAAGTTTTTGTAATTCATGTAATAAACCAGTTAAAATGAAAATGTGAATTAATTAGTACCTTGATTTTTGTTTTCATATATAAGTTCTGATGTGGTTTGGGAGACAAAGCCCAAGAAGAAGGCGAGGTGGAAGCCAATGAGTATAAAGCACACTGACAAGTTAGAGAAAGAATTTAAGGAATATATTGAATCTTCACCTTTGGAAGATAAGGTTATTGAGTTGGACACTAATATTCCGGTAATAATTTTAAGTACTGATAATGAAGTTTTAATTTTTATCCGTTGTAATTAGATTAATCACTAGAGAATTTCTAAGGAAAGATTTATTTCCTTATAAAACAATAAATGCTACAATATATACTTTGTTATAAAATATTTTAAATAGTTGTATTAAAAACTGAGACTTCCTCTTGAGATGCTAATGATTGTTCCTTGGTTAAAAGCCTTTTATTTTATTTCTAAGATTATTTTATCTTTTATCACTTGTTTTTGGTAAATTTTAGTAAATTTACATTAAAAGTCATACGACCACACTGTAAGGAATATCTGAGTATTTTTGTGAATTGAAAGGATATGAGCTATAAAGATCTCAGTTTTAATCTAATCAAATATTTAGCCTGTTATTTTAATTAAGATTTAAAAAATTTTGGTACAAATTTCTAATTTTAATCAGTTATGAACAAAGAGAAATTCTGTGTTTTGTGGGGCATGGCATATTTTTCAGGTTCTCTTTACCCCAAGTGGTATTAACATGAAAATTCTCCAACCACATGAAATAGCTATACGAAGAAATTATCTGCCAGCATTAAAAGCGGAATATAACACATCAGCACATCAATCATCATTTAGAATTCAAATTTATAGAATACAGGTAAGTCTGAGAAGATAGTCAAATTATATTCTAAAGGAACATAGCAATAAACTAATGTATTCCCATGGTCTGTTTTAGTTAGCATTTCCATTTCAATATGGGACTAGACTTCTTGATTCCTTCTACTTCTTAAATCTTGTTATTCTAGTCAGGTTCTAAAATTTATGTTTGAATGTATTGACTTTTTTTTTCTCTTAATTTTCTTAGATCCAAAACCAGATACATGGTGCTGTATTTCCATTTGTATTTTATCCTATTAAACCTCCCAAGTCAGTCACCATGGATTCAGGTTTGTTTATATTTTTAGATTGCCATAAAAGTGGTACTATTAGCTGTTTGGTTTATTTTTTTATGAAACAAAACCATTTTGTGCAGCTCACTTCAACAAAACTGAATAAATACTGAAGAAAAGATTAACTAGAAATATATACTTAAATTTTTAGAAATGTTAATTTTTTTTAAATTATGAATTTTAAACCTGTGATTTAAAAGCCACTGGGACCTTTGAATAAATTGTGATGAACTTCAAATTCAGACTGTTGACGGATCACAGAAAGTGTCCTATAATCTCCAGATGAGAATGACTGACAGATCCTTTCTTCCATCCTCTTCTTCCCGTTCACATCCATACCACTGACTCTAAACGATCTAAGGGAGTGTTCATAATCTGCTTGGAAGATTTTGACCTGTATACATGCCAAGCCCTTCCATCTAGAAAACTGGGTCAGGATCTTGAAATCTTTGTTTTTACGAAGTTTTCGTAATGCTTCTAATGCTTGCTTCTAATTTAAAACCATGAATTTAAAGGATTGGTAATCTTTATAGTGAATGTAGATAAATTACAAAAACAATCCTAGAGTCTGAAATTAAGATTGTAATGGATTGTGCAAATATCAATAGTTTTAATTGATATTAAAACAATCCTAGAGTCTGAAATTAAGATTGTAATGGATTGTGCAAATATCAATAGTTTTAATTGATATTCATAATTTAGTAAATAATTTAGTTGGCCATTGTGATTTGTATTACATTGCAAAAAATTCTTATCTGTTTTTTTAAAGCATTGTGGTTTTAATCATATTATTAACCTTTCCAGCACCAAAGCCTTTCACAGATGTCTGTATTGTAATGAGATCTGCAGGGCATTCCCAGATATCACGTATTAAGTAAGTATCTTAATATATTTCTTGTGTGCTTATTTAATGTTTGATTTAAATATACGAGTTAATTGTACCCTTTAAAAAATAAATTTTAGATGAGTAAAATATTTAAGTGTAAAATACTAAATTATAAAGATCATAGAAAAAGTCTATTAATTATTATGTAATTATGGAGAATCAGAAGGCTCTGAATGAAATACACCTCGATATTAACAATAACCATTTTTTAATTATGGGCATTTTGCCCTAACCTGTGTGTCTCACTTGGTTGGACAATGCTAAAGCTCGCGGGTTCGATTGCCAGCCAGGAAGATGCTTAGATTGCAAGTTCAGTCCCCAGTCTAGGCATGTATGAGAGGTAACTGATTATTCGATACTTCTCTCTCACATTGATGTTTCTCTCACTCTCTTTCTCCCTCCTTTCCTATCTCTCAAATAGATAAATAAATAAATCAGTCTTAAAAAATTCTGGGTATTTATTATTTTTATCTCTGTTTATTTGCTTTTACTCTTAAGTTTTTTATAATTACTATATATTGTTTTAGAAACAAGAAAGAAATAGTATTTTGAAATTCAGTCTCCACCTAATCCAAGAAATAAAACATTTAAAGAAAGACCCATCTATATATTCTTACCTTTTCTTGTTTTCTCTACCCTGTCACCAAGACAAGTGCTATCTTTATTCCCTTGCTTTTTAAAATTATAGTTGTATATGTGTACCTAAACATTATTGTTCTTAATTTTCCCCTTAATTAAAAAAAGTTTCAAACTGTACACATACTCCTAGGACTTGTTCATTTCATTAAACTTTTTTCTAAAATTTATTCGTTTTGTTGTATATAGCTAGAGTTTAGTCATAATCACTAATAATGTTTTTTATGACTGTCCACCACAGTTTACTTAGATATTGTCTCTCTACAGTCATTTTCATACTTCTTTTTGTTGCTATTATGAGCAATGTTGCTATGATAGTTATCTTTCTAGGATAATTATTCATTCCTGCTTTTTTCTCATCTAATTTTTTAAATACAGTTCATTGATGATCTTCAATGTTTTCTATTTTGTGATATAGATACTTCAAAGTGTTGATCCAGGAAATGGATCTCAGGTTAGATCTTGGGTTTGTCTATGCTTTAGCAGAACTTATGACAGAAGCTGAAGTAACTGAAAAAACAGAGGTAAGATTTACAATAATAGCATTGATGAGAGGGATTAGGGAAATAAGAAAAAATGATGTCCTGCTACTTTGCCAAATTCATTTATTAAATCTATTAGGTTTTTGTTGGAATCTTTAGGGTTTTTTATGTACAATATCGTCCCATCTGGGAACAATGACAGTTTTACTTCCTCCTTTTCAGTTTGGATGCCTTTCTTTTTTCTTGTCTGATTACTGTGGCTAGTTCTTCCAGTACTCTGTTGAGTAAGAGTGGTGAAAGCAGACACCACTGTGTCTTTTTTCTTATATTAAGGGAAACACTTTCAGTTTTTGCCCATTGAGTATGATGTTGGCTGTGGGTTTGTCATATATGGTCTTTATTATGTTGAGGAACATCCACCATTTTTTAGAGCCGCAATTTTCAGCCTGTGTACTGCAGCACACTGGCGCACCACAAAAAATTTTAAAACACATAATACCTGATTATTTAGTCAGGGGCACTGACCTCTTTTCCCTTAGATTGTCAAATTTGAAAAATAATGACAACAGTCAACACAACAGTAGCTATTTGGTGTGAATGAATTAAAATAGTACCTAAATTTTTTGTCACATGGGAAAAGAATATTTTTTGGTATGCCACAGAATTTTAATAATTAGTTTATGTGGGCCATGAGATGAAAAAGGTTGAAAGTTGCTGTGCTAGAGCATTCTTAGGCTTGAACTTCTTTACACTGTGGTGAATGAAGTCAGTTTCTTTTCAAAGAAATTAGGAACTGTCTCTCCCAGGTAAAATCTTTGAGCCAGATCTTTGGAGCTTGGGGTGGGGCAGTATTCTTAGCAGTGTCACACTGAAGTTGAGCCTTTACTCCATGAGTGGAGGCTGGACAGAAGAAAGAAACTGTCCCCTCTCCTATTATTTAACAGCTAGTAGCTGGGCATAGGGTGAGAAATGTTGATATCCTGTGCCTTCCAGGAAGAAACTCCTCCAGTTGGAGTCTGGGCAGAGAGATAACTCTGTGTTCTTGGGTAGACCAGTCTAAAGTAGAATTTTAGCTTATTGAGCTGGAAGGGGAAATTGAGAGAATGGTTCTTGTTCAAATATTGCAGACTCACTTTTTTAACCAAGTTTTTGTAGATGTTCTTAAAGAGATGTTTCATTTCCTTATGCCTTTAAGACCATTCATAGAAGCCTTAAATGTTTGTTTTTTAAATAAATTTCACCAGTTTCACTGGGGAGCTGGAAAAGAGCACCTCACAGTGTCATCTAGAAGTCAGTTTTCATATATACTTTTAATAAGGCCATCACTTTGATGGTTTGTTAATAGGTTAAAATGTGAATGTTGGGCCATTTCTCAACACATAGAAGTAACTTAGTGTTTGGAAGAGAAGTAATGTTGATTATCAAGCATGAAAGCACTGATTGATCACTTTGTGAAAAATAATTTTCAGTGCCTTCTTCTATTTTTTATTATATTAATAGCCTCTGTACATGTAAGTAAGGCATTAAGCAAAAAGCTACAAGTGGACATTATATTTAAAAAGTAAATATTCCTAAAAAAGTGTTGAAAGGGTTAGTGGTCTTTTGGAATAAAAACTATAGTCACATGAGGAAAAGCTTAACATCTTCCAATGAATTAGATGGAAACATAGAAGATATGCTTATCAGTTTCTGAGTGACAGAAAGAATTTTTCTAACAATAGAAATATTAGTTTCTTTCCTGAGGCAGTAACTTTCTAATTATGAATAATGTTGAATTTGGATATTTTAGAGCACGTTCTGCAGTGTATGAGCTATTTGCTTAAATACTTCATGAAGATAGGTCCCTTAACTTTTTATTTCTTTATGTTCCTTTACAGATTGAACTTTTTCAAAAAGATATAGAAGTTTTCCAAGAAGAATATAAAGCAGTGTCATTAGTAGATTCATCACAAGTCAGTCTCTATGAGTACTTTCATATATCGCCTATCAAGGTAGGGGAAGTGTAAGTTATTTCTATTATCTATGATAATCTAGGTAGTAGGAAATTTACTGGGTCTTTTGGGTGGATATAGTATTCAAATTATGTTCTTAAATAGTTCATAAATTCTGTAACTTCACAATTACAAATATAACTAAATAGCAAAGCAATAATCCTTTTAAATTATTATTATTAAATTGTAATAATTTTCACTATATGGTAATAATAGTGGAGCCACATGCAGTATGTGTTTATATATTTGCCTCAGCCTGATATTATGTTACCTTAGTGTTAAGGTGTTTAATGACAATTTTCAAAATTCTGTGCATGATGTATATGTAAGTTTTTGTTTTGAGTTATAATTGACACATTTTTATTCATTTCAGGTGTACAGTGTAATGGTTTGACATTTGTGTACACTATGAAATGATCATTCCAATATGTTACCATCTGTCACTATACGTATTATGCAGTTTTGTTTTGTTTTTATTGTGATGAGGACTTTTAAGATCTACTCTCTTAGCAGCTTTCAAATATGCAATACAGTATTATTAACTATAATATATAAGTTTTAATTTATAAAGCAACCTTGATTTAAGATTTGAAGATTGAATGGAACTTAATGTAAGTTCTTAACACAAAGTTTCTATTATTTACTTAGGATTACTTGAAGAAAATTATTATGAAACTGTGTATACAGTATCTATATGCATACAATATAAAACTGCTTTTGAACTGGCCTCATCTTATTAACTCATTTCTAGTAGCTGACACATTCACTTAATGGAGACATTTGAGTTATTTTCAACAAATTTAACTTCTAGATTATTGTTATTAAAATGTATAAAATTAATATTTTCCTAGATTTATCAAAATAATTGCATTGAACTAAATATATCATTTTACATCACTGAATTTAAAATTTAAAAAGAACTGTTTTAGATTTAACTGTCCACTTACTAATTGTGGCATAGTACTGATAACTTTGAAACTTTATTAATGGTGTAGTGAATTTAAAATGAAGTTGAATATTAAAAGTTAATATTGTCATTATGAAGATCCTGATATTTATCTCTGTCTCATTAGCTGCATTTAAGTGTATCATTGAGTTCGGGTAAAGAAGCAGCTGAAGAATCAGAACAACGTGGAGGATTAATTGCAATTCGTTCTTTAAATCTTTTGCTGAAGAGTATTGGTGCCACTCTCACAGATGTACAAGATGTAGTTTTTAAGTATGTTTAATATTCAAATCTATAAACTGATGAAAGTCCATTTTATATTTACCTAAAAATTCATAAGTAAAAAATATGTAAAGTATATTGCAGATCTTAGGCACAATTTAGTGTTTGCTGTTTAATACAATTTAGATAACATACACTTGCTAACCCTTAACTATTAAATAACAAGTTAATTGTTAAATAATTTTCTTAAGAAATAGGGACAAGGTCATGCATGCTTGTGCATCATATAAGGCCTTTCTGGCCTAGGGAAGAATTCCTAAGAAGCTTTGTATACCCGAAGGTGTGGTGTTTAAAAGATGGGGCTTCAAGGCCTGTGGAATCAAGACTCTTCAAGCATATGTGACTAGGAGAAATGAATGTCATGATAGAGGAAATGAAGGGATCAGTTCAGATGTCGCAGTCAGGAATTGACATTTTAATGTGAGTTGTAAATGGGAGCTATTAGAATATCTGACCAAAGAGACTCAGAGTCTGAGTGGAGACTTCAGATGAGAATGCCCTTTTCAGGTGGCACCTAGAATTGTTATTGTGAACAGTAGTAAGAATCAGTGATCCAATAAGATATAACTCCAAGTCTGGATAGAGTTAGGTAACAGTCAAATTACAGAACATAGGTTTGAATACATCACCTCAGGAATAAGATGAGATTTCTTATCTTGCTGCCCTCTTATCTGTTAGTCTTGACCTCCCCAATTAGTTGATTGGGTATATGCTGGGAATAGGTTATGAGTAAACTAACCTTGATTCCTTGGCTGTTGGCTGATCAGGCAGGCCCTACCCTGCAGCAACTGAACCCTGGCCATTCTTGGGCAGCCTCTTCCGTTTATCTCATTGTGTCAAACATATTCTCTGCGGACCATGATAGGACAGAGTTGACAAATATAAGTTCCTGTCCATGAGTGGAATCCAAGGGGTCTCCAAATCCACTAAATTATGTGGAAAATATGTGTATGTTGGTGGCTTTTATTAGAATAAGATCCATAGCTTTTATCAGACTTTTAGAGCTTTCTTTGACTGGAAGGTGCAGAGATGTATGTAAAAGGGTAGACTTTCTTATTGACATGGGAAAATGTACTATAAAAGGAAAGATTTGCAGAAAAATTCTAATGAAAATAAAACCTTAATATTGAAAACTCTCCCTCCCTCCCTCTCTTCGTGCACACAATATTTATACATTTGTATGTTTTTTTTTCAGGCTTGCATTTTTTGAACTCAACTATCGGTTTCATACAACATCTGAATTACAATCTGAAGTAGTAAGGCACTATTCAAAACAGGTTTGTCTAGATTATTTTACAAAGGGCAGGGCAATATAAAATAGTGAAACTGTATGTGGCTGTACATATATAATGTAGATTTGGCAAGGAAGTTAATAGCCAGTTTGAAAATTTTTAAACACGTTTTTTATTTTCAGATTTGTAGAAAGAAATTGAGACTAACCATTTCAATTTTCTGTTCTTCTGATTTTTAGCCATGTACTGAAATCTTTTCTGGATCAGTGTGGATTAGACATAAACATTTAAATAAAATATTAAGTAATTCACCACATTCACTTTAAAACATAGGATCAAGGGAAACTACTTATTAGTAACTAAATGATGAACACATCATATTTTTAATGTAATTGAGTTGTTGAGTCTGCTATATAATAGTGGATTTTCCCCCACTTTTGGAAAGACTTTGGTATTTTGATATAACATAGAACATCTGAGACAGCTGTTGTACAGTGGACAGATCACTGAGTGTGCCTCAGGAGGTCTGGATTTGGATCCCAGTTTTGCCATTTAACCCCTATGTGGCCCTCAGCATCCAATAACTTCTGTGTTTCTCCAGTCTATAAAATGATGGTAGTATAAAAACGGTCACACATAGCTGTAAAAGTGAGAGCATTTTGAGTATTCTAAAGCATTACGTAAATATTTCATAAAGTGTCTCTCATACTCTTAACAGCAAATTGCTTTTTAAAATCTATGACTAGTGATGAATAAGGTGATAATGGTTCATGAGTTGAAATTGATGATAAGGATTAGCCTGGAAAATTGGATGTGTATACTGACTATAAGAAAAAATATTAAGTCTGATTATCCAAGTTGTTTAATGTTCATATTTCATTTTTAGGCCATTAAGCAGATGTATGTACTCATTCTTGGACTTGAAGTTTTGGGAAATCCCTTTGGTTTGATTAGAGAATTATCTGAAGGTGTAGAAGCATTTTTCTATGAACCTTACCAGGTAAAATAGTTATTCTTACACCGTATCACACTAATACTTTTGAATAAATAATGCATTGCAGTTGTTAACTTGAGTGGTAGATGTAAATGGATTTTGGGAGACACTACAAAAGGACATTATTTTGTGGCAAACAATGGTAGGAGCTTTTGAGAAATTTGAGGAGAAATTTTTATCTTTTCCCTCAAAATTTAAACTTAAGACTACAAAAATGTACTGAGTTTTAAGTGTTCTGTTGGATAAAATTTACACAACAGTAGGAAGAAGAGTATCATAGACAGGTAGTCTTGCTGTGCACAATAACATGGGACAGTAAAAATAACCCTGCAAGATGGCGCTGTGCAGAGCAATCTTAATCACGGCCAAGATTGTGATTTTCTACGTCCCTTAAAGTTTTCTGTCAGAATGTTCAAGACTCTTCTACTTACACTTTTAAGAGTAGATGATAATGAAAAATATAGTAAAACTAATATTTATTTTGTACACTATAATTTAAAGCATTAGATATATTAAGAATTAAAGTGTTTTTATTTATTTTGTAAAATATTACCAAGAATAGTGTGTGCTCACCTTCTTATTGTATACCTTACCTAAAGAACAAACATTTTTGTGTGCACTTTGGTGAAGTCATACTCTTTTCTAAGTTTCGATTAACTTCCAACAGTTAATCCTTTTTACTTGCAATGTCATGAAATATGTCTGAGACTTCTGTTAATGGGAAGTTTTCTGCTGGTGTCACTTTCTTGGGGACCTCTTTATTTTTGACCCTACTGTTTTCCTCATTTATATCAATTAATACACCTTTAAAAGTAAATATAACCTTATTTGTTGCTTTTAAATTTTGACCCTTTAGGGAGCCATCCAGGGTCCTGAAGAGTTTGTGGAGGGAATGGCACTAGGAGTGAAAGCATTGGTTGGTGGAGCTGTTGGTAAGAAACAGAATGCCTCCCAAGTATGATTACACTAGAAAGTAATGATGTATTTGCTTTTACTAAAGATATGATAATTTCCGCTAGGTGGATTAGCTGGTGCTGCCTCCAGAATCACCAGTGCTATGGCAAAAGGGGTAGCAGCTATGACCATGGATGAAGACTACCAACAGAAGAGAAGAGAAGCCATGAATAAACAACCAGCTGGTCTTAGGGAAGGCATCACCCGTGGAGGAAAAGGCTTAGTTTCTGTAAGACATGTCTCAGTGTGTGAACATTACAGGAAATAGCTTTTAAAGCCACATTCTGTGAATAAGAAAATAGACACGTAACTTTCATTCCTTCAAATATTATTTCAATATTGGAGGAGTAGTGGGTTGTGGCCCATATAAAATATCTCAGTAGCCTCCAAAAGCATTCTGTTTAACTAAAATGCTTAGGAAATATGTTAATTCTTATGGTGTCTAGAAAGCAGAACATTGTATTTTTTTTATTGTATTTTATTGATTATGCTATTATAGTTGTCCTCATTTTTCCACCTTTGCCCCCTCTCCACCTCTGCCTAGCACCTTCCACTCCCTCAGGCAATCCCGCCACTATTTTTCATGTCTATGAGCCATGCATATAAGTTCTTTGGCTACTCCATTTCATATACTGTATGTTACATTCCCATGACTGTTCTGTAACTGTTTATTTGTACTTCTTAATCCCCTCACTTCACCCATCCCCCCTCTCATCTGGCAACCATCAAAATGCTCTCTGTATCCATGATTCTATCTCTCTTCTTCTTGTTTGCTTAGTTAGATTCAATTTTTGATAGATTTGGGGTTGGTTTTTTTTTTTGCCATTGCTCACAGTTTCAATCTTCTTAAATTAGTCCCTTTAACATTTCATATAATGAGGGCTTGGTGAAGATGGACTCCTTTAGTTTTTCTTTGTCTGGGAAGCTCTTTATCTGCCCTTTGATTCTAAATGATAGCTTTGCTGGGTAGAGAATTCTTAGCTGTAGGTCCCTGCTTTTCCTGACTTTGAATATCTCTTGCCAATCCCGTCTAGCCTGCAAAGTTTCTTTTGAGAAATCAGCTGACAGTCTTATGGGCACTCCCCTATAGGTAACTAACTTCTTTTCTCTCTTTATCTTTAACCTTTGACATTTTAATTTTGTGTCTTGGAGTGGGCCTCTTTGCATGCATCTTGTGTGGGACTCTCTGTGTTTCCTGGACTTGCATGTCTATTTCCTTCACCAAATTAGGGAAGTTTTCTTTCATTATTTTTTCAAATAGATTTCTATTTTTTTGCTCTTCTTCTTTTCCTCTTGGCACCCCCTATGATGAGAATGTTGGACCTCTTGAAGTTGTCCCAGAAGGCTGCTTATATTATCCTCTTTTTTTTTTTTTGTAATTGCTTTTTGTTGTTGTGTTCTGATGGGTGTTTTCCTTTCCTATGCTCCAAATCATTGATTTGATTCTCAGCTTCATTCACTCTACTGTTGTTTTCCTGCAAATTGTTCTTTATTTCAATTACTGTATCCTTCATTTCTGACTGTATCTTTTTTATGCTGTTGAGATCCTCAATAAGTTCCCTGAGCATCCTTAAAACCAGTGTTTTGAACTCTGCATCTGTTAGATTGCTTATCTCCATTTCATTTACCTCTTTTTCTGGAGTTTTGATCTTTTCTTTCATTTAGGCCACATTTCCTTGTCTCCTCATTTTGGCAGCCTTGCAGTGTTTGTTTCTATGTATTAGGTTGAACTGCTTTGACTCCATCCCTTGGTAGCATGGCCGAATGTAGTAGGTGTGCTGTAAGGTTCAGTGGCACAGCCTCCCCTATCACCTAAGCTGGGTACCTGAGGTGTGCCCATTGCGTAGGCTGAGTACACCCTTCTCTTGTAGTTGAGCCTTGGTTGCTGTTGGCAGATCAGTGGGAGGGTTTACCTAGGCCAGTCAGCTGCAAGGGACTGGTATGACCACTGACCACCAACATCCGCCCCCCCTTGCAGAATCCACTGGGATGGGGCAGGATGGTGGTGCTCTGTCGTGGTCTGTAGCTTCCTTTGGGTGCGCTGGCCCTGGGGTTTCCCAGGTGGTGCAGGCCAAGGTCAGCCCCCACCTATGTTTTTCCGAGGGCCACCCTGCCTGAGCTATAAAGCAATCTGAGATGGCTACTTGTGCTTCGCTTAGATATTCCCGTGATTCTCTGCAGGCTGTGGCTAGTGCCGGGCCTGTGGCTCACTGAAGCCCGCTGATGCTTGTTTGATAGGATTTAGAAGTTGTGAAGTATGAGCCAAGACCAGCCATTCATATGGAAAAGTAGCTTGGGTGGACCAGTAAGTTGGGTGTATGGAGTCTCTGGGGATCTCCAAGGTGGGTCTAATAGTGTTAGCCAGGTTGATGGATTCTCACATATGGCACCAGCTTGCGGGCTCTGTGAGGGAGGGTTTAGAAAAGAGACTGTGGCCTCTGCTCACCTTGATGCCAAACACTTCAGTTTCTCCTTGTATACCACTGGTGCTTTTCAAGCTGCTACCCTGTGCTGCAGCTCAGAGGGAGGGAATCTGAGTAGGTGAGTCCATGTGTGGGTTCTTTAAGAGGAACTGATTGGAGCTCCAGCAGTTTCTTCTGCCAACTCAATCCCTGCTGGGTTTTGCAGCCAGAAATTGTGGGGAGTTATCTTCCTGGTGCTGGAACCCTGGGCTGGGGTGCCTGGTGGGGAGCTGGGACTCCTAGTTCCTGAGATATCCCTTTTGAATTTTTAGCTACCACATGTGGGTGAAGGACCAACCTGTTCGTGTCTGCATGCCTCCTACCAGTCTGGATGGATGTGGTTTCTTTAATTCCGTGGTTGTCAGACTTCCATTCAACTCAGTTTCTGACAGTTCTGAGTGATGGTTGTTCTATAAAGTTTTAGTTGTAATTTTGATGTTGTGCAAAGAGGTGAACCATGTCTGCCTGTGCCACCATCTTTACCAAAAGTCCAAATCTCTGTATTTTTGTAAATCAGACTTGGTTCTTCAAGGCATCATGTGAATGTATTATAAATGTTCAATTTTGCTTTCTTTCTAGGGTTTTGTAAGTGGCATAACAGGAATTGTTACAAAACCAATCAAAGGCAAGTGTAGTAATTCCTTTGGGTGATATATATTACCAAGTCTTTCACAAATTGATTCAATTTTTATTCTTGATCTAATTGTCTAAAACTTTGTCTTTTTTCTTCCTAGGAGCTCAAAAAGGAGGAGCAGCTGGTTTCCTTAAAGGTGTTGGGAAAGGTTTAGTTGGAGCAGTGGCAAGGCCAACTGGAGGCATCATAGACATGGCTAGCAGTACATTTCAGGGAATAAAAAGGTAAATTTTCTATGTTGTAGGGTATGAGTAAAACGCTTAAACTATGAGAAATGAAAAACCTGCCATTTGGCTCAAGGCACTTAGTTATGAAACGTATAATATGGCAAGTTGCATGTGATCTTCCTGATTTCTTTTGATATTCTTTTAAGTTGTTGCCATTGCATCATTTCACCTTGATAGAGTTTTCCTTTAGTCATCATTCTTCCCAACAGCCTGGACAAGAAAGGTTTGGCAAGCAGGCTTCATCGTTATCTTGTTCAGAATACATTATAATGATGTAATGCTACATGTCAGTTATAAAATTAGCAAATATAATATTTCCTTTTTGGGGGGGAACAAAGAATGACATTTTCTATTCTGAGTTCAAACCATTTGTGTACAACCTTCCTTTATGATATTATTTTGTTAAAGATTGTTACATCCATTTCCTCTATTTCTCTTCATTTGTGCACATTTTAAAATATGTCCTCTCCTCCTCCAAATTAAATTTAGCTTAAGGCTGAAATGTAGTGTTTGCATTGTTGTTACCTCTATTCTAGAAGTTTGCAACAGGCACTGAAATTCATTTAATTCATGCTAATGAGACCTAGTTTAGAAAATTAGGTGGGTGGATATCTTCCTAATCTGTTCCGTCTATATTTTGATTTGCTTCCTGCTCTATAAAGATAAGTGTTGTCATTATATGAGTTGCTCTTCTTTTTGGGGGGAAGAAAATCACTTTATTTTAATTGATTCACAAACATTAGCATCACAAAAGCTGGTCTAAGGAAGCCACAAAACCATTTGCCCAGCTCCAAACTCAATACCACCTCAATGAACTTCTATGTAGTAAGTACACTCTCTTCCATTGCAATTCCGAGGCAAGAAAACTATTAATAATAAGAGAGGTTTAACTGGTAGTTTTATACTTTCACTATCAATTATATCTTTATACTAAATTAACTTGCTCATGAGAGATGATTTTCCATTTCTTCATTACGAACTTCTTGATTAGGCTAATCCATCTGCAAGCTTGCACTGTTTCAGCACCTCGCTGAAACCCTCATAAAGCTTAAGGTCACTCTGGTTCTGTGCACACTCCAAAAACTGTTTCATCTCATAGTGGCATGGGCCAGACTGCTGCTGCTGGTGTGGAGGCTGAGTTCCCTGAGGCTCCTGGTAAGTGAGGTCGGGCCTTGAGGTCTCAGTATTACCTCCTCCACTGAAGCCCCCAGTGATGGCATGACCTATTGTGTGGCCGACAGCAGAGCCCACAGCCACACCAGCTGCAGTGGTTGCCATCTGGGCCATGAGACCTGGCTGCCGGGGGGCAGCAGCAGGTGAGCCAACTGCAGATGGTGGAGCTGGTGCTGGCCTGGGCACAGCTCTCATCTGAGGTGCCCGGCTGGCCGCAGGGGCCACGCGGGAGGTGCAGCTTCGGCTTCCACGCGGCATCACAACTGCTCTATAGCTCTGCGTCTACTGGTGTGAAACTCGGAGACGACTCCGGCGGCTTCTATGAGTTGTTCTTCTTAAGTCACTATTTCATACCTCTTTACTATAATTGTGGATGTTCCCAGTTTTGTAATTTTAGAAGATTGAAAAAAAGGTTCAGTCTATTCTACCTGTAACTTTAGTTTCACAAATATAATGTGTTGAGTCATAGTCCTTGAACAAGATGAAAAGTCAATGAAATATAAAAAATTCAAAATATATAGAGCTCTATGCAGGTGTCTACCCAGAACTGCTTGAATAACCTTACAAGCTATACCAAGCTACATTTCCTTTAAACAAAATAAAACATTTTAAGAAAAATGAGACTAAAAACTAACAAGGGATGTACTTGTGAAGAAGGACATTGATAAGCAGAAAGAAGAAGTGGGTTACAAGAATCAAATGTACAAATATAAATCAGTGGTTAAACCTAACTGAACTGTATAAAAACGACATTAGAGCCAAAAAATTTTAAATAATAAGATACAATTTAAAAAGGGAATGATTGGCATTAAGCATTTTAATATTTCTGAAGGTGATATAATATTAGATGAAATAGACATTAAAGCCAAAAAAGCATTTTTTTGGATAAATAAGATAATTGGTTAATGATAAAAAGAACAGTTAACCAAGGAAATATTAACAGTTTTGAATTTGCACTCAACTCACAATAGACTCAATCTTTTTAAAGCAAAAACTGATAAAATTACAAGAACTTTCCAAATTCTTTATAATGGTGGAAGAACTTAACATTTCCCTCAATAATTGATATATCAGGAAAACAAAAGTAAAGTGATTTGAACATTTAAATGATCTAGAATACACATATAATATTTATTGATTAACCCCATTTTAGAGAGCATCTTGTATGTCTAGATACTGTTTTAATCACCCAGGGAGCCAGAAATGAATACAATTGACCAAGTTCCTATCCTCATACAGCTTATATTCTAATGGGGAATTATAGATGAAAATAAATAAACTGAGAAATATATGATATACTAAGTGGTGAAAAATTCTATGAAGGAAAATAAAGCAGAGTAAAAGACTTAAAGAGGTCCAAAGTGATAGGGAGGAAGGTGACTATTTTATATATAAGATGTTCAGGGAAATTTCATTGGTAAGATTAAATTTGAGGGGAGATATGAAGGAAGTAAGGTAGTGAGTCCCGTGAGAAGAACACTGAAGGCAGCAGGAACAGCAGGTAGAAAATCCTGATGCAGGAGTATGCGTGGCCTGTTTAAGGAACAGCTGGACCCGTACACCTGGAATAGAGTGAGCAAAGGAGAAGGTTGGAAAGGTGCTGCAGAGCACAAGCAGGGAATTAGGTTACATGTACAGGGCTTGGTAAGCTACTGTAAGGACTTTGGTTTTTTGGTTGTTATTGTTGTTTGTTTTGTTTTTTAAGTAAGACAAAAAAACCTCTGGACCAGATGAAAACTGTTCCCTGGTGGGGACCAGCCTGCAGTGGGTCTGCCTCAGCGTGGCCTGTAGTGTGTGGGTTCTTGACTTGGTGTAGGAAAGATTTCACAATATGAGTCCAGGTGATTTTGAGAGTGTTTATTACAGGTGGGGACAGTGAAACAAGGAAGGACAGGGTGGAAGAAACAACAGGAGAAAGCCTAGGTGGTGCTGTGCTTTGGCTCCCCAGAAACCTGATAGGAGAGAAGTGAGCCAAGGAGGGGCTGCTGTTAGCCCACTGGAAAGTCAGAAGAAAGGGGTGCTTGGAGATGGGACCAGAGAGTAAGCTGCTGTTGCTGTCTGCTGCTTTCCTGGTTGCCAGTCTCATGGGGACCCTTAGAGTTTAGGAGAAAGTAAAAAGTTCATGCTGAGAAGGGGCATGCACACCTCTGTTCTTTATTTTCTCAACCAGGGTGATTTAAGCTATGTATTCTCTGGTTAGGGAGGAGAGGTGTAAATCATCTGCTCTCAAGTGTCCTTGGTTAGGGAAGAATAGGTCTTCCTATTCACTAACTGGCTATAAGTTGTTCAAATTGTTTGGCCTTATTTAATTTCTTGTTTTAGTTTCCCTATACCACTTTCCCAGGACTTTTCCTAGCTTCTTACTATCCTTTCACAGAATGATGTGAACTGGCTGCTATATTGAAAATAAACCATAGGTGGACCTGGGTAGAAACAAGGAAATAATAAGGAGGCTTTTGCAATAATCTGTATGAGAAATGATAATGATTAGACCATTATAAGCTAAAAGCTGTAACACAGGGTCATGTTCTGCATGTGTTTTGAAGGTAACAGGATTAATTTATAAATTGGATGTAGGATATGAAAGAAAAAGAATCATCAGGGATAATTCTGAAGTTTTTGTCTGAACCGTTGGAAGGATGGGATTGTTACTCTTTTTAGGGATTTAGAAATTTTGTTTTGAGTGTATTAAGTTTAATTAACAGACATCCAAATGCTGACATCAAATAGTTAATGAGACAGGAGTCTGAAGTTCAAGAGAATTGTTCTAGCTAGAGTTAAAAATTTGAGTTTCATGAGTCTATAATAAGGTGGTTAAAACCATAAGATTGGATGAGATCATCTAGGGAATGAGAGTGGAAAAGAGGAAGGAAAAAAAGTCCAAAGACTTGGCCCTTGGTTACATTGATACTTAGTAGTAAGGGAAGTAAAGAGGGCCCAGCAGAGGAGACTGAAAAGGAATGTAAAGGAAGGGAGAAAATTGAGAAAGTTGTGTTACAGAGCAAACCTGGCTACAGGTTCCATTAGCCCCATCCGGGGTCGCCAAAACTGTTATAGAGTGAAAGGGGGTTCTTCCATGTGGCGCCTTGGTGTAAAACCCAAAAGTAGTGTTGAGGAAAACAGGTCATTATTTACAATATTCCCATCTGGGGAGGGCAGTGAGCGCTTCAGCTCAGAACCCTGTTCTACAACAGGACCCAGCACTCCCCTTGCTCCCCAAAAGGCTAGAAGCCAAAAACATGCCAGGAAGTTCCCCATTCCTTATCTGTCAGCTGTCTCCTTCAGGACCTGGGGTACAATGTCATCAGCCTCCGTATAACAGTCCAGGAAAACATGCGCCATGTTGCACTGGATCATGCATGGTTCTCTCTTTGCCCTTTCAAAGCCGCATGGAGTTCCTTCTCTGCCCTCCTTGCAAACTGGATCTCCTCTCCTCCTCTAAAATGGTTGCCGCCTATTTTTAAATCCCTGAGTCCTGTGACACAGTGGGCATGGTAACCAGTTCTGACCAGTCACAGAACCTTGCTCAGGCTCTCTATGCTCATTTTGCACCATTCCATGATCAAAATCCCTCCTGTCTTTTTGGGGTCTTGGAAGAACCAAAGCCATTTGCATAACTGAGAAACTAGTTACTAGCCATAGTCATGCAAAGGCATCTTAAAAGCTGTTCTCTTTTCCCCATCCCGGAACCTGCAGGCTCTGGGGATTTTTGGATACCCCCACTCTGTAACAGTGTTCCAAAAGCCAGAAACAGACCATCGCATTATAATAGTTTAAGAGAAAAGAGAAATCTAAAAATCTCAACCTCCCCCCCACCCCCAAATATCGCTCATCTATGTGAGAGTATTAATTTGAAACTCAGACGTGGAGCTTAAAACAGGAATTGCTCTCCCCTCTTTAGAATACTCTTCCCTCTGTTGTCAGCACGGTCACTTTCTTTATTCAAAAGTTGTCTTCCCAGTGAGGTCTGTCATGGGCCACCCTAAAATTTCAGCTTACCTGCTACCCCAACTCAGAGACTTCATATATCTTTTTCCTCTTATTTTTTTCCTCTTTAGCTCTTATTATTGTTTAATACTGTCTGTATTTTCCCTTGTTTATTTGTCTCTTCTGCTAGTAAGTTCTATGAAAGCAGTGGCTCTTGTGCTTCCACAGTACTTAGGTGATTGGTAGTCTTTTTTGAAATTAAGATAATTGTAGAGTCACATGCAGTTGTAGAAGGTAACACAGAGAGTTTCTTTGTACACTATGTTATGTTTCCTATGGCTGCTGTAACAAAGTATTGCAGACTTGATGGCTTAAATAACAGAAATTTATTCTCACTGCTCTGGAGTCCAGAAGTCAGAGATGAAGGGGTCAGCAGGACTGCACTCCCTCTGAGGCGAAGAATGTGTGTCTAGCCTTTCAAACCTTCTGCTGGTGGCTGCAGGCATTTCTTAGCTTGTGGTTGCATCCCTGCAGTGTCTGCCTTCACCTTCACATCACCTCCTCTGAATGCCTGATCTCCCTCTGCCTCTCTTATGAGCACATTTGTGGTGACATTTAAAGCCTACCCAGATAATCCAAGATTATCACCTCATCTCAAAATCCTTATGTGAATCCCATCTACATAGACTTTACCATATAAAATAACATTCAGAAATTCCAGGGATTCAAGTCTGATATCTTTGGGAACCATCATTCAGACCACTACATATACTTTTGCCAGTTTCCCCAATGGTGACATTTTGTAAAAGTATAGCACAATATCACAAGCCGTATATTGACATTGATACAACCCACTAATTTTATTCAGATTTCCCCAGTTTGATTTGTACTTACTTGCTTGTATGTGCACTAATTCCATACAATTTTATCAGGTACATTTTTGTGTAGCCACCACCACACTCAAGATGTTACAGAACCCCTGGGCTGTTCCAATTGCAAACAAACCCACGGGCTCTTTAGTTAGGGGCCCGATTGCCCACCGCCAGAATTATAACTCTCAATACCAGAGTTTAGTGAAAAGAAAAAGAATTGTTTATTTAACAGTTATATAGATTTAGTTATTTGCGGATTTCTGTTGTTAAGTCTTATGTTCTTTAAAATACTCATAAACACATATCCTTGCCCCCCCCCCCCCACGAAACCAGGCTAATTTTAGAAAAGTCAGAGAAACCCTTTCCCTACTTTCCAAACACAGTTCAGCTTTACCAGTAGCTGCCAATCATTCAATCCTGATTGGGGAGACCTCGTCTGTGTTATGGGGTCCACCAGCTTTTAATCCAGAACCTCGTGGATTCTTGGCCTCCTTGTAAACTCTATAGTTAGTCCTTTTGTAATCAGTACAGTCAACCTCAGCCTCAGTCAAATCTGCAGTCAGCCTCAGTTTTAGTCAAATCCGAGTCAGCTGCCTGGCTAAAATGTCTGCCGCTTATGTTCAAATCCCTGACTGCATCCTCTGACGCAGTGGGCGTTACAAACAGTTCTGACCATTCACAGAACCTTACGTAGGCTCTGTGTGCTTTTTCCATACGTCCCCTGGTTCAAGACTCCTCCCATCTACCTGAGGCTTTGGATGCATTAAAGCCATTTTGCATAAAAAAGACACTAGCCACCAGCCTCAGTCATGTGGAGGCATTCTAAACGCTGCTTCCTTCTGCCCATCCCCCAGCCGCAAACTCTGGGGATTTTTGGACTCCCCTATTTCTGTAACAAAGATGCTAAGCAATTTCAGCACCACAAAAGCCTTGTGTTGTTCTTTTCTAATTTATAACTACATCTACCTCCCTCTCATATAACCCCGTTTATAACGCTGCCTTGAACACCCTGATATATACTCTATCTAAAATTGAGATATGATTTACATACTATTTAAAATGTGCATTTCAGGTAGTTTTAGTATATGTACAAGGTTGTGCAACCATCACCACTGTATAATTCCAGAATATTTTCATCACCCCAGAAAGAAGCCCTGTGCTTGTCAGCAGTTACCATTTCCCCCTCTGCTCAGACAACAGCAACTCCTGTTTTTTCTGTTCTGTATGAATTTGCCTGTGCTTGACATTTCATATAAAAGGAATCATACAATGTGTGTGGCCTCTTGTGGCTGGATTCTTTCACCTAGCATTATGATATTTTCAAGGTTATCCATGTTGTAGCATTCATGAGAAAATTTTTATGGCTAAATAATATTCTTTTGTATGGGCATACCACCTTTGGTTACCTATTCAGTGGCTGTTGGATATTTAGGTTATTTACAGTTTTGACTTTTATGAACACTGCTGCTAAGGACATTCATGTTTAAGTTTTCGTGTGGACATATGTTTTCAGTTCTCTTGGGTTTATAGTATTTAGAAGTGGAATTGCTGGGTTGGTATGGTAACTCTGTATTTAACTTTTTAAAGAACTGCCAAAGTATTTTCCATAGCAGCTGCACTATTTTACATCCCCACCATCAATGAATGTTTTTAATTTCTTCACATTCTAGTACTAGATGTTTTCCATTTTTCTTTTTTAAAAATAGCTAACCTATTGTGTGTAAAGTAATATCTCATTGTGGTTTGATTTGCATTTCCTAGTGATTAATGATGTTGAGCATTTGTGTGTGTGTGTGTGTGTGTGTGTGTGCGCGCGCGTGCTTCTTGGCCACGTGTACCACTTCTCTGCAGAAATGTCTGCTCAGATTCTCTTACATTTTAATTGGGTTGGTTGTCTATTTATTGTTGGGTTGTATGAGTTCTTTATATTCTGGAAACTAGACTGCATTTTCTCTTATTTGTGTATTGTCTTAGCTTTCTTGATAGTATTTTTTTATTAAGTCTAATTTATCTGTATCTTTGGATGCTTGAGCTTTTGGTGTCATATCTAAGAAAGCATTACCTGCTCCAAGGTCATGAAAATTTACTCCTATATTTTCTTCTAGCTGAGTTATAGTTTTATCATCTAATTCAGGTCTTTGCTCCATTTTGATTAATTTGTATGTATGAAGAGAGTTTGGGTCCAAATGTATTCTTTTGCATGTGCATATCTAGTCCCAGCACCATTTGTGGAAGAGACTATATTTTCCCCATTGAATAATCTTAATACCATATTCCACATTAGCTGACCATAAATTTGAGTTTATTTCTGGAGTCTTAGTTCTAGTCCATTGTTCTATGTGTCCATCCTTATGCCAATAACACTCTGGTTTGATTACTGTAGCTTTTTACTGCGTTTTGAAATCAGGAATTGAGAGTCCTCTTTGTTCTTCTTATTCAAGATTATTGAGGTATTCTCTGAGACATTGAATTTCCATATGAATTTTAGGATCAGTTTGTCAATTTCTGCAAAAAAGACAGCTGGGACTTTGGTAGGGATTGTATTGAATCTGTGGGTAATTTGGAGACCATTGCCATGTTAACAACATTAAATCTCCCAATCTATGAAAACAGATGTCTTCCCACTTATTTTAGTGATGTTTTGTAGTTTCAGTATCTGTCTTTTCTTTTATTCCTAAGTATTCTATTATTTTGGGTGTTATTATAAATGTTTTCATTTTTGGATTATTATTGGTAGTATATAAAAACACAGTTAGTTTTGTATATTGACCTTGTGTTATGCAACCTTACCAAGATCACTTATTATCTCTAGTAGTTGTTTTGTGGATTCATAAGGGTTTCATATACATAAGATCATATTATCTGTATATACAAGTAATTTTACTTCTTTCTTTCTGATCTGCATTTTTTTTTCCCTAATTGCCTTTGCTAAAACCTTGAGTACAACATTGAATATAAGTGCCAAGAGCAGACAATAGTGTAGTGAAGGTTGGAGGTGTAGGTGCTGGGTGGAGGTGGGCGAAGTGGGGGAAGTGGATGACATCTCTAATAGTGTCAATGATAACAAAAAAAAGAAGAAGAAGAATATGCAGTTTACTCTTATTGTATTGAATGTTTTACTGATGTCTGTTAGGTCTAGTAGGTTATAATGTTTTCAAGTCTTTTCTTTCCTTGCTGATCTTCTGTTTGGTATTCATTATTGAAAGTTGGGTATTAAAATAAGTATTATTATTGAATTGTCTTTTTCTCTTTTCAGTACTGTTAGTTTTGCTTTGTGTATTTAGAGGCTATATTGTTAAGTACTTACATGTTTACAGTTTTTGAATCTTTTTGATGTATTGACCCTTTTCTCATGGTAAAATTGTCCTTGTTTGTGTCACTAATTTTTTTATCTTACTATAATTGTTCCAGCTTTTCTTTGGTTATTGTGTACATGGCATATCTTTTTTCTATCCTTTTACATTCAACTTATTTGTGTCTTTGACTCTAAAGTGAGTCTTTTGTGAACAGCATATATATTATTGGATCCTATTTTTATCCATTTTGCCAATCTCTGGTTTTAATTGGAAGTATTAATACTATCTATGCATATGTGTCTATATATGTGATATATTATGTGGTAAGGTATGTTTCTATAATAAATTAATACTTATTGAATTTATGAATATTTGTTGAATGAATGAACAAACATATGGACCATTCTCATGTAGGTTCATAAGTCAAAAGTGTTGAATAAAATATTACAGTACCAAATTCAGCAATGTATATATGTGTTTCAAACAATATATATCAAGCCCCAGTAGAATTGTGAGGGATGTGAGGGTATTTGAATATTAGAAAACCAAGTAATGTGATTTATAGCATTTAGATTGAAGAAAATAAGCCATATGTTCAGAACAATGATCAGGAAATAAATTCTTAAATTGTATTGCCCATTCAGGATTTTCAGAAACAGTAACAATAACCAAAAAATGACTATAAGCAAACTAAGAGTAGAAATGAACTTCCTTGGCTTGACAAAAGATGCCTTTAAAAAACAAAATGTTGCTAATATCTGCACTTTAAGGAGAACTAGTCAAACAACATGTATGAGTGACCCATGGACATGGACAACAGTGTGGGGGTTGATGGTGGGAGTTGGGGGATGGGCTGGGTGGAGGAGAGCAAAGGGGAAAAAATTGGGACAACTTTAATAGAATAACAATAAAAATAAGAGAGAAGTGATATAATAGTCTTATTTTATCCAAAAGAAAATTCTTTTTAGTAACTGCATTTTAAAGACTACATAGGAACTTTTGAATACTTTTTAAATCAAGTTATATTTTTTCCCTCTAGGGCTACAGAGACTTCTGATGAAGTGCAGAGTCTGCGACCCCCTAGGTTCTTTAATGAAGATGGAGTTATCAGACCTTACAGGTTGAGGGATGGTACTGGAAATCAGATGTTACAGGTGGGTAACTTTAAGTTAAAATTAGTTTAGTCAAGTTAGCTTTATTAAAAGTTGCTATATAATGCTTTAATATGTATTAGATTTTTTTAAAACTTCTATATAATTTGCTTAATTCCATTTATAAGTGTCTTATATTTACTTAGGTTTTAATGTATGTTTATTTACTATAAGACTTTTTTTCTTTTTTACAGGCATCAAAAAGTTTGATATGAAAACAGTTAATGCATGACTTTGCAAGTGAAAGCCAACAGTAGATTTTAGTCTTAAAATTTATAAACCACGTACAGCTGTTCAGTGTTTGAAATACAAAGAAAAGCTTTTGTATTGGTAACTTCTGTATAGGATTTTTAATGAATCTGATCTTTGTATAGGGTATTCTTAGTTCTATGCTGGATTTGGTAGATTTGTGGAAAGCCATTGTGCCTATATACCCTCATAGTTGGTGGTACTTCTTAGCCAATTAGACCATTTCTTTTTAGAGTACTTCCTCCTTTTTATCAAACCAGCAGTAGTGTTTATACTGAATATAATTCTCATGTCCAATTAGGCATGGATAAGGAGAAAAATCAGGACCATTGCAATTTGAATTCTTGGGCCCTTGTGTTTTCCTTTTGAAGATGGTCAAGTGGCCAAAACCCTCTTTCTGCTTTCTACTTGCTGCTTGCATAGTCCATTTAAAACCTTGTGGGGTTTGCTAAGTAGTTCACAAGAAAGCCAGGATCTTTTAATAAGAAAAATTAGCTTTTGGGACAATAGACAGTTTGGTGGTAGAATATTATATCTGTTTAGATTACTTTCTTACTAGTGAATTGGACTTTTTAAAAATCTGGATTATGGTATAGGTAATAACCATCATAATAAGTATACCACTTTAAAGTAGTTTGTGTGGTTTAGATGTAGAATACTAAATTAAATTATTTTTGAAAACAATGAGTCATTATGTTGCATAGACTTGAAAATATTCAGGATAATAATAATACACTGTGGGAATATGACCCTTTATAGCCTTGGATTTTAAATATTGTCATATTTGAAGTGATTAAAGATTTAAAACTTTAATATTTTGCTCAGTGCATGCAGAGTATATAATTTTGCATAAAATGTACCATCATCTAGTATAGTAAAACATAACCATTGAATTAATGTGATATTTAGTAAAATGATTTTACATTGTGTTTAAAATGTTTTTAAAGCGTCAAAATAATTTCGTGTTAAGATGGAACTGGCAATCAAGTGGGAGGCTGTGATCTCAAAGGCATTTTGTACAGTCCTTATAATGACAGTGTACCATTCTGTGGAAGACAGAAGTGTTGCAGAACTAAGCTGTGGTCCTTACACTGGAAGCATATATTTCGACTCAGTACTTGCCTTCCCTTTTTAGAACAAAATTAACAGGTTACTAACATTTTACTTAGACTGAGTAGTTATCACATCATCTTTTAAACAACTAAAAATATTTTTTCAGAAACTATTTTAAAAAACTTAATAGAAAGTAAGAATGAATAAGAAGAATTTAGAAATACATCGTCATATTAGAAAATAGATTATAACATATTAAAAAAGCCATGAGAAAACAAACATTTCTCATGGTTGATAACTTGATTTCACTGACAAGTAAATTTGTTCTATACCTTCATTAATTGCTTCTTGAAGCTTTAAACTTTGGGATTTAAAGGTCATGACTTTTGATTGTATTTTTAAAAATATGTATAATATTTTTAGTAGGCCAATCTCAGCATTAACTGCTAAAAGAGCTATTTATGTGACAAAAACTCACAATCCTTCTCAGCCATTACTGGAATGCCTAAAGGAATTTACCAGATGCCTCAGGGTGTTTTTGGTTTTAATTATTCTGTTAGAAGTATAATAACTGGGTTGTTGCTTTGGTGGTAACAGTGCTTCTTTGAGTCAAAACTCTACTGTACTATTAGCAAATGCTTTAAAATACATGAGTACTATGGTAAAGAATTAGATGACATAGAAACAGGAATCATAATCTCATCAGTTTAGATTTAATCTAAGTGATTTAACAGTGATACCCTTAGAAAATGTTTAATATTTACAAATGTTTCTCCTTTTATTTTCTTATTTTCCAAAAACTGTGCTCTGTGTTTACTAAATTGTACATGCCCAATGTAATAATTAAATATAAAATATACTTTTGTGTGTATCTTTCTGTCTAGAAAGTAGCACATTATTATAATGCTTTCTAGAGGTAGATTGAAGTTGCCTACTAGAAAAACAGAATAATTCTAATATATTGGTATCACCAAACTATACATTAAATGTAGCAACCAGTAGAGTTTAGTCTTAGTCTATTAAGTTATGGAATATTATACCCATAATTACTATTCTACTCAGAGCTGAAAAGTCTGCTTCAAAATTATTCTGACTCCTTAAACATTTTATAAGTTAACATGTTTTCCAAGGAATTTGTCATTCTTAACTAACGCTGTGCTTCTTTTTCCCTTTGGCATGCTTACAGAAAATTCAGGTCTACAGGGAATGGATTATGACTCACAGTAGCAGTAGAGATGATGATGATGATGATGATGATAATGATTAGTTAGAACTCAAATGTTAAAATTCATATGTTCTTTGTCATTTTATTTTAAATGTTTCATTAACATATTTTGTATGACTGCTACCATAACACTCATGTTCATTTTTAGTGAGTTAAAATACTTTTTCTTTTCAAAATGTTTTTCTACACAATTTCAAAAAGAAGAATAAATGCATTATTTAAGCACAGAAAAATGTATTTTACATCAAAAATAGGGCATATTATAGAATTTGTTTGTATATATTTTTGTAATACAATTTGTCTTTAAGATTTAAAGTAAGACTTAAATTTTTTGTTGATGTTATCTAGCTTTACCTTATTTTAAATTAGCTGTTTGTTAGCAAAACATCATTTTTAATGTTCTTTGTTCATGTTTTGGACTGTAATGTAATACCATCTGTAAAAAAA
The DNA here is from genome assembly GCF_987537825.1 of Furipterus horrens. NCBI lineage: Eukaryota > Metazoa > Chordata > Mammalia > Chiroptera > Furipteridae > Furipterus > Furipterus horrens. The sequence continues at coordinate 162,719,198 of NW_028327174.1, forward strand.
AAAAGAGAAAGAAAAGAAATACTAATAGCTAGCCAATATGTTATCTTTCTTTAGCTTTTTAGAAGTATTTTTGTCAAATTTCTTTTAATAATAATAAACTTAATTTGAAGCAATATAAATTGTTGTTCTATTCCAAAATCATATAGTTTGGACTACTGTTATAAGGAACATTTATGATTTGTCACTGAAGTGATAATTTATAGTCTGAGAATGGGGAAAAAGTGTTCTGTCATTTACTTTTTTTTGTATTTAATATATAGTATATATAATAAAACAATGAACAAAGTTGGTTTTACAATCATTATATCTACTTAACTTATATATGCATTTGCTATATCACTATTATAAAATGCTACAAATTAATTCAGGACAGAAGAATTTTATTAGTAATAGTATAATTTTTCTTGGTAATATTGGAAAAATGTTATCTGTGTCTCTGTGAGCAAATTTTTATATCTTGTGTACTGAAGGGTTTTTTTTTTTTTTTGTAACTTCTACTTACCTATCTAGTCCTATTTCCCTAGTATATCAGATATACTATTTAAAAAAAAAAAAAAAAACTCTAAAAAGTGAATGACTATTAATAGCATTTTGTTTAATCCTTTTTGACTGCAGTGGTTTTTGATCAACAAAGGAACATTTGCCTTGACTTACGTTAAGCACTCTGTTCATAATGGACTTACACTGGACTTACATTAGATTGCAGTAAATAATTACCTTAATTGCTCAACTTTTGACTTAATTGATGCAACCCATGATTTCTGAATTACTTCTACTTTTTAAGTTTATCAAGATTTTGATTCTGTAAATCACTGTTTTTCTAGTTCTTAGAAAATGACTTTTTAAAATTCAACTTACAGAAAAGGAAGCTAAAAAGTTATCAGCTCTTTTGAAATCACTACCTGCCGAGCTTTCATTCCAATTAAATAGGAACCAAGGTTGTGTGTATTAAGAAGTATGCGAATGGCAAATAATTTAATTATTTTCATCAAAGTAATTTTCATATCTTTTTTGGAAAAAATGAATAAATGAAAACAGTATACCTTAAAATAGTCACTGCTAGTGTCAGAAACAAATTTGTCATGCACCCACTGCTCTAGCACCCTTGGCCACAGCCAAAGCCTGCTGGTTCTATTAGAAGCTACAAAGAATACAGCCCATTGTTATGCATTGTGTATGCCTGAGGAATGCCTTCCCTGGCTTTTTTCATTCCCACTTTGCTAGGTGCAAGACCTTTCTAAGAGAAAAAATGCTAAACTACTTGTTAAATGTGGTTGGTCTGTGACACTTTACTGTATGGTACAGGTTTCATAAAGACCCTTAAGAATTTATCTGAAAAAGTTCTGGATATTTTATCACTGGCTAACCATTTTAAGGAAAAGAAAATTGGAAGTAGGATTACTTTATTTAAAATGTCTTGAAGAATAAAAAGATTTAAAACAATATTCTGATAACTAGTAAACTTTGTTCTTACGGTCTTAAGGATTCATCATTCTTTATTTTAGCCCTTAGAAATGAAATATGTTCTTTGATAGTTTAATTGCCCTTTTTCCTTCTGTTTCCCTGCCACAGAGAAATAATCTTTTAAGCTTCTTTGACCACAGGTATTATCTTTAGTTTTTTTAAATTTATATATCCTTTTTCTAAGAGAAATGTTTGAGACTGAGGATAACTTCATTTTTTTATGCCAATGTGTTATTGATGGAGATTTAGGACCTGGACAAAATACTTTTACTCCCCATCAAATATATAGAAAATGATGGGTTTTTTTTTTTTTGGTTGCTGTTGTTTGTTTGTTTGTTTGTTTGTTCTACACCACATTTTTTTGGTGATGAAATAGGGCCTGGACAAAAATATAGTCAAACCTAATTTCTGGAACATCTTGGTTCTCGAACAATTTGGTTTGTGACCAAGTTGTTCATGGAAAAAATGTCTTGGTTGTCTAACAAAATTTTAGGTCTTGATTCTCTACCCGGTAACCCTTTCATGATGATACCTGTATGATCAGTCACATGCCTCTCAGGTGACAAAGGATATTCAATTCATAAATAAATCACTTTTCAAACAGTTTTCCGGACTGAATTAAGTTCAACAACCGAACTTATCCTTCTTATTCCTCATCAAATGTACAAAAAAAAAAAAAAAAAAAAAACAGCTCAACTTTGGGACTAAATGAGATGAACAGAGCTTTTGTTTATTACTGGCTCTATAAATAATTAGAACTTTAAAATGGAAGTATCCGTTTAACAAGAAAGTTGAGTGAGAAAGCTAGGTGTGGAAGAGTTTGTGATACCATTCCTTTCCACGTCCTTTAACTTTATTTATATTCCAAATTTCTATGTGATTATGTCATACATGTAGAAAAAAAGAGCTTTCTCTTTCCTAAGGATATAATCATTTGTTTTTTATTGTTTGTGTCTACTTAACACTTGAGTAACATACTGAAAACTGGCAGGAAGAAAGCTTTACTTGAAGTTGTGGATACCCATCACCAGATAAGTTTGTAAGGACCTGTAAATAAAATTAATTGGTGCTCACAGTGCATATAGCTAACAAATGTAAATCCAGAACAATATTGCCAATTTCAATATTCCTTATAGAAAAAAAAAGTTAGAATAAATTTCAGTTTGTTTCTATATTTAAAAGAATCAAGATTTTATAAATTTTACTTTTTGAAATAGTTCAAAAGCACCTATCATTGATGCAATATTGATTTTATGTCATGTTATTAAAATTTGTAGTTGGAGCCATTACAGTACTCCCTCTCTATATTGCGGTTCACGTATCTCGGCCTCACTGTATCACGGGATTTTTAAAAATATTGTATTATTTATCACGGATAAATAAAGTTACGTAGGTTTAAGAGTGTAGAATAAATGTAAGGTTCCTACCTCGTGGGGGGTCTAGAACGTAATACCCGTGATAAGTGAGGGAATGTATTGATCTGTGACTGGGACATCAGTGTTCAACATGATATATATGCTATTGTATTTACATCCAAAGGTCATACACAATAAAGAGTGATGACCGCTATATTAGCTACTATACTCGTTTGTCTGATTTAAGTCCTGTGGTGAAATTTCACATTATACTTTTTTTATATTGATGGGTGGACTAGAGACAACCATTCCAAATTGTACTTAGTACCTTTTTCTACTGCCCCTCAAGCCTCTGCTTTTTGTTTTATATGTTTACTTGCAAATTTACAATTTATTATAGTCCAAAAATGTTAAAGGTCCTGTGGGGTCTAAATAAGATATACCAACTATTCATTGAAATCAAGTAATACTTATGTGTATATAAAAAGAATGTCAATTTATTTTATTTCATTTTTCAATTACAGTTACATGCAATATTCACTTCTATTAAGTCATATACTTTACAGTGTTCCCCTCAATATTTCCAGTACCCACCTGGCACCATGCATAGTTATTATAATATTAATGACTGCAGTCCCTGTGCTGTAGTTTATCTCCCTCTGTGACAGTTTTGTAACTGCCAATTTGTACTTCTTAATCCCTTCACCTTTTACTCAGTTTCCCTATCCCTATCCCCTCTGGCAGCCATCATTCTGTTCTCTTTATGAGTCTGTTTCTATTTTGTTTGTTCATTTATTTTGTTCTTTAGATTCCACATATAAGTGGAATAACATGGCATATGCCTTTCTGTGACTTATTTCACTTAGTATAACACCCTCTAAGGTCATCCGTACTGTCATAAATGGTAAGATTTCATGCTTTTTTCACTGTACCTATGTACCACAACTTTTTTTATCCATTCATCTATTGATGGGCATTTGGGCTGCTTCCATATCTTGGCTATTGTAAATAATGCTACAGTAAACATAGGGGTGCTTATATATGTCAATATTATTTGTTATTCTATCCCTGCACCTTTGGGATACATGGAGATCAATTAAAAATATTTAGATCATTAATTTTTAATTCCAGTGAATGAATGAGCTTATGAGTACAGTGAGTCAAGCAGTACTATACAAAGCATAGAAAGTATTAAATCAAAGAAAAACAAAACACATGATTTTAAATAGGTCCGTGTCAGGGAGTAAATTAGAATAATTTATGATTATCATATATAGGAGTTTATGGTTTGTTTTGTTTTAATGTGGTAGACATTTTCATGTCCATAATTTTTTCTCAATTAGTGTGATAAGTTTATTTAGCAGTTATTTCATATCAACCTATATATATATGGCAACAGTGTACCTCCAGATACCAGTTTTTAAATAAATATTTAATAATTTTATAAAATTTATTTTTCATGTAACCTTCTTCATTGCATATACATACTCTAAGCAGTGAAATGGTAACAGACATCTACTAAATTGCATTATGCCATTCCTCTGGATCTCAGAGATGCTTACATATTTGAGCATTCAAAATGTTACAATCATTATTTGTGTTTAAAAACAGAGAATAAGCTAAATATATTCTTCTTAATTAGACATGCTTGTTTTTCTACCATAGAAATTTATCAATAACCTGTTAACTATATATGTTTACAAAGATTTTCTAAATATATTCAGTAAAACTTGAGGTTTCTATTAAATGATAAATTAAGTGACTCATATTTCCATGGATAAAGCTAAATTCCTCTTATGAATGAGTTAGCTAATATTCTCAATCTATAATTTTAGTATTTTACAGGAGACATGAATATTTTCAAAAATTAGATTATTTTCTATATTAAATATATGCTCAGAAAAAAAAAGTTATCTTTTCTCTCCACCATTGATGGTGCATTTCCTTTTTAAGTTGTTTATGTGATTATGACCCAAATATATACATGTCTTATATATTTTTATAAACAAAATTATTAATTTGTAAAGATTTTAAAGTGACCCATTTATAGATTCTTCTTCATATGGAAAGCCTGGTTTTTATTTCTGGAATGCACAAGTAGCCAGCAAAACCTTTTCTTTATTTGTATAGCTGATAGAGAAGCTTTTTCTTTTTTGATTGAACATATTTCTACCTTTTGATTCTACCTTTTAAAAAAGCTTCTACCCCTTAAAAATGTCTCTGTGTGTGTGTGTGAGAGTGTACATTCCTTGTCTTCTTCCTTTATTATATATGAGTATTGACATCTGGGTTGTCCAGTGAGGGTAGTATATTCTTATCTATTTCAGATGTTTTTAAACTTTGTTGTTTTTGAATATCTTACTTCTCTTACAAAGATACCATAATTGCCATGATGTAAGTTTTTGTAGAAGGGAGGCTGTTTTTGTTTGTTGTATATTTCTTTTCTTTCAGAAATTACAGATGTTTATAATTAGCTTCAAACACTGCCTTAATTACAATGGGATGATAACTGCCTTCCGCCGATGTGGCCTTTCCCTTTACATCTGGAGGAGAATTACAGCTGATCTGGAGAAAGGGCTTACCATAGGCAGTCAGATCACCAGAGTAGTGATGCAGCTCTTCCTGGCTTCACCTGAAATTTTGAGTAAGTGCACAAGAACTAGAAGACAAAGGCTTATTGGATTTCACTCTTCATTTTGGAACTCTTCCTCTCCAGAAGTGTACTTCTGAATGGGATGAGAAAAAGAAGAGAGCCAAATTCTATTATCCAGGCAAGTGGAAATGGAGATACCTATCCAAGTTGGATACAATTATTATACCTCATTTATTAGTTTAGTAGAAATCTCATGGACAGTCCTTGGTACATCATTTTCAAAGACCCATACTTTTGACTATTTAGTAGTAGGTCACACTAACTTAATTTTGGTTCAGTAGAGTGATTCACCCTACTTAGTATTACATTAAAATACTTTTCAGAATAAGACTTTGAAATTACATCTTTTTCTAGAGGCACTAATCCATTTAGGGGACGTTTCAGTTTTCTCTTTGTCTCAAGTGTAAAATGAAATTTTTAATTATTTCTTAAAATTCAGTAACTTGAATGAGATTAATTTGAGTCCTAATTCTTTTTCAAAAGTTTGTCATCATTGCATTACTTATATATATTAAGGAAGGATAAATACTATTAAAACAGAAAATTTAGTATGTTTAACTTTAAAAGAAATCCTGAAATGTTAAGCTCAAGTAGATTCAACTTGAGTCTTCCTTTCTTCATACTGAGGCTGTGCAAATAGAGCTAAAACTCTGCAGTGGGTATTAGTTTTGAAGATCTTTAGTCTTCATTTAGCTAATAGTGCTAAATTATAACCTGGGACTCAACCCATGTTTTAGAGCTTTGCCTTATAACTTTCCCTGGTTGCTTTGGACAGCACAGAAATTCTCAGCATAAGTTGAGTTTAGTAAAGCTAAATCTGATTTTTTATAACAGTACTACCATAATGTTGTTAGAAGACTAGTGTAAATATGAAAAGGTTTTTTATTGGTCAAATTTCCTATGAAAATTCATTTTCATACAAAATTAGATTGCAGACCTCTTTCATTCATCTAAAAACAAAACTTAATGTAATCTATGAAAGGAAGCACCTTGTATATACTTTTGTCAGTTAAGACTAGTTATAAATTCAAATGAATTGCTATTCTGTTGTAGTTACTATTGATGATGACTCAAATAAGCTGTAGTGCCAATTTTTCAGTGAAAATTAATCCTAAAGAACCTTATAAGAAGCAATGTGGAGAAATGTACATTTAGTTATTTTGTGGTACTTTGGGTCTAGGTAGTTGTTTTAGTTAGAAATTTCATGAGGTTACAGTGTTGGAATACAAGTATGGGTGACTGGGTATTTCATCTAAAGTTAACCCTTCTGGAAAAAATTGCCAGGCCATTTTGAATTTTAAAATTTCCAAAAGAGCAAATGTATAATTATATATGTATAATTGAATTTTTGCTGGATGATTTGGTAGCATAGTTTATATGAATACAAAGAAAAAAATGTGATGTCATGTATTCATTTTTTTTACAAGTATTTGTTAAACTACTATACTTTATGTATCAGATGCTCTTCTAGATTTTAATGTTATAGCCCTGAAGAGGGTAGTCAAGATTCCTGCTCATCTCATGAGATTATAATTATAATCAACCTTATTATTCTGGTGATTGGGAATAAAACACATGCCATGTTAGAGTCCAATCCTGTAATGTTGGATCTTCACAGTATCATTCCCAGTTGTTGACTAACTGCTACATGTGAGGCTCTGAAGAACTGTAGGAATGAAAAGACACATAAGAAATGCCCAGTCTTCCAAAGAGATAGTGATCCCCAGGTACTACATGAAATTGAAGCATTACAAGAAATATGATACAGCTTGTGGGATATTGATATCTGAACTCCTATTCCAATGAGTTGTAAAAATGGAATCCTAATGCATCTACTGGTATACATACAGTTCTTCTGTGCTTATCTTGACAATAAAATTGCCTCAGACGTAGCAATACCATGTTGCTCAGGGCCTGGATTCTGGAATCAAGTAAATTTGAGTTCAGTTCCAACCTTTCCTTTTATTAGCTTTATAATCTTTTTATTATGTTTATCTGACCTTGGTTTTCAGATTGTAAAAAAGATAGTTATAGTACTTAACAGTACCTTGATGTATCTTGGTGGCGTTGCTGAGATTAAAACAAGTGAAGTAATGTATATGATTATTAATACAATGTCTAATAAGAGCTTATTATATTTTTGTTATTCCAGATGAATACCAGTTGATGCTAACTCTTGGTCATCATTATATCATTCTATATTCCTCATTTGTCTCTTCACCAAGTTAAAAGCGTCATTAAGTTTTATCCTTTTTTCTTTGAAGATTAAGAGAATACTTTAGTTAAAGTAGCAGGACAATTTTCACACTAATTGGTGAGCAATAGAAACAATAAAATCTCAGTTATTTGGACTGCTCTGAATTATATAGTGTTTTATAAAAAATGTTGTTTCCAAGTATATTTAGTATCATGGGTCATAAATGTTACACATAGAGGTTCTGCTGGAAATGCATTAGAGAGAGTCTTCTAAACTATCCATTTACATCATTATTTCTAATCAACTTCTCTGGCTCTTTTTCTAGAATGTATTAGGTAGGTTAATTACTGGTGTGTTGTTCAATGCAAATATTATGTCATGAACATAATTGTTTCCTTTCTCTAGACTGTTGTAGTTGAACCAGTTGATGACAGTTCACCCTTATTAAGGAATAGTTTATTTGATTTTATGTCACAGGGTTATGCTGAACTTTCCTGCCCTGTCTAAACAGTCAACATAGTTTATAGTTTGGCTGACAAATGAAATATCATATTAGCATGGGAAGAGACAAAGGTATGGGGGATTAATTAAGGGCTAATTCCTCTTCAGATTTGATGACAGTCAATAAAATTTGTTTGTTTTTTAACCAATTTGCCCCACAAAATAAGCTAAATGTCACTTTTTTGCTGTTTATATTTATTCTATTATATATATGAAATCATTGAACTTTGAGGTAAGATAATGAATTTCTCCCATAGCTGATCATGAATCTTCATTGAATGCCTATTTTTCCTGACTGTGGCCCTCAAAGTCTTTCATATTTGGAGTGAATTAGTAAACCATTTTTTTATCCATAACCTTTAATTACATAACTCTAAAGAAGTTATACTTACTGATTATATTTTTCTCTCAAGATAAGATTGTTTTGAACAAGTTGTCTACTTCTTAAATAATTAAGAAATGGAAGCATTTACTACTTTTACTTACAATTACCTGCCTGAATTTTGTTGGTTTTTCTTGCTTGATACCATTCTTTCTTTATCTTTTATCTAGATGAATTTTATTTTCCTTTTATCCCCAGCAATCTTTAAAAAAATTAGTTATTAAATTTTTTTTAGCCAAACTATGTGTTTTTATCCTTTATACTAGTATCTTAAATATATTTCTGACTAATATCAGCACTTTAAAATGAGCCCTTCATATCTGCTGGTTCCACCAACCACATATTGAATTGAATTTGAGGGTGTTGAACCCACAGATATGGAGGGCCAACAAAGGGACTTGAGTGTTGCCAGATTTTGGTATTGGGGTCAGGGCAAGGGGTGTATGTCCTGGAACTAATTCCCTGTGGATACTGAGGAACAACTGGATATTATTTGGGAATTGAAGCATTTTGTGGTAGTGATTTGTTCCTAATATCTATCTACATTTTATTTTGTTTTTTTCCAGAACTATTTTTATTATAGAATTCTGCTACTTTCATAGCATTTGTATGATTCGAAGGTTAGCAATGTTTTCTGCATAGTATTTCTAGCTTGTGTTCTCTTTCTAAAGCATTGGGACCTACCTCACAGGAAATTATGGGTTTTAGTAGAGGGTCACCCTGACACCACTGTCTTTCAAGTTCCTGCTTTCTCTGTGTTTCTGAGTTTGTGATAAATTTGGTTTGGGCTTATTGATATCTAGTAATTAAGGTTTACATACTCACCTTTCCTAATGCAAAGGGGATCCTTTTACCAAAAACCATACATTTTGTTATTTATAAATTCTGACAGTTATATGTAATAAATACAGTTACCTTTGTGTTTATTTCTTTAAGGAACCTTTTTTTAAATGATAGGTAATTCGTATATACTTTATATGAGTAAGGAAAAAATTGTTTTCCCTTTAACATTATAGCATGTTAAATCAGACTAACATATCTAAAGTACTGGATGGTACTTGATACTTCAGCCAAATCATTTGATAGTGCAGCCAAATCTTGGTCCTCATACAAAGGCTCTACATAGTGATTTCTAGCCCCTGATTTTGCTAGTTCATTTATTTTAAAGGGTATCACAAATTATTTTAGCAGAAACATCCATACATAACATGTTTGGGATGGAGAAAGGTAGCATGTTAACACAAATTGTTTGGACCCTAACACAAATTGTTTGGACCCTATTAATCTAAAACAAGCACAACCAGCTTGAGCTGCTTTAGCAGCTCTCCTCAGCACCTTCCAGCTTCCAGGAGTATTGAAGCTATTTCTGAGGTAGTATGGGAAATATATGACTAACACTGTAAGAGCGGACACCATGGTATAGTGCAAGCACAGGAATTAGAAATAAAGAAATCACTCTTCTGAGGCCACTTTTGCAACTGACGATATGACCCCAAGCAAGTCACTTAACTGCAGTCTAACGGAACTACACGAGGTGGTTGTGAAAATTACATAAGACATTCACCGGATCCTCAATTTCTTCATGTTTCTTCTGGTCTAAAATCCTGGTTTTTTTCCCCTAAAATAATATGTGATGACATTCCAAAAAGTATACAGCTTCATATTTAGGGAATATATAAAGTCAAATAATTGGGCAGGAAATCATTACCAAAGCATATTTGCAGACTCTGCAGCATGATGGAAACTGATAGCTGGTATATCACATTCTCTCCCATGCTTCTGTGGGTTTTATTTCCAAAGTTTTTGCTTCTGCTTATGGTGCTGTAATTATTCTGTATTCACATGTTTATAATGAGACTGACCAGAAACATTTTGCTGTATATGGAGTTATCTTTGACATTAATTCAAATACATCCATTCTAATAACAAAGAATGCAGTTAATCAGTAGACTGTTTGGGTCATTCGTCCTTCAGGTGTTGTAGCTAAGGTTTTTGATAAACTTCAGAAAACATTGCATGAGTGACATTTTTGGATTTTTTAGCTTTTATTTATACCAGATGTTGTCGTTACTATTGAAATTGGTTTAATTGCATGTATGCACAGGTTAGATTTGATTTAAGTTAGGGCTGAAAAGTGGAAAGTGATGAGAGGCAGGCTCAACTGCAATGTCCAAACTTCACACAATATTTAGATAGAGGCTAGGTACTGAGGTTAGGGGTGAACCATAGCTTTTAAGTTATTTAAAGGTTTTAATCTGTTAAAGGGGTATATAGACTCCTGACTCCTAGTACTAGTGATATTCATGAGATCAACATTTGTGTTCTTCGTTTTAAAACTTGGCCATTAAATCAAAAGAAAGTAAATACTTTTAAACTAATTTATTTTCAGATAACTATAAAACTGAAACAAAGGAATGTCCAGTTAAAAATAAAGCTTCACTTCCACACCCACTATTACCCTTCCCAAGCCCAGAGATAAGTGCAATGAGTAGATTGGTACCAACCCTTCCAAAAATTTTCTGTGCATATATAAATAAGTACACATATATCTGTTTCTGCTTTCCCCCCAACACATTCTCAGTAATTTTACGTAATATATGTTGCACATTTTTCTATATCTCTACAGATATCTTCCTTTTTATTTTTCCGGACCTATTATATGTCTATACTGTAATCATTTTAAAAAGTCCCCTATTAAAAAAAATAAAAATAAAAAATCCCCGATTAATGGACATTTAGATTTTTCACTTTTAACACACTATTACCATGGAGATTTATTTATGTATACCTTGGGATATTTTTGCATAAGATAAATCCTAGCAGTGGAATTGCAGACTCAACAGTTATATTTAATTGATTTGCATTTTCTTGATTTTGAATTAAATTGAACATTTTCTCATATGTTTATTGGTCAGATTTCGTGTTTTGTTGAACTACCTGTTCATAAACTTCACACGTTTTCTTATTAGTTTACTCATTTTTTTATATTGGTTTATTTATATCCCTAAATTATCTGTATATGAAATTAACTCTATATCTCTGTATTGACAAATGTTTTCCAAACTTATTCTTTGTTTTGTGTGTGTGTGTGTAATTTCTCTTTTTGCTTGTTGTTTTACCATTTAATAGTGTTTTATTTTCATGCACTTTGGAAATTTTTTACATTAAACTTTACGAACTTTGTATTTTATATTTAAGCCTTTTTCACTTTAAGATTATTAAAATGTTATTTTTTAGTACTTCTATAGTGTTGTTTTACATACTTAAATAAGTGATTAATGTGGAATTAATTTGGTACATAGAGAGAAGTAGCGATCAACCTTAGCTACCTACTTGCCTGAAACACCATTTATTTGCTAATACATGCTTTTGTCCATGAACTTGAATTGCTGTTTTGATTTCATAAATCCCTATATTTGTATACATAGAATTTTATAAAGTCCTGTGTGCATTTTGGTCAGTTTCTGGAATCTATATTCTTTCTATGATATGTCTGTATATAACTTCTACCAGGACCAAACTGTTTCACTACTGCAACTTACAAATTGTATTAATGTCTGCTAAGGTACTTATTCTCCTTTCATAACTTACTGGATATTATAAATTTTTTCCTAGGTAAATATTAGTATAATTTTTTAGAGTCATTCTCCCCCTACCCAAAACAAACTAACATCATCTTGGAATCACATTGAGAGAGAGAGAGAGAGAGAGTGTGTGTGTGTATGTGTGTGTGTGTGTGTGTGTGTGTGTGTGTGTTTGTTTGTTTGTGAGCAAGAGAATGAAAATGAGGTGATAACATCTTTATTATGAATTTTTTAATCCAAGAATAAGACATGGATTTCCATTTTCAAATTTTCTTATTACCCTCAGTAAAGTGTTACAGCTTTTATCACATAAATTCTCCATGTTATTTCTTAAACTTCGTGTAAATTTATTTTTTATTACACTTATAAAACAGGATTTTTTCTTTCATTTTTCAAGTTGATTATTGTGTTTATTAAGTAAGGTTACTGGGTAGTGTGTACCTTTGTTTTCTAGATATATCTTATCTGCAAATAATTTCTACTCTTTTTCTCCAATATTTGCTGCTTCTTTCTCATAATAATTTATATTTTCTCAGAACATGACCCATTTCACCTAGTTTTTCAAATTTATTTACATAATTTGTGACCTAATAATTCTTAGTTTCTTCTGAATCTGTGGTTACATCCCTTTTACATTTGTAGTTCAAGAAATTTGTATTTATTTGCCCTACCTACTACAGAAAATAGTAAAGATACACTTTGCTCAATATTATAATCTTTGAGGTTATAAAATTCTTCCATGCAATTAATTTGTATGCCTCATTCTGCTTTCATAGTTGGGTTTTCTTGCTGTTGTTGTTGTAACTTCTGTCTCCAACAGAAATGAAAACTATTCTATTAGGCTTCTTTACCAAGATTATTAAGTAGTCACGTGTTACCTTTCTTCTAAGCTAAATAATTTTAATTTTTTAAAATACAGCCTTATGGGACATAATTTTCTAAAATCTTTATATCCTTTTTTGGGATTTCGTCAAAAGATCTAACATTTAAGCTGAATTCTTAACATATCTCTTCTTGAGGGATCTTAGTCACAATTACATCACTTGTCTTTAAAGAATGGTTGTCTAGCCTTCTATATATTTTAAATAGCCAAAGTAATTTCATCCTCAGAACAAATAGTAGTATTCAGAACAGAATTCAAAATGAACAAGTCTCTTCTGTTCACATAGTTACCTTTACATATTCTGGGACAAAGAATGGTTGCCAGTGTCATGGGTAGAAGGTGCTTCATCAGTCTTGAGAATAAAGTTAAAGACCACTGCATAGTTTAATTAGGACCGGGGGCCTGAAGTTCCCTGTTTGCCCAGAAACCCTCTGCTCCTTAGTTCTGAATGCGTTGTGAGATTGACAAAGAAAAGGCAGATAGGGAAATTCCAGGGAAGAGGCAGGGTGGAAGCTGATAGTTAACTTATGTGATACATATGTTTAAGCATGTATGTTTACATATGTTCTTGTACAGATGTGATTAAATACTAATATATTTTCCAAGGTAAGATGATTGTGATAGTTTAATAATAAACTTACTAGCTTGATTTAAACTTTATAGGATATTAGCAGTATTTTCTAAAATTTTAGCATTAAAGATTGGTATAGCTGTGCTTGAGTAATCTTGAATAAAGCAGTGCAGATAGGTTCTTTTAAAAAGGAAGCAGCAATTATTTTGTGAATATTCAATTTTCTGATGATATATTTATTATATAAATGTTAATGACTTGCCCCAGCAAGAAATGGTTTTAGAAAATCACAAGGGATTACTTACATTACAGTTGGAATAATTATTGATTTTCTCTCTCTCACATTTTTTTTAGGTCATAGAAAATGGAAGATTTGCAAAATACAAATATTTTACCCATGTCATGATCAATAAAACAGATATGTTAATGATAACCAAAAGGTAACTAACTTTCTCTAATGTAATTTAATAAAAGATTAACTCAACAGCCACTCATGAAGTGAGCAGTTGTTACTCACCTTTTGTTCCAGATACACTGACTCCTGCTAACTCTGGTCCTCTTGCTCTATACACCTCCTACCTAAAACCTTACATAAATTCATGTTTAGCTTTGTGCTCTAATACAGATAAATACATAGCCATGCACAGACATAATTATAAATGAAATAATTTTGAATTCATTTCAACCAGTTCAGACTGATACAGAAATTTCAATAAAACTGTTCTCTCAAGGGTAGGCAGTACTGTTCCATCTTCCCCTCTGAAAAAGTACGCAACTTCAAGTTAGTCCAGAAGTCAATAGTCTTCTGGTGCTGTCTCTTCATTAGAACACATATTGATGCACTCACATAAGTAGGTGTGTTAGCAGCGAAGTCGGCTCTCAGTTCTTGAGTTTGGCAAAGAAAGAATTTAGAATCAAGCACTCCTGTTCACGAGAAAGTTTACTTAGTATCCAAAATTAAAGTATACTCAAAGAGAAGCTTCAAGCGGGCTGCTTAGAAAGCTGCCTTGGTCTTTTAGAGAGAAAGTTACAGGAGCGCGAGAAGTGAGCCAGCTGGGTTGCATGGACCCAGAAAACAAATTACAGATGCAAAAGAAGGGCCCTTACAGATTAGGAGAAGGAAAGCAAAGATACCTGCCTGAAGAAGGAAGGTATGGGCATGCTCTAGAGAGAAGGTGTGGTAGGGAGGTCTCAAGGGAGGATCTCAACAGAATATTCATCAGCTTCCCAGTTGGATTCTGTAATATGCTCATTCATCTATAATGAGGATTTAGGGTCAGGTTTGTGGTCAGTGCTAGGGTAGGGGGTTATTGGTCATTGCATCTGGTCCAAACGTCAACCCAAGCATTGCTGCTTTTCTGGGCCTGGGGCTGAAATACAACTGAGGCCTAGATATTATCTCTAGTTTGACCAAAACTGTCTCTGTGGTCAATAGACCTAAGGCTTTCTTCCTAAGGTTATTTCATACTGACCAGAACCTCACTGGCCTGAGGGTTTAATGCTTAAGGAAGTGATCATGCAAGGGAGAAGGAGGCAGGTAAGGCAGGGTGCTGAACAAGGCCAGTTTGAGTCAGCTATCTGTCTCAGGTTCGCCATTCCGCTTGCCAAGGAATTTTCCTGGCTTACCACCCTGCCTCAGGTGTAACGTTGGAGACAGTTCAATTCTTATGCGAATGATCCCAGCTACTGCCAAATTCTCAAATAGACCTGTAGACAGTTGAAGGATACATGCAAAAATACAGTGGCATAGCCTCAGAAGGGCAAGTTTTTGCAGCAGTCATTGTATTTTACCGAGGAAAAGAATGAGCAAGTGCAGTATTAATATGGCGATTTTGGGGTGGCAGAGAGTGAAAATGTGGCTGAGGGGGAGAGATTATGGATAAATAGGAGTCGTCAATAAACCTATGTGGTTTTGTTCATTATCAAAAAGGTGAAGTTATATAAGAATTTTGTTCACGTTGACTATTGAGCTTATTTTTAATTCCTTAGTCTAAAATTTACAGCATTAACTTGATTTTCTCACACAGTATTAAAAGTACACATGTAAAAGTCAGTCTTTGTTCAATCCCAGATACCAGTTCCTCTTTTCCCCATCTGAGAAACAACTAGTTTTATTAGTTCCCTTTGAATCCTTCCTGAAATATTCTTTGCCTATGCAAGCATACATGCATCTGTATTTTAATGTAAATGGGCTCAATTATATATACAATTCTGTACTTTAAGTTTTTACTTTAGATCTATGTTGTAAAGATTATTTGTCATCATTTGGAGATCTGTCTTAATTTGTAAAAGACTGCCTCGTATTATTCATTGAATAGTACGTACTATAATTTACATCAAAAATTATTTCTAAACTTTTGTAGTTTCAGACAGTGCTTCAGCAGTTACTTTCTTCATAGCAATTTTCAATCATGCATTTATTAACCCTTTTTCTCATTGGCTAAAGGAAAAGTTATTCACCAGAGTTAAACAAAAGTCAGCTTATTAGTTTACAAATCTTGTAACATTCTTATGACAGAATTCTTTAAATGAGGTCACATAAACCTTGACAGAGTAAGGAAGTTACTTAATTTTAATTAATTGAAGGGTAATATTTATTCTCAGACTTCCTTTCTTTCCAAGTTTCAGACTTGAGGATGAAAGGGCCTTTGAATGAGGAGAGGGAGTACTAGGCACCTGCTGCAGGATTAGCCTACCTTTGATTAGTCACATGCTTGAGGATGTACTAGAGGACCGGTAGGTTTGTTCCACAGCCCCTATGATCCAGGATTGGTGAAAGAGGGTACCAGAGACCAAGATTGAGGTGAGAAATATAAATTCTGATTAGTTTTCTCTTCAATTCTAGTCAGGAGTCTGCTTTTTCAACTCAGTTCCTTAACTTAATGTATATGTTACTTAAAGAAACCTCTGGTTACACTTACAATTGATGTCTTTCTTGGGGAAGAAAGGCCTTTGAGGAAGGATTAAATAGAATAACTATAAACAGAATAACATTTTCATTGCTTTATTTTTTTTCCTCAAAATGGGGAGAGGGACCAGAATTAATTTTAAAAGCCTCTTTCTGATGTAGGTTGGTAAACATATTACATGGAGTCTTAGTAATAAAAGCATTTATTCTAAAGTATTAATTACATGAAAGTTCCCAAAAATATTGGTTGATAATTGGTTCTGCAAATTTTTTAAAAGATTTCATTTATTTATTTATTAATTTATTTTTAGAGAGAAGGGAATGGAGGGAGAAAAGGAGGGAAACATCACTGTGTGGTTGCCTCTCGCGTGCCCCCAACTGGGGACCTGGCCCACAACCCAGGCATGTGCCCTGACTGGGAATTGAATCAGTGACTCTTTGGTTCACAGGCCGGTGCTCAGTCCACAGAGCTGTACCACCCAGGGCTGCAAATTATTTCCTATTTCTTACAAGTACCTTATATATTTGACTTTTTAACTATATTTTTTCTAATATTGTATGTTGTGCTATAAATTCCCCACTAACGTTACTTAAGCTGCATCCCACAAACTTGGTTATGATGTATTTTCATTCTCATTCAGTTCAAAATAGTTTCTAATTTCTTCTGAGATTCTTTGACCCATGGATTATCTACAAGTATGAAAATTTTCAAGCATTTAGAAATATTCTTGTTTTTCTGTTACTGGTTTCTAGTTTAATTTCACTGTGATCTCAGAATAGACTTTGTAAGATTTTAGTTCTTTTAAATTCATTAAGGTTTTTTTTTTTAATGACCCATAATAGTCTTGGCAAATGTTCTGTGTACACTTGCAAAGAATGTGTATCCAGATATTATTATATTCCTGGGTGTAAGTGCTTTGGTGTTTAAAGTAGATTTTTTCTGCAGTGGTGTGTTATTTGTAACAAAAGGAACATTTGGACAGCTCACATGTGAGTGGCAGTACAGTTTTGATGAGTTTACCAAAGAGCCATTCATCATTCATGGGAGAAGATTGCGCATTGAAGCAAAGGTATGTTGAATAGACTTTTTAAAATTTGGAACTGAAAATAACACATTGAAATGGTCTTCTTTACTTTTGCAAGTTCCCACTTTTATAGATGTCGCTTTATCTTCATATGGCTTTTCTTTACACTTGCTATCTCAGGTTTAAAGAAAAAGCTAGGACAAGAAACAATATGCTACTTTTTGTGCTATTACATTGACTACCACATTCCCGAGTTCTTATTTTATGTTCAATAAGAGAACCTTACCTTTTCATTGTTGTCCAAGGCAGTAAAATGATAAAATAGTTTGTATATCTCAAAATCTCTAGCAGTACCCTACAGAATGGTTTTCCTTGAAAATCTCACAAAAAGACGCTTGAAAATGATAGCTGATAGTTGATAGTTCTTTCTCTTTTCCCAATTTAGTTATAATTTTGAAGGTAGAGACCATTTTGCTTTCTGTTTTGATTACCAGCAGCTAGCACACTGCCTGGTACTTGAGTGTTGATATAAAATACACTGAACTTCTAGTCATTTGGTAAATCAATAAACTCAATATCCATTGTAAGCTGTAAGGATCACACTAAGTATTATAGAATGCAGTGTATAAGTGTAGTAATATAGTATGTATATGTGATAAAAGATAATGTTATTTGGCCTCAAGGTATTTGACTATATTTGGCACTGGCTGTATTAGCAAATATAGTGACTCAACCCAAGTAAGTTTTTTGTTATTTTTGTTATGTTTTGATTTTCAGGGATTTAATTGACTCATGTAACTGAAAAGTCTTATGTCTATATCTTGTAATTTAGATATGCTCACGTGATGTTATTAGCAATTATCCTCCCCCATTTCCTGTCCTTCTCCATTCTCCCCTTCTTTGCCACCCCCATCTCTAGGCTCTCCTTCCCTCAGTGTTGGCTTCATTCTCAGGCCGGCTATCCTTTGGTGATAGGAGGACCGGCAGAAGTTTCAGGCTCATATCCTAGTAGCTCAGCCGAATGAAAGCTTCTCACTGGGTTACCTCTGGTCACTTGCTTTTTCCTCAATCAATCCCTTTGGTTAGGGAGGGTCCTGGGATCACCATGGTGCTACCAGGTGTTGGAGTGAGAGAAGGTGAGAAGTAAGGGGACATTGGACACAAGCAGGCAGAAACAACAGGTACCTCTTTGGTACCCTCTAGAACAAAACTGCCCTAGGCCTATGTTTAACCAGTGAAGACCATTTCTCCAATCTCACCACTCATTCCAAAGACATGGGAGAGTAGACTGGGTATTAGCTCCTGGGGATGTTAGATCAACTTTTCCCATTGAGAATTTCTCTAATTCACTCAGAAAATGAAAGGCCCTGTGGCCAACCTATGAAATAATGCATAATGGCTAGTAGCTTCTCGTCTAACCTATACTGCTCTCTTGTTTGTTTGTTTTTCTATCTCCAAGGATAACCTTTTTATCTCCTTGATTTCTTCCCCTTCTAGTTATTATCAAGATATTATATTAGCAGTCATCCTTTCTTTTTAATAAAAGAATCTGACTTCTTCTGGAGTCTATATTTGCATGGATATTGGAATGACTTATAGGAATTGTTAGACTAGTAAAAGACTCCACATTGCTTCTTCCATGACCCTACCCATAGTTAATAGCGGTAAATGCCACCCTCTTCCTCAATAATCCATTCTTTCTATTTGTCCCTCTAATGTTTAATATCCACCATTAGACAGTTCTTGCCACAAACACTGAAGACTGTAGGAGTGCAAAAAGTGAAAAAAAAATTATATAAGATCTAGGAACCACCCTGATTTCTTTGATCCTTAAGCTACATTCTATTGAATGATCCATTTAAAAGTCAGAATTTACATGTATATATACGAACATGCACACTTCCATAAACACATGTGCATATATAGATGTATGTACACACATATGTATATATTATTTTTGAGCTGAAATCATCATCATTCCATGGCCAGATATCAAGAACTATATGAGAAGGTTTTTTTTCTCCTTCCCATCTTCTGTATAAACCCTTTATGACTTTAGCAATAAAATCTCACCTAAAGCTTTATAACTTACGTTTAGTGATAATGGATGTGTTAGCATTTAGTCTTTTGTGTGTGTTTGATTGTTCTTGGTCTCCCATTCATGGCTTTTTTTAAGGTGTATGATTTGTGTAAAATGGATGGTTTAAGCACTGACTTCTGAAACTGTGTGTCATTTCTTTATCATATTTCTACAACTGGTCTTGCATTTTAATGAAGTTACCTGTTCCGTTTATAGGAACGGGTGAAGTCTGTTTTCCATGCCAAAGAATTTGGAAAAATAATTAACTTCAAGACCCCAGAGGATGCTAAGGTAAATACAGATTTTTACATAAACAGACAGCATCTTCACTTTTCAAAGTCATGAAAGTTGGACTGTTTTTTAAAGCAGATAAGTTTTGTTTGTTTTTAATTATGTTTTTGTGTTTTAACAATTTTAATATATGTAACTAGATAATATTTCCCCAAAACTACTTTTCATTAGATTGAATATAACACACCTACTTGTTTTTCATGCCAAGTGGCTCCATATTATTTTAAATCCTAACTCTAATACTTTGTGAAAAAGTCAAACAAAAGAAATTATTTCATTCTAATGCTAACCTACCAGCTCTGGCAGTGGCAGTTTAGCCCCACATTGTAGATTTCTCTACTGTATAGCTATGGTGATTTTTAAATTTGGGCGGGAAAAAAGTGGGAGAGCTGTAATAGAAAAACAAAAGTTTTTAGTGGGAAAAAAATAATTAAAGCAAATATATAAATAAGTAAATAATTTTTAAAATCTTTTAAAGGTTTATTTTTTAGAGCGAGGGGAAGGGAGGGAGAAAGAGAAGGAGGGAAACATTGATGCATGAGAAAAACATTGATTGGTTGCCTCTCAGTGTGCCCCAACTGGGGACTAGGCCCGCAACCCAGGCACATGCCCTGACCAGGAATTGAGCTGGTGACCCTTCACCTTGCGGGAAAATGCCCAACCAACTGATCCATGCCAGTCAGGGCTATGGTGATTTTTTTTTTTTTTAATTGCTATATGCCCTAGCTGGTGTGGCTCAGTGGACTGAGTGTTGACTTGCAAACCAAAAGGTCACCGGTTCAATTCCCAGTCAGAGCACATGCCTAAGGTTGCAGGCCAGGCCCTGGGTTGGGGCATGTGGGAGGCATCTGGATCAATGTTTCTCTCCCTCTCTTTCTCCCTCCCTTCCCCTCTCTCTAAATAAGTAAAATCTTTTTTTAAAAATTGCTATTACCTGGCATGTAACAAATGAGCCAGGCCTATAGTCAGAAAATCTGGGTTTCAATATTTGTTCTGTTCCTTCTTGATTGTAGGACCTCGGGGGAGTCATTTAACTTTAGTTTCCTTAGAATATGAATGATATGAACTGAAAAGCACTTGCAGACTTTAGGGGTTATGGCAATTACAAGGATATGCATTGTCAGGAAAAGGAAGACTACAAACTGCTTGTCTTCTCATTAATCACAACTAAGATCCTGTTCCTGATACTGAATTGTACTATGTCATGAAGTGTGTAATATTTATTGACTCCGTCATACTGTGTTGTGCTGGCTGGGCATGACTACTTACGTTTACTTGTCACATCTGGACCCTAAACCAGGAACGCTGGACCATTTAGCATGTTCCATGTGATTTTCGTATCCAGACATTATGATATAAGACAACACTGGCATACCAAGAGCAGAGAACTGAAAGGAGGAAGAGTGTGACGAGAACCTCAATATGCTTGTTGCCCTGAACAAGGAAACAGACTAGAGCATAACAATAGCATGACTTTCAGGCTATCTTCTTTCATGTTGCTGAAGGACATTACCGCCTGTTGCGGTTTCTCTGTAATCAGTTTTCCATTTAAGCTCTGTCACCATGTTATTTTATCCCAGAAGGATTGTTTTTAATCTCCTGCTCTGTCAGAAACATTCAGAAAGGCCGCTGAGCTCTGTTCTCTTTCTCTCCTTATCCTACCTAGAGCCGTTCCCACTAGGTTCTCCTTAGTTAAAGAAGCATGGATCTCTCTGCCAAAGTGTATCATCCTGGGAAAATCCCAGGATCACCTCCAAGGCTCTTGTCTGTCATACTGGCCCAATGATAATAGATGTTACTGATAGAAATGTTTGCATTACATTTGCATTTTATGTTTGTGTTTTCAAATCTTTTCAAAATAGAAAATACAATGAGAACAACTAAAATGCTCAAGAATGTTGCTGTGCTACTACTACCCACTGTAGAATATGTAATTATTCCTACTCAATGAGTAGAATCCTATATATGGAGTCATGAAACTTTGTGATACAGAATTGGTATAGGTCGGAAAGAATTTTGTGTAGATAATTTCATACTATGCTCAAGTTATTCAGTCCAGTTGCCAAATTACCCCATCTCTCATTTTACTTTTCTTATTCTGAAGGTGAACATTCAAGTCCAATGACCTTGGAAAGATGTTATTCTTACTGTTAAATAAAACTCAGTGGCATTGACCCTGAGCCATGTGAGCCATTTTAATGAGTAAATGATCTCTTATGCGGGATAAATTTAATTAGTGGCTATGAGTATACACCTTACTAAACTGGAAAGTCAACTTAGATTCCTGTTCTTTACATATTGAGTTTCATTGCAAGTTCATTGAATAAGCAACTATCGGTTTGGTTTATTTCCTCATAACAGTGGATCCTCTCCAAGCTAGAAGAAGCGAGAGAACCTTCCCCAAGCCTGTAATGGAGAACACTGCCTGAAGACACACAGTAATTATTACGGTGGCCACTTTGTACCTTCCGAAACCTGTTTGGGAAGAACAGTACAGACGTAATTTCAAACACATAAAAAAATATGTGTGTGTTGGTTAGAATCAAGAAAACAGCTATGTAATTAAAATATCTCAACTTTTTGGGACACCATCCGGTTTTCTAACTTGAATCATGCATCAGGTTAAAATTCTAACTACTTCATAAAAGAAACATTTCTTTTGTAAATCTTAAATATTTACTCCAGATGATTCTCTGCAGTGGTGGAGAAATTGCCCATATTTAGCCTTCACCTGGAGCTAAGTTGAATGTTCCTAGTTTACACTTTAAACTTTCTCATGCTTACTTCAAACTCCCTGAATAAGTGATAGGAGTGATCACATCAATGAGCAAATCTGTGGTATCAAGAGAACTTTGGTGGTGGTTGCTGTAGAAACATGGAGTTCTTTTTACAGATAAATATTTTGATATTATTTTCCTTATTTTTATAAAGAATAGGTTTGGACTATAGTTCAGATATACAGCATGAAAATGAAAAAATCTTTTTATATATAATGCAAATTAAATAATACCCTTTCAAGCCTCCTCTAAAGAAAGGCTTGAAGAATGAGTGTCAGACCACACAAGAGAAAGCCCTTCTCAGAACTCTGAAGCCTTAGAAATACACCCTCAAGCCATCTCCATGGGACCTACTTGGTTTAGCCAGGTCATGTTTTTAATGGAATGCTGAAATTTGAAGGAATATTCCTGAAGCCTTAACAATACCAACTTTCCACTCACTGGTGATATGAAATAAACGTACTGGTAATTCTCACCACCTTAAATAAGAGTTATGCTTCAGAACAGATAGCCCCTCCCCCAATAAATGTATGTACCCTACAGTCTAACCCAGTAACCTGTCCTGTTGGTAACAGGGAGTTTCTGGTTTGCTTTCTCTACAGTTATTCAAATGAGAATCATTTTTTTAAATGCATAGTTCATCAGAACAAAAATCAAGGCGGCACATTAGTTAAAATAAGGTCATGGGTTCTTTTCCTTGGTGTTTGTTCAAAAACCTTAATATTAATGGACTTTCTCAAGTGAAAGATGAATATATGATTATGAACCACGAAGAGAATGATGCAGTGTCTTATTTAGTTATTAAATGATACAGAGTATTTGATGCATGTTGTATGTGCCATGAAATTATTACAAACTGTTTTTGGAATTGGAGACTGTACAGTAAATGATTGTGAAATGCTCCCCAGGTTCCTCAAACCCTTGCTTTGTTGTAAAAGCTAAAATAAACAGCATGCCAGACTGTAATTATATTTCTTCCTCACCAAATCCTGCTACTCAATACTATTGACTTTCCTTTTATTATAAAAACACTTTGTTATTAGTAGTTTCTCCCAGAATGTTACTTTCTTTGTTGAACATAAATTGAATCAAAAGATGACAAATTTCAAATTACATGATACTGTGTGTTCCCTTGATCACCTTTGTCTAAAGTCACATATACATTTTCTCTGTTGCTGAGCTCTTCCAGTTTTGCATACACCAGAATTAAACCTAAGAGTAGAGGTAGTCAGAAAACTCAGCAGATTGTCCTTGTTGGAATTATTGCTTTACTGGAGTTCCATTCAGTGCCATTAGCCGAGTACCTCATTACCTACTCCTGGTTCATGGTTTTAGTCTCAGGAAAATGTTCAGGCCCATAACTCCTTGGGTGTCCCATGGTAAAGGGGAAGAGCCTAAAAGAGTAGCAGAGAAATTCTTCTAGCATCCTCTGGAGGCTAGCAGGGATGGGTCTAGTAGCTCTTAACTCAGGCAGAGCCAGTATGCCTGTCTTTCCTGCTCTCTTACCAATAAGAACCTGGAAATGTCTTTTCTTACTTTTTCTCTACCAGTCATCTACCTGTCAACACCTCCTGTCTCTTCTTCTGCTTCTGAAGTAGAATGCCCACAATGTCAAGAGCAGTAGTTTTTCAGTTATTTTTAGATTTTATCTTAACAGTGTCAGTAGATCAGATGTGCCTGTCTTTTTAGTATTTTTAAAATTTTACAAGTATGTATGTGAGTCTATATTCTCTTTTCTTGAATATTACAGAGTCCATAATCTTATTGCAATGAAAACAGTCTGCCCCAAATTCTATTTTACTACATTTAATGGCTTTCTGTTTGAGAACTCGAAGCTTGTTGTTTGGTAGTTGCTATGGAATGAGGTTCTGAGCATTGTGTCAGTTCCTTGTATTATTTGTTAGCTATCACCCCAGGACCTTAATTCTAGCACAGCATATATTCTGATTTGTGATTATTGTGTGAAACCCAAGGCAGAGTGTCTGTTCCCCCTGCCAACTCTCTTCCAGAAAACTATGATCAATAGAAGTAGCAACTTTGATTTCTGGTACAAAAAGAAGCTTCTTCACATTAACAAAATACTGTCTGAACTGAAGAACATTGACTTCTCCAATGGCTTCCCTATTACAGAGTATGTGTTGGCTGCTTCTTCCCTAGTGTTAGTTAGGCTTTGGAATTTTTCCCATCCTCGGTTTAGTAGAATTGAGTTATTTTCTGGTCCCTAAATAATCATTACCAGCTATACTCGGCCCTTCCCTGGCCCTCTCTCCTCCATATACTTAATGCATTCCAACTATCCAGTGTCTTTAAATAAGAAAGTTTTCTTAACTTTTTCTATCATAATTATTTCTCTCATTTTTTCCTGACAGTAGTAGCTGTAATATTATCCCAGTGTTTCCATATGCACCTATGGAAATATTCTATAATATTATTATATTTTGGTCTGATAAAAACTGAAGAGTGTACACAGTGCTGAATTTTCTGCACCTTAGTTATCCAGTCATCAGTTGATCCTTCAGGCCAATCCAGAGCCCCTGTATGAAACAGATTGGGAGAAGGCACTGGGTTAGTTTGCTTGTAGGAGCTGAAAACTGTGCTGAATACCCTGAAAGTAGAAGTAGCCATGTGGGACTGGGTGTTTTCATGCCCCAGCCAACACAATTTAGAGAAATCTGTTTGGGTTCCGGAGCCATTACCTTTTTAAAAATATATATTTTATTTTATTTTATTGATTCTAGAGAGGAAGAGGAAAGGAGAAAGAGAAACATCAACTCATTGTTCCACCCATTTATGCAATCATTGGTTGATTCTTGTATGTGCCCTGACGGGGGATCAAACCCACAACCTTGGTGCTCTAACCACCTGAGCTACTCAGCCAGGGCCCAGAGGTATTACTTTTTACCTTTTCTCAGGATCAGCCAACATCCTCAAGGACAGTGTTTTTCAAACCATAAGTCTTAACCCATTAGTGGGCCATGATGTGAATTTAATTGCTCAAGATCAGTATATTTTAAAAGCGAAACAGAAAAAAAGAGAGAACAATGCATGTAACAAGGTCAAACATTATTTCCCGAAATTTGTTTTGTTTAAATACTCTATAAACTGTGTGTGCACTGAGTCACACTATAAAATATTATTTCCTATTGTGAATTGTAGTTCAAAGAAAACCCCGGAAACCTTGAAAGCCATTGCTCCAGGAGGTGTGGGCTAGCCAGTGAATGCTGGAACACTGTGGATTGCATGGAGCCTGACCTTAGATAGGGCGCAGAGGTTAACAACCCAGGTCTTCAGCTTTTGAGCACTGTCGCTTTCTTTAGAGTGACAAGATAGGATAGCTCTTGTTTTGGTTTATAAAATTTTTTCTGTCATGGTGTGTTTCTGGTCTCACTGCTACCAGGTATTAGGGGGACCAGAGAAAGCATAGAAAACTTAGGTCCACAAACAGCACCCAAAAAGGCCACAGGATATCATTTAACTTGATATATTTCAACCTCTCTCCCACTAAGTGTTTTACAAGGACTAGGGACAGAAGTTCTCCTTTTAAGTAAGTTGAATTTGCTTCATCTACCTTCCAGTTCATCACACAGGAAGCAAAGACCCTTAAAATGGGGGTCTTATACATAGGTTACATTCTTATAAGGCCAAAATATTCATTCACTGGAGGGTACTCTAAAAATGCCAATACAGTTTAGCTGAAAATAAGTAGGTTTCCTCATTTTCATAGGATTTAAGTAGTAAATGTAGATAACCTGCATTTCTTATGAATACTCAATGCAAATTGATTCAGTCTGATTTTCTCCGGTGCTAACGTTATCGCCTGTAGCTTCTTTACATAGTCTCAAGGGGATATTCACCCTCCTGCCCAATCCTTTGAAAGTATACCTCACCTAGGTGAGTGGTCATTAATTAGTTCAAATTTGTATGATTCTTGTTATCTACATTTTTGATAATTGGCCCAAACAGCTATTAGTGCAGACTTTTTTTCAAGCTTTTCTTTCTGCCACAATTAGTGTAAAGTAATACTTGTTTCAGGGCTATTCTAAAAGCAGGTCAGCACATGTTCGAAGAAGATGCTGGATCTTATGTGTTTGTTACCTGCCCTTGAGTCAGCTCTGACTCCTGGCAACTCTGGGAATGAGTGATGTCCACAGTGGCCTGTCCTCAGCAGCCCTGCTCCGCTCCTGTGGACTCCTGCCTGTGGCTTCTTATATGGAGTCAGTTCACCTCGTATTTGATTGTCTTCTTTTCCTGCTGCCGCTACTTCCCCAGCATTATTGTCTTTTCCAGAGAACTCTGCCTTCTCATGATGTGCCCGAAGTAGGAGAGTCCTACTTTATTACAAACCTCCTTCATGTTTCTTTTCTTGAAACATTTTTTACTTTTACTCTTCCTTTGTAAAAATAAATTGTTCCATATCATTTTGTAAAGTTTGACTTAAAAATAACAGATTAGTTCTTTTTTAAAAGCATTAGGGCATTTTTCCAAAAAAATATTTTGGTTAACTGCAGTGCTCCATAAGAAGAGTAACTTCAAATTTTATAAGTTAATATGAGTGTATTTTAATATTTTTAATTTTACACAAATACAAATTAATTTGCATTGTAGTTTAACCCCTGCTATGATAAACATCTGTCAACCTGAAAATCCCTGTCACTGAATACCATTCATTTAGTATTGCTCTGATACCTTAATAATGTGTTCCTTCTAAGGGTGTCCTTGTAACAAGAAACCCTGTGAGAGTGGTCTAATAAAATGTCTAATAATCAGAACTACTAAAAATAAAACACATTGGAAAACCCCAACATTTCTTATTATGCCATCATGCCACTCATATACCATTGGCTACCCAGAAGTTCCCAACTGGGGGACTGAAGAACATTCAAGTAAAAATGTAGATTACCTTGAAATGTTCTCAGTGTCAATAATTTCATATCCACACTCACAAACTATTAGAAATTGTATCTGGGGCTTGTTGCAAGATTAGATTGCTATAGACTTTTTAAAGTGATTATCTCTATGTATGAATATATATATATCACATATGGAAATGAATTTTTCAGGGAATGTGCACTTTAAAATATACTTTCTTACTAATTTTTGTATTGACCAAATAGTGCTTCTTTGGAATGCTTACTCTTTGGTAAAAAATATAGCCATTGATGATGATAATTAGTTTTTGTAAGTATCTATTTCTATATCACTGCACTATTTTTTTTTTCACTTTTGTGTCCCTTTTATGTGGCCCGGTTGCCTGTTACACAGTTTCTGTCTTGCTTCTGTGTATTCTGTAAAATGATTTATAAGCACAAATGTTTACAGTGAAGTTCTTCCTCTTGAAATGTACCTTAGTCTTTTTTTTTCCCCCTGAATATTAGATGGTCATGCTCGCTAATGACTAATTTTTCTAAATAAAAATAATTTCTTGCTATTGGAGAATTAAATTGCTTGGTCAGATGATTGTCTGGTTTAATTATGTATATCTTTCTCAAATAAATAAAGTCAAAGATTTCTGATTTTCAGCCTGCTTCTGTTTTTAGTTAACTGAACTATAATAGAAACGTTATCAATAAGCTTTCCCTCACCCACCTAAACTCTCCTCTCTTCGAGGCCCCCATAAGTATTGGTAACTAACAGATTGCCCAAGGTCCCAATTCTTCGGTCAAAGCCAGCCATCCCACAGCATTCCAGGCCAGCAGGATCATCACTGACCAAAAGCTTGGGTGGTAATTCTTCTAAAATTTTAAGCATCAAGACGGTGCCTCTCAACCTCAGAAAACTTCAGATGGCTCATTTCCACACTATGTAAGTAATGAGTATATTTTGCAAGAAAGGCTAGGAGAGAATTTTCTACTTGCAGAATTAATATTGAGAGAAAGAATAATTTACCTCTGCTATGGAGAGTTCAGCCTTTTCATTACTTAAGAAAATGCTTCACTGCCTTTTGTTCCGATTTATTTGACAGCCCTCCTGCAGTAGAAGTGATTGAGAACCGTTGCTGCCTCGCACGCTTTGTCAGCCAAAGGGACGTCAAAAATAAGTCACCCGATGCTAGAAAGTACTTCCAATTTTTTTTAATCCCACATTTTTAAATTCCCGATTACTGATTCTCTTGAGCCCTTTTCCTGTTCATTGGACAATCAGAAGCAGTTCATGATATTTAGTGCATGGTGCCTCCCCCCGCGCCTTCCCAGGATTGTCTTGATTTTTGTTTGTTATGTTTCTCAAGAGCTACTTCCCCATCTGTTTGTTCTCTAGTGTAAATTTTCCTGGCTATTTTTGGACCTTTACTATTCCAGATAAATTTTTAATATCAGTTTCCCAGGTTCCATAGAAACTGCGGCATTTGCATTCATTTCTTGAGTGCAAGTAACTTTATAAAGCTTAATGTTGCTGTGGTAGCTATAACATAATTTCTGTCTTTTCCAACATTGACGCTCTTTTCTTTGATAGCTTCACCCTTGAAGGTAGAACTTGACTGTCCTAGCTGTTGGATGGGAAGGCTTAGTACAGTCACGGGAATGCTTACACATTGTTCTTTCCATAACATACCTAACTCATCTGGGTACATTCTGTAGACTGATTGGAGAAAAGACCTGTCTCACTTAAACCCCTAAGTGATGTGCTTGTGTGTGTGTGTGTGTTTGTATATGTGTGCACACTATCAAATAAAAACCAAGAATAAAAGCATCTTTGGCCTTTAGTTTGAAGCACCTTATACCTCCCAGGTGATTCTGCTTCTGCTTTCTGAACCAGCTACTAAGGGAATTCTAACATAGTAGGATGATTGCAGATTGGCCTTGAAAAGGAGAATGAAGGGGAGCAGAGTATGCCACCCCAAAACATTCCTCTCTGGCATAGGGAGTTTTTGAGCTGATGATTTTTAAGAAACAGCAAACACAGGGAAAGCTCTAGAAACCTAGTAGAAGTTATCCTTTCATAAAGGAAATTTACATTTATAAGACAAACTTAATTTGTAAGGGTGCTTCCCTCTCTCTGCCTAAAAGAGGATGACTATAAATTACAAGAGATGTATCAATGGAGAAGGCTCCAACTTAAATCTGTGAAACCACCTTACTCTTGTTTACGTGCTTCTCCTGGTAACCTCCCTAACTGGCCATTCCCACTCCCCTCACCCCCAACATCTTTCTAATCTCTTCAGGTGAAGAAGGTATGTAAGGGGATGGCCTGGCCTGTTTGGGGGATTTACTTAATTTTCCTGGGTATCTCATGTACACAGGAGATATGGGTATGTATACCTATATAACACGGGTTTACTTGTTATTAAACTTGTTTTTCTCCTCTTAATCTGTCTTTTATTATACAGAATGGGATCTCAGTGAAGAACCAGGAAGGGTAGAGGGAATATCATTTTTCCTCACATACAGTTTGGCAACTGGTGATGGGACCTGCTGAGATACCCTTCTTGCTCGGAGACTGTAGATAGGATCCTGGAAAAGTGGCCAAAGCCAGCAAAGGTATGAATTGTTACCAAAGTCAGCTTCCCCGAATCTCTGTGCTGCCCAATGTGGAGGGGAAGGGAAAAATCCACCTGTCTGTTCCTTTCCATAATTTAGGTAGCACAAAAAATATTTGTATGAACTCGTTCCTTTGGTATAGAGGTTCTGGTAAAGGTTAGAATTAGTACCCTTGTACCCCTTCCTCCCAGAGATGTTCTCTGTTGTCTCTGTCTTTTTGTGTCATTTATCATAAGGACGAAAACCACAGACCATATGAGATTTTTCCTTTTGTCTTATTCTGTATCTTAAGAGCTTGGCTTTTGGACCAGTTCAAGAATACGCTCTGGTCTCCACAGGCTGGAAGATGCAGGTGTGGGCTCGTCTCTGGCAGCCAGTGGAATAGGCTGAGCACCTGACACACAGAGTGATGATAAACTGCATTCTCTTTGTCCCCCATGCCAACCCTCAAGGGAGTTTGTCTTATGCGGTCCAGGGCCATCAGGGGGGGCCTTTTTGTCCCTGGGAGTGAACTCTCTGGACTTGGGAGAGCCGCATCTTTTGCGCCTTCTTTAGGGCTGCCTCTTGTGTCCATGGTTAAGTCATAAAAAGTTTCTTGGTTTGAGTTGCTACTGAAATTAATATACCATTGAAGATCCTGCTCATCAATGGCCAGACAATGGATCCTTTAAATTGAAATAACACCAATAGTTGAAAAAATATTTTTTTAAGAGAGCTCACTTCCTAAACACTTGTCTTATTGGTTCCTATGGATTGATCAAATTGAAAAGAGGACTCGAAAGAGTAAGGCATTCCAGCCTCAGGGACTCTTACCAAAGTGAAATTACAAGGCCCTTTTTACCTACACCTTCAGAAGTTCCTCCCGGACATAAAAAAAGAGAAAGATCAATGCCCATGCACAATCTGCTCACAGGAGCCCTGACTGACTGCTCAGGGGTGTTCATCCCACCCGTGAATATACTGTAGTCATCTGACAGGCCAGACAGCTGCTAGGTGTAAGAAACAAGGTCATAGTGACTCCCAAACCAGTAAAAAGTCATTAGTAACAAAGGGCAAATGTAATTAAAGGGTCTTAAGGACAAATGTAATTAAAGGATGTCTGAGAAGGAAGTTGACAGCATTAGCTTATCTACAAATCACAATAGGGGCATTTAAATGAACAGGTTAGATTGTACCTCTGGAGTAACCAGTCATGGAGAAACGGGGAAGAAGGAGAGGGGAGGGGGAGCTAGTTGCATTAGGGTGGGGAAGCTAATCGCTCTCACTTTAGGGTGGCAATTTCAGGGTGGGGAAGCCAAAACTATAAAACCAGGTTCCTTTGTCTACTAGGCGCACACATTCTGCTGGCTGTGAGGGTGTGCCCCGCTCTGCAGACTCGTGAATAAAGGCCTCGCTTTACTGCTCAAGTCCTGTGTCCCAGTTTTTATTGTGAGCGTTTCTCACATAGGGAAATGCCCTCATAGAGAAAATGGATGACCACAATTTCTCCCAGTAACCTCCTGCAAATAATCAGGAAATGGACTGCCTGAAGCCGATGTTATGGGACTGACAGAAGCAATAATAGAGGCTTTCCCCTCTAAAGTGAGTGGGTCCAAGACTGGATTTGTATCCTCAAAAAGGAGAGCATTTGAGGGCCTTTCTTGAACGCTTTATACAGACTTTACAAAGGCATACTGCATTAAACCCTGAAATTTCAGAACATAGGATTGGAATACTTAGATTTCCATCTTAGTTGGAATGGAAATCCTCTCCCTAATATAAGGAAAAAAATTAGAGATAATGTAGTTGGATGAGCAGGTCAGTTCCATGATATTATTCAAGCTCACCCAGCTCTTTGAGGAATTGGAAACAGCTATTTGCCTTACGAATCTTTCCTAAACCAGAAATGCAGTTCTACAAGCAATGCAAATCCAACTATCCTTACCAATCCCAAAAGCTCCCTTCTTTATCTCAAAATGCTTATGACATCGTAAAAGATTGGGACATTGCTAAAGAATTGTCCTGCACTTAAGAAGAGGAAAAAAATTAAAGAGTAATGACCCTAGATATCTGATAATAGGCAAATACACCCAAAACTCCTTGGAGAAAACTTGGTTACTTTCTGTGTGCCTTTTAAATTTAAATTTTCTACCCCCATCATTAGGACTTGACAGCCATCTCTTTAAAATGCAAATTTTAAAGAGAAGATTCTCATCTGAAGGAGAAAAGGAGCTATTTAGAAATTAGGCAAAAGAAAACTTGTGTCTTCACAAATATTTGTAAAGAAGTTTTAGCCATTTGAGTAGGTCAGCTTAACCTAGTCCATCTGCCAGAAACACAATTTGGATCCCACTGTTTTTTGTTTTTTGTTTTTAAATAAACTAGTGAGTTTTGTGCAGTTTACCTGACTCATGGCTAAGATTTTGAATAGTAGCTACAAGGTTTCTGTGTTTGTATGTCTACAAATATATATGTAGATTGTAGGTGTACATTTTTCTACCTCCAGATGGTATGGCCAAAATTAATTTGTAAAATAGCTATTCAGTCGGCTTAAAAAGGTGTACTTATATCCTGGCCAGTGTGGCTCAGTTGGTGGTTGGAATGTTGTCCCAAACACCAAAAGACTGGAGGTTTGATTCTAGGTCAGGGCACATGCCTCAGTTGTGGGTTCAGTCCCCAGTTGGGGCGTGTGTGAGAGGCAGCCTACATTTCTCTCGCACATTGATGTTTCTCTCCCTCTCTTTCTCCCTCCCTTCCCCCTCTCTAAAAAACTCTCTTTCCCTTCCTCTCTCTAAAACCAATGAAAAAATGTCCTCGGGTGAGGATAAATTTTTTTTTATGTGTGCTTACATGAAATATTTCTAGACTCTTAGAAGTATGGAAACTAATTCAAACGTTTTTTATGTTTGCATGATCTGGGGAAATATTCAGTAAATAAAAGCTAGTTTAAGCCCTGGCTAGTGTGGCCCAGTGGATCTAGCACTGGCCTGCAAACCAAAGGGTCACTAGTTTGATTCCCAGTCAGGGCACATGCCTGGGTCGCAGGCCAGGTCCCCAGTTAGGGATGCGCGAGAAAAACATTGATGTTTCTCTCCCTCTCTTTCTCTCTCCTTTCCCCTCTAAGACTAAATAAGTAAAAAAATTTTAAGCTAGTTTAAGTCAGTTTAAAATAGGCATGTGTTCAGAATTGTCAGAAATGGATATAACACAGACATATAACTTTTATTCTATCAGGGTTTATTAGTCAAATAGGTTCATGTTATCTCTGTTATAAAATTTGTCAGCAAGAAAAATAATGGGATGATGGTTGACTTTGTTTAATGTCTCATGAAATTTTCAGAAGTAATCTAAGTATGATTTTTCAGAACAAGTGAATTAAATAGATGTAAGTGCAATGAATTTTTAACAATTACAAAGTTTTCTTAAGTATATTTAATTTATTATGTTGTTATAGTAGTCCCAATTTTTTTTCCCTTTGCTCCCCTCCGCCCAGTAATCCCCTTCCCTCCAGCAATTGCACCCCCTCTTAGTTCATGTCCATGGGTCGTGCATGTAAGTTCTTTGGCTTCACTCTTTCCTATATTATTCTTAACTTCCCCGTCTATTTTGTACCAACTGATTGTGCTTTTTAGTCCCTGCACCATTTCCCCATTTCTCCCCCTTCTCCCTTCCCTCTCCCAGCTGATAACCCTCCAAATGATCCCCAAATGATCCCCATACCTATGATTCTGTTCCTATTCTGGTTTGCTTAGTTGGAATTTATTTTTATTTTTTAGATGCAGTTGTTGATAGTTGTGAGTTCATTGTCATTTTAATGCTCATAATTTTGATCTTCTTTTTCTTAAGTCCCTTTGACATTTCATATAATAATGGCTTGGTGATTATTAAGTTCTTTAGCTTTACCTTATCTGGGAAGCACTTTACCTGCCCTTCCATTCTAAATGATAGCTTTGTTTGATAGAGTAATCTGTGTAGTAGGTCTTGCTTTTCATCACCTTGAATACTTCTTGCCAGTCCCTTCTTTCCTGCAAAGCTTCTTTTGAGAAATCAGCTCATAGTCTTATAGGAACCCCTTTGTATGTAACTCTCTGCTTTTCTCTTGCTTTTAAGATTCTCTCTTTATCTTTTACCTTTGGCATTTTAATTATGGTGTGTCCTGGTGTGGTCCTTTTTGGGTCTAGCTTCTTTGGGACTTCCTGTGCTTCCTGGACTTGTATGTCTATTTCCTTCGTCAAATTTGGGAACTTTTCCTTCATTATTTTTTCATTTAAGCTTTCAATTTCTTGCACTTCCTCTTCTTCTGGCACCCCTATGCTTCAGATGTTGGCACGTTTAAAGAGGTTCCTAAGCCTCGCCTCATTTTTTTCAATTCTTGTTTCCTCATTCTTTACTGGTTGACTGTTTTTTTTCTTCTTTATATTCCAAATCATTCATTTGAACCCCAGTTTCCTTCCCTTCACCATTGGTTTTGTGTGGATTTTCTTGTTTCACTTAGCATAGCCTTCACTTCTTCCCTTATGCATTTTCTGTACTTAAGCATATCTGTCAAGCCTGTGAGCATCTTTATCACCAGTGTTTTGAACTCTGCATCTGTTAGGTTGGCTATCTCATCATCACTTAGTTCTCCCACTAGAATCTTGATCCGTTCCCTCTTTGGAGCCATACTTCTCTGTCTCCTCATCTTGACAGACTCCTGTGTTTGTTTAACAATTATAAAGTTTTATAACATGTCTGCTTTAAAATAGCTTCCAAGCATTTTTGGTAACATGAAACCTTAAAATTGTGCTGAGCTGAATGATGGAAATTCATTCAATATTTAGATAATTCTCAAATAAGATAAAATACTAAAACTTTAATTGCTGAATATAGTTTTACCTACTCTTGGCTTATTACAGAGAAACTAAATACATTTGGGTCTGTCAGTAAACATATCTTGTGCTACACTGAAAAACTGTACTGCAAAGAAGCATATTCTTCTAGAAATTATGAAATGTATTAACAAATTTGCCAATCTACATAATGTTGGTGTGTAGTGGTTCAAGACTGCTTACTTCTTAGTAGTCAATAGAAATTAAGGTTTCAAAGGTTGGAAATTCAAATTATTATATGTAAGTGAAAACTGTGGAAACAGTAAAGGAAGCATATCTCTCTATATGGAAAGTAAGATGTGTATTTGGTTAAGAAAAGGTTAGAGATAGAAAGATGCATTTTTGTTAAGAAAAGGAGTAATTCTTCCTAAAGTATAACCACTTGTTTCAAAATTGTGAAGAGGAGAATAAAACACAAAATAATAGATATAGAAAGCTGGAAGGTGAGAGAGGAAACCTTGGGTAATTAAGGTAGTTAAAATGGAATGAATTTATTATAAAGGTTTAAATGTAAGCTTTAATATCAGTAGTTTCCTTATGTAAAACTGAAACTTACTTTTCTTTCCATCTGCTAACCAGATTTTCTTGGACTTTTGGTATGCTCCTGATAAAGGAGTGTGAAAAGTTTTTCTTTTCCCTTTTAAGTAATCTGCCTAAAAAGCAAAGATTTTATATTTTACTAAAACAATTATGTGCTTCATGTTATCTTGATCATCACATCTTTGATTACTTAAGAAAACCAAGTCTTCTTAATATCGAGAGCTAAGTTTTGCTCACAACTGTGTAACTTTCTGTATCTGCCTTTAAAATATTTTATTGTCATTTTAGTTAAATGGGTAATTAAGTATTATTTCCTAATGATCTGTGATCTCATTTTGTCAAATGTCCAAACCTTTTGATATTTTGGAAAAACTTCTGAAAATAAAATTCTAAATTAAGCCTATTTGACCTGAACTAACTTGGAATATTTCAGAGGGCCCCTGAAATATATCAAGATTTCTCTCTCCTTGTAAAAAGAGATATTAAACTAATTAGGCTTTTTTTATACTATGTGGGAAGGATTGGCAAATAAGTAATGCAAAATAACTTTTAGGTTGTATTTGTGTGCATACATGTTATTAATATGTGTTCCAGAAATTGTATGAAATTCCTGGAAACCTGATATGTCCTAGTATAATGTTATCACTGTAACTCTAGTTATTATCTTAAAATGCTTGTCACAGGAACAACCAAATGTCCTTGTTGATTGCATTATAATGACCTCTGAACAGATCTTTAACCATGACCATTTTAAAGTCTTCTGTTATCTACAGAAATCATTGTTTTACTTTTGCAGAAGTGCTTCATCTTCAGGAAGATTCATGAAAAGGACTCTCAAAAATACATGTTTCTGATAACTTTCAGATCATACCATTGAACTGGGGAAAATAAACCAGGAAAATCTCCAAGGAAAAAATGGATTCATAAAACTGCTAACAAAAGCTCATGATCAACAAATATTATCTGGGACTCAATGAAAAAAAAAGGAAGGTTATAATTTTTATAACTTTTTTAATGTTTTGTTTTTCCAGATTTAAGGAAACTTTTTTTCTTAAACTATCTGCGACTTAAAGGAATTTGGTAAATATACCTTTGTGAACAAGATGAAACAATTCCTCTTCTCCCTACCTGATTTCTTCAGAGTTTGGAAAGTCAGTGTATTCTTGTTTTCATGACAACATAGTTATTTGCATAAATTCAATAAGAGTCTGTTCTTCTTGTAACAGGACACAATTGGAAACACTGGTTTTATTACCAAGACTTTGACTGGAAACTCACATACAAAAATGTGCAAAGAATCAGGTATGACCAGACAGTTTTAAGAAGTTTTAATAAAGCCCCTTGGAAAAGCCACCTGGTACCTTGCTTATAGGGTGACTGGCAGCCTTCCCAGGTAAGTAAGGAAGGTCATTCCTGGCATATGCAGGAACCTCAGGATATATTGGGGACCTTGAGAAGAAAGAAAATAGCCTAAATGTATAGATAGGCATTATAGGCAAAGTTTGAGGGCAAGACCTTGGCTTGGACCCCTAGCCTTGATAGGCTTTTGGCAAGTCCAACCTGAGATTCCTTATGAAAAGGTCCAGCAAAAGAGATTTTAAAGTGCCTGTATCTGCTCAACCACTCTTCTTGCTGCACTTATGTAAATAATCAAGCCAGGTTTATTGCAACTAGATTTATTTTGAAAACAAATTAGTTTTACTGTAATTCTCTTTGGTAAAAATGGGGTGAGAGGAAAAATGATGCTAAGGTAGAAACTGCCATGCATCTTGAGGCTATTTCTAGTCTTAATTGTCTGAGGTTTCATTTTCTACCCATAAACTGGACTGGATCCTGCGATCTTCTAGTTTCCTCAAATAATCTGGCTACAAGTCTTCAAACAAACATTTCCACCCCCCACCCCCCACCCCTACTCTTTTGACTTGGAATCAATAAGAACAAATTTCATGAAATTCCTATAAATCTGATATGTCCTGGTATGCTGTTACATGTAATTCTAGTTATCTTAAAAGGCATGTCACAGAAATAACCAAATTTGTTTGTCAACTGTATTATAATGAACTCTCCTCAAATCTTTCACTGGAGCCATTTTTAAGCCTTATTCATTTACAGGGATTATTGTGTTGTTTTTACAGTTTCCCAACCCCCTGCAAGTAGAATATGAACATCTTGATATAAACTTCAGCAAAATAGTCACAGTAGTTCCTGTTCAGACACTTCTTGCCTGTGTTGTATGGGCCGCTGAGAAAGTTCACCTGAACCCCGGTGACATCAGACACAGTAACACTGCAAAAGATGCTTCATCTAGAAATCTTCTGTCCGGCTGCCCTCGGGACTCAGACTGAGTTTAAAATTTGCTCCAACCATTAACTTTTGTTTTCTTTTGTTTCCGCAGAAATGCCTCTTAATAGGTATCTGATTGCTCCCGCCCTATAGGCCTAACTTTGGAAGCGCACCTGCAATGCCATCTCCTGAAATGAGTAACAACTGTGTAACTGAACTGACATATTCTCAAGATTAAGAGACTGGCTCAAGGAAATAACACAGCTCTCTATCAACTCAGCCTCTGGACTGCGAAACACCTTTGACATTTCAAAGGTAAGACTGACGGGAGCAGAATATGCCACCCCAAAATATGCCTCTTGGGCATAAGGACTTTTTGAGCTGATTATTTTTAAGAAACAGCAGACACAAGAAAAGCTCTGAAAATGTAGAAGTAGTGACCCTTTCATAAGGAAAAGTTACAATTACAACAGAAAACTCTCCATTTGTTAAGGTGTTTCCCTCTCTGTTCCTGGAAGAGGATGACTCTAAATCAGAAGAAACTCTTATCAATGGAAAAGATTCCAACTTAAATCTGCGAAACAACCTTATCCTTGTTTTCTGTGATTTTCCTGGTAACCTTCCTTAACAGGCTTTTC
This sequence comes from Furipterus horrens, assembly GCF_987537825.1. Classification (NCBI taxonomy): domain Eukaryota; kingdom Metazoa; phylum Chordata; class Mammalia; order Chiroptera; family Furipteridae; genus Furipterus; species Furipterus horrens. The sequence continues at coordinate 162,757,652 of NW_028327174.1, forward strand.
CCACCCTCAACATAAGGCGATGGCTTGGGCCACTTTAGGAGAGTTACTCAGTTCTCCGGGGTGTCTCCCATCTATACAAGAGGCATAAATGTTCTTAAACTTTGGTTTTTCTCCCCTTTAATCTCTTTTTTTTATTACAGGAACAGGTCTCAGCCCAGAACTGAAAATAGAGGGGCAAAATTATTTTTCCTTTCCTACAAGGACACTTAGAAAGTTTCTGAGTGGTTAACTGTTAAAAGTTACAGCATTTTTCTTTTTAGGAGCAGAACCATAAATCAGCCATGAACTGAAAGAAACACATTGAACAATGCTAAGGGCAGAATGGTGTATTCGCAGCCTCCCCAGAAAGGCACAGCACACACCGTTTAGAGAGCACATGGTGGTGGCCAGCAGATCTTGGCAGGGGTTACATTGCATTTCTTAAACAGCTGTGGCTTTTAACCATTTCATAAGTGTGTAAGACCTGGCCACATACACTGGAATACATACACATTTTTCAACAATATAACATACATGCTATTTAGAGCCCATTTGCCTACGTCAACTTTGGCAAAACCACATTAAATAGACTGACCTAGTCATTAATTTGACTTAGAAAGCTAACACAGAAAAGAACCATTTTAAAAGAACCTTTGATGGCATGTTAAAGGCATGATACTTTTCAGCGTAAAAAAAGAAAAACACTCAAAAATGCCTGAAAAGTACAGGATTTAATAAAAAGCTTAAAACTCAACTTAAAAAAAGAAGGCACCCCAATTAATCCTAGAGGTCTCAAACCATGTATCCAAAATTAACAGGCTCCCTTGTTACGTGATTTTCTAATGGCTGTTCAACACACTTAAATTTAATATAAAAAGTAACAGTACATCTCAGTGGCTTTAAAATTCTATAAAACCTTAAATTCAAAAATTACACAAAACCTGACAGCCAAAAGTCAAAGGAAAAGAAATATAAAAACAATTTTGAAATAAAGGCTTTTTTAAAAGTTTGTTAACCTCAAATATCTTACAACCTCCACCCCCGGCCTCTGTCGCCCTGGCCGGCAGGCGGAGTGGCACCGCCCGGTGCGGGGGCGGCTGCTGTCGAAGCGGAAGCGCTGGAATGAAACACGTGGGACCCGCCCACCTGCTTCCGGTCTTGGCCAGGAGGCGGCAGCACGTTTTAAACCAGGTTGAACTCCTTCAGGTTTAGCTGTAGAATCGTGTCCTTCACAGCGGCGAACACAAAGCGGATATTCTCTGTATCCGTAGCGCACGTGAAGTGAGAGTAGATGACCTTCTCTTTGTCAGGGTTCTGGTCTTGATAAAGCTTCAGGATAAAGTCTTTGGCAGCTTTAACGTCCTGCTTTGGACCTGGTCACAGGGCGGAGAGAGGAATAAAGAAGAGAGATGCCGGCTCACCACCAGGTTCCCCCCAAAGTTGGTTCCCACGTACCAACTTTAAGGGTCCTGTCTTATTTCTGGAGACTAATTTGCCTCGGGCTTTATCTTTTATTATATCGCACCGTGAACTTGTAAAAGTATTTTAGAGGGTTTTCTCATATCTAAAAATTGTACTTTAAGGCAATTGGTTAAAAAATAGTGACCCAGTTAACCTTTCTGACTCGGGACCCTTGTGAAGAGAGCTAATTCCTGTTAACTCGGGCAGACAGAACTAGGCTAGGAGAAGGAAAAAGAAAAATATGGGAACGAACATTATTAGCTACCCAAGTCTGATTTTAGAGCTTGTGGGCTCTCTACTACATGGCCAGCACAGTTAATAAAAGTAAAAAGCAAAGTGCTGAAACACTAATCCTCTAAATACCGATTTCAAACTTAGTAATATTTGAGACCCCCAGTACTAGAAATAATCAGCTATAGGCCATAAACTCCCGCCTTGGAGCAGTCATGTATATGAAGAAACTCAGTGTTCGCGCTGGGTCTGGCAAAAGGGCTGCCACACTGGAGCCTACACATAGGAAGTGCCCGGTTCTCTGACTGGCACTAGGACTGCAGAGGTAGGTCGGACACAGTCTCTGCCCTGAGAGGCCGACGAGAGAGAGAGCACGGTGAGCCCAGGCTGCCAAGGGGGCACAAGGGAGGTGTACCTGCTGGGTAGGGGGTGGGGTGAGGGTTGGAGGACTTCCCAGAGGAGGAGTTAAGGAAGGGAGCAAGCAAGCATATTCCGGGCACTGGGAGAGGCATGTGTGGAGGTGAAAACAACGATTCCACTGGTGGTTTGTTCAAAGGAATGGTGACAAAGTCTTTTAGAGACAGATGGGGGAGGGCCCTATGAGCCACATGAAGAACTCTGGACTGATGTCAGCAAGGTTGACAACATGGACACGTACCTGTGTATTCTGGAAAATAGCTAATTAGATGAGAATACATGATTTTCTCTTCCAAAAGATCCTTTTTGTTTAAGAACAAAATCACGGATGAGTTCAGAAACCAGGGGTAGGTGATAATGGTTTTAAATAGAGCTTTGCTCTCTTCCATGCGGTTCTGAGTGAGGAAAAAGGCACTTCGGGTTAACCAGGAAGAAACACAGTATTTTAGAAACAACATGCCAAGTCACTGGTTCTGTCCATCTGACCTCATACCCAGCTGCAGTCTGGGAGGTCACTGTCCTTGCAGGAGCTGGTGAACACGTGGGGGGCCCTCAGCAAGCCACCTCCCCCACCCCCACCCTCGCTAATCACCCGCTCGGGCTCCCCCTCCTGTGGCACCTCAGCCAAGCCCCAACTAATATGTAAGGATATAAGGAAGGCTTTGGTGCAACATGGAAAAAGAGGGTTCTTACCCATATTTGACAGAAGTTTTGTGTGTCATTATTGGGATTACCAATGAGGGAAGTTGACAGTTTCAGACCTGAGACACCCATCTTATGGGGTGTGATGGGAAAGTGAGAGGAAGACTTGCTCTCCCAGCAGGGCCTCCGCCCTTAGAAAGGCTGGATGCTGGAGAGAAGGGAGCAAACACTACCGACACAGACCCTGTGCTACATCTCACATACCGGTGTGCTCTGCGGGGGGTGAGGGAGGGGACACGGTGTGGTCTGTGAGGAGAACAGGGTCCCCAGTTTATGGACGGGCATGCTGTTGGTCACAGAACTTAAATACTTTCCCAAGCCCATATAATGGTAGGATCTGGTGGAAATCAATTCAGAAGGACTAAAATTTCTGAGCATTTGACACTGGCAAGACAATATTAACTTCCTAATTTATGGAGAGCAGACAGGGCACATACAAATCTTATCTGGTGACAATAATTGTTCTAGATAGCATTCTGTTCTCTCTCAAGTATTTGTAAGAGGAAAGAAACAAGAACTTCCCTTTCAGGAGTTCTGAAAAACAGCAAAGCCCAGAGGGACAGACAGTACTTCTCCATTTCCCTACAACTCTCAGACATAGGAGCTTTTCTCCTGTTCAATATATTTTGGGGGATTAAGATCTGGAATTTATCGCCCAAGCTGTAACCTCTCTTGGCTTTCAAAGCTTCTTTAAAAATTACTATGATCTTATCAATAATAACCTCTAAAGAAATAGAACATATGAAAAAAGTAATTTCTGTCCAGCACAATGAGAGGATACAACACCTGTCTGCAACCAGAAGGGAAGAGCTGAGAGTGGCAGCCACTTAATTTTCTCCAGATACCTTGTGATTTTTATTTTTTCAGGAGAGGAGAAACTGTTTAATTTTTTAGCACATCAGGCTGAAGTACTTGACCCTTGCACACCTGAGTAATCTTTTGAGTTTCCTGAGACAAATTTGAAGCTATTTTTTCATATTAATAACTCAATTTTCCTTTTTTAAAAATTTCTCCAGCTGAAGAGCTTGGTGGCAGCCAAGATTTCTATTGTTCTTCACACAATGACATGAGTAAATGGGTTAATCCTTCACTAATTAGCTAATGTAACTGCTCCTCAGAGAAAAGTCTGCTCTCAAGAAATACAAGATTTGACTTGTTCATGGTTATTACCTAATCCTGGACAGGCTTCTTTATTGATTTACTTTTATGCCCTAGAAGCAAGATACATTTTTCTTTAGTCAAGAGGTCTTGTGGAGAGTAGGGGAAAAGACAATGGGAAGACAATGCTATCCCACAGAAAACACCCCACAAAGATGTGATTATGGACTCTGCAGAGGGCACTGAAAGCCTGATAGGGTGGATCGGTCCCAGCTGCCCTGAGCTAGTCCCTTCCAGGGGAAGTGAAGGGCAGACACTGCCCAGGCGGCCCCTGAACAGCTGCAAGCATCTGGTGCCACTCCCTGTGCCAGCTCAGCTGGGGACCTAAAGCTGGAGGGTCATGAGGGTGGGGAAGCCTGTTCCCAGGTCAAGCTTATTAGAAATAGCATTGTGCAACTTTGGCAGTACATTAGCATCCCTAGGGGACTTGGAAAAGATGCCCCCACCTCAAACCCAACAATATGAATCTCTAATGTGGGGTCCAAAAGACTTTTTCCTTCAAAACTCCCCAAGGGATTTCAACATGCAGCCCAGGCTGAAAACCAGGGCTTTGGGGTGGCCCCACCCTGGCAGCACATTAGACTAGATCCTGTGTTCAGGCTGCACATGCCACCAGTTAAATCAGAATCTCAGCTCGAATCCAGGCACCAGGTTTTTCCATCAGGTACCCATGGAATTCCAATGTGTATCCAAATGCGAGAACCAGGATTCTAGGGCAGTGACCCTCAAACTCGCGTGCATATGTGAATTACCTGGGATTTTGTTAAAATGCAGATTCTGATTTACTTGGTCTGCATTGATTTAGAAGGCGTACATTTCTAACGAGCATCCAGGTGAGGCCTGTGCTGCTAGTCTACTGACTCCACTTTGAGTAGCAAGACAGCTCAACCGCAGGAATGGGGTCTCATGGCAGAGCTGGCTGGCTTTTCACAAAATGCAAAAATAGGTCTCTGTCTTCCCCAGCTGACCAGACTCCCTACCCAGCATACCTCGTTGTCAGACTCAGCCAGGACCTGGTCATATTCACTCAGAGCAACCAAAAAAATAATGGAGGTGACACTCTCAAAGCAGTGAATCCATTTCCGTCTTTCAGATCGCTGGCCGCCAACATCCACCATCCTGTTCAACAGAAACACAGATCTCTCAAGGGGCGGAACATAAGACTCACGGAAGTCAGTACTTTTTACGTTCCTTGGGAATCTTTTAGAGTGGAAAGGGATCCTAAGGTTGAAATGTTTGAGCACCACTGCTTTAGGCAGTGAGGAACCACTGGGAGTTTCCTAGCAAAGGAGGGCAGCATGTAAGTGAAGTCACTGAAAACAATGCAGCAGTCACTCAGGTGGAGCCTGCTTGGGGACACCAGTTAGGAAGCATCAGTCGTACAGGCAGAAATCACAAGCAGCTGCTTGGGCGTTGCTCTTCCCACTGTGGAGTGCCGGGATGCCAGCCCCGAGAGGGGCGGGAAGGCAGGCGGTCTGCCAGTCTACTCCGCATTCTCCAGGCCTCTAACTTATCCACAAGTTCCGTCTGTGTTAGGTGGGTACTGCCCCTTCCTCCCTATAAAGATGTGTGAGTGCCCTCTGACAGTGGAGACCCAAAGTGTCCATAGGGAAGACCGCAGGCACTCAACAGCTGAAGGGTTGATCCCAAGCTTGACTGCCCCAGGGGCCGGGCTTCTGCCAAGTCGAAAGCTTGCCCTTGGAGAGTGCAAGGACCCTGTCTAAGGGGATGACTGTGACACAGCTGAAGCCAACCACCGGGGGACAAAATTGCAGGCTCAATAGGACCAGATCTGCCAACTTCTCAAGAGAAACAAGATACCAACTGTTCTAAGTGAAACAGCCCAAATTGTAAATGTTGCCTCAAAAGTTGTTTAAAACACCAAGTGAGCCAAAGAAAATACATAGTGGACCAGATACAGGCTTTGGAAGTTGTAAGCAGCATCGATGCTGAAAAGCTTGAGATAAACTCATGGGCACACAGCACAGGGGGCATGCTCGCAAAGATGCAGAATTTCCAGGGGCTTGACCTCAGGACCCCCCAATGATCCAGAAGCGCTGAGGTGGATTGGCATTTACAGACAGGATCTGGATGTGGCAGGACTGGACTTGCGTTGTCTCAACTAGAAAAATGTGTGTAATAACTACTAGGAGGAACAAGGGGACTAGTGGACATAAAAGTGCTTTGAAATTTGCAGTGCTGTGCATATGTGCCATATTATTATTCATTTTTGCCGTAATGAAATGCAATGTAGGCCTACTTAAACCATCCTAAAAGTATTATATTTATAGGTGAAAAGTCTTACACAGCTGTAAAATAGTTTATATGTTATGTAATTTTTAAAACACTTTTTTGTATTGATTCTTTGTTTTCTTTTTTAAGGATAAATCTTGGAGAAGGTAAGAGAAATATTTTCAATATTATGGCAGAGACATCAGTATATTCAGTGTATAGGTTACAGGAGTATCCATCTGTGTGTGTGTGTATAGTGGTGGGGTGGGGAGTTAAATATAAGAATCATCCCAGACATTAGTAAGGAGACTCTTCATCTCCAAGGGGAATAGAAAGGTGGTTTCCTCTCTATATTAGGACTTGAGAACTACTGTCATTCTAAATACCCTGTGATGGAGAGGGCATATTGCCCTGAAAGTTATAACTCATTTTAGGACTATCATATTTAAGTATACTTTTAGGGACTTCTAAGCATGCACAGATTCCTAATGGGCCATGTCAGGGAGACATTCTTACCGGAAGACGATGTTTTCCAGGTCAAAGGGGTACTCGATGATGCCAGTTGTGGGCACTCGAACACGAAGTACGTCTTGCTGCGTTGGCACGAACGATGCCATGGCGATCCGGTCAATGTCATTCAGGTAACTGTGACATTAGAGAACAAGGTGGTGAGACTCTTTTAGAGAAAGGAGGAGTGTCCATCCCACTCCAGAAAGTCACCCAACTATGAGCAACCCCCACTCAGATCCATGGGTTCCATCAATGACTTCGAGAGCCAGCCCTCCTACAACTGTTCTGGAGAGAATATGGATCAGAAGCTTCTATGGGCCTTCAAGGAAATCTGCAGATCACTCCATCACCTCCCCCTGGACCTAAGCTTGATCACTACCTGGCTGTGAGAGACAGCAGGGCCAGAAGAGGATGTTGGAATCTGCCCTCCGCCTTCCAAGGCCCTTGCCCTTTCCACACTCACCCTCATCCAAGAACATTATAGAATGCAGATGCTGTTTCTAAACGCTTTGCTCAATGAGTTAGAGTTTCTAAGAAAACATGACAGCATAAAATAGGCCAACAGGAAGTTCTTTCAAAATAATAACAAGAAAAGTTTTCCTGTTACACAGAGAAATTAAACATCTAAAACAACCCAAAGCTTGGATTATTTTTTGCCATATATTAAAGAAAGCCCTAAGCTTAAAACATACCACATCTCTGTGGTAAAACAAGAGGGCACTTTTTAAAAAGTTTTTTAAAGCCTTTATAAAAGGCACTTTGAATAAAACAGCTCAGGCCCTGGCCAATGACAGAGCTGGTGATTCCAAGCCAGCAGCCTTCTGCACACACCCTCTGTGCCCCATATGTGACCTAGGGCTAATTGTCACGGACTTCCATATGTGTAGTCTTTATACCTGTCTTGTTCCACTAGGGTGTGTCCCCCTCACCATCAGAGAGCACTAGCTGTACCTGCCCCCCTCACCTCAGTGCCTGGTCCATAGCAGGCACACATCACATTTCTTGCAGTGAGTGCCTATCCAAATGAGCAGATGCGACCAGCAGAGCAGGTGATCACCACTGGCCTGGACCAAGGACATGCACAAGTGTCTCAGCTCTCACCAGTTCCAAAGGCAGGGCAACTGGCTGGGCTTGTTTTCTCTGCTGCAGCTCTGTCCACCAACCTCGTCACTTTAACGATCCTCTCAACCTTGCCACAGTTTCAAGGCTCCACTGAATTTTATAGCAGCTCCAGTGGGTCTTTTTCAAATGGATCTACATGAAGAGCCCCAGCCTCTCCCCTCCACAGAAGCAAGTGATGCTAGGCTTCCTCAAGGAAGGGCCAGGATGCCTTCACCCACTGGGGGTTGTCCCCAAGTCCCCGCTGTCACAGGCAACCTGCCCCCTTCTGGCTTTCCTCTGTGCTCATCCAATGCCTTAGTGGGACTTCTTTTATTTCTTTTTTCTGCTTTGCACCTCAGTGTTCCTGAACTCAGATTGGTTGTGCCAACCTGGATTAATGGATTAGACAAACACTCAGCCTGGGACTAATGCCAAAGGTAAGACTGCAGTTTCCTTTCCTGCTGATGGCCTTGTCCAGATAATGGGAGTGAATCACCCACCATGCCAGCTCAGAGGACGATGACGGCCCCTGAAGGGAAGGGGACGTCTTGGGAAAAGATTTCAGGGCCCTCAGAAGACAGAAGATGACGTGGGCCAAGAGGGAAAAGAGCTGAGCTGTAGAAGCAGGAATCATTTCTTCAAGGACATGATTAAACTCATGGCCCAGTGATCTCACTGAGCAAGGCAGTGCCTCAGGAAATTCTTAAAAATATGAGATTCTGTGATCTCACTGGGATATTCTGCATGCAAAACCATCTATTTATTTTTTTACCCTAAGGAAAACATTTAAAACGAGAGCTTTATGGATCCAAAATAATAGTGTGTAGGCCTTCACAAGTCAATAAACAAAGGGCTCCAGGACTGAGATGCTTCCCTGTGCTGGGCCCGCAGAGCCTATGTTTCCCACTAGAGGGCAGCACAAGATCAGCCACTGACAGGCCTACAGCATTGAGGTCTAAACTGTGATTTTGGATTTTAGGATAACTGGATCGCGAGTCCACTCATCAGGAAACCAGAAGGCAAAGGGATATAGAGAGGACAAAAGTAGAAGCCAGAATCAGATGCAGTCCTTATTTAAATCAGATCATGTTAGCATCCCAAATGAGATCAGTTCCACCAAGGGAACCCCACATTTGATTTAGCCTCATTGAAAAGGACAGAAGCTCAGGACATGGTGAGGAAAGGCGGGTGTGGGCAAGGAGAGAACTTGGGATCCACAGAGGCACTGAAGGTTTTAGTAGGTGGGAAGAGACTCACCATGAAGCAAGAGGGAGGTAGTGTTGCCCCTGAGCGAGACACAGCCCTCTTTTCCCCAAGAGAAGCTTCGCTGAGGCATGTATAGCACATCTGCCTGAGAGCCCTGGGCTCTGTACTCACTATTTGGCCGAGTCTGACAGCTGGTACTCCCTCCTCCTATCGTAGCACTCCTGGATCCCGGGGTCCAGCCAGAGCTGCCTGATGGCCTGCGCCTGCTCCCTGGAGAGCATGGAGACCCTGTCCACTTCCACTTCTCTGATCAGCTGGGCGTTGTCCTATTCAAAGGAAAGAGAACCTCTTATTAAGCAAAGGAAAGGAAGCCAGCCCACTGGGGCCTTGGGGACAAGACTTGCCATGGTTTATGGGTTGTGGAAGACCATAGGTGCTGGGGCGTGGTGGGTGCCCTCCAGACAGGCTTCACACAGCCACGGCACTCCGCTGCAGCCATGGTGAGTGGAGCCAATGTGGCTGCATCACTCAGTGGAGAGAGCCACTGAGCCCAGCACCATGGCTTTTAGTCCCAGCAGTATTCCGAGTCCAGCTTCTCCAGCATGCAACACCCCGTCCTGAACAGAGAAACACTGGCCCATTGATCATCATTAACATCCTACTTATTTGAATGTCTGCATAGCCAGTGGAACAGCTTAAAAATAGCCATTGTTATTGTCAATGACATACCAAGATTGGGGTGGAAGCAACAAGGGAATGCATTGTCTCTAGAGAATTGAAAACCAATGGTATCGCCAACTAATTGCCAGTCTACTCTCTTCTTTCTCTTTAATTGACCTTATTTTTTAGAGCAGATACAGCGGAAAGTACAGAGAGTTCTCACAGAGTCTTCTTTTTATTATCATGTGTCACTGATAAAACTCCCACTGGGAGAAGCCCTTCCACAGCAGCCCCCAACCCCATGCCACTGATTGCTATACTGTTATTATGCATATTATTACCGTCATTATTAAATAAGTATTGCTCTAGTGCTATTGCCCTATTATTTCAGTAAAAATCATTATTATTGCAATTACTAGTATTATAGCACCTACCATTTATTGCCCACTTACTATGTGCCACGGGTTCCACATACATTATCTCATTTAATCAATGGGGGACTAGCACATGACCAGAAATCTTTTCAAACCTTAGCAAATGAAAATGATAGGTTGGCCTGCATCCACAAGTAGAGCAGACAAGAGAATTCTGCTGAGAGAGACAGGAGCCCGGCCCCTTCTTCACTCCCATCTTGCAGAATCTCACAGCAGTTGTATCACGCAAAGTTGGCTACTCACGGCAGCTGTGAGTCAGCAAAGCACCCATTTGGCAGCTGTGATCTCGAGTATAGTGGTAGCCCTGGAAAAGTTGCTCTCATCTTGCATTGCTCATTCTCATTAATAGCCCAACAGGAAGCCAGAGAATAGGGAGATCTAGATTCACCTGGTTCGAGCATGACTGAGGGCTGTGATGAAATGAACATGACTTTGCACCACATCTGTCACTAGAATGGATGTAAACTCTTCCACTAGACTGTAGGATCATCAGGTAGGTAGAGTCTCAAGCAAAGTCACAAAAGGATGGGTCAGTGGGAAGTGCCCTGGGTGGTGAAGCAGGACCCTAGGTTCTAAGTAGGGCAGCTGGAACTTTTAAGGACCCCAACAAGTTATGTGCCTTGTTGTCCTCATTTGTTAAAGGAGCCAGTGACTTTCAGGGGAACCTGATTATAAAGTATCACCCAAATGTAAGTAGAAGTAGCCTTATTATTGTAACAGATGCCTAATAAATATTGGGTTGGCCAAAAAGTTTGTTTTTTTCCATAAGATGGCTCTAGTAATGCTTAGTTGTCTTTCATTTTATTGTATTGTGACAGCTGTCATATCAACATGCATTTAAAACAAAACATCAAAATTGGTGAATTTTTGTGCAGCCAATTTAATATTGAAGATGGAAGAAAATATGCAACATTTTTGGTATATTATGCTTTATTATTTCAAGAAAGGTAAAAATACAACTGAAACACACAAAGATTTGTGCAGTGTATGGAGAAGGTGCTATGACTGATCAAATGTGTCAAAAAGTGATTTGCAAAGTTTCATGCTGGAAATTTCTCACTGGGTGATGCTCCATGGTTGGGTAGACAAGTTGATGTTGATAGTAATCAAATTGAGACATTAATTGAGAACAATCAATGTTATACTATGTGGGAGACAGCCAACATACTCAAAATATGCAAATCAATAGTTATTCCTGAAAATGAAAAATGTGTCTTTTATGGAAAAAAAGCTATATAGACTTTTTGGCCAACCCAAAATTTGTTTGCAAAACAGAACATATTGATAGCCCTTAAACCACAACTTCTAACCCTACTCACTAGCACATCTGATCATCTGCCCTGTTCTCAGCCAGCGAGAATGATAAATGGGAGAACCTGGACAGTGTATTAAACAGAAGGGCTGTCTCCGACTCCAGCCCCCCTCCTCTCTCCACCCTCCCTCCTCCCCAGAGGATCACATGGTCTCTTCTCACCTTCAAAATTTAAAGTATCTGTGCTTAACTCCACCCTCTGAATTTAAAATGTCTGTTTTCCTCTCTGTCTCTTCATGACAAGTCAGGAAAATGCCATGTCTTATTGGTCCTTATATCTCATAACCCATGGCAGTGTCTGGCAAATAACAAGTGCCCTCCATTGATGCAGGTGTCCAATAAACATTTGTGACGTTCATAAAAATGTATCTTAACAGACAGAAAACTCACAAAGGAAATAATAGCAAAAGGGTGCTGGGGCAGGATGGAAGCCTCTGCCAGTCACGGCTGAGGCACTGGGAGCTAGAGGATGGGGAAGTCTCAGAGAAGGAAATGCTTGGTGACTCTTGGTCATCCTTCTCCATTTAACTAAGAGGCAGCACTGTGAGAACCATCAGGGATGTTACAAGTATTTCTACCTCCTCTCACAGACACAACGTAGGATTATTCTTGGTGGCAAATGAAATATAAGCAGAAGCAACATTTGTCTCTTTTAGGAAGAAGCTTCAGTCACTCAGGAAGCCTGGCTAATGGGGGCTGCAGAGACCCTCTAACATGTTTAATACACCATATTGTATATGTAGCCTGAATGATAAATCAACTTTTAATGTATTGAGTAAACTGAACTTGGGGGCAGCTTGTTACTGTGGTATAACCCACTCTTTTCTGCCTGACACATCCAATGGAGAAACCCAGCATTCAGGTAGCAGAGAGGAAAAGTCCTTCACAGCGACATATCAAAGGGGAACATGGGCTTCTACAAAGGCTGGTATGGGATGGAATTTGAGGCAAAGCATAGACTTGAGCTTACAGGTTACCAGGGGAGCTCAGCCAGAGAAGAAAACATTTTGTTCAGCTAAGTGAGGGGACTCTGGGGTGGGGGGTTGGGGGGTGAAGGAAGAAGAGAAATCAGTCTCCTTAGAAACCCAACAATGGGACTTGGGTTTGAAACAGACTGAACTCAAAGGGCCCAGAAATATTTCAAGTTCAGTGGTCTCCTCCTGGTTAGCTCTTCTACCTGTTAAGATCAATTTTCTTTTTCCTTTTGGATTCTGAAATAATTTGACTTGCAAAATTATAGGGAAAATGGTACAAGAGTTCCCTTATGCCCTTCAAGATTTCTCAAATATTAACGATTTACTACCTTGCTTTATCATTCATCCCCTTTCCCATACATACACCCATGCACACATACACTTTTTCATGAAACGTTTGAGAGGAAGTTGCAGGCATAATGCCTCTTTAAAGACTTCAATATGGTTTCCTTACATAGTCACAGGATATTAACATTGATACATTATTGTAATCTAATCTTCAGGCCTTACCCAGAATTGGCCAATTGTCCCATTAATGTTCTTTATCTGCCCAATCTAGGGTCCCAGTGCCTTTACTTGTCTCTCTAGACTCCACGTACCTGGATTGGTTCTGCCATCAGAGAAGTCGTTTTTGTCACTCTGATCAAGAATGGCCTGATCAGGATTATATTTAGTATACGTCACCATGAGGAGGGCTGGCAGAGAGAGTAACACAGCCAAGACTCACAGAATCTCCACGGGTGAATACTAGGAAGGGAAGGGATGAGTGAAGAAGAGAGTGGCCTGTTTTGAAAGTAAATTTTATTGAAATATGCAATGAATGACTTTTGTACAGCAGCCGCTGGGATACTGTCATTTCACTAAACATTTTGTTGTAATGTTGGGGAGCTGCCACAGGCACTTAACTCTTGTTTATACTGATGAGCCTGTGGTAAGATTGGTTTTGTTACATGTAGTTTCACTTCAAGTTGCAGAACCTGTGGGCGACATGAAATGAGGGCTTACTGAGCACTGTTAGCAATGTCTGTGTGTTGCCAAGAGCGGGACTTCGTGCGCACTTCCCTCTGGCAAGGCTGGATGGCTTTGTGCTCAGCAGCGGGGCCACTTTGATGGGCCTGGTCCAACTACTCAATAGGGCACAGCCTCAAAGAGCAGGGGCCCCTTATAAATGTAGGAATAGTTTTGTGCCATTTAAGACTGACTTCTTCATCTCATGGAAAAAGGGGGAGAAAAGTTGGAAGAGGATCAGGTTCAGGGAAATGTTCTGACTTGGGAGGGGACATGCTGACGCTGAGGTAGCTGACATCTAAGATGTTCAGGACGCAGGTGATCACAATACAATGGTCTGCAGTTCAGGGCAGAGTCCTCAGCCAGATGAGCACATTGAATTGAAACTGCCTAACACATTCATTTTATTGAAAAGAAAGAAAAATCACAAAGGACCTAATGCAGCAGATACAACAGAAACATGACCACTTTCTCAAAGACTGAGCGCCTATCTGGCTTCTCCTCTTCTCCCTTCTCAAACAAAACCACCATTTCCACTGCTCTGAAGGAGAAACACGGAAAACAGATGTCCTACATGTGTTTCGCTTGGAAATTGCCAGGGTGACAGAGAAAGGAGTTGCTCACAAAGGGACGCCTTGCTGGTTTCACACATGGACCCACAGCTGCCCGGGTGACAGACACTGTGGAGCCCAGCAGGCCCCTATGGCTGGAATCCAGGACGCAGCGGGCAGCCGGTTCCCCAGCAGACCCTCCCTGGGAAGCCTCCACATCACCGGCCACACCAGACCGCAGGGACTAGTACTTTCTCTCCACGCCTGACTTTCTCACTGACAAGGAGAGAGTCTTCTCTTGGCAGGGAGCCAGAGTTCTTGTTCCTGCATCAGATATATAAGCATTATCATTAAAATCTATATTCATTAATATGCTCTAGCTGATAAAAACCTAACTTAATATATTAAGTGTCTACTGTCATATGTAGTACCTATGAAGCCCATAAGCTTTGTGAAAGCAAGTGAGATTAAAGTAAAATACACTTAAAATGAAAGTTCTCTGTACCACAGTATTTCTGACTTGTACAATCAGCCCTACTTGTTTTAACATCTACCTCAAGATCCAGAACTACACGGGACTTCCGGCCAAGATGGAGGCTTAGACGGACACGCTAGGTCTCCCTCTACAACTAGAGAGGAATACAACTACTTCAAAACAAAGGATAACTAGAAATTCCAGAAAATAAAACTACACGGAAGCCCAACATATGAAGTTATAAACCAGCGGTGCCATTTGGGCAGGTAAGAGTTAAAGAGGGCAGCGCTGTTTGCGGTCGCACCTGGAGCGGCGGGGCGGCGAGGAATCCCGGCTGCGGTCAAGCCCCTGGCGGTGCGCGACCCCGGCGCTGGGGAAAGCAGCCACCGCATCGCCTTGAACAGTGAGGCCCAGGGGGGCGGGAGGACGGATCCCGGTCTCCTAGCTGAATAACTGTGTGAATCCATCTTGGACCCCCGCCCCCAAAGAAGGTACCACAGGGCTGCGAAATAGGTCGCAGACAGGCACCGGTCGCTGGGTTGTGACGCGTACACAGGCACTGCCCCTTACAGCCGGCCCAAGAAAACAAAACGCATCTGTCAAAATGAGGCAGACAACTATAGAAATCCTGGTAGCACAGCTCACCAGGCAACAGATAGAGAACCTGACAGATGAACAGATAAGAAACCTGTCAGAGGCTCAGTTCTGGGCCATTGTTAGCAGGTGGCTTACAGAATTCACAAAAGAGCAGGAAAAAGATAAGAAAGAAGCGAAAAACATTCATAACGAAAGGAACAAAACCACATACGAGACAGATGGTGAGGAAAAAAAATCCAGAGTTCATTTCAACAAACTGGAATATGGAGAAGGAACAAGCAGTCAACCAATGCAGCGAGAGGAAATGGGAAGCAACAATGAGAGGATCAGAAACCTCTGGGACAGCTATAAAAGGCCCAACATAAGAATCATTGGTTTGCCAGAGAGTGAGGAAGATGAACTAGAACTTGAAAAATTGAGTGAAAATATAATAAAGGAGAACTTCCCAGACTTGGGGAAGGGAATAGACTTGCAGGTCCAGGAAGCAAGGAGAGTTCCCAAGAGACTGGACCCAGGGAGAACCACTCCAAGACACATTATAATCAAAATGTCAAAAATTAAAGATAAAGAGAGAATCTTAAAAGCAGCAAGAGAGAAGAAAAGAATTATGTACAAAGGGGTCCCAATTAGACTATCAGCTGACTTCTCAAGGAAGACCCTACAGGCAAGAAGGGACTGGCAAGAAATATTCAAAGTAATGAAAATCCAAAACCTACAACCACGAATACTCTATCCAGCGAAATTGTCATTCAGAATAGAAGGACAGAGAAAGTGTTTCCAGGACAAAATAAAACTGAAAGAGTTCATTAGATCCAAACCACTGTTATATGAGATGTTAAAGGGACTGGTTTAAAAAACAGAAGCTAGGGAGATGAAACAAAGGCAAACTAAACAGGCAACGAGAGTGGAAAAGGAACTGTGGGTACGGGAAGCATATTGGGGGGAGGTCAACAGGGAGGGGGAGTGGGGAGAGGGAGGGAGATGATATAGGAATTGGGGATTATGGTAGGAGGGAATGGAATAGACGGAGAGAGGTTGGGAGGAACTGTATGCACAACTAATGGACATAATCTAAAAGGGGGGGGACAACTGGAGGGAGGGGGGCCACCAGGTGGAGGGGAGCAGAGGGAAGGGAAATTGGCACAAATGTAATATTTTAATCAATAAAACACATTAAATCTGAAAAAAAAATTTGATTTGTGGTTTATGCGAAGTTCAAATAAAACTGGGTGTCCTGTATCATTATTTTCTAAATCTACCAACACTAACAAGGTGTTTTAAATATTTCAAGGTATAAGAAGGCACTAGGAAAAGAATTTCCTAGAGAGTAATTAGTAGCAAAATATTAAACAGGTATTATATGAGAGTTTTCTATCAAACATTCTAAGATGAAAATAATATAATTATTAGAATTTTAATTCCAAAAATAAAAATTTATGAAGTTAAGCATACACTGAATTTTTATTTCATAGGATATACACAGAAATTATTCTTTTGAAAAACAACTAATATAAGGGAAACCTAATGATTAGTGGTTAGTCTTCAAATATTAGTTTTTTTATTTATATTATATATCCTTTATTTTATAAAGAATTGAAATTTATGTGCTGCATTTTTAAAACGAGATAAGAGCAGCTGGCCATATTCACTCTCTTTTCAACTAAGAAAATTACTATTCCACACTAGCATCACTTGGTCTATTTCAGATTTGAGCTAAGAGATGAGACTAAGAGCGTGCATTTTAGATTACAATTTGGCACAGTGTATTTCAACGGTGCATTGGGTTTATGGATTGCCATGTATTTCCACTACATCACCAGAAACAAGTAATAAATGGATGAATGTAAGGGCTGACTATGGAGAAGCTGCTAGAGACTATACCTTGAATGAATACGAATGACATATTAAGAAGCTAGAACTTCACTCTGCAAGTTATTCAAGTTTTTTGAACAGAATAGTGTGGTCCAACATTGCTCTCCTGTGACAGTGTGGTTCTGATATCAACTCACTTAGAGACTTTAAAGATAATTCTCACACCAGGAGAGCTCTGTTTTCCTTTTGAATAAGCATTATTGGCTTGCTAAGCCTTCATTCCTTGTCATTTCCATAAGAAACACCACCAAATTTTCAAGAGTATAAAAGCTGTCACCTTCAACCATGTCATTCTATAAATATCTGCTTTTGACGAGGTATATAGGTAAAGAAAAGCTCTGCTATTATATCAAACCTTGCAAATACACAAAATAATATAATATTTAAATTGACATTATAAAATACAATCGAAGTTTTAAATTTAACATCAATGAGACAAATATTGCATACAGAAAGAAGAGCATAGCTCGATGTATGAATGTGTTTTATAGAGATGTCCTTTGTTCAAAGGTACAAGGAAATGCATGATCAGCCAACATTTCTCCAGGGATTTACTCGGTTGAAGGATTCTGTAGGTGTGTTGTTTCTAATTTTTTTTTCCTCTTCCTACACACATTTAGCTATTCACTCAATTTATTTGTTTCTTCATATTTATAAAAGAGTGCATTTGTAGTGAAAAAAAATTCTCAAATAAATCCACTCATCCTACTTGTTTCCTATTCTGACTAAAGCATCATGGGAGATAATTATGAGCCAGTTAAAATGAAGATCTGTGGCTCTGTTTTTTCAGGTTCTCACCATTATCTGTTATTTTTAAGAAAGTGGGCATTGGCTTCCTGTAATGCATGGAATCACATATTTTCAAATAAAAAACAACTATGTATGTGATTGAAGAACTAGAAGCTTGAAAAGACCAGGGGAAATTTCATTACAACAATAGCAACAATAAAGCAATGCAGGGTATCTGTGGTATATCTGTAACTGGGAAATAAAATAATTTTCTTTGTTCAAAATAATCATGCAGGCAGTACATGACAAAAAAACCATATGTTGAAATTGAAATTCTCACATCAATTAGCAGAATCAAATGTTAATTTTTATTGTTATGGTTATGACTGGTAAAAAAATTAAAGAGAATATCAGTAACTATTAATTAATTCATTATTTTTAAAAATATTTAAATGGAATTTCTCTCTTCTACCCTCAATCTCACTATCTAAAATGAAAAAAGATGTCAATGAACAGACTATAAAATAAAGGTAGTGGCATTGCATCCACATGTGTAGTTAAAATGGTCTCACAAGTTAGTGAATTTCTTAGGTTGCTAAATACAAAGAAGGAATAATGGTATAATTAGAAATCCATGAGATTGAAATTTAGACCAATTTGGTTTTAACTCGAGTAAATTATGTATTTTCTGACTTATTGTTTTCTCCTCAATGGGAATAATAAATTGTAAGGTTCTTTGAGAATTACATTTCATTATGTATATAAATGATATTATACTATATATATTACAAAGTTATATGTACAAATGCATAAACATTAATTTTCTTTCTCTCAAAATGAATGTTTTACAAGTGTATATTTAGGGTACAAATTTATGCTATGTTGCAAAAAATACTCTTAAGGAAACTTTTTTCATATTTATATATTCGTTCCATCTGCACACTTAGAATATTGTGCTTACGCATAGAAAGGGCCCACTGACATACATTCACAGTCAGTTTCTATCATCATTTTTGTATTCCCAGAGTACACATCCTTGGGGAGAGTATGCTTCCCAAGTGGCCATCCAGATCAGATGTACCATCTTATTTCTCACTGGAATAAAAGCCAAGTAAATATAAACATGAAATACACATTGTTCAAAATGGGCTGCCTAAAGAGGTCATGGCAATTCATGTACTCATTTTTTCTTTATGCAAAATATCTTACCTGTGTTGATAATAGCCTCCGAAATTTAGATTTTACTATGTTTTAAAGGAAGGCTTGTTGTGTTCTTATAACTATTTGCATTAGTCAATATGTGCTAACTAATGTAGCAAGCAACCACTAATCTCAAAGGCTTACCATATTTAATATTTTATTTTTCTCTGTTGGCATCACATTGTGTGTCCAGAAGCTCTTTTACAATTTGAGAATCAGGGTTCCAGGTTGCTTCTATCTTACAATGCTGTCATCTTCATCATGGAGCTTTCAAGACCTTTGTTGATGAGATGATAGAATGTCAAATATCAAGCAAGGTATTCATTGTATGGGTTTGGTCGTGATATACATTATTTGACTAGGACAACTTTGGACACAACTCCATCACATGACCCTAAGACAGATTCAGAGGAGCTGGTAAATGTAGTCTTCTTGTGTGTCAGGAGGAAAACCATGGGACTGGTGAAAATAGAGCACTGTCTCTGCTAAACAAAGTTCTTGTTTGCTTAATAAAGCTCGAGACTACATGTTTCTTGGTGATCACTGCATTGTCAGTGTCAGACGCCTGATTTTAAATGAGTACTAGTACAAGTAAAATTAAATACATAGATAATTATAAAGTGACCAATAAGAGCACATATTTTTATGCCCACTAGATTTAACAAAATGCTATCTCAAAACCAATATTAATACAATATTTTCTCCATAAAATTGATGAATGGTGATCTTAAAATACCATAAATAAGGGGAAGTTTCTGAAGGTGTAAAGAGTATTATTGATTCATATTACTTTTTATTGTAAATAAATATTTTTAAATAGGTTTTAACATAATGTAATAAAATATTTTTAAGTGTAGTTTTTTTCTTGCCAAAAGCCAGTGGAGATGTAACCCTTGATTGTGGCTCTGTGACAGGTAAATGGAGGCTAGTACAAAGAATTACAATAGGTACAAATGGGAAATAGTATTTCCCTGAGTAGCAGGTGGCAGATATTTTGAAGAGGGCAGCTTTTCTTAAATGTTGTGACTCCAGGGATCAGTGAAAACAAACCTATCAGTAGCTAGAGCCACACAAAAAAAGGAGTCAATAAAGTGCCCGAGAAGAGGGAGGAACTATTGTGTAAAAGACGTGCAAGAGAAATCAGAGAACAAGATAGGTATTTTTTAGAATTGGAAAGGTAATGACCTTGTTAGGAGCAAAATTTTAAAAATTAAAATTTCTCCTTGGTAAAATGTTTTAAAAATTAACCCCAGAATCATATTATAAGTAAATTAAATTATTAGAAGATTTGGTAACTCCCATAAACCCATTGTTTACTAATTTGTCAAACACGAATTATGTGAAGATTGTGGGAGGATTTCCTAGACAAGTGAGTATATTCATGAGTCCACATATACAAGTGACTTCCCTGAGCCCAAATGGGACCATCTTAGTGAAGAGAGTTTAGCTTCCTCCGAAGAAAGTGTCTAACTATAAATGTGATCAAATTAATGTCATATTCAAAATAAAATCCAGAGATGAGGCTATTTGCAGGAATGAAAAAAGGTCTTCCGGATAAAAAACTATGTACGATTTCTGCAATTATTTGCCAAAACAGAATAAATAAATAGTCTGAATATTTACTTCAAAATAAGGGGAATCAACTTGATGATAGGAAATTTAATCTCTTCATATGAGTGTCACTAGGATGCATTTCATGCAGGTTACTGTGGGTTTGTAGAATATATTGCACAAGATTTCTAAAACTACCTCACATGCTTAAAATTAGCTGGACTTTTTCATTACTAGTTTAATACTGTTCATTTTTATTCTAAAATAAACTTTGAATTCACTTCAATTATTTTTATGTCTTTAAGCGAGGAGAACATTTTAGATACTTATAAAATCTAGAACTCAACTTTTCATTGGGGGAAATAAAACAAAGCTGGATTGCTTTAATTCCAATGTATTTATTTATATTTGCTTGTATATGTTAGTTTAGACAGGGGAACAATTACACATGCATGTGCACATACACATATATACATCAATGTGCAAGCCATATCTAAAAGCAAATTGAGTTAGAATTGTTTTATGTATTTTTAGAGCATATATTTTAAATATGCAGAATCATTCACCAGCAAAATATTCCCCTGTCTCTAATTTGTTTAGATATAAACTTCTTTACAAATACTTAATTCAACATTCCAGTTAAATCTATATGACTGGATTCCAGAAAGAAAATAAGTGATATTTAGTTTCTATAGAATAGAATAGAATAGAAAAAGTAAATGTAGATATATGTTAGATGAAAGATAGATAGATGAAGATTGAGGCTTGGTTGAATGAAGAACTAATCTTTTTAAAAATAAGTTTTGATGGACTATAAAGTAAAAATTAGAGTGAAGTGAACAAAATGTGCTGCAAATGCCAAGACTACAGTGAATAATCATGCGGTACTATAGAAAATATTCCACAACCAGGTTTTAGAGCAAGCATTGCGGGATTAAATATAAGTAATAATATACAATCAAATGTTACACATTTATTAACCAATATTTTAAATAATTCAACTCCTATATTAGAACTTTGGCAGACATCTATTTCTGCTTCCCTTAGAAGAACAGATGTTTTTCTTTTTTTAATACACTATTTTAATTGGCTGTTTAAGGGTAATGAGGCCATACAGCCTTACATTCTGAGTTAGGAAGAAAATGCAGCTGGTACTTCTCTTGCAGACACACAGCAGTAGGTTTGATGGTGACATGGAGAATCATTGCTCACTTCATCATCCTATCCTTTATACCCAGATTGTTCTAGTCTTTAAAAAAAAGTATTAACAAATTTAAGAGGATAAGATTATATCAAGCATAATTTCTGACCACAATGACATGAAACTTGAAGTCAATATCAAGGGGAAAACTGAAACATTCAGATATGTGAAAATTAACAGTCTTGAACATCCAATGGGTCAAAGGAGAAATTAAGAGGGAAATTTAAAAAAGTCTTGAATAAAAAGAAAATTAAATCACAATATATCAGACATTATGGAACACAGCAGAAGCAGTTTCAAAGGGAAGTTTATTGCAATAAATACCTATATTTTAAAATAAGAAAGATCTCAAATAAACAACCTAATCTTATACCTCAAGGAATTAGTAAAATTATGTCAAACTAAGTTCAAAGATAGTTTATAATATTATATATATTAAATTCCACATGTAACTGATATTATGCAGTATTTGTCTTCTTTGTAATATCCTCTATGTTCATCCATGTTATCACAAATAGTTATTTTTTAAGGCTAAATAATATTCCATTGTATATACAGATTACATTGTCTTTATCTATGTATCTGTAACAGATACTTCAGTTGTTTTCACATCTTGGTTATTGTGAATAATGTTTCAAACAACATGAGAATACAGATGCCTCTTTGAGATAGGGATTTTTTTTTTCCCTTAGGATACTTACCCAGAAATGGGATTGCTGGATCATATAATAGTACTATTTTTATTTATTGAGGAACCTCCTTGTTGTTTTCCATATTGGCAATACCATTATACATCCAATCAACAGTGCACAAAGGGTTTTCTTTTCTCCACAGCCTTCTCAACACGTTTTTTTTTTTTTTGTCGTTGTTTTTTGTCTTTTTGATAATAACCATTCTAAGAGGTGTAAAATAATATATTATTGTGGTTTTGACTTGCATATCTTGAACCATTCTTGCATTTCAGGGATGAATCTCATTTGGCCATGGTGTGTGCTGTTGAATTTGGCTTGCTAATATTTTGTTGAGGATTTTTTGCATCTAGATTCATCAAGGTTATTGGTCTGTAACTTTCTTTTCACATAGTGTCCTTGCCTAGCTTTGATATCATGGTCATACTGGACTAGCAAAATGAACATAAAGTGTTTCTTCCTCTTCAAATTTTTGGAAGAATCTGAGAAAAGCTGACATCAACTTTTTTTTTAGAGAGAGAGGGAAAGAGAGGGAGAGAAACATTGATGGGAGAGAGAATGATTGGGTCCCTCTTGTGCAAGGACCGAACGCACAGCCCAGATATGTGCATTGACTGGTAATCAAACCAATAACCCCTTTGGTTTCTGGGATTGACATCCAACCAACACACACTGGCCAGGGAGATCTTAAATCTTAAATGTTTAGTAATATATACCAATAATGTTTCTGGTGCTGGAATTTCTTTTTCATGAGGGTTTTTGATTACTGACTCAAATCTCCTAATTCAAATTAGTTTTTTCAGATTTTGTATTTATTTATTATTCAGTTTGGTCGGTTGCATGTTTCTGGAAATTTATCCAGTATTTCTAATTTATCCAATTGTTTGGTGTATAATTGTTCATAATGGTTTCTTATGATTCTTAGTAGGGAAATGACATACCAGTCCAGGGAGTGCATAGAGACCCAAATTCGATGAACCTACAGGGGCCCACACCCAGACACATCATAATTAAAATGGGAAAGGTTAAAGTAGCAAGAGAAAGACAGTTACCTAGAAGGTTGCTTGCATAAGACTTTTCATCTGATTTCTCAAAAGAAACATTTTAGGCCAGAAAAAATTGGCTTGAAACATTCAAAGTGATGAATAGCATGGACATACAACCAAGGCTACTCTATCCAGCAAGATTATCACTTAAAATTGAAGGGGAGATAAAAAGCTCTTCAACAAGAAAAATCTAAAGATGTTAATTATGACAAAACCTATATTACAAGGAATGTTACAAGGGCTTTTTTAGAAAAAGTAAGAAAAAAAAGAGGAATACAATTTTAAAGAATAAAATGGCAATAAATATACACCTATCAAAAATCACCTTAAAGATAAATAGCTTCAATACTCCAATCAAAGCACATGGAGTAGCTCAAGAGAAGAAAATAACACCCATCTATATGTTATGTACAAGAGATCCACCTCAGAATGAAAGACACACACAGACTAAAAGTTAAAAAATTGGAAAAAGATATTTAATGAAACTAGAAATGAAAAAAACAACTGAGGTAGCAATACCTATATCAGACAGAATAGATTTTCAAACAAAGGCTCTGATGTAAGATGAAGAAGGACACTACATAATGATAAAGGGAGCAATCCAACAAGTGGACATAACCCTTTTAGTCATGTATGCACCCAATATAGGACCACCTAAATAAATAAAGCAAATCTTGATGAATGTAAGGGGAGAGATTGAGAGTAATATAGTCATAGTAGGAGATTTAACACCCCATTGACACCAATGAATATATATATTTTTAGGCAGAAAATCCACAAAGAAATTGCAACCTTAAATGACATGCTAGATCAGAGGGATTTAATTGATTTCTTCAGAATATTTCATTCAAAGCAGAAGAATATACATTCATTTCAAGTGTATATGAATTATTTTTTTAGGATAGACCACATGTTAGGATAAGCCTCAATAAACTTAAGAAGACTGAAATCATATCAAACATCTTCTCTGACTATAATGACATGAAACAAGATATCAATCACACACACACACACACAACCTGAAAAACAAACAAAGATATGAAGGCTAAATAGCATGATACTAAACACTGAAGAGTTTAACAATGAGATCAAGGAAGAAATCAAAACATGTTTTGAAAGAAATGAAAATGAAAATGCAACCCAATATCCATGAAACAAACAAAAAAATAATAATAAGGATTTTTAAGAGGGAATTTTATAGCATTACAAGCCTACTTCAAGAAACAAGAAAAACCTAAATAAATAACCTAAATTGACATGTAAAGGAACTAGAAAGAGAACAACAAACAAAACCCAGAGTTAGCATTAGAAAAAAATAATAAAAGTCAGAGCAGAAATAAACAAAGTAGAGTCTAAAAAATAAAACAATACAAAAGATCAATAAATTTAAGAGATAGTTCACTGGAAAGATAAAAAAGATTGACAAACGTTTAACCAGACTCATTAAGAAAAAAAAAAATAGGACTTCCGGCCAAGATGGAGGCGTAAACAGACATGATGCATCTTTCTCCACAACTAAGAAGGAATAAAACTACCTCAAAACTAGAAATAACCAGAAGTTCCAGAAAATCAAACTGCATGAAAGTCCAGCAAACAAAGATATAAAGAAGAAATACTCATCCAGACAGGTAGGAGGGGCAGAGCCAGGGTGGAGAAGACGCGGTGTGGTGGTGGCAGCTGTGGCAGCAACAGTGGCAGGCTGGTAAAAGCACAGTCACATGCTTTAAAAAGGAGGGACACCTGGAGAGTGATCCCAGCTCCTCAACAGACCTCACAACTCACAGTCCCAGCACCTGGGAAAATCAAGCCTCATTGCTTCTGACTGTGCAGAGCAGTGGGGATTGGGGTGGAGGCGGAAACTTCAGGTCTAGCAGAGTCCACTTGTTTAAAGGGCCCCCACAGTCCTAGAATGTCCGCAGACCCACCTGCTCTGGAAATGATGGCCAGGACAGCAGCTAGAGGGGCGCCAGTCCAGTGCGGAAGAGGGAGAGGTGATTGGAAAAGGAGCAAGTGCTGGACTGGTGGCATTGTTCCCTCTCGGACCTTCCCCCACATACAACGCCACAACGTGGTTAAACAGGTCACCTTGTACAGACGAATCCCTAAGGCTCCGCCCTTACAATGTAACAAGAGCGACAGCTCTACCTGGGATGCATAGGCAAACAAACACAGAAGCTTGTCAGAATAAGAAGACAGAGAAGTATGGCCCAAAACGGGGAATGGATCAAGGTTCCAGTGGGAAAACTAAGCGATGAGGAGATAGCCAACCTAACAGATGAGGAGATAGCCAACCTAAGAGACACAGAATTCAAACACTATTGATAAAGATGCTCACAGGCTTGACATATATGCTTGAGTATGGCAAACGCGTAAGAGAAGAAGTTAAGGCTATGCTAAGTGAAACAAAGGAAAATCCACACAAAACCAATGGTGAAGGGAAAGAAACCACGGTTCAAATAAATGATTTGGAACATAAGGAAGAAAAAAACCATCAACCAGTACAGAAGGGGGAAGTGAGAATTGAGAAAAAATGAGGAAAAGTCCCCAAATTTTGCAAAGGAGATGAATATACAGGTCTAGGAAGCATGGAACGTCCCGGGTGAGCTGGACCCAGAGGGGACCATACAAGGATGCATCATGATTGAGATGCCAAAGGTGAAAGATAAAGACAGAGTTCTGCGGGCAGGAAGAGAGAGGCAGAGAGTTGCCTGCCGGGGAGTGCCTATAGGACTATCAGCTGATTTCTCAGAGAACAGTTTGCAGGCAGGAAGGGACTGGCAAGCAGTATTCAATGTGATGAAAAGCAACCTACAACCAAGATTACTCTACCCAGCAAAGCTATCATTTGGTATGAAGGGGCAGATGAAGTGCTTCTCAGACAAGATGAAGCTAAAGAAGTTCATTATCACCAAGCCACTATTATGTGAAATGTCAAAGCGACTTACTTAAGAAAAAGAAGATCAAAACTATGAACACTAAAATGACAACAAACTCACAAGTGTCAACAATTGAATCTAAAGAATAAAAACAGAATCCAACTAAGCAAACCAGAATAGAAACAGAATCATAGGTATGGGGATCAATTGGAGGGTTATCAGCTGGGAGGGAGGAGGGGGAGAAATGGGGAAATGGTGCAGGAACTAAGAAGCTTAATCGGTTGGTACAAAATATACAGGGGGAAGTTAAGAATAATACAGGAAAGGGTGAAGCCAAAGAACTTATATGCATGACCCATGGACATGAATTAGGGGGGTGGGATTGCTGGAGGAAAGTGGGTTACTGGGCAGAGGGGAGCAAAGGGGAAAAAAAACTGGGACTACTGTAACAACATAATCAATAAAGTATACTTAAAGAAAAATAGACAGGATCCAAATAAATACAATCAGAAGTGAAAGAGAAGTAACAACTCATACCACAGAACTAAAAATGATTGTTAGAAAATATATGCTAACAAATTTGACAATCTGGATGAAATAGAGAAATTCCAAGAAACATACAATCTTCCAAAACTTCATCAACAAGAATGAGAAAATCTGACTAGATCAAATACAACTAATGAAATTGAAGTAGTAATAAAAAACTCCAAACAAAAAGTTGTCCTTACCAAAAGTCTTCAAAGGTGAATTTCACCAACCAAGCATTCAAAGAACTAATATTTATCCTTCTCAAGTTATTCCAAAAAAAAAAAAAAAAACCCCAAAAAACAATCCAGGAGGAGAGACAATTCTCAAGCTCATTTTATGAGGCCATCATTGTGCTAATTATAAAATCAGATAGGGACACTACAAAGAAAGAGAATTATAAGTTAATATCCCTGATGAACATAGAGGTTAAAGTCTTCAACAAAATATTAGCAAACCGAATCCAGCAATACATTAGACAGATTATACGCCGTGACCAAGTGGGATTTATTCTGGGCTCTGGTGAGCCAGGCTGGGGAGCCCAGAGTGAGGTTGAAGCCCCTCAATCCTTAGCCAACTTTACAGCTGAGATAACTCTGAAATTCTGTACTGCCTCATGTGGCTGCAAGGCCAGCACATTTTGTGCCTCTGTCCTTCCTACCACTCTGGATGTGGCTTCTTCTGTAATCCTTGGTTATAAGACTTCTGTACTGCTAGTCTTCATTTGGTTATTCAGATTGTTTGTTCCATAATGTCATTGTATTCGCATTTAGTCCTGGGAGGAGGTGAATGTTCCTTCCACCAATGCCGCTGCCATCTTGCATCCCCCAGGATCTGTGTGTCTTCTGTGGTGAGCTGTCTGTCCAGATCTTATGCCCATTTTTTAATGGGGTTGTTTGCTTTCCTACTGTTGAAGATTAAAAGTTTCCTTTTCCATATTTGGATACCAGTTCCTTATCAGATCTGTGTCTTGAAAACACTTTATCTGAGTCTGTGTCTTATGTTAAAATCAGTCTGAATACTGACATCCACAAATATGTCCTCCCCTCCCCTCTTTCCCGCTCCCCCTACCATCAGGGGTTTCTTTCTCTTCCACTAGGGGGGCCCTGACGCGTTCCCACCTAAATGACCTATATTCTGTGCTCTGGGTAAGGGGTCCTGTTTCTGGGCAGGCAATTGCTATTTCACTGACTGTAACTCACCTGACAGACTCTGACCAAGTGGACTCACCTGACCTGATACTGAAGGAGATGAGGACTCCCTCCCTTTCCCACGCTGAGCAGAGCCCCACCCACCAGATCTGGATGTGCTGGATATGAGGGCTGAGGACTGACACAGGGCTGGGGCAGAGGTCCCTGCTGGAGGACCTCCGTGCTTCAAGTTCTGCGGCCTGCCAAAGCCTGGAGCCTGATGCTCTGATGTTCTGTCGCCTTCTGTGAGGCCCCTTGAAAGGTCCCTTCTCACACAGGGTAATGGGTCCTGCTGTGGTAACTGGGATCTTCACATGGATAGAGCACATTCACAATGGTCCTTATGAAAGGCAGAGCCTCCCTACATCTGCTTTCCTGACAGAGAGGAAGGGGGTCTGTGCTTGGAGGGAGAGGGAGCAGGCCCGAATGTGCAGGATGGAACTCTCTTGTGTCCTGGATGGCTGGGCCAGGCTGCTGGGCTCAACTGAGTTATGGAGTAGGGTGGGCTAATGTGGGCTAGGGGTACAAGGGTAGGAGGTGTTACATGAAGCAGGGCATGGGCAGGATGGATGGGACCTTCCTGCTGGGTGTGTCACTCCCAGATACTTTCATCTCTTTCACTCCCAGCCCCTCCTCCTCCTCTCTCCCTGAGGTATTGGCCCCAGGTCTTGGCAACCCTGCTGTCCCAAACAAGGCTCAAGTGCCCAAGGTGACCTGAGATGTAGAAAACTGTGCCCCAAAACATAAAATTGTGTTTATATTAGACCAAGAATCTCCACTTCTAGGGACGTTTCCTAAATAAAGAAAGATATATGAACACATATGTTTCCCTCTGCATGATGATGGGAGTGAAAACTTGGAAATGGCTCATGTTCCCCAGTAGGGGCTTTGGGAATTTTTATGTGGGGGGGGGGGGCGGACAGAAAATACCGAGGAGGAAGAGGATGTCAAAAATTTAGACCTCATCTCCCAAAAAAGATAAGAGATTTGCTAGTCCCACCGCGAAGTGACCATCATGTGTGGTTTAGTGGGTGTCTTTCAGATTCTGCCTCTTTTATTCTGTTTGTTGGTCTCTGTCACAAGAAGAATAATTTTCACATATGTATGTCTGCCTGTGGAAATTACATGTATGTGGTCTAACAGGTGGGACCCAGGATGCACACAGTTGTTCCACACATATTACACAGAGGACACCTGCGGTCTCCATGTATCAGTACGTAGAGACTCCTGCGCCTGCTTTAGCAGCTGTCCAGCGTCCTTCCTCCATGTGGACCAGGATTAGGGGACCCCATTCCTTCTCCATGGACACTAGTGTTTTCCCCAATTCCCAGCAATTACATCAGTGCTCTGACGGGTAATTTTGAAAACACATCTTTGGACAATTGTGCAAGAATTTCTGTGAGGTAAACTAGGGTGACCACTGCCAGGAAAAGGTGAGCACCTGCAGGCCTTAGACGGGACTGGCACATTGTCGTCCCAGAGGAAGGGCCTTTCCCCCTTCACTCCAGGGGATCTGCTGGGCCTCTAATTCCTCACTTTGTCCCCAGGACTAGACTGCCTGTCTGATGATGACAGTGCTCTGTCCTCGGTGTTTGCAGTGTGTGTTCCCCCACTGGGGAGGTCGGGCATCTCTGATATGCAGAGACATGGGCACCACCTGCCAATGGAAGTGTCTGTTTGCTATAGGTTCCTTTAGATAACACAGACTTCCAAGAGTTTGCTGCACCACAGAAAGGCTAAACCTTATCTGCCTAGGCTTTGAGGGATGCTTCCCAGCTTGTGGTTTGTCTTCCCCAATGTCTGCATCTTCCTCATTACTGTTTTGTGCGCAGGAGGAGACAGCCGCTGCCTGACTGGCTTCTGACCCTGCAGTCACACTTTGGACAGTGGTCTATGCCCTGAGATTGTACCAAAGGGCTTCTTTTTTACATCTGATCTCTAATCCACCTGGGATTTTCCTTTCAAAAAACAAAAATGTGTAAGCAAAAGGAAAAAAAAAAAAGGCAACCCATGTAACATCTCTGATAATGGATCAGAGACACTGAGCACATCAGGGGTTGCCAGGGGCAGGAGGGGTGAGTAAGAACTTCTGGTGCGGGGTTTCCTTTCAGGGAGACGGAACATCCTGCAGCTACACAGTGCTGATTTCTGCACAGGGATGATACAATTTACATTATAAACAATACGTTTTAGGAAGTATTTAAATTTAATAATGGGAGTAGAAGAGCCAGTTAAATGAAATGGCCCTGGATCATTACCCAGGAACCAGGGAAAGTTTGAAAAAGGATTCTTCCAGAATGTAACATCTCTGTTACATGTGTGCGCCAAGTTACTTGTTATCCAAGCGTAGCTGCTGCTCCTTCCCATTTATCGTCAAGGACTTGAGCTGGCCGTCTTCCTCAACCTCCACCCTTTCCTGGCCGTTCTCCACAATTCTCTTTGTAGTGATTTTTCTGCCATTAACAATCTTGGTGGAAGTTGACACGGACTTGAAGTTGCCCATCCCACTACCACCACACGTGGTGGAAGCGAATGAAGTGAGGCCCCCATGACCGAGTGGCCCCCAAAAAGAAAATCCCTCTATCAAAAGAATAAAACCCTCCTCCGAATGATGGAAATCCACTGAAGGCGGAGAAGAACGAGCCTGCGCCGCGGCGCCTCCCACGCGAGCCCCGCCGAGGCCCAAAGAAGTCGTCGAAGGGGCCTTCAAAGAAGTCGAACAGAAATGGGTCCCGTCCATCAAAGAATTCCCTGAACATGTTCCTGGGGTTCCGGAACGTGAAGCCAAACTCGCTGAACGACTCGTCGAAGTGAGTGCCACCTCCACCTCCATTCAATCCCTCTTTGCCGTATTTGTCATAGATGTCCCGCTTTTTAGCATCTGACAGCACCTGGTAGGCCTCGGCCACCTGCTTGAACTTCCTCTCCGCCTCCTCTTTGTTGTCGGGGTTCTTATCCGGGTGCCACTTCAGGGCCAGTTTCCGGTACGCCTTCTTAATGTCCTCGGTGGAGGCATGTCTCTGCACACCTAGCATTTCATAGTAACCCACCACGGTGACAGGCTGTGGGGACGCGTCCGAAGTCGCGGAGCCGGCGGTGGGAAGGCCCGGTGGACTGCGCAGCGGACGTCGCAGCGGACAGCGCGGTCTCCTCGGCTCCTGTGCGGCGGGGCCGGCGGCAGGAAGGTCCGGCGGATGGCGCGGTCGCCTCGGCTCCTGCGCGGCGGGGCCGCTGGCGGGAAGGTCCGGTGGAGCCACCACGGTGACAGGCTGCGGGGACGTGCCCGAAGTCGAGGAGCCGGCAGTGGGAAGGCCCGGCGAACGGCGCGGTCTCTTCGGCTCCTGCGCGGCGGGGCCGGCGGCGGGAAGGTCCGGCGGACGGCGCCGTCTCCTCGGCTCCTGCGCGGCGGGGCCGGCGGCGGGAACGTACGGCGGACGGAGCGGTCTCCTCGGCTCCTGCGCGGCGGGGCCGGTGGCGGGAAGGTCCGGCGGACGGAGCGGTGTTCTCGGCTCCTGCGCGGCCGGGTCGGCGGCGGGAAAGTCCGGCGGACGGCGCGGTCTCCTCGGTTCTTGCGCGGCGGGGCCGGTGGCGGGAAGGTCCGGCGGACCCACCACGGTGACAGGCTGCGGCGACGCGTTCGAAGTCACGGAGCCGGCGGTGGGAAGGCCTGGCGGACGGCACAGCGGATGGCGAGGTCTCCTCGGCTCCTGCGTGGCGGGGCCGGCGGCGGGAAGGTCCGGCGGACGGAGCGGTCTCCTCGGCTCCTGCGCGGTAGGGGCGGCGGCGGAAATGTCAGGCGGACGGAGCGGTCTCCTCGGCTCCTGCGCGGCGGGGCCGGCAGTGGGACGGCCCGGCGGACGGCACAGCGGATGGCGGGGTCTCCTCGGCTCCTGCGTGGCGGGGCCGGCGGCGGCAAGGTCCGGCGGACGGAGCGGTCTCCTCGGCTCCTGCGCGGCGGGGCTGGCGGCGGGAAGGTTCGGCGGACGGAGCGGTCTCCTCGGCTCCTGCGCGGCAGGGCCGGCGGCGGGAAGATCCGGTGGACGGAGCGGTCTCCTCGGCTCCTGCGCGGCGGGGCCGGCGGTGGGAAGGCCCGGCGGACGGCACAGCGGATGGTGGGGTCTCCTCGGCTCCTGCGTGGCGGGGCCGGCGGCGGCTAGGTCCGGCGGACGGAGCAGTGTTCTCGGCTCCTGCGCGGCCAGGTCGGCGAAGGGAAAGTCCGGCGGACGGCGCGGTCTCCTCGGCTCTTGCGCGGCGGGGCCGGTGGCGGGAAGGTCCGGCCGACCCACCACGGTGACAGGCTGCGGCAACGCGTCCGAAGTCACGGAGCCGGCAGTGGGAAGGCCTGGCGGACGGCACAGCGGATGGCGAGGTCTCCTCGGCTCCTGCGCGGCGGGGCCGGCGGCGGGAAAGTCCGGCGGACCCACCACAGTGACAGGCTGTGGGGACGCGTCCGAAGTCGCGGAGCCGGCAGTGGGAAGGCCCGGCGGACGGAGCGGTCTCCTCGGCTCCTGCGTGGCGGGGCCGGCGGCGGGAAGGTCCGGCGGACGGAGCGGTCTCCTCGGCTCCTGCATGGCGGGGCCGGTGGCGGGAAGGTCCGCCGGACCCACCACGGTGACAGGCTGAGGGGACGCGTCCGAAGTCGCGGAGCCGGCGGTGGGAAGGCCCGGCGGACGGCACAGCGGATGGCGCGGTCTCCTCGGCTCCTGCGCGGCGGGGCCGGCGGCGGGAAGGTCCGGCGGACGGAGCGGTCTCCTCGGCTCCTGCGCGGCGGGGCCGGCGGCGGGAAGGTCCGGCGGACGGAGCGGTCTCCTCGGCTCCTGCGCGGCGGGGCCGGCGGCGGGAAGGTCCGGCGGACGGAGCGGTCTTCTCGGCTCCTGCGCGGCGGGGCCGGCGGCGGGAAGGGCCGGCGGACGGAGCGGTGTTCTCGGCTCCTGCGCGGCTGGGTCGGCGGCGGGAAGGCCCGGCGGACGGCACAGCGGATGGTGCGGTCTCCTCGGCTCCTGCGCAGCGCGGCTGGCGGCGGGAAGGTCCGGTGGACGGAGCGGTCTTCTCGGCTCCTGCGCGGCGGGGCCGGCGGTGGGAAGGCCCGGCGGACGGCACAGCGGATGGCGGGGTCTCCTCGGCTCCTGCGTGGCGGGGCCGGCGGCGGCAACGTCCGGCGGACGGAGCAGTGTTCTCGGCTCCTGCGCGGCCGGGTCGGCGAAGGGAAAGTCCGGCGGACGGCGCGGTCTCCTCGGCTCTTGCGCGGCGGGGCCTGTGGCGGGAAGGTCCGGCCGACCCACCACGGTGACAGGCTGCGGCGACGCGTCCGAAGTCACGGAGCCGGTGGTGGGAAGGCCTGGCGGACGGCACAGCGGATGGCGAGGTCTCCTCGGCTCCTGCGCGGCGGGGCCGGCGGCGGGTAAGTCCGGCGGACCCACCACAGTGACAGGCTGCGGGGACGCGTCCGAAGTCGCGGAGCCGGCAGTGGGAAGGCCCGGCGGACGGAGCGGTCTCCTCGGCTCCTGCGCGGCGGGGCCGGCGGTGGGAAGGTCCGGCGGACCCACCACGTTGACAGGCTGCGGGGATGCGTCCGAAGTCGCGGAGCCGGCGGCGGGAAGGCCCGGCGGACGGCACAGCGGATGGCGCGGTCTCCTCGGCTCCTGCGTGGCGGGGCCGGCGGCGGGAACGTCCGGTGGACGGAGCGGTCTCCTCGGCTCCTGAGCGGCGGGGCCGGCGGCGGCAAGGTCCGGTGGATCCACCACGGTGACAGGCTGCGGGGACTCGTCTGAAGTCGCGGAGCCGGCGGCGGGAAGGTCCGGTGGACGGCGCGGTCTCCTCGGCTCCTGCGCGGTGGTGCCGGTGGCGGGAAGGTCCGGCCGACCCACCACAGTGACAGGATGCGGGGACGCGTCCGAAGTCGCGGAGCCGGCAGTGGGAAGGCCCGGCGAACGGCACGGTCTCTTCGGCTCCTGCGCTGCGGGGCCGGCGGCGGGAAGGTCCGGCAGACGGCGCCGTCTCCTCGGCTCCTGCGTGGCGGGGCTGGTGGCGGGAAGGTCCGGCGGACGGAGCGGTGTTCTCGGCTCCTGCGCGGCCGGGTCGGCGGCGGGAAAGTCCGGCGGACGGCGCGGTCTCCTCGGCTCTTGCGCGGCGGGGCCGGTGGCGGGAAGGTCCGGCGGACCCACCACGGTGACAGGCTGAGGGGACGCGTCCGAAGTCACGGAGCCGGCGGTGGGAAGGCCTGGCGGACGGCACAGCGGATGGCGAGGTCTCCTCGGCTCCTGCGCGGCGGGGCCGGCGGCGGGAAAGTCCGGCGGACGGAGCGGTCTCCTCGGCTCCTGCGCGGCGGGGCCAGTGGCGGGAAGGTCAGGCGGACCCACCACGGTGACAGGCTTCGGGGACTGGTCTGAAGTCGCGGAGCCGGCGGCGGGAAGGTCCGGTGGACGGCGCGGTCTCCTCGGCTCCTGCGCGGCGGGGCCGGTGGCGGGAAGGTCCGGCGGACCCACAACAGTGACAGGCTGCGGGGACGCGTCCGAAGTCGCGGAGCCGGCAGTGGGAAGGCCCGGCGAATGGCGTGGTCTCTTCGGCTCCTGCGAGGCGGGGCCGGCGGCGGGAAGGTCCGGCGGACGGCGCCGTCTCCTCGGCTGCTGCGCGGCGGGGCCGGTGGCGGGAAGGTCCGGCGGACGGAGCGGTGTTCTCGGCTCCTGCGCGGCCGGGTCCGCGGCGGGAAAGTCCGGCGGACGGCGCGGCCTCCTCGGCTCTTGCGCGGCGGGGCCGGTGGCGGGAAGGTCCGGCGGACCCACCACGGTGACAGGCTGAGGGGACGCGTCCGAAGTCGCGGAGCCGGCGGTGGGAAGGCCCGGCGGACGGCACAGCGGATGGCGCGGTCTCCTCGGCTCCTGCGTGGCGGGGCCGGCGGCGGGAAGGTCCGGCTGACGGAGCGGTCTCCTCAGCTCCTGCGCGGCGGGGCCGGTGGCGGGAATGTCCGGCGGACCCACCACGGTGACAGGTTGCGGGGACGCGTCCGAAGTCGCGGAGCCGGCGGTGGGAAGGCCCCGGGTACTGCGCGGTCTCTTTGGCTCCTGCGCAGCGGGGCCGGCGGCGGGAAGGTCTGGCGGACGGCGCCGTTTCCTCGGCTCCTGCGCGGCGGGGCCGGTGGCGGGAAGGTCCGGCGGACGGAGCGGTGTTCTCGGCTCCTGCGCGGCCGGGTCGGCGGCGGGAAAGTCCGGCAGACGGCGCGGTCTCC
Source organism: Furipterus horrens (assembly GCF_987537825.1). Classification (NCBI taxonomy): domain Eukaryota; kingdom Metazoa; phylum Chordata; class Mammalia; order Chiroptera; family Furipteridae; genus Furipterus; species Furipterus horrens. The sequence goes on from NW_028327174.1 coordinate 162,792,764, forward strand.
TCGGCTCTTGCACTGCGGGGCCGGTGGCGGGAAGGTCCGGCGGACCCACCACAGTGACAGGCTGAGGGGACGCCTCCGAAGTCGCGGAGCCGGCAGTGGGAAGGCCCGGCGGACGGCGCGGTTTCCTGGGCTCCTGCGCGGCAGCGGCTCCTTGGGCTTTCCTTTCTCCCCTCTGCAACAACAAACCTTTTATTAAGTATTTAAATTTAATAATGGGAGTAAAAGAGCCAGTTAAATGATAATGACCTCTACAAATGGCCCTGTACCATTACCCAGGAACCAGGGAAAGTTTGAAAAAGGATTCTTTCAGAATGTAGAGGGGGCCTTGCTCATGTCTGGGATGCTACCAAGGCCGGGTGATAGAGGCTTCCAGTAGTGGATCAGCCTATTAGACTGTCCCTGCATTGAGGTCTCCTGGATGCACTACAGGTTTCGAAATTGGGGTCTGGCTCAGCTTCCTGGCCTTCTGATAAAGTGCAAACAAACAAAATGTCACCCACATGCCTGCATTTCCATAAATCCTTCAAAGAAGGATTATAACCTGAGACTTCCAGTAGGCAAAGCCTGGGACAATACCCTGACACCCTCCGTCAGACAGTCCAGCACACAGGTGGCCTGAGGCCAGGCTTTGCTCTGGGCCAGCTTCTGCAGATGCTCCCTGTGTGTCTGGAACTGCACCGAACCCTCCACATAAGCTGGCCAGTACTACTCCCACAACCTATCCCAGTCTCCCTCAATTCCTCACCGTTGGGCAAAGACTCCTAAGACTTTAGGTCATCTGATGGGGTTCTCTTAATGTAGGTATCACATTCCAGGTGACAGTCAGAAATCATCAAGATCAGAGCAGAATTAAATGACATAGAGTCTAAAGTAACAATTCAAAAGATCAACAAGAGTAGGAGCTGGTTCTTTGAAAAGATAAACAAAATTGACAAGCCTTTAGCCAGGCTCATCAAGAAAAAAAGAGAGAGAACCCAAATAAATAAAATCAGAAATGAAAGAGGAGAAATCACAACTGATACCACAGAAATACAAAGAATTATAAGAAATTATTACGAACAACTGTATGGCAAGAAATTTGACAACCTAGAGGAAATGGACAGATTCCTGGAAAACTATAGTCTGCCCAAACTGAATCAAGAAGAAGCAGAAAGTCTGAATAGACCAATAACAGCTAGCGAAATTGAAGCAGTAATCAAAAAACTCCCAGCACACAAAAGCCCAGGACCAGATGGCTTCACAAGTGAATTCTACAAAACATTTAGGAAAGAACTAACTCCTATCCTCCTCAGACTATTCCAAAAGATACAAGAAGAGGGAAGACTCCCAAACTCGTTCTATGAAGCCAGTATAACCCTAATTCCAAAACCAGGTCAAGACACAACAAAGAAAGAAAACTACAGACCAATATCGCTGATGAACATAGATGCTAAAATCCTCAACAAAATATTGGCAAACCGGATCCAGCAACACATTAGAAAGATCATACACCACGATCAAGTAGGATTCATCCCAGGGATGCAAGGATGGTTTAATATTCGCAAATCAATAAACGTGATACACCACATAAACAAAATGAAAGACAAAAACCACATGATCATATCAATAGATGCGGAAAAAGCATTTGATAAAGTACAACACCCATTTATGATAAAAACTCTCAGCAAAATGGGAATAGAGGGAGCATACCTCAACATAATAAAGGCCATATATGAGAAACCTGAAACCAACATCATACTCAATGGGCAAAAACTGAGAGCATTCCCCCTGAAATCAGGAACAAGACAAGGATGTCCGCTCTCTCCACTCCTATTCAACATAGTCTTGGAAGTTCTAGCCACTGCATTCAGACAAGAAAGAGAAATAAAAGGCATCCAAATTGGAAAAGAGGAAGTAAAACTCATTATTTGCAGATGACATGATAGTGTACATAGAAAATCCTTTAGACTCCACAAAAAAACTACTCAATCTAATAAGTGAATTCGGCAAAATAGCAGGATACAAAGTCAATATTAAGAAATCGAAGGCATTTTTATACACCAACAATAAAAACTCAGAGATAGAAACTGAAAGAAAAATCCCATTTACCATAGCAACAAGAAAAATAAAATACCTAGGAATAAACTTAACCAAAGAGGTAAAAGACCTGTACACAGAAAACTACATAACACTGAAGAAAGAAATTAAAGAAGATACAAATAAATGGAAGCGTATACCATGCTCATGGATGGGAAGAATCAACATCATTAAAATGTCCATACTACCCAAAGCAATTTATAGATTCAATGCAATCCCTATTAAAATACCAGCAACATATCTCACAGACCTAGAACAAATACTTCAAAAATTTATATGGAACCAAAAAAGAGCCCGAATAGCCACAACAATTTTGAGGCAGAACACAGTAGGAGGAATCACAATACCCGATATCAAACTATACTACAAGGCCACGGTAATCAAAACAGTCTGGTACTGGCATAAAAACAGACATATAGATCAATGGAACAGAATAGAGAGCCCAGAAATAAGCCCAGGTTCATATGGTCAACTAATATTTGACAAAGGGGGAAAGAACATCAAATGGAATGAAAAGAGCCTCTTCAACAAATGGTGTTGGGAGAACTGGACAGGGACATGCAAAAAAATGAAACTAGACCACCAGCTCACACCATACACCAGAATAAACTCAAAATGGATCAAAGACTTAAATGTAAGCCGTGACACCATAAAAGTCCTAGAGGAAAAAATAGGCAGGAAAATTTCAGATATCCCACGTAGCAACATTTTCACTGATATATCTCCTAAGGCAAGGGAAATAAAGGAAAGAATAAACAAATGGGACTACATCAAACTAAAAAGTTTCTGCTCAGCTAAAGAAAACATCAGCAAGATGCAAAGGAAACCAACCATATGGGAAAATATATTCGCCAATGACATCTCAGACAAGGGATTGATCTCCAAAATATATAAAGAACTCATACGACTCAACACCGAGAAGACAGACAACCCAATTAAAAAATGGGCAAAGGACCTGAACAAACACTTCTCCAAAGAAGACATACAGAGGGCCCATAGACATATGAAAGTATGCTCAACATCACTAGCCATCAGAGAGATGCAAATTAAAACCACAATGAGATACCACCTCACACCAGTCAAAATGGCCATCATCAACAAATCAACAAACAACTTGTGCTGGAGAGGATGCGGAGAAACGGGAACCCTGGTGCATTGCTGGTGGGAATGCAGATTGGTGCAGCCACTGTGGAAAACAGTTTGGAATTTCCTTAAAAAACTAAAAATGGAACTGCCTTTTGAACCAGCAATTCCATTGCTAGGATTATATCCAAAAAATCCCGAAACACCAATTCAAAAGAACCTATTCACTCCAATGTTCATAGCAGCACTATTTACAATAGCCAAGTGCTGGAAACAACCTAAGTGCCCATCTGTAGATGAGTGGATCAAAAAACTGTGGTACATTTACACAATGGAATTCTATGTAGCAGAAAGAAAGAAGGAACTTCTACCATTTGCAACAACATGGATGGAACTAGAGAAAATTATGCTTAGTGAAATAAGCCAGGCAACAAAAGAAAAATACCTTATGCTGTCACCTATTACAGGAAACTAATGAACAACACAAACAAATGAGCAAAATTGAACCAGAGGTATGTAAACAAGAAGTAGACTAACAGTAACAAGGGGGGCGGGGGGGAGGAAAAGAAAGGTGTAAGGGGATGGGTCAAGTTAAAAAATATATATATATATATGAATGACCCACAGACAGGTGCAACTGAGTGGGGACTAAATGTGGGGGAGGGGAGGGACAGGGTGCAGGGAAACAAGAGGGCTAAAAAAGTGAGACAACTGTAACGGAAAAACAAACCAAAATTTTTTAGTGGGGGAAAAATGAAAATATGAAGAATGGAAATGCCATTTCAGTGAATATTAGGACAAAGATTTTCCTTCACGTTGTATATTTTTCTCCCTATTTGATCCCTCCAGAGTTTGGCATTCTAAACAAGTAAATAATGACATAAGTTCCTTTGCATAGAACTAATAAGACCAGTTGTCAACAGAGGTTCTTTTTTTTTTTTTTTTTTTTTTGACCAAGTCTTTGACTGGAATGTCAAGCCTAAAGGAAACATACTTGGGCTCAGATTGTTACCAGAAAGCCCTGAGGAACTGGGAATGACTTTCAAAGGTAATAAAAGCCCGTGAGATAAAAGGCCTGGTACCATGGTTGGTTGTGCGGTCCACAGCAATCTTTCCAGGGAAGGAACAAAGGTTGTTTTCCTGAAAGATGGCTAGAAGGGACCTTAAGGCACAAGGAAAGACCAGAAAGACTTGGAAAAAACAGGTGTGTACAGGCAAGGATGAATGCCAGATATGTGGCACAGCTTCTGTGCCCTGAAGAACAGACTGAAGGTCACCCCAAATATTCCTTGGGTAAGTTCCAGCAAAGCAGAACTAAAGATCATAAGTGATCATTTGCTGCTCTTGTTATGTTTATGCAAACGAACAGGATAAATTAAAAATGGACTTAATGTAGTCCCTTTAAAGACAAGGAGGGTAACCTTAGGGAGAAAAATTATTATTCAAGGAAAATCACAATGATCAGTAGTAGAGTATAAAACAGGGCAACTAACCGTCTTAAAAGTTTCTTCTCCAGATTTAGAGACTTGTTTGCGGGTTATGTTACATAAATTAACACGTGTTTTTTGTTTTCAAAGGACATAAGCCTATGATCGCATTACCTGATTGATTATCTGTACGCATAAGCCTCACTTAATCCTCTCTGCAGCGCTGCCTCCTGAGACTCAACGGTTTGGCTGAACTAAATGGCTGGGTTGGGGAAGAATGGGGTGGTCTGTGGGCTTCACTTTAAAACGGGTTTCTCTTTTCTATCCTAATGGCTTGGACAGAAAAGGCCCAGAGGTCTGAGAGGGGGAAAAACCTAAACTATTTACCTCAGCCCAAACTAAGTATAATGGGCAAAAGGGTTTTGGACAGGCGAGATGTGCCTAGCACACCTTCTTACAAAGAAACTTTTTTTTTCCCCTCATATGGAACATTGAAAAATTAATCCCTGCCTTTTGTCATCTAGTAGTTATGGATTGAATGATGTCTTTTAACCCTTTTCGCCAAATCTGTTGCCCTCAGAACACAACAAGGACACCAGCCTGTTGAACCAAGCACGCCGTTGACCGGAGGCAGCCAACTGACCTGGAGTCTGCACGATCCTTCCCCATGTGGGAAGGCCACCCTCCCCTCCACACCCCCACTCTTATTAGGGTTTTCTGGACCCAAGGGTAGGTAGGACGATGACCATGTCCAGCTTGAAGCAGCTAGAGGAGCTTGAGACCTTCGCCCATTGTCCTTTACAAGATTACAAAGGGTCCTAATATTTGAGAGGGGGGGGATAGTTAATTTTTACGAACCAGGGGTATGGACTTGGGGGGGATTGCTGGGGGAGGGGGGTGCTGGGTGGAGGGGAACAAGGGGGAGAAAATTGGAACTGTTGTAACAATATAATCAATAAAAAACATTAAAAAAAAAAGAATTGTATAGTTTTAGTAACAGAAAGTATAATGAATAAAAATGCGGTTTTAAAAAGACAAGGATTTTCCTTCACGCTTTTATATTTTTCTCCTTACCTGAACTCTCCAGTATTTATCATTCTAAAGAAGTAAAAAGTGACATAAGGTTCCTTTGCATAAAACTAAGAAGACCAGTTGCTAATGGTGGTTTTTGTCAGCAGAGGCTTTGACTAGAATGTCATGCCTGAAGAAGGTTGTTACCAGAAAGCCCTAAGGAACTAAACTTCACTTTTAAAGCTAAGAAAAGCCAAGAAGGAAAAAGCCTGGCACCTTGGTTAGTTGTGCAGTTCATGGCAATCTTTCCAGGGAAGGAACAAAGGTTGCTTTCCTAAAAAATGCCTAGAAGAAACCTTAAGGCACAATGAAAAACCCAAAGGGCTTGGAAAAAAACAGGTGATTACAGGCAAGGCTAAATAGCAGGTGTGTGGCTCAGCTTCTGTGCCCTGATGGGCAAACTACAGGTCAACATAAAAGTTCCCTAAGTAAATGCCCAGCAAAATAAACTTAAAAACCATATGTAATCAATCATTGCTCTTGTTGTGTTTATGCAAATAAACAGGCTAAATTAAAACTGGACTTACTGCAGTCCCTTTACTAACAAGGAGGGTAATCTTAAGGAGAAAAATCATGACTCAAGGAAAATCACAACGCTCAGTAATAAATTATAAACTAGTACAGCTGTCTATAAAGTTTGTTTTCATTTAAATGTGAAAACACGTCTGTGACATTATCAGAAATGCTTAATTTACAGGCAAGAAGAATGTCAAGTGCCTTACAACTAAATGTCGTCCCAATAAGACAGCATCTTAAATTTAGAGACTGGTTTGTGAACTGTGTTGTGTAAATTAACATATGTGTTCTTTCTGTTTTCATAGGGCATAAGCCTATAATCTCATTACCTGAGTAATTGTTTGTACATATAGGCCTCACTCAAGAAGCCCACCTGCATTGCCGCCTCCTAAGACTCAACGGTTTGGCTGAACTAAGTGGTTGGGTTGGTAAAGTATAGGGTAGTTTATAGGCTTCATTTTGAAACTGATTTCTCTTTTCTATCCTAATGGCTTGGACAAAAAGGTCCAAAAGCCTAAGAGGGGGGAAATCCTAAAATATTCCCCTCAGCCCAAGCTAAGTATGGTGGGTAAAAGGGTTTTGGACAGGTGTGACATGCCCTGCACACCTTCCTCCAGAAAGCCATTTCTTTTCCTAATGTGGGACATTGAAAATTAATTTCTGCCTTATGTCATATAGTAGCTGTAGGTTGAATTATGTCTTTTAACCCTGTTGCCAAATCTGTTGCCTCCAGAACACGACAAGGATGCCAGCTTGTCCAACAGTGCCAGCCCTTGGAAACCAAGCATGCCTCTGCCCAGGACAGCTAACCGACCTGGACTCTGCAAAATCCTTCCCCATGTGGGAAGGCCACCCTCCCCTCCACCCCCACTCTTATTAGAAATCCCTAGACCCAAGGGGAGGTAGGACGACGACCATGTTCAGCTTGAAGGAGCTAGAAAAGCATGAGACCTTCGCCCAGTGTCCTCTATAAAATAAAGGGTCTTAAGTCTAAGAAGGGGAATTATACAGGGGCTTCATTCCATAAGGGCCTAGAAGAGTTTTGGTCCTAAGGTCACAATATCATCCTTTAAACACCTAGGACTCAAGGATTTGAATCCCCAAATAAAACCAGTGGGGAATGTTAAAGGGTATTTCTTAGATGTCCAGCCAGTAGGGTAATCAGCTGAACCTGGGTCACGGGAACCAGACCCCCTCAGTTGCATGCTCTGACCAAGCAGAACAAGGAACTTAACCTAACTGTTATTCCTTTGAGCAGTGACCTATTCCTTTGAGCAATGACCTGGAAAATAGTGGAAAATTTTTGTCTGTACAAGCTGCATTTCTGTCCAAGTTCATGCACCCGAAAGGTTTTATAAACCCCCCAATCCCTAACGTCGGGGCTGTCCACCTAAGTCCGGCTTGTGGACGGGTGGGCAGTCGCTAGCCAGCTAATAAAGGCTCTTTAAATTCTAATTTGATTGTCTCCAACCATTTGGTTCTCGCACTTGCTCCACAACCACACACACACACACACACACACACACACACACACTTAAACACACACGAAGTTGACATAGATCAGCCCAGGTGGGATCTGAGTGGTGGCCTGGCCCAAAGAAAACCACCCTGAGCATTTCTGTGTTACCTGTGAGTTCTTCTTTGAAACAGGCCAAAGCCTTCTGCGCTGGTCCAAACTCATATTTCTGCCTTTTTGACGTTTTGGCGTCAATGAATTGGGAGACAACAAAGGGACATGTTGTCTGTCCCAACTCTGTAGCCAAAGTGAGTCAGTTAGGGGCAGCTTTAGAATTTTGCTGTCTCGCTACCGGGGTTCCAAGTTCTTTTGGTCTATGACTTCAAGAAGTGAGGTCGCTGCCTGGGTCCCCTACCCTGAGGGACTACTCAGACAAGAGACGTGACTTTACTTCCTGATAAGTCCAGGGACCCTGCCTGAATATCCCTCTCTTGTACCTGCTCTGGTTTTAGCAACAGCAGCAGCAGAGCTGTGTCTTAGAAATGTCTCAGGGCCACATCTAGAGCCACTTGTTAAACCTGTACAGCCTCTCCTACCAGAATTTGTTTTCTTCCACCCTTATAACTTTTTCTTACTTTGATTTTTCTTTATTTTCTTTTGGTGTGATTTATTATTACAATTTATTATAAATTATAAATAAGTTTTATTTTTGATATTTTTTAAATTGTATTTTATTAATTAGGCTATTACAGTCGTTCTGCTTTTTCCCACTTTACATCCTCTCTATCCAACACTCCACACTTCCTCAGGCAGTCCCTAACCATTGTTCATGTCCATGGGTCATGCACAAGTTCTTTGTCTACTCCATGTTCTACACGGTCATTTACAGCCCCATGGTTACTCTGTCACTACTTATTTGTATTTCTTAATCCCCTACCTCTTCACGCATTCCCTCAAACCCCCCTCACATCTGGCAACCACCAGAACGTTATCTGGATCCTTAATTCAATCTCTGCTTTCCTTGTTTGCTACGTTTGTTTTTTAGATTCAATTGTTAACAAATTTGTATTTTTTGCCTTTCTATTGCTCATAGTTTTGATCTTCTTTTTCTTAAAGAAGTTTCTTTAACATTTCTTCTAATAATTGTTTGGTGATTATGAACCCCTCGTTTTTTTTAAATTTTCTGCGAGGCTTTTTATCTGCCCTTCAATTCAAAATGATAGCTTTGCTGGGTAGAGCAGTTTTGGCTGTAGATTCCTCCTTTTCATGACTTCGGATATTTCTTACCAATACCTTCTCGCCTGCGAAGTTTCTTTAGAGAAATTAGCTGACAGTCTAGTGGGAATTCCCCTGTGGGTAACTAAACTCCTTTCTCCCTTTCTCTTTTTACTTTTAAGATTCTTGCTTTATCTTTAACCTTTGGTATTTTAATTATGACGTGTCTTAGAGTGGGCACTTTGCATACAACTCTCTGTGCTTCTGGGACTTGCGTGTCTATTTCCTTCACCAAATCAGGGAACTTCCCACTCATTATTTTTTCAAATAGTTTCCAATTTCTTGCTCATTCTCTTCTTCTGAAACCACTATGATGTGAATATTAGATCTCTTAAAGTTGTTCCAGAAGCTATCCTCACTTTTTTGGATTCTTTTTCATCTTGTTCTGATTGGTTGTTTTTTTGCTTCCTTGTATTCCATACCATTGTTTTAATTTTAGGCTGCATCACTCTACTGTGGTTTCCCTGTAAATTGTGTATTATTTCAATTAGTGTATCCTTCATTTCTGACAGGATCATTTGTATGCTGTTGAGGTCCTCACTATGTTCCTTGAGCATCATTATAACAAGTGTTTTATAGCTTTCTTTTGCCATTCCAATACATGTTGTGTATGTGTATTTACCATTTTCCATGTAATGCAATATTCTGCCAGAACAGGCTTGTCCTATGAAACCAGTATTACCCTAATCCCAAAACCAGGTCAAGACACAACAAAGAGAGAAAACTACAGGCCAATATCACTGATGAACATAGATGCTAAAATCCTCAATAAAATTTTGTCAAACAGGATCCGGCAATACATCTAAAAGATCATACACCACGATCAAGTGGGATTCATCCCAGGGATGCAAGGATGGTTTAGTACTCGCAAATCTATAAATATAACACGTCACCTAAACAAAATGAAAGACAAAAATCACATGATCATGTCCATAGATGCAGAAAAAGCATTTGATAAAGTGCAACACTCATCTATGATGAAAACACTCAGCAAAATGGGAATAAAGGGAGCATACCTTAACATAATGAAGGCTATCTAGGAGAAGCCTGAAGCCAACATCATACTCAATGGACAAAAACTGAAAGCATTCCCCCTGAAATCAGCAAGTAGACAAGGCTGTCCACTCACCCAAATTCTATTCAACATAGTGTTGGAAGTCGTAGCCACAGCGATCAGACAAGACAAAGAAATAAAAGGCAACCAAATTGGGAAAGAAGAAGTAAAACTATCACTGTTTGCAGATGACAGGATAGAATACCTAGAAAACCCTATAAACTCCACTAAAACACTACTCGATATAGTAAGTGAATTTGGCAAAATAGCAGGGTGCACAATAAATATACAGAAACCTAAGGCATTTCTGTACACCAACAATAAAATATCAGACACAGAGGCAAAAAAGAAAATACCATTTACTACAGCAACAAGAAAAATAAAATACCTAGGAATACCCTTAAGAGATACAAGACCTGTACACTGAAAATTATGCAACACTGAAGAAAGAAATTAAGGAAGATACAAATAAATGGAAGCAAATACCATGATTTGTACTTACTTGCTTGTATGTGCACTAATTCCATACAATTTTATCAGGTACTTTTTTGTGTAGCCACCACCACACTCAAGATGTTACAGAACCCCTGGGCTGCTCCAATTGCAAACAAACCCACGGGCTCTTTAGTTAGGGGCCCAATTGCCCACCGCCAGAATTATAACTCTCAATACCAGAGTTTAGTGAAAAGAAAAAGAATTGTTTATTTAACAGTTATATAGATTTAGTTATTTGCGGATTTCTGTTGTTAAGTCTTATGTTCTTTAAAATACTCATAAACACATATCCTTGCCCCCCCCCCCCACCAAACCAGGCTAATTTTAGAAAAGTCAGAGAAACCCTTTCCCTACTTTCCAAACACAGTTCAGCTTTACCAGTAGCTGCCAATCATTCAATCCTGATTGGGGAGACCTCGTCTGTGTTATGGGGTCCACCAGCTTTTAATCCAGAACCTCGTGGATTCTTGGCCTCCTTGTAAACTCTATAGTTAGTCCTTTTGTAATCAGTACAGTCAACCTCAGCCTCAGTCAAATCTGCAGTCAGCCTCAGTTTTAGTCAAATCCGAGTCAGCTGCCTGGCTAAAATGTCTGCCGCTTATGTTCAAATCCCTGACTGCATCCTCTGACGCAGTGGGCGTTGCAAACAGTTCTGACCATTCACAGAACCTTACGTAGGCTCTGTGTGCTTTTTCCATACGTCCCCTGGTTCAAGACTCCTCCCATCTACCTGAGGCTTTGGATGCATTAAAGCCATTTTGCATAAAAAAGACACTAGCCACCAGCCTCAGTCATGTGGAGGCATTCTAAACGCTGCTTCCTTCTGCCCATCCCCCAGCCGCAAACTCTGGGGATTTTTGGACTCCCCTATTTCTGTAACAAAGATGCTAAGCAATTTCAGCACCACAAAAGCCTTGTGTTGTTCTTTTCTAATTTATAACTACATCTACCTCCCTCTCATATAACCCCGTTTATAACGCTGCCTTGAACACCCTGATATATACTCTATCTAAAATTGAGATATGATTTACATACTATTTAAAATGTGCATTTCAGGTAGTTTTAGTATATGTACAAGGTTGTGCAACCATCACCACTGTATAATTCCAGAATATTTTCATCACCCCAGAAAGAAGCCCTGTGCTTGTCAGCAGTTACCATTTCCCCCTCTGCTCAGACAACAGCAACTCCTGTTTTTTCTGTTCTGTATGAATTTGCCTGTGCTTGACATTTCATATAAAAGGAATCATACAATGTGTGTGGCCTCTTGTGGCTGGATTCTTTCACCTAGCATTATGATATTTTCAAGGTTATCCATGTTGTAGCATTCATGAGAAAATTTTTATGGCTAAATAATATTCTTTTGTATGGGCATACCACCTTTGGTTACCTATTCAGTGGCTGTTGGATATTTAGGTTATTTACAGTTTTGACTTTTATGAACACTGCTGCTAAGGACATTCATGTTTAAGTTTTCGTGTGGACATATGTTTTCAGTTCTCTTGGGTTTATAGTATTTAGAAGTGGAATTGCTGGGTTGGTATGGTAACTCTGTATTTAACTTTTTAAAGAACTGCCAAAGTATTTTCCATAGCAGCTGCACTATTTTACATCCCCACCATCAATGAATGTTTTTAATTTCTTCACATTCTAGTACTAGATGTTTTCCATTTTTCTTTTTTAAAAATAGCTAACCTATTGTGTGTAAAGTAATATCTCATTGTGGTTTGATTTGCATTTCCTAGTGATTAATGATGTTGAGCATTTGTGTGTGTGTGTGTGTGTGTGTGTGTGTGTGTGCGCGCGCGTGCTTCTTGGCCACGTGTACCACTTCTCTGCAGAAATGTCTGCTCAGATTCTCTTACATTTTAATTGGGTTGGTTGTCTATTTATTGTTGGGTTGTATGAGTTCTTTATATTCTGGAAACTAGACTGCATTTTCTCTTATTTGTGTATTGTCTTAGCTTTCTTGATAGTATTTTTTTATTAAGTCTAATTTATCTGTATCTTTGGATGCTTGAGCTTTTGGTGTCATATCTAAGAAAGCATTACCTGCTCCAAGGTCATGAAAATTTACTCCTATATTTTCTTCTAGCTGAGTTATAGTTTTATCATCTAATTCAGGTCTTTGCTCCATTTTGATTAATTTGTATGTATGAAGAGAGTTTGGGTCCAAATGTATTCTTTTGCATGTGCATATCTAGTCCCAGCACCATTTGTGGAAGAGACTATATTTTCCCCATTGAATAATCTTAATACCATATTCCACATTAGCTGACCATCGTCGTCGGCGGCAGCCGTCCGTCTCGAGAGACGATGGTGTAGCTTCTTAAGTGTCTATCTGCACCGCCGAGAATGGCTGTGCAGTCCGACTCGGGAGTGACATGGCATCTGTCTCCTCCCGTGTTGAATTGACATCTTGCGATGACGCTGGAGTGTCCTCTCCAGTGGAGCTGAAGCTACAGAGCCTGGGCAGGGTGATATGGAGGGCCTGCTGTTGCCCATGCAGCAGACCCCCCCTCTCTTCGCAGCTGAAGGGTCCAAGGGAAAGACGGAGTCCATACAGCTTGGCTTCAGGTGCGCCGCAGGAGTTGCCGGTGTTGACTACAACGTCAAACCGCCTTAGGGACTCCGGCTCCGGATTTTCTGTCGGGGTTTACTCCCTTAGCCTTTCCCCAGAAGAGGTATGCCGCAAGGCAGCGGAGGTTTTTTGGAGTCAGAGTTTTCCTTCTCTGATGTACCCTGACTGGAAGATCGAACCAGCGACACTTAGCTCGCAGGCCGACGCTCAATCCACTGAGCTAAACCAGCTGACCATAAATTTGAGTTTATTTCTGGAGTCTTAGTTCTAGTCCATTGTTCTATGTGTCCATCCTTATGCCAATAACACTCTGGTTTGATTACTGTAGCTTTTTACTGCGTTTTGAAATCAGGAATTGAGAGTCCTCTTTGTTCTTCTTATTCAAGATTATTGAGGTATTCTCTGAGACATTGAATTTCCATATGAATTTTAGGATCAGTTTGTCAATTTCTGCAAAAAAGACAGCTGGGACTTTGGTAGGGATTGTATTGAATCTGTGGGTAATTTGGAGACCATTACCATGTTAACAACATTAAATCTCCCAATCTATGAAAACAGATGTCTTCCCACTTATTTTAGTGATGTTTTGTAGTTTCAGTATCTGTCTTTTCTTTTATTCCTAAGTATTCTATTATTTTGGGTGTTATTATAAATGTTTTCATTTTTGGATTATTATTGGTAGTATATAAAAACACAGTTAGTTTTGTATATTGACCTTGTGTTATGCAACCTTACCAAGATCACTTATTATCTCTAGTAGTTGTTTTGTGGATTCATAAGGGTTTCATATACATAAGATCATATTATCTGTATATACAAGTAATTTTACTTCTTTCTTTCTGATCTGCATTTTTTTTTCCCTAATTGCCTTTGCTAAAACCTTGAGTACAACATTGAATATAAGTGCCAAGAGCAGACAATAGTGTAGTGAAGGTTGGAGGTGTAGGTGCTGGGTGGAGGTGGGCGAAGTGGGGGAAGTGGATGACATCTCTAATAGTGTCAATGATAACAAAAAAAAGAAGAAGAAGAATATGCAGTTTACTCTTATTGTATTGAATGTTTTACTGATGTCTGTTAGGTCTAGTAGGTTATAATGTTTTCAAGTCTTTTCTTTCCTTGCTGATCTTCTGTTTGGTATTCATTATTGAAAGTTGGGTATTAAAATAAGTATTATTATTGAATTGTCTTTTTCTCTTTTCAGTACTGTTAGTTTTGCTTTGTGTATTTAGAGGCTATATTGTTAAGTACTTACATGTTTACAGTTTTTGAATCTTTTTGATGTATTGACCCTTTTCTCATGGTAAAATTGTCCTTGTTTGTGTCACTAATTTTTTTATCTTACTATAATTGTTCCAGCTTTTCTTTGGTTATTGTGTACATGGCATATCTTTTTTCTATCCTTTTACATTCAACTTATTTGTGTCTTTGACTCTAAAGTGAGTCTTTTGTGAACAGCATATATATTATTGGATCCTATTTTTATCCATTTTGCCAATCTCTGGTTTTAATTGGAAGTATTAATACTATCTATGCATATGTGTCTATATATGTGATATATTATGTGGTAAGGTATGTTTCTATAATAAATTAATACTTATTGAATTTATGAATATTTGTTGAATGAATGAACAAACATATGGACCATTCTCATGTAGGTTCATAAGTCAAAAGTGTTGAATAAAATATTACAGTACCAAATTCAGCAATGTATATATGTGTTTCAAACAATATATATCAAGCCCCAGTAGAATTGTGAGGGATGTGAGGGTATTTGAATATTAGAAAACCAAGTAATGTGATTTATAGCATTTAGATTGAAGAAAATAAGCCATATGTTCAGAACAATGATCAGGAAATAAATTCTTAAATTGTATTGCCCATTCAGGATTTTCAGAAACAGTAACAATAACCAAAAAATGACTATAAGCAAACTAAGAGTAGAAATGAACTTCCTTGGCTTGACAAAAGATGCCTTTAAAAAACAAAATGTTGCTAATATCTGCACTTTAAGGAGAACTAGTCAAACAACATGTATGAGTGACCCATGGACATGGACAACAGTGTGGGGGTTGATGGTGGGAGTTGGGGGATGGGCTGGGTGGAGGAGAGCAAAGGGGAAAAAATTGGGACAACTTTAATAGAATAACAATAAAAATAAGAGAGAAGTGATATAATAGTCTTATTTTATCCAAAAGAAAATTCTTTTTAGTAACTGCATTTTAAAGACTACATAGGAACTTTTGAATACTTTTTAAATCAAGTTATATTTTTTCCCTCTAGGGCTACAGAGACTTCTGATGAAGTGCAGAGTCTGCGACCCCCTAGGTTCTTTAATGAAGATGGAGTTATCAGACCTTACAGGTTGAGGGATGGTACTGGAAATCAGATGTTACAGGTGGGTAACTTTAAGTTAAAATTAGTTTAGTCAAGTTAGCTTTATTAAAAGTTGCTATATAATGCTTTAATATGTATTAGATTTTTTTAAAACTTCTATATAATTTGCTTAATTCCATTTATAAGTGTCTTATATTTACTTAGGTTTTAATGTATGTTTATTTACTATAAGACTTTTTTTCTTTTTTACAGGCATCAAAAAGTTTGATATGAAAACAGTTAATGCATGACTTTGCAAGTGAAAGCCAACAGTAGATTTTAGTCTTAAAATTTATAAACCACGTACAGCTGTTCAGTGTTTGAAATACAAAGAAAAGCTTTTGTATTGGTAACTTCTGTATAGGATTTTTAATGAATCTGATCTTTGTATAGGGTATTCTTAGTTCTATGCTGGATTTGGTAGATTTGTGGAAAGCCATTGTGCCTATATACCCTCATAGTTGGTGGTACTTCTTAGCCAATTAGACCATTTCTTTTTAGAGTACTTCCTCCTTTTTATCAAACCAGCAGTAGTGTTTATACTGAATATAATTCTCATGTCCAATTAGGCATGGATAAGGAGAAAAATCAGGACCATTGCAATTTGAATTCTTGGGCCCTTGTGTTTTCCTTTTGAAGATGGTCAAGTGGCCAAAACCCTCTTTCTGCTTTCTACTTGCTGCTTGCATAGTCCATTTAAAACCTTGTGGGGTTTGCTAAGTAGTTCACAAGAAAGCCAGGATCTTTTAATAAGAAAAATTAGCTTTTGGGACAATAGACAGTTTGGTGGTAGAATATTATATCTGTTTAGATTACTTTCTTACTAGTGAATTGGACTTTTTAAAAATCTGGATTATGGTATAGGTAATAACCATCATAATAAGTATACCACTTTAAAGTAGTTTGTGTGGTTTAGATGTAGAATACTAAATTAAATTATTTTTGAAAACAATGAGTCATTATGTTGCATAGACTTGAAAATATTCAGGATAATAATAATACACTGTGGGAATATGACCCTTTATAGCCTTGGATTTTAAATATTGTCATATTTGAAGTGATTAAAGATTTAAAACTTTAATATTTTGCTCAGTGCATGCAGAGTATATAATTTTGCATAAAATGTACCATCATCTAGTATAGTAAAACATAACCATTGAATTAATGTGATATTTAGTAAAATGATTTTACATTGTGTTTAAAATGTTTTTAAAGCGTCAAAATAATTTCGTGTTAAGATGGAACTGGCAATCAAGTGGGAGGCTGTGATCTCAAAGGCATTTTGTACAGTCCTTATAATGACAGTGTACCATTCTGTGGAAGACAGAAGTGTTGCAGAACTAAGCTGTGGTCCTTACACTGGAAGCATATATTTCGACTCAGTACTTGCCTTCCCTTTTTAGAACAAAATTAACAGGTTACTAACATTTTACTTAGACTGAGTAGTTATCACATCATCTTTTAAACAACTAAAAATATTTTTTCAGAAACTATTTTAAAAAACTTAATAGAAAGTAAGAATGAATAAGAAGAATTTAGAAATACATCGTCATATTAGAAAATAGATTATAACATATTAAAAAAGCCATGAGAAAACAAACATTTCTCATGGTTGATAACTTGATTTCACTGACAAGTAAATTTGTTCTATACCTTCATTAATTGCTTCTTGAAGCTTTAAACTTTGGGATTTAAAGGTCATGACTTTTGATTGTATTTTTAAAAATATGTATAATATTTTTAGTAGGCCAATCTCAGCATTAACTGCTAAAAGAGCTATTTATGTGACAAAAACTCACAATCCTTCTCAGCCATTACTGGAATGCCTAAAGGAATTTACCAGATGCCTCAGGGTGTTTTTGGTTTTAATTATTCTGTTAGAAGTATAATAACTGGGTTGTTGCTTTGGTGGTAACAGTGCTTCTTTGAGTCAAAACTCTACTGTACTATTAGCAAATGCTTTAAAATACATGAGTACTATGGTAAAGAATTAGATGACATAGAAACAGGAATCATAATCTCATCAGTTTAGATTTAATCTAAGTGATTTAACAGTGATACCCTTAGAAAATGTTTAATATTTACAAATGTTTCTCCTTTTATTTTCTTATTTTCCAAAAACTGTGCTCTGTGTTTACTAAATTGTACATGCCCAATGTAATAATTAAATATAAAATATACTTTTGTGTGTATCTTTCTGTCTAGAAAGTAGCACATTATTATAATGCTTTCTAGAGGTAGATTGAAGTTGCCTACTAGAAAAACAGAATAATTCTAATATATTGGTATCACCAAACTATACATTAAATGTAGCAACCAGTAGAGTTTAGTCTTAGTCTATTAAGTTATGGAATATTATACCCATAATTACTATTCTACTCAGAGCTGAAAAGTCTGCTTCAAAATTATTCTGACTCCTTAAACATTTTATAAGTTAACATGTTTTCCAAGGAATTTGTCATTCTTAACTAACGCTGTGCTTCTTTTTCCCTTTGGCATGCTTACAGAAAATTCAGGTCTACAGGGAATGGATTATGACTCACAGTAGCAGTAGAGATGATGATGATGATGATGATGATAATGATTAGTTAGAACTCAAATGTTAAAATTCATATGTTCTTTGTCATTTTATTTTAAATGTTTCATTAACATATTTTGTATGACTGCTACCATAACACTCATGTTCATTTTTAGTGAGTTAAAATACTTTTTCTTTTCAAAATGTTTTTCTACACAATTTCAAAAAGAAGAATAAATGCATTATTTAAGCACAGAAAAATGTATTTTACATCAAAAATAGGGCATATTATAGAATTTGTTTGTATATATTTTTGTAATACAATTTGTCTTTAAGATTTAAAGTAAGACTTAAATTTTTTGTTGATGTTATCTAGCTTTACCTTATTTTAAATTAGCTGTTTGTTAGCAAAACATCATTTTTAATGTTCTTTGTTCATGTTTTGGACTGTAATGTAATACCATCTGTAAAAAAAAAAAGAGAAAGAAAAGAAATACTAATAGCTAGCCAATATGTTATCTTTCTTTAGCTTTTTAGAAGTATTTTTGTCAAATTTCTTTTAATAATAATAAACTTAATTTGAAGCAATATAAATTGTTGTTCTATTCCAAAATCATATAGTTTGGACTACTGTTATAAGGAACATTTATGATTTGTCACTGAAGTGATAATTTATAGTCTGAGAATGGGGAAAAAGTGTTCTGTCATTTACTTTTTTTTGTATTTAATATATAGTATATATAATAAAACAATGAACAAAGTTGGTTTTACAATCATTATATCTACTTAACTTATATATGCATTTGCTATATCACTATTATAAAATGCTACAAATTAATTCAGGACAGAAGAATTTTATTAGTAATAGTATAATTTTTCTTGGTAATATTGGAAAAATGTTATCTGTGTCTCTGTGAGCAAATTTTTATATCTTGTGTACTGAAGGGTTTTTTTTTTTTTTTGTAACTTCTACTTACCTATCTAGTCCTATTTCCCTAGTATATCAGATATACTATTTAAAAAAAAAAAAAAAACTCTAAAAAGTGAATGACTATTAATAGCATTTTGTTTAATCCTTTTTGACTGCAGTGGTTTTTGATCAACAAAGGAACATTTGCCTTGACTTACGTTAAGCACTCTGTTCATAATGGACTTACACTGGACTTACATTAGATTGCAGTAAATAATTACCTTAATTGTTCAACTTTTGACTTAATTGATGCAACCCATGATTTCTGAATTACTTCTACTTTTTAAGTTTATCAAGATTTTGATTCTGTAAATCACTGTTTTTCTAGTTCTTAGAAAATGACTTTTTAAAATTCAACTTACAGAAAAGGAAGCTAAAAAGTTATCAGCTCTTTTGAAATCACTACCTGCCGAGCTTTCATTCCAATTAAATAGGAACCAAGGTTGTGTGTATTAAGAAGTATGCGAATGGCAAATAATTTAATTATTTTCATCAAAGTAATTTTCATATCTTTTTTGGAAAAAATGAATAAATGAAAACAGTATACCTTAAAATAGTCACTGCTAGTGTCAGAAACAAATTTGTCATGCACCCACTGCTCTAGCACCCTTGGCCACAGCCAAAGCCTGCTGGTTCTATTAGAAGCTACAAAGAATACAGCCCATTGTTATGCATTGTGTATGCCTGAGGAATGCCTTCCCTGGCTTTTTTCATTCCCACTTTGCTAGGTGCAAGACCTTTCTAAGAGAAAAAATGCTAAACTACTTGTTAAATGTGGTTGGTCTGTGACACTTTACTGTATGGTACAGGTTTCATAAAGACCCTTAAGAATTTATCTGAAAAAGTTCTGGATATTTTATCACTGGCTAACCATTTTAAGGAAAAGAAAATTGGAAGTAGGATTACTTTATTTAAAATGTCTTGAAGAATAAAAAGATTTAAAACAATATTCTGATAACTAGTAAACTTTGTTCTTACGGTCTTAAGGATTCATCATTCTTTATTTTAGCCCTTAGAAATGAAATATGTTCTTTGATAGTTTAATTGCCCTTTTTCCTTCTGTTTCCCTGCCACAGAGAAATAATCTTTTAAGCTTCTTTGACCACAGGTATTATCTTTAGTTTTTTTAAATTTATATATCCTTTTTCTAAGAGAAATGTTTGAGACTGAGGATAACTTCATTTTTTTATGCCAATGTGTTATTGATGGAGATTTAGGACCTGGACAAAATACTTTTACTCCCCATCAAATATATAGAAAATGATGGGTTTTTTTTTTTTTTGGTTGCTGTTGTTTGTTTGTTTGTTTGTTTGTTCTACACCACATTTTTTTGGTGATGAAATAGGGCCTGGACAAAAATATAGTCAAACCTAATTTCTGGAACATCTTGGTTCTCGAACAATTTGGTTTGTGACCAAGTTGTTCATGGAAAAAATGTCTTGGTTGTCTAACAAAATTTTAGGTCTTGATTCTCTACCCGGTAACCCTTTCATGATGATACCTGTATGATCAGTCACATGCCTCTCAGGTGACAAAGGATATTCGATTCATAAATAAATCACTTTTCAAACAGTTTTCCGGACTGAATTAAGTTCAACAACCGAACTTATCCTTCTTATTCCTCATCAAATGTACAAAAAAAAAAAAAAAAAAAAAACAGCTCAACTTTGGGACTAAATGAGATGAACAGAGCTTTTGTTTATTACTGGCTCTATAAATAATTAGAACTTTAAAATGGAAGTATCCGTTTAACAAGAAAGTTGAGTGAGAAAGCTAGGTGTGGAAGAGTTTGTGATACCATTCCTTTCCACGTCCTTTAACTTTATTTATATTCCAAATTTCTATGTGATTATGTCATACATGTAGAAAAAAAGAGCTTTCTCTTTCCTAAGGATATAATCATTTGTTTTTTATTGTTTGTGTCTACTTAACACTTGAGTAACATACTGAAAACTGGCAGGAAGAAAGCTTTACTTGAAGTTGTGGATACCCATCACCAGATAAGTTTGTAAGGACCTGTAAATAAAATTAATTGGTGCTCACAGTGCATATAGCTAACAAATGTAAATCCAGAACAATATTGCCAATTTCAATATTCCTTATAGAAAAAAAAAGTTAGAATAAATTTCAGTTTGTTTCTATATTTAAAAGAATCAAGATTTTATAAATTTTACTTTTTGAAATAGTTCAAAAGCACCTATCATTGATGCAATATTGATTTTATGTCATGTTATTAAAATTTGTAGTTGGAGCCATTACAGTACTCCCTCTCTATATTGCGGTTCACGTATCTCGGCCTCACTGTATCACGGGATTTTTAAAAATATTGTATTATTTATCACGGATAAATAAAGTTACGTAGGTTTAAGAGTGTAGAATAAATGTAAGGTTCCTACCTCGTGGGGGGTCTAGAACGTAATACCCGTGATAAGTGAGGGAATGTATTGATCTGTGACTGGGACATCAGTGTTCAACATGATATATATGCTATTGTATTTACATCCAAAGGTCATACACAATAAAGAGTGATGACCGCTATATTAGCTACTATACTCGTTTGTCTGATTTAAGTCCTGTGGTGAAATTTCACATTATACTTTTTTTATATTGATGGGTGGACTAGAGACAACCATTCCAAATTGTACTTAGTACCTTTTTCTACTGCCCCTCAAGCCTCTGCTTTTTGTTTTATATGTTTACTTGCAAATTTACAATTTATTATAGTCCAAAAATGTTAAAGGTCCTGTGGGGTCTAAATAAGATATACCAACTATTCATTGAAATCAAGTAATACTTATGTGTATATAAAAAGAATGTCAATTTATTTTATTTCATTTTTCAATTACAGTTACATGCAATATTCACTTCTATTAAGTCATATACTTTACAGTGTTCCCCTCAATATTTCCAGTACCCACCTGGCACCATGCATAGTTATTATAATATTAATGACTGCAGTCCCTGTGCTGTAGTTTATCTCCCTCTGTGACAGTTTTGTAACTGCCAATTTGTACTTCTTAATCCCTTCACCTTTTACTCAGTTTCCCTATCCCCATCCCCTCTGGCAGCCATCATTCTGTTCTCTTTATGAGTCTGTTTCTATTTTGTTTGTTCATTTATTTTGTTCTTTAGATTCCACATATAAGTGGAATAACATGGCATATGCCTTTCTGTGACTTATTTCACTTAGTATAACACCCTCTAAGGTCATCCGTACTGTCATAAATGGTAAGATTTCATGCTTTTTTCACTGTACCTATGTACCACAACTTTTTTTATCCATTCATCTATTGATGGGCATTTGGGCTGCTTCCATATCTTGGCTATTGTAAATAATGCTACAGTAAACATAGGGGTGCTTATATATGTCAATATTATTTGTTATTCTATCCCTGCACCTTTGGGATACATGGAGATCAATTAAAAATATTTAGATCATTAATTTTTAATTCCAGTGAATGAATGAGCTTATGAGTACAGTGAGTCAAGCAGTACTATACAAAGCATAGAAAGTATTAAATCAAAGAAAAACAAAACACATGATTTTAAATAGGTCCGTGTCAGGGAGTAAATTAGAATAATTTATGATTATCATATATAGGAGTTTATGGTTTGTTTTGTTTTAATGTGGTAGACATTTTCATGTCCATAATTTTTTCTCAATTAGTGTGATAAGTTTATTTAGCAGTTATTTCATATCAACCTATATATATATGGCAACAGTGTACCTCCAGATACCAGTTTTTAAATAAATATTTAATAATTTTATAAAATTTATTTTTCATGTAACCTTCTTCATTGCATATACATACTCTAAGCAGTGAAATGGTAACAGACATCTACTAAATTGCATTATGCCATTCCTCTGGATCTCAGAGATGCTTACATATTTGAGCATTCAAAATGTTACAATCATTATTTGTGTTTAAAAACAGAGAATAAGCTAAATATATTCTTCTTAATTAGACATGCTTGTTTTTCTACCATAGAAATTTATCAATAACCTGTTAACTATATATGTTTACAAAGATTTTCTAAATATATTCAGTAAAACTTGAGGTTTCTATTAAATGATAAATTAAGTGACTCATATTTCCATGGATAAAGCTAAATTCCTCTTATGAATGAGTTAGCTAATATTCTCAATCTATAATTTTAGTATTTTACAGGAGACATGAATATTTTCAAAAATTAGATTATTTTCTATATTAAATATATGCTCAGAAAAAAAAAGTTATCTTTTCTCTCCACCATTGATGGTGCATTTCCTTTTTAAGTTGTTTATGTGATTATGACCCAAATATATACATGTCTTATATATTTTTATAAACAAAATTATTAATTTGTAAAGATTTTAAAGTGACCCATTTATAGATTCTTCTTCATATGGAAAGCCTGGTTTTTATTTCTGGAATGCACAAGTAGCCAGCAAAACCTTTTCTTTATTTGTATAGCTGATAGAGAAGCTTTTTCTTTTTTGATTGAACATATTTCTACCTTTTGATTCTACCTTTTAAAAAAGCTTCTACCCCTTAAAAATGTCTCTGTGTGTGTGTGTGAGAGTGTACATTCCTTGTCTTCTTCCTTTATTATATATGAGTATTGACATCTGGGTTGTCCAGTGAGGGTAGTATATTCTTATCTATTTCAGATGTTTTTAAACTTTGTTGTTTTTGAATATCTTACTTCTCTTACAAAGATACCATAATTGCCATGATGTAAGTTTTTGTAGAAGGGAGGCTGTTTTTGTTTGTTGTATATTTCTTTTCTTTCAGAAATTACAGATGTTTATAATTAGCTTCAAACACTGCCTTAATTACAATGGGATGATAACTGCCTTCCGCCGATGTGGCCTTTCCCTTTACATCTGGAGGAGAATTACAGCTGATCTGGAGAAAGGGCTTACCATAGGCAGTCAGATCACCAGAGTAGTGATGCAGCTCTTCCTGGCTTCACCTGAAATTTTGAGTAAGTGCACAAGAACTAGAAGACAAAGGCTTATTGGATTTCACTCTTCATTTTGGAACTCTTCCTCTCCAGAAGTGTACTTCTGAATGGGATGAGAAAAAGAAGAGAGCCAAATTCTATTATCCAGGCAAGTGGAAATGGAGATACCTATCCAAGTTGGATACAATTATTATACCTCATTTATTAGTTTAGTAGAAATCTCATGGACAGTCCTTGGTACATCATTTTCAAAGACCCATACTTTTGACTATTTAGTAGTAGGTCACACTAACTTAATTTTGGTTCAGTAGAGTGATTCACCCTACTTAGTATTACATTAAAATACTTTTCAGAATAAGACTTTGAAATTACATCTTTTTCTAGAGGCACTAATCCATTTAGGGGACGTTTCAGTTTTCTCTTTGTCTCAAGTGTAAAATGAAATTTTTAATTATTTCTTAAAATTCAGTAACTTGAATGAGATTAATTTGAGTCCTAATTCTTTTTCAAAAGTTTGTCATCATTGCATTACTTATATATATTAAGGAAGGATAAATACTATTAAAACAGAAAATTTAGTATGTTTAACTTTAAAAGAAATCCTGAAATGTTAAGCTCAAGTAGATTCAACTTGAGTCTTCCTTTCTTCATACTGAGGCTGTGCAAATAGAGCTAAAACTCTGCAGTGGGTATTAGTTTTGAAGATCTTTAGTCTTCATTTAGCTAATAGTGCTAAATTATAACCTGGGACTCAACCCATGTTTTAGAGCTTTGCCTTATAACTTTCCCTGGTTGCTTTGGACAGCACAGAAATTCTCAGCATAAGTTGAGTTTAGTAAAGCTAAATCTGATTTTTTATAACAGTACTACCATAATGTTGTTAGAAGACTAGTGTAAATATGAAAAGGTTTTTTATTGGTCAAATTTCCTATGAAAATTCATTTTCATACAAAATTAGATTGCAGACCTCTTTCATTCATCTAAAAACAAAACTTAATGTAATCTATGAAAGGAAGCACCTTGTATATACTTTTGTCAGTTAAGACTAGTTATAAATTCAAATGAATTGCTATTCTGTTGTAGTTACTATTGATGATGACTCAAATAAGCTGTAGTGCCAATTTTTCAGTGAAAATTAATCCTAAAGAACCTTATAAGAAGCAATGTGGAGAAATGTACATTTAGTTATTTTGTGGTACTTTGGGTCTAGGTAGTTGTTTTAGTTAGAAATTTCATGAGGTTACAGTGTTGGAATACAAGTATGGGTGACTGGGTATTTCATCTAAAGTTAACCCTTCTGGAAAAAATTGCCAGGCCATTTTGAATTTTAAAATTTCCAAAAGAGCAAATGTATAATTATATATGTATAATTGAATTTTTGCTGGATGATTTGGTAGCATAGTTTATATGAATACAAAGAAAAAAATGTGATGTCATGTATTCATTTTTTTTACAAGTATTTGTTAAACTACTATACTTTATGTATCAGATGCTCTTCTAGATTTTAATGTTATAGCCCTGAAGAGGGTAGTCAAGATTCCTGCTCATCTCATGAGATTATAATTATAATCAACCTTATTATTCTGGTGATTGGGAATAAAACACATGCCATGTTAGAGTCCAATCCTGTAATGTTGGATCTTCACAGTATCATTCCCAGTTGTTGACTAACTGCTACATGTGAGGCTCTGAAGAACTGTAGGAATGAAAAGACACATAAGAAATGCCCAGTCTTCCAAAGAGATAGTGATCCCCAGGTACTACATGAAATTGAAGCATTACAAGAAATATGATACAGCTTGTGGGATATTGATATCTGAACTCCTATTCCAATGAGTTGTAAAAATGGAATCCTAATGCATCTACTGGTATACATACAGTTCTTCTGTGCTTATCTTGACAATAAAATTGCCTCAGACGTAGCAATACCATGTTGCTCAGGGCCTGGATTCTGGAATCAAGTAAATTTGAGTTCAGTTCCAACCTTTCCTTTTATTAGCTTTATAATCTTTTTATTATGTTTATCTGACCTTGGTTTTCAGATTGTAAAAAAGATAGTTATAGTACTTAACAGTACCTTGATGTATCTTGGTGGCGTTGCTGAGATTAAAACAAGTGAAGTAATGTATATGATTATTAATACAATGTCTAATAAGAGCTTATTATATTTTTGTTATTCCAGATGAATACCAGTTGATGCTAACTCTTGGTCATCATTATATCATTCTATATTCCTCATTTGTCTCTTCACCAAGTTAAAAGCGTCATTAAGTTTTATCCTTTTTTCTTTGAAGATTAAGAGAATACTTTAGTTAAAGTAGCAGGACAATTTTCACACTAATTGGTGAGCAATAGAAACAATAAAATCTCAGTTATTTGGACTGCTCTGAATTATATAGTGTTTTATAAAAAATGTTGTTTCCAAGTATATTTAGTATCATGGGTCATAAATGTTACACATAGAGGTTCTGCTGGAAATGCATTAGAGAGAGTCTTCTAAACTATCCATTTACATCATTATTTCTAATCAACTTCTCTGGCTCTTTTTCTAGAATGTATTAGGTAGGTTAATTACTGGTGTGTTGTTCAATGCAAATATTATGTCATGAACATAATTGTTTCCTTTCTCTAGACTGTTGTAGTTGAACCAGTTGATGACAGTTCACCCTTATTAAGGAATAGTTTATTTGATTTTATGTCACAGGGTTATGCTGAACTTTCCTGCCCTGTCTAAACAGTCAACATAGTTTATAGTTTGGCTGACAAATGAAATATCATATTAGCATGGGAAGAGACAAAGGTATGGGGGATTAATTAAGGGCTAATTCCTCTTCAGATTTGATGACAGTCAATAAAATTTGTTTGTTTTTTAACCAATTTGCCCCACAAAATAAGCTAAATGTCACTTTTTTGCTGTTTATATTTATTCTATTATATATATGAAATCATTGAACTTTGAGGTAAGATAATGAATTTCTCCCATAGCTGATCATGAATCTTCATTGAATGCCTATTTTTCCTGACTGTGGCCCTCAAAGTCTTTCATATTTGGAGTGAATTAGTAAACCATTTTTTTATCCATAACCTTTAATTACATAACTCTAAAGAAGTTATACTTACTGATTATATTTTTCTCTCAAGATAAGATTGTTTTGAACAAGTTGTCTACTTCTTAAATAATTAAGAAATGGAAGCATTTACTACTTTTACTTACAATTACCTGCCTGAATTTTGTTGGTTTTTCTTGCTTGATACCATTCTTTCTTTATCTTTTATCTAGATGAATTTTATTTTCCTTTTATCCCCAGCAATCTTTAAAAAAATTAGTTATTAAATTTTTTTTAGCCAAACTATGTGTTTTTATCCTTTATACTAGTATCTTAAATATATTTCTGACTAATATCAGCACTTTAAAATGAGCCCTTCATATCTGCTGGTTCCACCAACCACATATTGAATTGAATTTGAGGGTGTTGAACCCACAGATATGGAGGGCCAACAAAGGGACTTGAGTGTTGCCAGATTTTGGTATTGGGGTCAGGGCAAGGGGTGTATGTCCTGGAACTAATTCCCTGTGGATACTGAGGAACAACTGGATATTATTTGGGAATTGAAGCATTTTGTGGTAGTGATTTGTTCCTAATATCTATCTACATTTTATTTTGTTTTTTTCCAGAACTATTTTTATTATAGAATTCTGCTACTTTCATAGCATTTGTATGATTCGAAGGTTAGCAATGTTTTCTGCATAGTATTTCTAGCTTGTGTTCTCTTTCTAAAGCATTGGGACCTACCTCACAGGAAATTATGGGTTTTAGTAGAGGGTCACCCTGACACCACTGTCTTTCAAGTTCCTGCTTTCTCTGTGTTTCTGAGTTTGTGATAAATTTGGTTTGGGCTTATTGATATCTAGTAATTAAGGTTTACATACTCACCTTTCCTAATGCAAAGGGGATCCTTTTACCAAAAACCATACATTTTGTTATTTATAGATTCTGACAGTTATATGTAATAAATACAGTTACCTTTGTGTTTATTTCTTTAAGGAACCTTTTTTTAAATGATAGGTAATTCGTATATACTTTATATGAGTAAGGAAAAAATTGTTTTCCCTTTAACATTATAGCATGTTAAATCAGACTAACATATCTAAAGTACTGGATGGTACTTGATACTTCAGCCAAATCATTTGATAGTGCAGCCAAATCTTGGTCCTCATACAAAGGCTCTACATAGTGATTTCTAGCCCCTGATTTTGCTAGTTCATTTATTTTAAAGGGTATCACAAATTATTTTAGCAGAAACATCCATACATAACATGTTTGGGATGGAGAAAGGTAGCATGTTAACACAAATTGTTTGGACCCTATTAATCTAAAACAAACACAACCAGCCTGAGCTGCTTTAGCAGCTCTCCTCAGCACCTTCCAGCTTCCAGGAGTATTGAAGCTATTTCTGAGGTAGTATGGGAAATATATGACTAACACTGTAAGAGCGGACACCATGGTATAGTGCAAACACAGGAATTAGAAATAAAGAAATCACTCTTCTGAGGCCACTTTTGCAACTGACGATATGACCCCAAGCAAGTCACTTAACTGCAGTCTAACGGAACTACACGAGGTGGTTGTGAAAATTACATAAGACATTCACCTGATCCTCAATTTCTTCATGTTTCTTCTGGTCTAAAATCCTGGTTTTTTTCCCCTAAAATAATATGTGATGACATTCCAAAAAGTATACAGCTTCATATTTAGGGAATATATAAAGTCAAATAATTGGGCAGGAAATCATTACCAAAGCATATTTGCAGACTCTGCAGCATGATGGAAACTGATAGCTGGTATATCACATTCTCTCCCATGCTTCTGTGGGTTTTATTTCCAAAGTTTTTGCTTCTGCTTATGGTGCTGTAATTATTCTGTATTCACATGTTTATAATGAGACTGACCAGAAACATTTTGCTGTATATGGAGTTATCTTTGACATTAATTCAAATACATCCATTCTAATAACAAAGAATGCAGTTAATCAGTAGACTGTTTGGGTCATTCGTCCTTCAGGTGTTGTAGCTAAGGTTTTTGATAAACTTCAGAAAACATTGCATGAGTGACATTTTTGGATTTTTTAGCTTTTATTTATACCAGATGTTGTCGTTACTATTGAAATTGGTTTAATTGCATGTATGCACAGGTTAGATTTGATTTAAGTTAGGGCTGAAAAGTGGAAAGTGATGAGAAGCAGGCTCAACTGCAATGTCCAAACTTCACACAATATTTAGATAGAGGCTAGGTACTGAGGTTAGGGGTGAACCATAGCTTTTAAGTTATTTAAAGGTTTTAATCTGTTAAAGGGGTATATAGACTCCTGACTCCTAGTACTAGTGATATTCATGAGATCAACATTTGTGTTCTTCGTTTTAAAACTTGGCCATTAAATCAAAAGAAAGTAAATACTTTTAAACTAATTTATTTTCAGATAACTATAAAACTGAAACAAAGGAATGTCCAGTTAAAAATAAAGCTTCACTTCCACACCCACTATTACCCTTCCCAAGCCCAGAGATAAGTGCAATGAGTAGATTGGTACCAACCCTTCCAAAAATTTTCTGTGCATATATAAATAAGTACACATATATCTGTTTCTGCTTTCCCCCCAACACATTCTCAGTAATTTTACGTAATATATGTTGCACATTTTTCTATATCTCTACAGATATCTTCCTTTTTATTTTTCCGGACCTATTATATGTCTATACTGTAATCATTTTAAAAAGTCCCCTATTAAAAAAAATAAAAATAAAAAATCCCCGATTAATGGACATTTAGATTTTTCACTTTTAACACACTATTACCATGGAGATTTATTTATGTATACCTTGGGATATTTTTGCATAAGATAAATCCTAGCAGTGGAATTGCAGACTCAACAGTTATATTTAATTGATTTGCATTTTCTTGATTTTGAATTAAATTGAACATTTTCTCATATGTTTATTGGTCAGATTTCGTGTTTTGTTGAACTACCTGTTCATAAACTTCACACGTTTTCTTATTAGTTTACTCATTTTTTTATATTGGTTTATTTATATCCCTAAATTATCTGTATATGAAATTAACTCTATATCTCTGTATTGACA
This sequence comes from Furipterus horrens, assembly GCF_987537825.1. Lineage (NCBI taxonomy): Eukaryota > Metazoa > Chordata > Mammalia > Chiroptera > Furipteridae > Furipterus > Furipterus horrens. The sequence continues at coordinate 162,822,745 of NW_028327174.1, forward strand.
AATGTTTTCCAAACTTATTCTTTGTTTTGTGTGTGTGTGTGTAATTTCTCTTTTTGCTTGTTGTTTTACCATTTAATAGTGTTTTATTTTCATGCACTTTGGAAATTTTTTACATTAAACTTTACGAACTTTGTATTTTATATTTAAGCCTTTTTCACTTTAAGATTATTAAAATGTTATTTTTTAGTACTTCTATAGTGTTGTTTTACATACTTAAATAAGTGATTAATGTGGAATTAATTTGGTACATAGAGAGAAGTAGCGATCAACCTTAGCTACCTACTTGCCTGAAACACCATTTATTTGCTAATACATGCTTTTGTCCATGAACTTGAATTGCTGTTTTGATTTCATAAATCCCTATATTTGTATACATAGAATTTTATAAAGTCCTGTGTGCATTTTGGTCAGTTTCTGGAATCTATATTCTTTCTATGATATGTCTGTATATAACTTCTACCAGGACCAAACTGTTTCACTACTGCAACTTACAAATTGTATTAATGTCTGCTAAGGTACTTATTCTCCTTTCATAACTTACTGGATATTATAAATTTTTTCCTAGGTAAATATTAGTATAATTTTTTAGAGTCATTCTCCCCCTACCCAAAACAAACTAACATCATCTTGGAATCACATTGAGAGAGAGAGAGAGAGAGAGTGTGTGTGTGTATGTGTGTGTGTGTGTGTGTGTGTGTGTTTGTTTGTTTGTGAGCAAGAGAATGAAAATGAGGTGATAACATCTTTATTATGAATTTTTTAATCCAAGAATAAGACATGGATTTCCATTTTCAAATTTTCTTATTACCCTCAGTAAAGTGTTACAGCTTTTATCACATAAATTCTCCATGTTATTTCTTAAACTTCGTGTAAATTTATTTTTTATTACACTTATAAAACAGGATTTTTTCTTTCATTTTTCAAGTTGATTATTGTGTTTATTAAGTAAGGTTACTGGGTAGTGTGTACCTTTGTTTTCTAGATATATCTTATCTGCAAATAATTTCTACTCTTTTTCTCCAATATTTGCTGCTTCTTTCTCATAATAATTTATATTTTCTCAGAACATGACCCATTTCACCTAGTTTTTCAAATTTATTTACATAATTTGTGACCTAATAATTCTTAGTTTCTTCTGAATCTGTGGTTACATCCCTTTTACATTTGTAGTTCAAGAAATTTGTATTTATTTGCCCTACCTACTACAGAAAATAGTAAAGATACACTTTGCTCAATATTATAATCTTTGAGGTTATAAAATTCTTCCATGCAATTAATTTGTATGCCTCATTCTGCTTTCATAGTTGGGTTTTCTTGCTGTTGTTGTTGTAACTTCTGTCTCCAACAGAAATGAAAACTATTCTATTAGGCTTCTTTACCAAGATTATTAAGTAGTCACGTGTTACCTTTCTTCTAAGCTAAATAATTTTAATTTTTTAAAATACAGCCTTATGGGACATAATTTTCTAAAATCTTTATATCCTTTTTTGGGATTTCGTCAAAAGATCTAACATTTAAGCTGAATTCTTAACATATCTCTTCTGAGGGATCTTAGTCACAATTACATCACTTGTCTTTAAAGAATGGTTGTCTAGCCTTCTATATATTTTAAATAGCCAAAGTAATTTCATCCTCAGAACAAATAGTAGTATTCAGAACAGAATTCAAAATGAACAAGTCTCTTCTGTTCACATAGTTACCTTTACATATTCTGGGACAAAGAATGGTTGCCAGTGTCATGGGTAGAAGGTGCTTCATCAGTCTTGAGAATAAAGTTAAAGACCACTGCATAGTTTAATTAGGACCGGGGGCCTGAAGTTCCCTGTTTGCCCAGAAACCCTCTGCTCCTTAGTTCTGAATGCGTTGTGAGATTGACAAAGAAAAGGCAGATAGGGAAATTCCAGGGAAGAGGCAGGGTGGAAGCTGATAGTTAACTTATGTGATACATATGTTTAAGCATGTATGTTTACATATGTTCTTGTACAGATGTGATTAAATACTAATATATTTTCCAAGGTAAGATGATTGTGATAGTTTAATAATAAACTTACTAGCTTGATTTAAACTTTATAGGATATTAGCAGTATTTTCTAAAATTTTAGCATTAAAGATTGGTATAGCTGTGCTTGAGTAATCTTGAATAAAGCAGTGCAGATAGGTTCTTTTAAAAAGGAAGCAGCAATTATTTTGTGAATATTCAATTTTCTGATGATATATTTATTATATAAATGTTAATGACTTGCCCCAGCAAGAAATGGTTTTAGAAAATCACAAGGGATTACTTACATTACAGTTGGAATAATTATTGATTTTCTCTCTCTCACATTTTTTTTAGGTCATAGAAAATGGAAGATTTGCAAAATACAAATATTTTACCCATGTCATGATCAATAAAACAGATATGTTAATGATAACCAAAAGGTAACTAACTTTCTCTAATGTAATTTAATAAAAGATTAACTCAACAGCCACTCATGAAGTGAGCAGTTGTTACTCACCTTTTGTTCCAGATACACTGACTCCTGCTAACTCTGGTCCTCTTGCTCTATACACCTCCTACCTAAAACCTTACATAAATTCATGTTTAGCTTTGTGCTCTAATACAGATAAATACATAGCCATGCACAGACATAATTATAAATGAAATAATTTTGAATTCATTTCAACCAGTTCAGACTGATACAGAAATTTCAATAAAACTGTTCTCTCAAGGGTAGGCAGTACTGTTCCATCTTCCCCTCTGAAAAAGTACGCAACTTCAAGTTAGTCCAGAAGTCAATAGTCTTCTGGTGCTGTCTCTTCATTAGAACACATATTGATGCACTCACATAAGTAGGTGTGTTAGCAGCGAAGTCGGCTCTCAGTTCTTGAGTTTGGCAAAGAAAGAATTTAGAATCAAGCACTCCTGTTCACGAGAAAGTTTACTTAGTATCCAAAATTAAAGTATACTCAAAGAGAAGCTTCAAGCGGGCTGCTTAGAAAGCTGCCTTGGTCTTTTAGAGAGAAAGTTACAGGAGCGCGAGAAGTGAGCCAGCTGGGTTGCATGGACCCAGAAAACAAATTACAGATGCAAAAGAAGGGCCCTTACAGATTAGGAGAAGGAAAGCAAAGATACCTGCCTGAAGAAGGAAGGTATGGGCATGCTCTAGAGAGAAGGTGTGGTAGGGAGGTCTCAAGGGAGGATCTCAACAGAATATTCATCAGCTTCCCAGTTGGATTCTGTAATATGCTCATTCATCTATAATGAGGATTTAGGGTCAGGTTTGTGGTCAGTGCTAGGGTAGGGGGTTATTGGTCATTGCATCTGGTCCAAACGTCAACCCAAGCATTGCTGCTTTTCTGGGCCTGGGGCTGAAATACAACTGAGGCCTAGATATTATCTCTAGTTTGACCAAAACTGTCTCTGTGGTCAATAGACCTAAGGCTTTCTTCCTAAGGTTATTTCATACTGACCAGAACCTCACTGGCCTGAGGGTTTAATGCTTAAGGAAGTGATCATGCAAGGGAGAAGGAGGCAGGTAAGGCAGGGTGCTGAACAAGGCCAGTTTGAGTCAGCTATCTGTCTCAGGTTCGCCATTCCGCTTGCCAAGGAATTTTCCTGGCTTACCACCCTGCCTCAGGTGTAACGTTGGAGACAGTTCAATTCTTATGCGAATGATCCCAGCTACTGCCAAATTCTCAAATAGACCTGTAGACAGTTGAAGGATACATGCAAAAATACAGTGGCATAGCCTCAGAAGGGCAAGTTTTTGCAGCAGTCATTGTATTTTACCGAGGAAAAGAATGAGCAAGTGCAGTATTAATATGGCGATTTTGGGGTGGCAGAGAGTGAAAATGTGGCTGAGGGGGAGAGATTATGGATAAATAGGAGTCGTCAATAAACCTATGTGGTTTTGTTCATTATCAAAAAGGTGAAGTTATATAAGAATTTTGTTCACGTTGACTATTGAGCTTATTTTTAATTCCTTAGTCTAAAATTTACAGCATTAACTTGATTTTCTCACACAGTATTAAAAGTACACATGTAAAAGTCAGTCTTTGTTCAATCCCAGATACCAGTTCCTCTTTTCCCCATCTGAGAAACAACTAGTTTTATTAGTTCCCTTTGAATCCTTCCTGAAATATTCTTTGCCTATGCAAGCATACATGCATCTGTATTTTAATGTAAATGGGCTCAATTATATATACAATTCTGTACTTTAAGTTTTTACTTTAGATCTATGTTGTAAAGATTATTTGTCATCATTTGGAGATCTGTCTTAATTTGTAAAAGACTGCCTCGTATTATTCATTGAATAGTACGTACTATAATTTACATCAAAAATTATTTCTAAACTTTTGTAGTTTCAGACAGTGCTTCAGCAGTTACTTTCTTCATAGCAATTTTCAATCATGCATTTATTAACCCTTTTTCTCATTGGCTAAAGGAAAAGTTATTCACCAGAGTTAAACAAAAGTCAGCTTATTAGTTTACAAATCTTGTAACATTCTTATGACAGAATTCTTTAAATGAGGTCACATAAACCTTGACAGAGTAAGGAAGTTACTTAATTTTAATTAATTGAAGGGTAATATTTATTCTCAGACTTCCTTTCTTTCCAAGTTTCAGACTTGAGGATGAAAGGGCCTTTGAATGAGGAGAGGGAGTACTAGGCACCTGCTGCAGGATTAGCCTACCTTTGATTAGTCACATGCTTGAGGATGTACTAGAGGACCGGTAGGTTTGTTCCACAGCCCCTATGATCCAGGATTGGTGAAAGAGGGTACCAGAGACCAAGATTGAGGTGAGAAATATAAATTCTGATTAGTTTTCTCTTCAATTCTAGTCAGGAGTCTGCTTTTTCAACTCAGTTCCTTAACTTAATGTATATGTTACTTAAAGAAACCTCTGGTTACACTTACAATTGATGTCTTTCTTGGGGAAGAAAGGCCTTTGAGGAAGGATTAAATAGAATAACTATAAACAGAATAACATTTTCATTGCTTTATTTTTTTTCCTCAAAATGGGGAGAGGGACCAGAATTAATTTTAAAAGCCTCTTTCTGATGTAGGTTGGTAAACATATTACATGGAGTCTTAGTAATAAAAGCATTTATTCTAAAGTATTAATTACATGAAAGTTCCCAAAAATATTGGTTGATAATTGGTTCTGCAAATTTTTTAAAAGATTTCATTTATTTATTTATTAATTTATTTTTAGAGAGAAGGGAATGGAGGGAGAAAAGGAGGGAAACATCACTGTGTGGTTGCCTCTCGCGTGCCCCCAACTGGGGACCTGGCCCACAACCCAGGCATGTGCCCTGACTGGGAATTGAATCAGTGACTCTTTGGTTCACAGGCCGGTGCTCAGTCCACAGAGCTGTACCACCCAGGGCTGCAAATTATTTCCTATTTCTTACAAGTACCTTATATATTTGACTTTTTAACTATATTTTTTCTAATATTGTATGTTGTGCTATAAATTCCCCACTAACGTTACTTAAGCTGCATCCCACAAACTTGGTTATGATGTATTTTCATTCTCATTCAGTTCAAAATAGTTTCTAATTTCTTCTGAGATTCTTTGACCCATGGATTATCTACAAGTATGAAAATTTTCAAGCATTTAGAAATATTCTTGTTTTTCTGTTACTGGTTTCTAGTTTAATTTCACTGTGATCTCAGAATAGACTTTGTAAGATTTTAGTTCTTTTAAATTCATTAAGGTTTTTTTTTTTAATGACCCATAATAGTCTTGGCAAATGTTCTGTGTACACTTGCAAAGAATGTGTATCCAGATATTATTATATTCCTGGGTGTAAGTGCTTTGGTGTTTAAAGTAGATTTTTTCTGCAGTGGTGTGTTATTTGTAACAAAAGGAACATTTGGACAGCTCACATGTGAGTGGCAGTACAGTTTTGATGAGTTTACCAAAGAGCCATTCATCATTCATGGGAGAAGATTGCGCATTGAAGCAAAGGTATGTTGAATAGACTTTTTAAAATTTGGAACTGAAAATAACACATTGAAATGGTCTTCTTTACTTTTGCAAGTTCCCACTTTTATAGATGTCGCTTTATCTTCATATGGCTTTTCTTTACACTTGCTATCTCAGGTTTAAAGAAAAAGCTAGGACAAGAAACAATATGCTACTTTTTGTGCTATTACATTGACTACCACATTCCCGAGTTCTTATTTTATGTTCAATAAGAGAACCTTACCTTTTCATTGTTGTCCAAGGCAGTAAAATGATAAAATAGTTTGTATATCTCAAAATCTCTAGCAGTACCCTACAGAATGGTTTTCCTTGAAAATCTCACAAAAAGACGCTTGAAAATGATAGCTGATAGTTGATAGTTCTTTCTCTTTTCCCAATTTAGTTATAATTTTGAAGGTAGAGACCATTTTGCTTTCTGTTTTGATTACCAGCAGCTAGCACACTGCCTGGTACTTGAGTGTTGATATAAAATACACTGAACTTCTAGTCATTTGGTAAATCAATAAACTCAATATCCATTGTAAGCTGTAAGGATCACACTAAGTATTATAGAATGCAGTGTATAAGTGTAGTAATATAGTATGTATATGTGATAAAAGATAATGTTATTTGGCCTCAAGGTATTTGACTATATTTGGCACTGGCTGTATTAGCAAATATAGTGACTCAACCCAAGTAAGTTTTTTGTTATTTTTGTTATGTTTTGATTTTCAGGGATTTAATTGACTCATGTAACTGAAAAGTCTTATGTCTATATCTTGTAATTTAGATATGCTCACGTGATGTTATTAGCAATTATCCTCCCCCATTTCCTGTCCTTCTCCATTCTCCCCTTCTTTGCCACCCCCATCTCTAGGCTCTCCTTCCCTCAGTGTTGGCTTCATTCTCAGGCCGGCTATCCTTTGGTGATAGGAGGACCGGCAGAAGTTTCAGGCTCATATCCTAGTAGCTCAGCCGAATGAAAGCTTCTCACTGGGTTACCTCTGGTCACTTGCTTTTTCCTCAATCAATCCCTTTGGTTAGGGAGGGTCCTGGGATCACCATGGTGCTACCAGGTGTTGGAGTGAGAGAAGGTGAGAAGTAAGGGGACATTGGACACAAGCAGGCAGAAACAACAGGTACCTCTTTGGTACCCTCTAGAACAAAACTGCCCTAGGCCTATGTTTAACCAGTGAAGACCATTTCTCCAATCTCACCACTCATTCCAAAGACATGGGAGAGTAGACTGGGTATTAGCTCCTGGGGATGTTAGATCAACTTTTCCCATTGAGAATTTCTCTAATTCACTCAGAAAATGAAAGGCCCTGTGGCCAACCTATGAAATAATGCATAATGGCTAGTAGCTTCTCGTCTAACCTATACTGCTCTCTTGTTTGTTTGTTTTTCTATCTCCAAGGATAACCTTTTTATCTCCTTGATTTCTTCCCCTTCTAGTTATTATCAAGATATTATATTAGCAGTCATCCTTTCTTTTTAATAAAAGAATCTGACTTCTTCTGGAGTCTATATTTGCATGGATATTGGAATGACTTATAGGAATTGTTAGACTAGTAAAAGACTCCACATTGCTTCTTCCATGACCCTACCCATAGTTAATAGCGGTAAATGCCACCCTCTTCCTCAATAATCCATTCTTTCTATTTGTCCCTCTAATGTTTAATATCCACCATTAGACAGTTCTTGCCACAAACACTGAAGACTGTAGGAGTGCAAAAAGTGAAAAAAAAATTATATAAGATCTAGGAACCACCCTGATTTCTTTGATCCTTAAGCTACATTCTATTGAATGATCCATTTAAAAGTCAGAATTTACATGTATATATACGAACATGCACACTTCCATAAACACATGTGCATATATAGATGTATGTACACACATATGTATATATTATTTTTGAGCTGAAATCATCATCATTCCATGGCCAGATATCAAGAACTATATGAGAAGGTTTTTTTTCTCCTTCCCATCTTCTGTATAAACCCTTTATGACTTTAGCAATAAAATCTCACCTAAAGCTTTATAACTTACGTTTAGTGATAATGGATGTGTTAGCATTTAGTCTTTTGTGTGTGTTTGATTGTTCTTGGTCTCCCATTCATGGCTTTTTTTAAGGTGTATGATTTGTGTAAAATGGATGGTTTAAGCACTGACTTCTGAAACTGTGTGTCATTTCTTTATCATATTTCTACAACTGGTCTTGCATTTTAATGAAGTTACCTGTTCCGTTTATAGGAACGGGTGAAGTCTGTTTTCCATGCCAAAGAATTTGGAAAAATAATTAACTTCAAGACCCCAGAGGATGCTAAGGTAAATACAGATTTTTACATAAACAGACAGCATCTTCACTTTTCAAAGTCATGAAAGTTGGACTGTTTTTTAAAGCAGATAAGTTTTGTTTGTTTTTAATTATGTTTTTGTGTTTTAACAATTTTAATATATGTAACTAGATAATATTTCCCCAAAACTACTTTTCATTAGATTGAATATAACACACCTACTTGTTTTTCATGCCAAGTGGCTCCATATTATTTTAAATCCTAACTCTAATACTTTGTGAAAAAGTCAAACAAAAGAAATTATTTCATTCTAATGCTAACCTACCAGCTCTGGCAGTGGCAGTTTAGCCCCACATTGTAGATTTCTCTACTGTATAGCTATGGTGATTTTTAAATTTGGGCGGGAAAAAAGTGGGAGAGCTGTAATAGAAAAACAAAAGTTTTTAGTGGGAAAAAAATAATTAAAGCAAATATATAAATAAGTAAATAATTTTTAAAATCTTTTAAAGGTTTATTTTTTAGAGCGAGGGGAAGGGAGGGAGAAAGAGAAGGAGGGAAACATTGATGCATGAGAAAAACATTGATTGGTTGCCTCTCAGTGTGCCCCAACTGGGGACTAGGCCCGCAACCCAGGCACATGCCCTGACCAGGAATTGAGCTGGTGACCCTTCACCTTGCGGGAAAATGCCCAACCAACTGATCCATGCCAGTCAGGGCTATGGTGATTTTTTTTTTTTTTAATTGCTATATGCCCTAGCTGGTGTGGCTCAGTGGACTGAGTGTTGACTTGCAAACCAAAAGGTCACCGGTTCAATTCCCAGTCAGAGCACATGCCTAAGGTTGCAGGCCAGGCCCTGGGTTGGGGCATGTGGGAGGCATCTGGATCAATGTTTCTCTCCCTCTCTTTCTCCCTCCCTTCCCCTCTCTCTAAATAAGTAAAATCTTTTTTTAAAAATTGCTATTACCTGGCATGTAACAAATGAGCCAGGCCTATAGTCAGAAAATCTGGGTTTCAATATTTGTTCTGTTCCTTCTTGATTGTAGGACCTCGGGGGAGTCATTTAACTTTAGTTTCCTTAGAATATGAATGATATGAACTGAAAAGCACTTGCAGACTTTAGGGGTTATGGCAATTACAAGGATATGCATTGTCAGGAAAAGGAAGACTACAAACTGCTTGTCTTCTCATTAATCACAACTAAGATCCTGTTCCTGATACTGAATTGTACTATGTCATGAAGTGTGTAATATTTATTGACTCCGTCATACTGTGTTGTGCTGGCTGGGCATGACTACTTACGTTTACTTGTCACATCTGGACCCTAAACCAGGAACGCTGGACCATTTAGCATGTTCCATGTGATTTTCGTATCCAGACATTATGATATAAGACAACACTGGCATACCAAGAGCAGAGAACTGAAAGGAGGAAGAGTGTGACGAGAACCTCAATATGCTTGTTGCCCTGAACAAGGAAACAGACTAGAGCATAACAATAGCATGACTTTCAGGCTATCTTCTTTCATGTTGCTGAAGGACATTACCGCCTGTTGCGGTTTCTCTGTAATCAGTTTTCCATTTAAGCTCTGTCACCATGTTATTTTATCCCAGAAGGATTGTTTTTAATCTCCTGCTCTGTCAGAAACATCCAGAAAGGCCGCTGAGCTCTGTTCTCTTTCTCTCCTTATCCTACCTAGAGCCGTTCCCACTAGGTTCTCCTTAGTTAAAGAAGCATGGATCTCTCTGCCAAAGTGTATCATCCTGGGAAAATCCCAGGATCACCTCCAAGGCTCTTGTCTGTCATACTGGCCCAATGATAATAGATGTTACTGATAGAAATGTTTGCATTACATTTGCATTTTATGTTTGTGTTTTCAAATCTTTTCAAAATAGAAAATACAATGAGAACAACTAAAATGCTCAAGAATGTTGCTGTGCTACTACTACCCACTGTAGAATATGTAATTATTCCTACTCAATGAGTAGAATCCTATATATGGAGTCATGAAACTTTGTGATACAGAATTGGTATAGGTCGGAAAGAATTTTGTGTAGATAATTTCATACTATGCTCAAGTTATTCAGTCCAGTTGCCAAATTACCCCATCTCTCATTTTACTTTTCTTATTCTGAAGGTGAACATTCAAGTCCAATGACCTTGGAAAGATGTTATTCTTACTGTTAAATAAAACTCAGTGGCATTGACCCTGAGCCATGTGAGCCATTTTAATGAGTAAATGATCTCTTATGCGGGATAAATTTAATTAGTGGCTATGAGTATACACCTTACTAAACTGGAAAGTCAACTTAGATTCCTGTTCTTTACATATTGAGTTTCATTGCAAGTTCATTGAATAAGCAACTATCGGTTTGGTTTATTTCCTCATAACAGTGGATCCTCTCCAAGCTAGAAGAAGCGAGAGAACCTTCCCCAAGCCTGTAATGGAGAACACTGCCTGAAGACACACAGTAATTATTACGGTGGCCACTTTGTACCTTCCGAAACCTGTTTGGGAAGAACAGTACAGACGTAATTTCAAACACATAAAAAAATATGTGTGTGTTGGTTAGAATCAAGAAAACAGCTATGTAATTAAAATATCTCAACTTTTTGGGACACCATCCGGTTTTCTAACTTGAATCATGCATCAGGTTAAAATTCTAACTACTTCATAAAAGAAACATTTCTTTTGTAAATCTTAAATATTTACTCCAGATGATTCTCTGCAGTGGTGGAGAAATTGCCCATATTTAGCCTTCACCTGGAGCTAAGTTGAATGTTCCTAGTTTACACTTTAAACTTTCTCATGCTTACTTCAAACTCCCTGAATAAGTGATAGGAGTGATCACATCAATGAGCAAATCTGTGGTATCAAGAGAACTTTGGTGGTGGTTGCTGTAGAAACATGGAGTTCTTTTTACAGATAAATATTTTGATATTATTTTCCTTATTTTTATAAAGAATAGGTTTGGACTATAGTTCAGATATACAGCATGAAAATGAAAAAATCTTTTTATATATAATGCAAATTAAATAATACCCTTTCAAGCCTCCTCTAAAGAAAGGCTTGAAGAATGAGTGTCAGACCACACAAGAGAAAGCCCTTCTCAGAACTCTGAAGCCTTAGAAATACACCCTCAAGCCATCTCCATGGGACCTACTTGGTTTAGCCAGGTCATGTTTTTAATGGAATGCTGAAATTTGAAGGAATATTCCTGAAGCCTTAACAATACCAACTTTCCACTCACTGGTGATATGAAATAAACGTACTGGTAATTCTCACCACCTTAAATAAGAGTTATGCTTCAGAACAGATAGCCCCTCCCCCAATAAATGTATGTACCCTACAGTCTAACCCAGTAACCTGTCCTGTTGGTAACAGGGAGTTTCTGGTTTGCTTTCTCTACAGTTATTCAAATGAGAATCATTTTTTTAAATGCATAGTTCATCAGAACAAAAATCAAGGCGGCACATTAGTTAAAATAAGGTCATGGGTTCTTTTCCTTGGTGTTTGTTCAAAAACCTTAATATTAATGGACTTTCTCAAGTGAAAGATGAATATATGATTATGAACCACGAAGAGAATGATGCAGTGTCTTATTTAGTTATTAAATGATACAGAGTATTTGATGCATGTTGTATGTGCCATGAAATTATTACAAACTGTTTTTGGAATTGGAGACTGTACAGTAAATGATTGTGAAATGCTCCCCAGGTTCCTCAAACCCTTGCTTTGTTGTAAAAGCTAAAATAAACAGCATGCCAGACTGTAATTATATTTCTTCCTCACCAAATCCTGCTACTCAATACTATTGACTTTCCTTTTATTATAAAAACACTTTGTTATTAGTAGTTTCTCCCAGAATGTTACTTTCTTTGTTGAACATAAATTGAATCAAAAGATGACAAATTTCAAATTACATGATACTGTGTGTTCCCTTGATCACCTTTGTCTAAAGTCACATATACATTTTCTCTGTTGCTGAGCTCTTCCAGTTTTGCATACACCAGAATTAAACCTAAGAGTAGAGGTAGTCAGAAAACTCAGCAGATTGTCCTTGTTGGAATTATTGCTTTACTGGAGTTCCATTCAGTGCCATTAGCCGAGTACCTCATTACCTACTCCTGGTTCATGGTTTTAGTCTCAGGAAAATGTTCAGGCCCATAACTCCTTGGGTGTCCCATGGTAAAGGGGAAGAGCCTAAAAGAGTAGCAGAGAAATTCTTCTAGCATCCTCTGGAGGCTAGCAGGGATGGGTCTAGTAGCTCTTAACTCAGGCAGAGCCAGTATGCCTGTCTTTCCTGCTCTCTTACCAATAAGAACCTGGAAATGTCTTTTCTTACTTTTTCTCTACCAGTCATCTACCTGTCAACACCTCCTGTCTCTTCTTCTGCTTCTGAAGTAGAATGCCCACAATGTCAAGAGCAGTAGTTTTTCAGTTATTTTTAGATTTTATCTTAACAGTGTCAGTAGATCAGATGTGCCTGTCTTTTTAGTATTTTTAAAATTTTACAAGTATGTATGTGAGTCTATATTCTCTTTTCTTGAATATTACAGAGTCCATAATCTTATTGCAATGAAAACAGTCTGCCCCAAATTCTATTTTACTACATTTAATGGCTTTCTGTTTGAGAACTCGAAGCTTGTTGTTTGGTAGTTGCTATGGAATGAGGTTCTGAGCATTGTGTCAGTTCCTTGTATTATTTGTTAGCTATCACCCCAGGACCTTAATTCTAGCACAGCATATATTCCGATTTGTGATTATTGTGTGAAACCCAAGGCAGAGTGTCTGTTCCCCCTGCCAACTCTCTTCCAGAAAACTATGATCAATAGAAGTAGCAACTTTGATTTCTGGTACAAAAAGAAGCTTCTTCACATTAACAAAATACTGTCTGAACTGAAGAACATTGACTTCTCCAATGGCTTCCCTATTACAGAGTATGTGTTGGCTGCTTCTTCCCTAGTGTTAGTTAGGCTTTGGAATTTTTCCCATCCTCGGTTTAGTAGAATTGAGTTATTTTCTGGTCCCTAAATAATCATTACCAGCTATACTCGGCCCTTCCCTGGCCCTCTCTCCTCCATATACTTAATGCATTCCAACTATCCAGTGTCTTTAAATAAGAAAGTTTTCTTAACTTTTTCTATCATAATTATTTCTCTCATTTTTTCCTGACAGTAGTAGCTGTAATATTATCCCAGTGTTTCCATATGCACCTATGGAAATATTCTATAATATTATTATATTTTGGTCTGATAAAAACTGAAGAGTGTACACAGTGCTGAATTTTCTGCACCTTAGTTATCCAGTCATCAGTTGATCCTTCAGGCCAATCCAGAGCCCCTGTATGAAACAGATTGGGAGAAGGCACTGGGTTAGTTTGCTTGTAGGAGCTGAAAACTGTGCTGAATACCCTGAAAGTAGAAGTAGCCATGTGGGACTGGGTGTTTTCATGCCCCAGCCAACACAATTTAGAGAAATCTGTTTGGGTTCCGGAGCCATTACCTTTTTAAAAATATATATTTTATTTTATTTTATTGATTCTAGAGAGGAAGAGGAAAGGAGAAAGAGAAACATCAACTCATTGTTCCACCCATTTATGCAATCATTGGTTGATTCTTGTATGTGCCCTGACGGGGGATCAAACCCACAACCTTGGTGCTCTAACCACCTGAGCTACTCAGCCAGGGCCCAGAGGTATTACTTTTTACCTTTTCTCAGGATCAGCCAACATCCTCAAGGACAGTGTTTTTCAAACCATAAGTCTTAACCCATTAGTGGGCCATGATGTGAATTTAATTGCTCAAGATCAGTATATTTTAAAAGCGAAACAGAAAAAAAGAGAGAACAATGCATGTAACAAGGTCAAACATTATTTCCCGAAATTTGTTTTGTTTAAATACTCTATAAACTGTGTGTGCACTGAGTCACACTATAAAATATTATTTCCTATTGTGAATTGTAGTTCAAAGAAAACCCCGGAAACCTTGAAAGCCATTGCTCCAGGAGGTGTGGGCTAGCCAGTGAATGCTGGAACACTGTGGATTGCATGGAGCCTGACCTTAGATAGGGCGCAGAGGTTAACAACCCAGGTCTTCAGCTTTTGAGCACTGTCGCTTTCTTTAGAGTGACAAGATAGGATAGCTCTTGTTTTGGTTTATAAAATTTTTTCTGTCATGGTGTGTTTCTGGTCTCACTGCTACCAGGTATTAGGGGGACCAGAGAAAGCATAGAAAACTTAGGTCCACAAACAGCACCCAAAAAGGCCACAGGATATCATTTAACTTGATATATTTCAACCTCTCTCCCACTAAGTGTTTTACAAGGACTAGGGACAGAAGTTCTCCTTTTAAGTAAGTTGAATTTGCTTCATCTACCTTCCAGTTCATCACACAGGAAGCAAAGACCCTTAAAATGGGGGTCTTATACATAGGTTACATTCTTATAAGGCCAAAATATTCATTCACTGGAGGGTACTCTAAAAATGCCAATACAGTTTAGCTGAAAATAAGTAGGTTTCCTCATTTTCATAGGATTTAAGTAGTAAATGTAGATAACCTGCATTTCTTATGAATACTCAATGCAAATTGATTCAGTCTGATTTTCTCCGGTGCTAACGTTATCGCCTGTAGCTTCTTTACATAGTCTCAAGGGGATATTCACCCTCCTGCCCAATCCTTTGAAAGTATACCTCACCTAGGTGAGTGGTCATTAATTAGTTCAAATTTGTATGATTCTTGTTATCTACATTTTTGATAATTGGCCCAAACAGCTATTAGTGCAGACTTTTTTTCAAGCTTTTCTTTCTGCCACAATTAGTGTAAAGTAATACTTGTTTCAGGGCTATTCTAAAAGCAGGTCAGCACATGTTCGAAGAAGATGCTGGATCTTATGTGTTTGTTACCTGCCCTTGAGTCAGCTCTGACTCCTGGCAACTCTGGGAATGAGTGATGTCCACAGTGGCCTGTCCTCAGCAGCCCTGCTCCGCTCCTGTGGACTCCTGCCTGTGGCTTCTTATATGGAGTCAGTTCACCTCGTATTTGATTGTCTTCTTTTCCTGCTGCCGCTACTTCCCCAGCATTATTGTCTTTTCCAGAGAACTCTGCCTT
This sequence comes from Furipterus horrens, assembly GCF_987537825.1. Classification (NCBI taxonomy): domain Eukaryota; kingdom Metazoa; phylum Chordata; class Mammalia; order Chiroptera; family Furipteridae; genus Furipterus; species Furipterus horrens. Next base: position 162,838,107 of record NW_028327174.1, read on the forward strand.
CTCATGATGTGCCCGAAGTAGGAGAGTCCTACTTTATTACAAACCTCCTTCATGTTTCTTTTCTTGAAACATTTTTTACTTTTACTCTTCCTTTGTAAAAATAAATTGTTCCATATCATTTTGTAAAGTTTGACTTAAAAATAACAGATTAGTTCTTTTTTAAAAGCATTAGGGCATTTTTCCAAAAAAATATTTTGGTTAACTGCAGTGCTCCATAAGAAGAGTAACTTCAAATTTTATAAGTTAATATGAGTGTATTTTAATATTTTTAATTTTACACAAATACAAATTAATTTGCATTGTAGTTTAACCCCTGCTATGATAAACATCTGTCAACCTGAAAATCCCTGTCACTGAATACCATTCATTTAGTATTGCTCTGATACCTTAATAATGTGTTCCTTCTAAGGGTGTCCTTGTAACAAGAAACCCTGTGAGAGTGGTCTAATAAAATGTCTAATAATCAGAACTACTAAAAATAAAACACATTGGAAAACCCCAACATTTCTTATTATGCCATCATGCCACTCATATACCATTGGCTACCCAGAAGTTCCCAACTGGGGGACTGAAGAACATTCAAGTAAAAATGTAGATTACCTTGAAATGTTCTCAGTGTCAATAATTTCATATCCACACTCACAAACTATTAGAAATTGTATCTGGGGCTTGTTGCAAGATTAGATTGCTATAGACTTTTTAAAGTGATTATCTCTATGTATGAATATATATATATCACATATGGAAATGAATTTTTCAGGGAATGTGCACTTTAAAATATACTTTCTTACTAATTTTTGTATTGACCAAATAGTGCTTCTTTGGAATGCTTACTCTTTGGTAAAAAATATAGCCATTGATGATGATAATTAGTTTTTGTAAGTATCTATTTCTATATCACTGCACTATTTTTTTTTTCACTTTTGTGTCCCTTTTATGTGGCCCGGTTGCCTGTTACACAGTTTCTGTCTTGCTTCTGTGTATTCTGTAAAATGATTTATAAGCACAAATGTTTACAGTGAAGTTCTTCCTCTTGAAATGTACCTTAGTCTTTTTTTTTCCCCCTGAATATTAGATGGTCATGCTCGCTAATGACTAATTTTTCTAAATAAAAATAATTTCTTGCTATTGGAGAATTAAATTGCTTGGTCAGATGATTGTCTGGTTTAATTATGTATATCTTTCTCAAATAAAGTCAAAGATTTCTGATTTTCAGCCTGCTTCTGTTTTTAGTTAACTGAACTATAATAGAAACGTTATCAATAAGCTTTCCCTCACCCACCTAAACTCTCCTCTCTTTGAGGCCCCCATAAGTATTGGTAACTAACAGATTGCCCAAGGTCCCAATTCTTCGGTCAAAGCCAGCCATCCCACAGCATTCCAGGCCAGCAGGATCATCACTGACCAAAAGCTTGGGTGGTAAATCTTCTAAAATTTTAAGCATCAAGACGGTGCCTCTCAACCTCAGAAAACTTCAGATGGCTCATTTCCACACTATGTAAGTAATGAGTATATTTTGCAAGAAAGGCTAGGAGAGAATTTTCTACTTGCAGAATTAATATTGAGAGAAAGAATAATTTACCTCTGCTATGGAGAGTTCAGCCTTTTCATTACTTAAGAAAATGCTTCACTGCCTTTTGTTCCGATTTGACAGCCCTCCTGCAGTAGAAGTGATTGAGAACCGTTGCTGCCTCGCACGCTTTGTCAGCCAAAGGGACGTCAAAAATAAGTCACCCGATGCTAGAAAGTACTTCCAATTTTTTTTAATCCCACATTTTTAAATTCCCGATTACTGATTCTCTTGAGCCCTTTTCCTGTTCATTGGACAATCAGAAGCAGTTCATGATATTTAGTGCATGGTGCCTCCCCCCGCGCCTTCCCAGGATTGTCTTGATTTTTGTTTGTTATGTTTCTCAAGAGCTACTTCCCCATCTGTTTGTTCTCTAGTGTAAATTTTCCTGGCTATTTTTGGACCTTTACTATTCCAGATAAATTTTTAATATCAGTTTCCCAGGTTCCATAGAAACTGCGGCATTTGCATTCATTTCTTGAGTGCAAGTAACTTTATAAAGCTTAATGTTGCTGTGGTAGCTATAACATAATTTCTGTCTTTTCCAACATTGACGCTCTTTTCTTTGATAGCTTCACCCTTGAAGGTAGAACTTGACTGTCCTAGCTGTTGGATGGGAAGGCTTAGTACAGTCACGGGAATGCTTACACATTGTTCTTTCCATAACATACCTAACTCATCTGGGTACATTCTGTAGACTGATTGGAGAAAAGACCTGTCTCACTTAAACCCCTAAGTGATGTGCTTGTGTGTGTGTGTGTGTTTGTATATGTGTGCACACTATCAAATAAAAACCAAGAATAAAAGCATCTTTGGCCTTTAGTTTGAAGCACCTTATACCTCCCAGGTGATTCTGCTTCTGCTTTCTGAACCAGCTACTAAGGGAATTCTAACATAGTAGGATGATTGCAGATTGGCCTTGAAAAGGAGAATGAAGGGGAGCAGAGTATGCCACCCCAAAACATTCCTCTCTGGCATAGGGAGTTTTTGAGCTGATGATTTTTAAGAAACAGCAAACACAGGGAAAGCTCTAGAAACCTAGTAGAAGTTATCCTTTCATAAAGGAAATTTACATTTATAAGACAAACTTAATTTGTAAGGGTGCTTCCCTCTCTCTGCCTAAAAGAGGATGACTATAAATTACAAGAGATGTATCAATGGAGAAGGCTCCAACTTAAATCTGTGAAACCACCTTACTCTTGTTTACGTGCTTCTCCTGGTAACCTCCCTAACTGGCCATTCCCACTCCCCTCACCCCCAACATCTTTCTAATCTCTTCAGGTGAAGAAGGTATGTAAGGGGATGGCCTGGCCTGTTTGGGGGATTTACTTAATTTTCCTGGGTATCTCATGTACACAGGAGATATGGGTATGTATACCTATATAACACGGGTTTACTTGTTATTAAACTTGTTTTTCTCCTCTTAATCTGTCTTTTATTATACAGAATGGGATCTCAGTGAAGAACCAGGAAGGGTAGAGGGAATATCATTTTTCCTCACATACAGTTTGGCAACTGGTGATGGGACCTGCTGAGATACCCTTCTTGCTCGGAGACTGTAGATAGGATCCTGGAAAAGTGGCCAAAGCCAGCAAAGGTATGAATTGTTACCAAAGTCAGCTTCCCCGAATCTCTGTGCTGCCCAATGTGGAGGGGAAGGGAAAAATCCACCTGTCTGTTCCTTTCCATAATTTAGGTAGCACAAAAAATATTTGTATGAACTCGTTCCTTTGGTATAGAGGTTCTGGTAAAGGTTAGAATTAGTACCCTTGTACCCCTTCCTCCCAGAGATGTTCTCTGTTGTCTCTGTCTTTTTGTGTCATTTATCATAAGGACGAAAACCACAGACCATATGAGATTTTTCCTTTTGTCTTATTCTGTATCTTAAGAGCTTGGCTTTTGGACCAGTTCAAGAATACGCTCTGGTCTCCACAGGCTGGAAGATGCAGGTGTGGGCTCGTCTCTGGCAGCCAGTGGAATAGGCTGAGCACCTGACACACAGAGTGATGATAAACTGCATTCTCTTTGTCCCCCATGCCAACCCTCAAGGGAGTTTGTCTTATGCGGTCCAGGGCCATCAGGGGGGGCCTTTTTGTCCCTGGGAGTGAACTCTCTGGACTTGGGAGAGCCGCATCTTTTGCGCCTTCTTTAGGGCTGCCTCTTGTGTCCATGGTTAAGTCATAAAAAGTTTCTTGGTTTGAGTTGCTACTGAAATTAATATACCATTGAAGATCCTGCTCATCAATGGCCAGACAATGGATCCTTTAAATTGAAATAACACCAATAGTTGAAAAAATATTTTTTTAAGAGAGCTCACTTCCTAAACACTTGTCTTATTGGTTCCTATGGATTGATCAAATTGAAAAGAGGACACGAAAGAGTAAGGCATTCCAGCCTCAGGGACTCTTACCAAAGTGAAATTACAAGGCCCTTTTTACCTACACCTTCAGAAGTTCCTCCCGGACTTAAAAAAAGAGAAAGATCAATGCCCATGCACAATCTGCTCACAGGAGCCCTGACTGACTGCTCAGGGGTGTTCATCCCACCCGTGAATATACTGTAGTCATCTGACAGGCCAGACAGCTGCTAGGTGTAAGAAACAAGGTCATAGTGACTCCCAAACCAGTAAAAAGTCATTAGTAACAAAGGGCAAATGTAATTAAAGGGTCTTAAGGACAAATGTAATTAAAGGATGTCTGAGAAGGAAGTTGACAGCATTAGCTTATCTACAAATCACAATAGGGGCATTTAAATGAACAGGTTAGATTGTACCTCTGGAGTAACCAGTCATGGAGAAACGGGGAAGAAGGAGAGGGGAGGGGGAGCTAGTTGCATTAGGGTGGGGAAGCTAATCGCTCTCACTTTAGGGTGGCAATTTCAGGGTGGGGAAGCCAAAACTATAAAACCAGGTTCCTTTGTCTACTAGGCGCACACATTCTGCTGGCTGTGAGGGTGTGCCCCGCTCTGCAGACTCGTGAATAAAGGCCTCGCTTTACTGCTCAAGTCCTGTGTCCCAGTTTTTATTGTGAGCGTTTCTCACATAGGGAAATGCCCTCATAGAGAAAATGGATGACCACAATTTCTCCCAGTAACCTCCTGCAAATAATCAGGAAATGGACTGCCTGAAGCCGATGTTATGGGACTGACAGAAGCAATAATAGAGGCTTTCCCCTCTAAAGTGAGTGGGTCCAAGACTGGATTTGTATCCTCAAAAAGGAGAGCATTTGAGGGCCTTTCTTGAACGCTTTATACAGACTTTACAAAGGCATACTGCATTAAACCCTGAAATTTCAGAACATAGGATTGGAATACTTAGATTTCCATCTTAGTTGGAATGGAAATCCTCTCCCTAATATAAGGAAAAAAATTAGAGATAATGTAGTTGGATGAGCAGGTCAGTTCCATGATATTATTCAAGCTCACCCAGCTCTTTGAGGAATTGGAAACAGCTATTTGCCTTACGAATCTTTCCTAAACCAGAAATGCAGTTCTACAAGCAATGCAAATCCAACTATCCTTACCAATCCCAAAAGCTCCCTTCTTTATCTCAAAATGCTTATGACATCGTAAAAGATTGGGACATTGCTAAAGAATTGTCCTGCACTTAAGAAGAGGAAAAAAATTAAAGAGTAATGACCCTAGATATCTGATAATAGGCAAATACACCCAAAACTCCTTGGAGAAAACTTGGTTACTTTCTGTGTGCCTTTTAAATTTAAATTTTCTACCCCCATCATTAGGACTTGACAGCCATCTCTTTAAAATGCAAATTTTAAAGAGAAGATTCTCATCTGAAGGAGAAAAGGAGCTATTTAGAAATTAGGCAAAAGAAAACTTGTGTCTTCACAAATATTTGTAAAGAAGTTTTAGCCATTTGAGTAGGTCAGCTTAACCTAGTCCATCTGCCAGAAACACAATTTGGATCCCACTGTTTTTTGTTTTTTGTTTTTAAATAAACTAGTGAGTTTTGTGCAGTTTACCTGACTCATGGCTAAGATTTTGAATAGTAGCTACAAGGTTTCTGTGTTTGTATGTCTACAAATATATATGTAGATTGTAGGTGTACATTTTTCTACCTCCAGATGGTATGGCCAAAATTAATTTGTAAAATAGCTATTCAGTCGGCTTAAAAAGGTGTACTTATATCCTGGCCAGTGTGGCTCAGTTGGTGGTTGGAATGTTGTCCCAAACACCAAAAGACTGGAGGTTTGATTCTAGGTCAGGGCACATGCCTCAGTTGTGGGTTCAGTCCCCAGTTGGGGCGTGTGTGAGAGGCAGCCTACATTTCTCTCGCACATTGATGTTTCTCTCCCTCTCTTTCTCCCTCCCTTCCCCCTCTCTAAAAAACTCTCTTTCCCTTCCTCTCTCTAAAACCAATGAAAAAATGTCCTCGGGTGAGGATAAATTTTTTTTTATGTGTGCTTACATGAAATATTTCTAGACTCTTAGAAGTATGGAAACTAATTCAAACGTTTTTTATGTTTGCATGATCTGGGGAAATATTCAGTAAATAAAAGCTAGTTTAAGCCCTGGCTAGTGTGGCCCAGTGGATCTAGCACTGGCCTGCAAACCAAAGGGTCACTAGTTTGATTCCCAGTCAGGGCACATGCCTGGGTCGCAGGCCAGGTCCCCAGTTAGGGATGCGCGAGAAAAACATTGATGTTTCTCTCCCTCTCTTTCTCTCTCCTTTCCCCTCTAAGACTAAATAAGTAAAAAAATTTTAAGCTAGTTTAAGTCAGTTTAAAATAGGCATGTGTTCAGAATTGTCAGAAATGGATATAACACAGACATATAACTTTTATTCTATCAGGGTTTATTAGTCAAATAGGTTCATGTTATCTCTGTTATAAAATTTGTCAGCAAGAAAAATAATGGGATGATGGTTGACTTTGTTTAATGTCTCATGAAATTTTCAGAAGTAATCTAAGTATGATTTTTCAGAACAAGTGAATTAAATAGATGTAAGTGCAATGAATTTTTAACAATTACAAAGTTTTCTTAAGTATATTTAATTTATTATGTTGTTATAGTAGTCCCAATTTTTTTTCCCTTTGCTCCCCTCCGCCCAGTAATCCCCTTCCCTCCAGCAATTGCACCCCCTCTTAGTTCATGTCCATGGGTCGTGCATGTAAGTTCTTTGGCTTCACTCTTTCCTATATTATTCTTAACTTCCCCGTCTATTTTGTACCAACTGATTGTGCTTTTTAGTCCCTGCACCATTTCCCCATTTCTCCCCCTTCTCCCTTCCCTCTCCCAGCTGATAACCCTCCAAATGATCCCCAAATGATCCCCATACCTATGATTCTGTTCCTATTCTGGTTTGCTTAGTTGGAATTTATTTTTATTTTTTAGATGCAGTTGTTGATAGTTGTGAGTTCATTGTCATTTTAATGCTCATAATTTTGATCTTCTTTTTCTTAAGTCCCTTTGACATTTCATATAATAATGGCTTGGTGATTATTAAGTTCTTTAGCTTTACCTTATCTGGGAAGCACTTTACCTGCCCTTCCATTCTAAATGATAGCTTTGTTTGATAGAGTAATCTGTGTAGTAGGTCTTGCTTTTCATCACCTTGAATACTTCTTGCCAGTCCCTTCTTTCCTGCAAAGCTTCTTTTGAGAAATCAGCTCATAGTCTTATAGGAACCCCTTTGTATGTAACTCTCTGCTTTTCTCTTGCTTTTAAGATTCTCTCTTTATCTTTTACCTTTGGCATTTTAATTATGGTGTGTCCTGGTGTGGTCCTTTTTGGGTCTAGCTTCTTTGGGACTTCCTGTGCTTCCTGGACTTGTATGTCTATTTCCTTCGTCAAATTTGGGAACTTTTCCTTCATTATTTTTTCATTTAAGCTTTCAATTTCTTGCACTTCCTCTTCTTCTGGCACCCCTATGCTTCAGATGTTGGCACGTTTAAAGAGGTTCCTAAGCCTCGCCTCATTTTTTTCAATTCTTGTTTCCTCATTCTTTACTGGTTGACTGTTTTTTTTCTTCTTTATATTCCAAATCATTCATTTGAACCCCAGTTTCCTTCCCTTCACCATTGGTTTTGTGTGGATTTTCTTGTTTCACTTAGCATAGCCTTCACTTCTTCCCTTATGCATTTTCTGTACTTAAGCATATCTGTCAAGCCTGTGAGCATCTTTATCACCAGTGTTTTGAACTCTGCATCTGTTAGGTTGGCTATCTCATCATCACTTAGTTCTCCCACTAGAATCTTGATCCGTTCCCTCTTTGGAGCCATACTTCTCTGTCTCCTCATCTTGACAGACTCCTGTGTTTGTTTAACAATTATAAAGTTTTATAACATGTCTGCTTTAAAATAGCTTCCAAGCATTTTTGGTAACATGAAACCTTAAAATTGTGCTGAGCTGAATGATGGAAATTCATTCAATATTTAGATAATTCTCAAATAAGATAAAATACTAAAACTTTAATTGCTGAATATAGTTTTACCTACTCTTGGCTTATTACAGAGAAACTAAATACATTTGGGTCTGTCAGTAAACATATCTTGTGCTACACTGAAAAACTGTACTGCAAAGAAGCATATTCTTCTAGAAATTATGAAATGTATTAACAAATTTGCCAATCTACATAATGTTGGTGTGTAGTGGTTCAAGACTGCTTACTTCTTAGTAGTCAATAGAAATTAAGGTTTCAAAGGTTGGAAATTCAAATTATTATATGTAAGTGAAAACTGTGGAAACAGTAAAGGAAGCATATCTCTCTATATGGAAAGTAAGATGTGTATTTGGTTAAGAAAAGGTTAGAGATAGAAAGATGCATTTTTGTTAAGAAAAGGAGTAATTCTTCCTAAAGTATAACCACTTGTTTCAAAATTGTGAAGAGGAGAATAAAACACAAAATAATAGATATAGAAAGCTGGAAGGTGAGAGAGGAAACCTTGGGTAATTAAGGTAGTTAAAATGGAATGAATTTATTATAAAGGTTTAAATGTAAGCTTTAATATCAGTAGTTTCCTTATGTAAAACTGAAACTTACTTTTCTTTCCATCTGCTAACCAGATTTTCTTGGACTTTTGGTATGCTCCTGATAAAGGAGTGTGAAAAGTTTTTCTTTTCCCTTTTAAGTAATCTGCCTAAAAAGCAAAGATTTTATATTTTACTAAAACAATTATGTGCTTCATGTTATCTTGATCATCACATCTTTGATTACTTAAGAAAACCAAGTCTTCTTAATATCGAGAGCTAAGTTTTGCTCACAACTGTGTAACTTTCTGTATCTGCCTTTAAAATATTTTATTGTCATTTTAGTTAAATGGGTAATTAAGTATTATTTCCTAATGATCTGTGATCTCATTTTGTCAAATGTCCAAACCTTTTGATATTTTGGAAAAACTTCTGAAAATAAAATTCTAAATTAAGCCTATTTGACCTGAACTAACTTGGAATATTTCAGAGGGCCCCTGAAATATATCAAGATTTCTCTCTCCTTGTAAAAAGAGATATTAAACTAATTAGGCTTTTTTTATACTATGTGGGAAGGATTGGCAAATAAGTAATGCAAAATAACTTTTAGGTTGTATTTGTGTGCATACATGTTATTAATATGTGTTCCAGAAATTGTATGAAATTCCTGGAAACCTGATATGTCCTAGTATAATGTTATCACTGTAACTCTAGTTATTATCTTAAAATGCTTGTCACAGGAACAACCAAATGTCCTTGTTGATTGCATTATAATGACCTCTGAACAGATCTTTAACCATGACCATTTTAAAGTCTTCTGTTATCTACAGAAATCATTGTTTTACTTTTGCAGAAGTGCTTCATCTTCAGGAAGATTCATGAAAAGGACTCTCAAAAATACATGTTTCTGATAACTTTCAGATCATACCATTGAACTGGGGAAAATAAACCAGGAAAATCTCCAAGGAAAAAATGGATTCATAAAACTGCTAACAAAAGCTCATGATCAACAAATATTATCTGGGACTCAATGAAAAAAAAAGGAAGGTTATAATTTTTATAACTTTTTTAATGTTTTGTTTTTCCAGATTTAAGGAAACTTTTTTTCTTAAACTATCTGCGACTTAAAGGAATTTGGTAAATATACCTTTGTGAACAAGATGAAACAATTCCTCTTCTCCCTACCTGATTTCTTCAGAGTTTGGAAAGTCAGTGTATTCTTGTTTTCATGACAACATAGTTATTTGCATAAATTCAATAAGAGTCTGTTCTTCTTGTAACAGGACACAATTGGAAACACTGGTTTTATTACCAAGACTTTGACTGGAAACTCACATACAAAAATGTGCAAAGAATCAGGTATGACCAGACAGTTTTAAGAAGTTTTAATAAAGCCCCTTGGAAAAGCCACCTGGTACCTTGCTTATAGGGTGACTGGCAGCCTTCCCAGGTAAGTAAGGAAGGTCATTCCTGGCATATGCAGGAACCTCAGGATATATTGGGGACCTTGAGAAGAAAGAAAATAGCCTAAATGTATAGATAGGCATTATAGGCAAAGTTTGAGGGCAAGACCTTGGCTTGGACCCCTAGCCTTGATAGGCTTTTGGCAAGTCCAACCTGAGATTCCTTATGAAAAGGTCCAGCAAAAGAGATTTTAAAGTGCCTGTATCTGCTCAACCACTCTTCTTGCTGCACTTATGTAAATAATCAAGCCAGGTTTATTGCAACTAGATTTATTTTGAAAACAAATTAGTTTTACTGTAATTCTCTTTGGTAAAAATGGGGTGAGAGGAAAAATGATGCTAAGGTAGAAACTGCCATGCATCTTGAGGCTATTTCTAGTCTTAATTGTCTGAGGTTTCATTTTCTACCCATAAACTGGACTGGATCCTGCGATCTTCTAGTTTCCTCAAATAATCTGGCTACAAGTCTTCAAACAAACATTTCCACCCCCCACCCCCCACCCCTACTCTTTTGACTTGGAATCAATAAGAACAAATTTCATGAAATTCCTATAAATCTGATATGTCCTGGTATGCTGTTACATGTAATTCTAGTTATCTTAAAAGGCATGTCACAGAAATAACCAAATTTGTTTGTCAACTGTATTATAATGAACTCTCCTCAAATCTTTCACTGGAGCCATTTTTAAGCCTTATTCATTTACAGGGATTATTGTGTTGTTTTTACAGTTTCCCAACCCCCTGCAAGTAGAATATGAACATCTTGATATAAACTTCAGCAAAATAGTCACAGTAGTTCCTGTTCAGACACTTCTTGCCTGTGTTGTATGGGCCGCTGAGAAAGTTCACCTGAACCCCGGTGACATCAGACACAGTAACACTGCAAAAGATGCTTCATCTAGAAATCTTCTGTCCGGCTGCCCTCGGGACTCAGACTGAGTTTAAAATTTGCTCCAACCATTAACTTTTGTTTTCTTTTGTTTCCGCAGAAATGCCTCTTAATAGGTATCTGATTGCTCCCGCCCTATAGGCCTAACTTTGGAAGCGCACCTGCAATGCCATCTCCTGAAATGAGTAACAACTGTGTAACTGAACTGACATATTCTCAAGATTAAGAGACTGGCTCAAGGAAATAACACAGCTCTCTATCAACTCAGCCTCTGGACTGCGAAACACCTTTGACATTTCAAAGGTAAGACTGACGGGAGCAGAATATGCCACCCCAAAATATGCCTCTTGGGCATAAGGACTTTTTGAGCTGATTATTTTTAAGAAACAGCAGACACAAGAAAAGCTCTGAAAATGTAGAAGTAGTGACCCTTTCATAAGGAAAAGTTACAATTACAACAGAAAACTCTCCATTTGTTAAGGTGTTTCCCTCTCTGTTCCTGGAAGAGGATGACTCTAAATCAGAAGAAACTCTTATCAATGGAAAAGATTCCAACTTAAATCTGCGAAACAACCTTATCCTTGTTTTCTGTGATTTTCCTGGTAACCTTCCTTAACAGGCTTTTCCCACCCTCAACATAAGGCGATGGCTTGGGCCACTTTAGGAGAGTTACTCAGTTCTCCGGGGTGTCTCCCATCTATACAAGAGGCATAAATGTTCTTAAACTTTGGTTTTTCTCCCCTTTAATCTCTTTTTTTTATTACAGGAACAGGTCTCAGCCCAGAACTGAAAATAGAGGGGCAAAATTATTTTTCCTTTCCTACAAGGACACTTAGAAAGTTTCTGAGTGGTTAACTGTTAAAAGTTACAGCATTTTTCTTTTTAGGAGCAGAACCATAAATCAGCCATGAACTGAAAGAAACACATTGAACAATGCTAAGGGCAGAATGGTGTATTCGCAGCCTCCCCAGAAAGGCACAGCACACACCGTTTAGAGAGCACATGGTGGTGGCCAGCAGATCTTGGCAGGGGTTACATTGCATTTCTTAAACAGCTGTGGCTTTTAACCATTTCATAAGTGTGTAAGACCTGGCCACATACACTGGAATACATACACATTTTTCAACAATATAACATACATGCTATTTAGAGCCCATTTGCCTACGTCAACTTTGGCAAAACCACATTAAATAGACTGACCTAGTCATTAATTTGACTTAGAAAGCTAACACAGAAAAGAACCATTTTAAAAGAACCTTTGATGGCATGTTAAAGGCATGATACTTTTCAGCGTAAAAAAAGAAAAACACTCAAAAATGCCTGAAAAGTACAGGATTTAATAAAAAGCTTAAAACTCAACTTAAAAAAAGAAGGCACCCCAATTAATCCTAGAGGTCTCAAACCATGTATCCAAAATTAACAGGCTCCCTTGTTACGTGATTTTCTAATGGCTGTTCAACACACTTAAATTTAATATAAAAAGTAACAGTACATCTCAGTGGCTTTAAAATTCTATAAAACCTTAAATTCAAAAATTACACAAAACCTGACAGCCAAAAGTCAAAGGAAAAGAAATATAAAAACAATTTTGAAATAAAGGCTTTTTTAAAAGTTTGTTAACCTCAAATATCTTACAACCTCCACCCCCGGCCTCTGTCGCCCTGGCCGGCAGGCGGAGTGGCACCGCCCGGTGCGGGGGCGGCTGCTGTCGAAGCGGAAGCGCTGGAATGAAACACGTGGGACCCGCCCACCTGCTTCCGGTCTTGGCCAGGAGGCGGCAGCACGTTTTAAACCAGGTTGAACTCCTTCAGGTTTAGCTGTAGAATCGTGTCCTTCACAGCGGCGAACACAAAGCGGATATTCTCTGTATCCGTAGCGCACGTGAAGTGAGAGTAGATGACCTTCTCTTTGTCAGGGTTCTGGTCTTGATAAAGCTTCAGGATAAAGTCTTTGGCAGCTTTAACGTCCTGCTTTGGACCTGGTCACAGGGCGGAGAGAGGAATAAAGAAGAGAGATGCCGGCTCACCACCAGGTTCCCCCCAAAGTTGGTTCCCACGTACCAACTTTAAGGGTCCTGTCTTATTTCTGGAGACTAATTTGCCTCGGGCTTTATCTTTTATTATATCGCACCGTGAACTTGTAAAAGTATTTTAGAGGGTTTTCTCATATCTAAAAATTGTACTTTAAGGCAATTGGTTAAAAAATAGTGACCCAGTTAACCTTTCTGACTCGGGACCCTTGTGAAGAGAGCTAATTCCTGTTAACTCGGGCAGACAGAACTAGGCTAGGAGAAGGAAAAAGAAAAATATGGGAACGAACATTATTAGCTACCCAAGTCTGATTTTAGAGCTTGTGGGCTCTCTACTACATGGCCAGCACAGTTAATAAAAGTAAAAAGCAAAGTGCTGAAACACTAATCCTCTAAATACCGATTTCAAACTTAGTAATATTTGAGACCCCCAGTACTAGAAATAATCAGCTATAGGCCATAAACTCCCGCCTTGGAGCAGTCATGTATATGAAGAAACTCAGTGTTCGCGCTGGGTCTGGCAAAAGGGCTGCCACACTGGAGCCTACACATAGGAAGTGCCCGGTTCTCTGACTGGCACTAGGACTGCAGAGGTAGGTCGGACACAGTCTCTGCCCTGAGAGGCCGACGAGAGAGAGAGCACGGTGAGCCCAGGCTGCCAAGGGGGCACAAGGGAGGTGTACCTGCTGGGTAGGGGGTGGGGTGAGGGTTGGAGGACTTCCCAGAGGAGGAGTTAAGGAAGGGAGCAAGCAAGCATATTCCGGGCACTGGGAGAGGCATGTGTGGAGGTGAAAACAACGATTCCACTGGTGGTTTGTTCAAAGGAATGGTGACAAAGTCTTTTAGAGACAGATGGGGGAGGGCCCTATGAGCCACATGAAGAACTCTGGACTGATGTCAGCAAGGTTGACAACATGGACACGTACCTGTGTATTCTGGAAAATAGCTAATTAGATGAGAATACATGATTTTCTCTTCCAAAAGATCCTTTTTGTTTAAGAACAAAATCACGGATGAGTTCAGAAACCAGGGGTAGGTGATAATGGTTTTAAATAGAGCTTTGCTCTCTTCCATGCGGTTCTGAGTGAGGAAAAAGGCACTTCGGGTTAACCAGGAAGAAACACAGTATTTTAGAAACAACATGCCAAGTCACTGGTTCTGTCCATCTGACCTCATACCCAGCTGCAGTCTGGGAGGTCACTGTCCTTGCAGGAGCTGGTGAACACGTGGGGGGCCCTCAGCAAGCCACCTCCCCCACCCCCACCCTCGCTAATCACCCGCTCGGGCTCCCCCTCCTGTGGCACCTCAGCCAAGCCCCAACTAATATGTAAGGATATAAGGAAGGCTTTGGTGCAACATGGAAAAAGAGGGTTCTTACCCATATTTGACAGAAGTTTTGTGTGTCATTATTGGGATTACCAATGAGGGAAGTTGACAGTTTCAGACCTGAGACACCCATCTTATGGGGTGTGATGGGAAAGTGAGAGGAAGACTTGCTCTCCCAGCAGGGCCTCCGCCCTTAGAAAGGCTGGATGCTGGAGAGAAGGGAGCAAACACTACCGACACAGACCCTGTGCTACATCTCACATACCGGTGTGCTCTGCGGGGGGTGAGGGAGGGGACACGGTGTGGTCTGTGAGGAGAACAGGGTCCCCAGTTTATGGACGGGCATGCTGTTGGTCACAGAACTTAAATACTTTCCCAAGCCCATATAATGGTAGGATCTGGTGGAAATCAATTCAGAAGGACTAAAATTTCTGAGCATTTGACACTGGCAAGACAATATTAACTTCCTAATTTATGGAGAGCAGACAGGGCACATACAAATCTTATCTGGTGACAATAATTGTTCTAGATAGCATTCTGTTCTCTCTCAAGTATTTGTAAGAGGAAAGAAACAAGAACTTCCCTTTCAGGAGTTCTGAAAAACAGCAAAGCCCAGAGGGACAGACAGTACTTCTCCATTTCCCTACAACTCTCAGACATAGGAGCTTTTCTCCTGTTCAATATATTTTGGGGGATTAAGATCTGGAATTTATCGCCCAAGCTGTAACCTCTCTTGGCTTTCAAAGCTTCTTTAAAAATTACTATGATCTTATCAATAATAACCTCTAAAGAAATAGAACATATGAAAAAAGTAATTTCTGTCCAGCACAATGAGAGGATACAACACCTGTCTGCAACCAGAAGGGAAGAGCTGAGAGTGGCAGCCACTTAATTTTCTCCAGATACCTTGTGATTTTTATTTTTTCAGGAGAGGAGAAACTGTTTAATTTTTTAGCACATCAGGCTGAAGTACTTGACCCTTGCACACCTGAGTAATCTTTTGAGTTTCCTGAGACAAATTTGAAGCTATTTTTTCATATTAATAACTCAATTTTCCTTTTTTAAAAATTTCTCCAGCTGAAGAGCTTGGTGGCAGCCAAGATTTCTATTGTTCTTCACACAATGACATGAGTAAATGGGTTAATCCTTCACTAATTAGCTAATGTAACTGCTCCTCAGAGAAAAGTCTGCTCTCAAGAAATACAAGATTTGACTTGTTCATGGTTATTACCTAATCCTGGACAGGCTTCTTTATTGATTTACTTTTATGCCCTAGAAGCAAGATACATTTTTCTTTAGTCAAGAGGTCTTGTGGAGAGTAGGGGAAAAGACAATGGGAAGACAATGCTATCCCACAGAAAACACCCCACAAAGATGTGATTATGGACTCTGCAGAGGGCACTGAAAGCCTGATAGGGTGGATCGGTCCCAGCTGCCCTGAGCTAGTCCCTTCCAGGGGAAGTGAAGGGCAGACACTGCCCAGGCGGCCCCTGAACAGCTGCAAGCATCTGGTGCCACTCCCTGTGCCAGCTCAGCTGGGGACCTAAAGCTGGAGGGTCATGAGGGTGGGGAAGCCTGTTCCCAGGTCAAGCTTATTAGAAATAGCATTGTGCAACTTTGGCAGTACATTAGCATCCCTAGGGGACTTGGAAAAGATGCCCCCACCTCAAACCCAACAATATGAATCTCTAATGTGGGGTCCAAAAGACTTTTTCCTTCAAAACTCCCCAAGGGATTTCAACATGCAGCCCAGGCTGAAAACCAGGGCTTTGGGGTGGCCCCACCCTGGCAGCACATTAGACTAGATCCTGTGTTCAGGCTGCACATGCCACCAGTTAAATCAGAATCTCAGCTCGAATCCAGGCACCAGGTTTTTCCATCAGGTACCCATGGAATTCCAATGTGTATCCAAATGCGAGAACCAGGATTCTAGGGCAGTGACCCTCAAACTCGCGTGCATATGTGAATTACCTGGGATTTTGTTAAAATGCAGATTCTGATTTACTTGGTCTGCATTGATTTAGAAGGCGTACATTTCTAACGAGCATCCAGGTGAGGCCTGTGCTGCTAGTCTACTGACTCCACTTTGAGTAGCAAGACAGCTCAACCGCAGGAATGGGGTCTCATGGCAGAGCTGGCTGGCTTTTCACAAAATGCAAAAATAGGTCTCTGTCTTCCCCAGCTGACCAGACTCCCTACCCAGCATACCTCGTTGTCAGACTCAGCCAGGACCTGGTCATATTCACTCAGAGCAACCAAAAAAATAATGGAGGTGACACTCTCAAAGCAGTGAATCCATTTCCGTCTTTCAGATCGCTGGCCGCCAACATCCACCATCCTGTTCAACAGAAACACAGATCTCTCAAGGGGCGGAACATAAGACTCACGGAAGTCAGTACTTTTTACGTTCCTTGGGAATCTTTTAGAGTGGAAAGGGATCCTAAGGTTGAAATGTTTGAGCACCACTGCTTTAGGCAGTGAGGAACCACTGGGAGTTTCCTAGCAAAGGAGGGCAGCATGTAAGTGAAGTCACTGAAAACAATGCAGCAGTCACTCAGGTGGAGCCTGCTTGGGGACACCAGTTAGGAAGCATCAGTCGTACAGGCAGAAATCACAAGCAGCTGCTTGGGCGTTGCTCTTCCCACTGTGGAGTGCCGGGATGCCAGCCCCGAGAGGGGCGGGAAGGCAGGCGGTCTGCCAGTCTACTCCGCATTCTCCAGGCCTCTAACTTATCCACAAGTTCCGTCTGTGTTAGGTGGGTACTGCCCCTTCCTCCCTATAAAGATGTGTGAGTGCCCTCTGACAGTGGAGACCCAAAGTGTCCATAGGGAAGACCGCAGGCACTCAACAGCTGAAGGGTTGATCCCAAGCTTGACTGCCCCAGGGGCCGGGCTTCTGCCAAGTCGAAAGCTTGCCCTTGGAGAGTGCAAGGACCCTGTCTAAGGGGATGACTGTGACACAGCTGAAGCCAACCACCGGGGGACAAAATTGCAGGCTCAATAGGACCAGATCTGCCAACTTCTCAAGAGAAACAAGATACCAACTGTTCTAAGTGAAACAGCCCAAATTGTAAATGTTGCCTCAAAAGTTGTTTAAAACACCAAGTGAGCCAAAGAAAATACATAGTGGACCAGATACAGGCTTTGGAAGTTGTAAGCAGCATCGATGCTGAAAAGCTTGAGATAAACTCATGGGCACACAGCACAGGGGGCATGCTCGCAAAGATGCAGAATTTCCAGGGGCTTGACCTCAGGACCCCCCAATGATCCAGAAGCGCTGAGGTGGATTGGCATTTACAGACAGGATCTGGATGTGGCAGGACTGGACTTGCGTTGTCTCAACTAGAAAAATGTGTGTAATAACTACTAGGAGGAACAAGGGGACTAGTGGACATAAAAGTGCTTTGAAATTTGCAGTGCTGTGCATATGTGCCATATTATTATTCATTTTTGCCGTAATGAAATGCAATGTAGGCCTACTTAAACCATCCTAAAAGTATTATATTTATAGGTGAAAAGTCTTACACAGCTGTAAAATAGTTTATATGTTATGTAATTTTTAAAACACTTTTTTGTATTGATTCTTTGTTTTCTTTTTTAAGGATAAATCTTGGAGAAGGTAAGAGAAATATTTTCAATATTATGGCAGAGACATCAGTATATTCAGTGTATAGGTTACAGGAGTATCCATCTGTGTGTGTGTGTATAGTGGTGGGGTGGGGAGTTAAATATAAGAATCATCCCAGACATTAGTAAGGAGACTCTTCATCTCCAAGGGGAATAGAAAGGTGGTTTCCTCTCTATATTAGGACTTGAGAACTACTGTCATTCTAAATACCCTGTGATGGAGAGGGCATATTGCCCTGAAAGTTATAACTCATTTTAGGACTATCATATTTAAGTATACTTTTAGGGACTTCTAAGCATGCACAGATTCCTAATGGGCCATGTCAGGGAGACATTCTTACCGGAAGACGATGTTTTCCAGGTCAAAGGGGTACTCGATGATGCCAGTTGTGGGCACTCGAACACGAAGTACGTCTTGCTGCGTTGGCACGAACGATGCCATGGCGATCCGGTCAATGTCATTCAGGTAACTGTGACATTAGAGAACAAGGTGGTGAGACTCTTTTAGAGAAAGGAGGAGTGTCCATCCCACTCCAGAAAGTCACCCAACTATGAGCAACCCCCACTCAGATCCATGGGTTCCATCAATGACTTCGAGAGCCAGCCCTCCTACAACTGTTCTGGAGAGAATATGGATCAGAAGCTTCTATGGGCCTTCAAGGAAATCTGCAGATCACTCCATCACCTCCCCCTGGACCTAAGCTTGATCACTACCTGGCTGTGAGAGACAGCAGGGCCAGAAGAGGATGTTGGAATCTGCCCTCCGCCTTCCAAGGCCCTTGCCCTTTCCACACTCACCCTCATCCAAGAACATTATAGAATGCAGATGCTGTTTCTAAACGCTTTGCTCAATGAGTTAGAGTTTCTAAGAAAACATGACAGCATAAAATAGGCCAACAGGAAGTTCTTTCAAAATAATAACAAGAAAAGTTTTCCTGTTACACAGAGAAATTAAACATCTAAAACAACCCAAAGCTTGGATTATTTTTTGCCATATATTAAAGAAAGCCCTAAGCTTAAAACATACCACATCTCTGTGGTAAAACAAGAGGGCACTTTTTAAAAAGTTTTTTAAAGCCTTTATAAAAGGCACTTTGAATAAAACAGCTCAGGCCCTGGCCAATGACAGAGCTGGTGATTCCAAGCCAGCAGCCTTCTGCACACACCCTCTGTGCCCCATATGTGACCTAGGGCTAATTGTCACGGACTTCCATATGTGTAGTCTTTATACCTGTCTTGTTCCACTAGGGTGTGTCCCCCTCACCATCAGAGAGCACTAGCTGTACCTGCCCCCCTCACCTCAGTGCCTGGTCCATAGCAGGCACACATCACATTTCTTGCAGTGAGTGCCTATCCAAATGAGCAGATGCGACCAGCAGAGCAGGTGATCACCACTGGCCTGGACCAAGGACATGCACAAGTGTCTCAGCTCTCACCAGTTCCAAAGGCAGGGCAACTGGCTGGGCTTGTTTTCTCTGCTGCAGCTCTGTCCACCAACCTCGTCACTTTAACGATCCTCTCAACCTTGCCACAGTTTCAAGGCTCCACTGAATTTTATAGCAGCTCCAGTGGGTCTTTTTCAAATGGATCTACATGAAGAGCCCCAGCCTCTCCCCTCCACAGAAGCAAGTGATGCTAGGCTTCCTCAAGGAAGGGCCAGGATGCCTTCACCCACTGGGGGTTGTCCCCAAGTCCCCGCTGTCACAGGCAACCTGCCCCCTTCTGGCTTTCCTCTGTGCTCATCCAATGCCTTAGCGGGACTTCTTTTATTTCTTTTTTCTGCTTTGCACCTCAGTGTTCCTGAACTCAGATTGGTTGTGCCAACCTGGATTAATGGATTAGACAAACACTCAGCCTGGGACTAATGCCAAAGGTAAGACTGCAGTTTCCTTTCCTGCTGATGGCCTTGTCCAGATAATGGGAGTGAATCACCCACCATGCCAGCTCAGAGGACGATGACGGCCCCTGAAGGGAAGGGGACGTCTTGGGAAAAGATTTCAGGGCCCTCAGAAGACAGAAGATGACGTGGGCCAAGAGGGAAAAGAGCTGAGCTGTAGAAGCAGGAATCATTTCTTCAAGGACATGATTAAACTCATGGCCCAGTGATCTCACTGAGCAAGGCAGTGCCTCAGGAAATTCTTAAAAATATGAGATTCTGTGATCTCACTGGGATATTCTGCATGCAAAACCATCTATTTATTTTTTTACCCTAAGGAAAACATTTAAAACGAGAGCTTTATGGATCCAAAATAATAGTGTGTAGGCCTTCACAAGTCAATAAACAAAGGGCTCCAGGACTGAGATGCTTCCCTGTGCTGGGCCCGCAGAGCCTATGTTTCCCACTAGAGGGCAGCACAAGATCAGCCACTGACAGGCCTACAGCATTGAGGTCTAAACTGTGATTTTGGATTTTAGGATAACTGGATCGCGAGTCCACTCATCAGGAAACCAGAAGGCAAAGGGATATAGAGAGGACAAAAGTAGAAGCCAGAATCAGATGCAGTCCTTATTTAAATCAGATCATGTTAGCATCCCAAATGAGATCAGTTCCACCAAGGGAACCCCACATTTGATTTAGCCTCATTGAAAAGGACAGAAGCTCAGGACATGGTGAGGAAAGGCGGGTGTGGGCAAGGAGAGAACTTGGGATCCACAGAGGCACTGAAGGTTTTAGTAGGTGGGAAGAGACTCACCATGAAGCAAGAGGGAGGTAGTGTTGCCCCTGAGCGAGACACAGCCCTCTTTTCCCCAAGAGAAGCTTCGCTGAGGCATGTATAGCACATCTGCCTGAGAGCCCTGGGCTCTGTACTCACTATTTGGCCGAGTCTGACAGCTGGTACTCCCTCCTCCTATCGTAGCACTCCTGGATCCCGGGGTCCAGCCAGAGCTGCCTGATGGCCTGCGCCTGCTCCCTGGAGAGCATGGAGACCCTGTCCACTTCCACTTCTCTGATCAGCTGGGCGTTGTCCTATTCAAAGGAAAGAGAACCTCTTATTAAGCAAAGGAAAGGAAGCCAGCCCACTGGGGCCTTGGGGACAAGACTTGCCATGGTTTATGGGTTGTGGAAGACCATAGGTGCTGGGGCGTGGTGGGTGCCCTCCAGACAGGCTTCACACAGCCACGGCACTCCGCTGCAGCCATGGTGAGTGGAGCCAATGTGGCTGCATCACTCAGTGGAGAGAGCCACTGAGCCCAGCACCATGGCTTTTAGTCCCAGCAGTATTCCGAGTCCAGCTTCTCCAGCATGCAACACCCCGTCCTGAACAGAGAAACACTGGCCCATTGATCATCATTAACATCCTACTTATTTGAATGTCTGCATAGCCAGTGGAACAGCTTAAAAATAGCCATTGTTATTGTCAATGACATACCAAGATTGGGGTGGAAGCAACAAGGGAATGCATTGTCTCTAGAGAATTGAAAACCAATGGTATCGCCAACTAATTGCCAGTCTACTCTCTTCTTTCTCTTTAATTGACCTTATTTTTTAGAGCAGATACAGCGGAAAGTACAGAGAGTTCTCACAGAGTCTTCTTTTTATTATCATGTGTCACTGATAAAACTCCCACTGGGAGAAGCCCTTCCACAGCAGCCCCCAACCCCATGCCACTGATTGCTATACTGTTATTATGCATATTATTACCGTCATTATTAAATAAGTATTGCTCTAGTGCTATTGCCCTATTATTTCAGTAAAAATCATTATTATTGCAATTACTAGTATTATAGCACCTACCATTTATTGCCCACTTACTATGTGCCACGGGTTCCACATACATTATCTCATTTAATCAATGGGGGACTAGCACATGACCAGAAATCTTTTCAAACCTTAGCAAATGAAAATGATAGGTTGGCCTGCATCCACAAGTAGAGCAGACAAGAGAATTCTGCTGAGAGAGACAGGAGCCCGGCCCCTTCTTCACTCCCATCTTGCAGAATCTCACAGCAGTTGTATCACGCAAAGTTGGCTACTCACGGCAGCTGTGAGTCAGCAAAGCACCCATTTGGCAGCTGTGATCTCGAGTATAGTGGTAGCCCTGGAAAAGTTGCTCTCATCTTGCATTGCTCATTCTCATTAATAGCCCAACAGGAAGCCAGAGAATAGGGAGATCTAGATTCACCTGGTTCGAGCATGACTGAGGGCTGTGATGAAATGAACATGACTTTGCACCACATCTGTCACTAGAATGGATGTAAACTCTTCCACTAGACTGTAGGATCATCAGGTAGGTAGAGTCTCAAGCAAAGTCACAAAAGGATGGGTCAGTGGGAAGTGCCCTGGGTGGTGAAGCAGGACCCTAGGTTCTAAGTAGGGCAGCTGGAACTTTTAAGGACCCCAACAAGTTATGTGCCTTGTTGTCCTCATTTGTTAAAGGAGCCAGTGACTTTCAGGGGAACCTGATTATAAAGTATCACCCAAATGTAAGTAGAAGTAGCCTTATTATTGTAACAGATGCCTAATAAATATTGGGTTGGCCAAAAAGTTTGTTTTTTTCCATAAGATGGCTCTAGTAATGCTTAGTTGTCTTTCATTTTATTGTATTGTGACAGCTGTCATATCAACATGCATTTAAAACAAAACATCAAAATTGGTGAATTTTTGTGCAGCCAATTTAATATTGAAGATGGAAGAAAATATGCAACATTTTTGGTATATTATGCTTTATTATTTCAAGAAAGGTAAAAATACAACTGAAACACACAAAGATTTGTGCAGTGTATGGAGAAGGTGCTATGACTGATCAAATGTGTCAAAAAGTGATTTGCAAAGTTTCATGCTGGAAATTTCTCACTGGGTGATGCTCCATGGTTGGGTAGACAAGTTGATGTTGATAGTAATCAAATTGAGACATTAATTGAGAACAATCAATGTTATACTATGTGGGAGACAGCCAACATACTCAAAATATGCAAATCAATAGTTATTCCTGAAAATGAAAAATGTGTCTTTTATGGAAAAAAAGCTATATAGACTTTTTGGCCAACCCAAAATTTGTTTGCAAAACAGAACATATTGATAGCCCTTAAACCACAACTTCTAACCCTACTCACTAGCACATCTGATCATCTGCCCTGTTCTCAGCCAGCGAGAATGATAAATGGGAGAACCTGGACAGTGTATTAAACAGAAGGGCTGTCTCCGACCCCAGCCCCCCTCCTCTCTCCACCCTCCCTCCTCCCCAGAGGATCACATGGTCTCTTCTCACCCTCAAAATTTAAAGTATCTGTGCTTAACTCCACCCTCTGAATTTAAAATGTCTGTTTTCCTCTCTGTCTCTTCATGACAAGTCAGGAAAATGCCATGTCTTATTGGTCCTTATATCTCATAACCCATGGCAGTGTCTGGCAAATAACAAGTGCCCTCCATTGATGCAGGTGTCCAATAAACATTTGTGACGTTCATAAAAATGTATCTTAACAGACAGAAAACTCACAAAGGAAATAATAGCAAAAGGGTGCTGGGGCAGGATGGAAGCCTCTGCCAGTCACGGCTGAGGCACTGGGAGCTAGAGGATGGGGAAGTCTCAGAGAAGGAAATGCTTGGTGACTCTTGGTCATCCTTCTCCATTTAACTAAGAGGCAGCACTGTGAGAACCATCAGGGATGTTACAAGTATTTCTACCTCCTCTCACAGACACAACGTAGGATTATTCTTGGTGGCAAATGAAATATAAGCAGAAGCAACATTTGTCTCTTTTAGGAAGAAGCTTCAGTCACTCAGGAAGCCTGGCTAATGGGGGCTGCAGAGACCCTCTAACATGTTTAATACACCATATTGTATATGTAGCCTGAATGATAAATCAACTTTTATTGTATTGAGTAAACTGAACTTGGGGGCAGCTTGTTACTGTGGTATAACCCACTCTTTTCTGACTGACACATCCAATGGAGAAACCCAGCATTCAGGTAGCAGAGAGGAAAAGTCCATCACAGCGACATATCAAAGGGGAACATGGACTTCTACAAAGGCTGGTATGGGATGGAATTTGAGGCAAAGCATAGACTTGAGCTTACAGGTTACCAGGGGAGCTCAGCCAGAGAAGAAAACATTTTGTTCAGCTAAGTGAGGGGACTCTGGGGTGGGGGGTTGGGGGGTGAAGGAAGAAGAGAAATCAGTCTCCTTAGAAACCCAACAATGGGACTTGGGTTTGAAACAGACTGAACTCAAAGGGCCCAGAAATATTTCAAGTTCAGTGGTCTCCTCCTGGTTAGCTCTTCTACCTGTTAAGATCAATTTTCTTTTTCCTTTTGGATTTTGAAATAATTTGACTTGCAAAATTATAGGGAAAATGGTACAAGAGTTCCCTTATGCCCTTCAAGATTTCTCAAATATTAACGATTTACTACCTTGCTTTATCATTCATCCCCTTTCCCATACATACACCCATGCACACATACACTTTTTCATGAAACGTCTGAGAGGAAGTTGCAGGCATAATGCCTCTTTAAAGACTTCAATATGGTTTCCTTACATAGTCACAGGATATTAACATTGATACATTATTGTAATCTAATCTTCAGGCCTTACCCAGAATTGGCCAATTGTCCCATTAATGTTCTTTATCTGCCCAATCTAGGGTCCCAGTGCCTTTACTTGTCTCTCTAGACTCCATGTATCTGGATTGGTTCTGCCATCAGAGAAGTCGTTTTTGTCACTCTGATCAAGAATGGCCTGATCAGGATTATATTTAGTATACGTCACCATGAGGAGGGCTGGCAGAGAGAGTAACACAGCCAAGACTCACAGAATCGTCCACGGGTGAATACTAGGAAGGGAAGGGATGAGTGAAGAAGAGAGTGGCCTGTTTTGAAAGTAAATTTTATTGAAATATGCAATGAATGACTTTTGTACAGCAGCCGCTGGGATACTGTCATTTCACTAAACATTTTGTTGTAATGTTGGGGAGCTGCCACAGGCACTTAACTCTTGTTTATACTGATGAGCCTGTGGTAAGATTGGTTTTGTTACATGTAGTTTCACTTCAAGTTGCAGAACCTGTGGGCGACATGAAATGAGGGCTTACTGAGCACTGTTAGCAACGTCTGTGTGTTGCCAAGAGCGGGACTTCGTGCGCACTTCCCTCTGGCAAGGCTGGATGGCTTTGTGCTCAGCAGCGGGGCCACTTTGATGGGCCTGGTCCAACTATTCAATAGGGCACAGCCTCAAAGAGCAGGGGCCCCTTATAAATGTAGGAATAGTTTTGTGCCATTTAAGACTGACTTCTTCATCTCATGGAAAAAGGGGGAGAAAAGTTGGAAGAGGATCAGGTTCAGGGAAATGTTCTGACTTGGGAGGGGACATGCTGACGCTGAGGTAGCTGACATCTAAGATGTTCAGGACGCAGGTGATCACAATACAATGGTCTGCAGTTCAGGGCAGAGTCCTCAGCCAGATGAGCACATTGAATTGAAACTGCCTAACACATTCATTTTATTGAAAAGAAAGAAAAATCACAAAGGACCTAATGCAGCAGATACAACAGAAACATGACCACTTTCTCAAAGACTGAGCGCCTATCTGGCTTCTCCTCTTCTCCCTTCTCAAACAAAACCACCATTTCCACTGCTCTGAAGGAGAAACACGGAAAACAGATGTCCTACATGTGTTTCGCTTGGAAATTGCCAGGGTGACAGAGAAAGGAGTTGCTCACAAAGGGACGCCTTGCTGGTTTCACACATGGACCCACAGCTGCCCGGGTGACAGACACTGTGGAGCCCAGCAGGCCCCTATGGCTGGAATCCAGGACGCAGCGGGCAGCCGGTTCCCCAGCAGACCCTCCCTGGGAAGCCTCCACATCACCGGCCACACCAGACCGCAGGGACTAGTACTTTCTCTCCACGCCTGACTTTCTCACTGACAAGGAGAGAGTCTTCTCTTGGCAGGGAGCCAGAGTTCTTGTTCCTGCATCAGATATATAAGCATTATCATTAAAATCTATATTCATTAATATGCTCTAGCTGATAAAAACCTAACTTAATATATTAAGTGTCTACTGTCATATGTAGTACCTATGAAGCCCATAAGCTTTGTGAAAGCAAGTGAGATTAAAGTAAAATACACTTAAAATGAAAGTTCTCTGTACCACAGTATTTCTGACTTGTACAATCAGCCCTACTTGTTTTAACATCTACCTCAAGATCCAGAACTACACGGGACTTCCGGCCAAGATGGAGGCTTAGACGGACATGCTAGGTCTCCCTCTACAACTAGAGAGGAATACAACTACTTCAAAACAAAGGATAACTAGAAATTCCAGAAAATAAAACTACATGGAAGCCCAACATATGAAGTTATAAACCAGCGGTGCCATTTGGGCAGGTAAGAGTTAAAGAGGGCAGCGCTGTTTGCGGTCGCACCTGGAGCGGCGGGGCGGCGAGGAATCCCGGCTGCGCAAGCCCCTGGCGGTGCGCGACCCCAGCGCTGGGGAAAGCAGCCACCGCATCGCCTTGAACAGTGAGGCCCAGGGGGGTGGGAGGACGGATCCCGGTCTCCTAGCTGAATAACTGTGTGAATCCATCTTGGACCCCCGCCCCCAAAGAAAGCACCACAGGGCTGCGAAGTAGGTTGCAGACAGGCGCCGGTCGCTGATTTGTGATGCGTACACAGGCACTGCCCCCGACAGCCGGCCCAAGAAAACAAAACGCATCTGTCAAAATGAGGCAGACAACTATAGAAATCCTGGTAGCACAGCTCACCAGGCAACAGATAGAGAACCTGACAGATGAACAGATAAGAAACCTGTCAGAGGCTCAGTTCTGGGCCATTGTTATCAGGTGGCTTACAGAATTCACAAAAGAGCAGGAAAAAGATAAGAAAGAAGCGAAAAACATTCATAACGAAAGGAACAAAACCACATATGAGACAGATGGTGAGGAAAAAAAATCCAGAGTTCATTTCAACAAACTGGAATATGGAGAAGGAACAAGCAGTCAACCAATGCAGAGAGAGGATCAGAAACCTCTGGGACAGCTATAAAAGGCCCAACATAAGAATCATTGGTTTGCCAGAGAGTGAGGAAGATGAACTAGAACTTGAAAAATTGAGTGAAAATATAATAAAGGAGAACTTCCCAGACTTGGGGAAGGGAATAGACTTGCAGGTCCAGGAAGCAAGGAGAGTTCCCAAGAGACTAGACCCAGGGAGAACCACTCCAAGACACATTATAATCAAAATGTCAAAAATTAAAGATAAAGAGAGAATCTTAAAAGCAGCAAGAGAGAAGAAAAGAATTATGTACAAAGGGGTCCCAATTAGACTATCAGCTGACTTCTCAAGAGAGACCCTACAGGCAAGAAGGGACTGGCAAGAAATATTCAAAGTAATGAAAATCCAAAACCTACAACCACGAATACTCTATCCAGCGAAATTGTCATTCAGAATAGAAGGACAGAGAAAGTGTTTCCAGGACAAAATAAAACTGAAAGAGTTCATTAGATCCAAACCACTGTTATATGAGATGTTAAAGGGACTGGTTTAAAAAACAGAAGCTAGGGAGATGAAACAAAGGCAAACTAAACAGGCAACGAGAGTGGAAAAGGAACTGTGGGTACGGGAAGCATATTGGGGGGAGGTCAACAGGGAGGGGGAGTGGGGAGAGGGAGGGAGATGATATAGGAATTGGGGTCATGGTAGGAGGGAATGGAATAGACGGAAAGAGGTTGGGAGGAACTGTATGCACAACTAATGGACATAATCTAAAAGGGGGGGACAACTGGAGGGAGGGGGGCCACCGGGTGGAGGGGAGCAGAGGGAAGGGAAATTGGCACAAATGTAATATTTTAATCAATAAAACACATTAAATCTGAAAAAAAAAAAAAAAAAGATCCAGAACTTCACAACATATCCTGGTGAATGAAAATTATGAAGTAAAATTTCAGTGCTCCATAATCATCAGCTTTTAAAGCATCTCAGACATTATAAGGTCAACTAGGCTAGAGAAAAAAAAAATTTTTTTTCTATAGAAGATAAATGAAGAACTTCTGGTAAAGGAAAACTGGAAAATTTAGGTCAACTCTTCGACTAAGGACAGCTAGAAATGATGGAAAACTATTTTCAAAAGTATGTTAAAAAAAATATCAAAACTAAAGCAATAGTAAATAATTGCTGAGCCAGAATACAGGGAGGGATGGCATGCAAGGAGTTGAGCCCAGCATTCCAAAGCCTTTGCCATGGTGCTTCTGCTTATTCTGGCAGGGGCAATTGAGAAGCTGGGCAGCTCCTGCTTTAAGATCACAGGGCGAGGGGGACAGGGACTGAAGTACAAGGGCAAGCAAGGGCCAAAGGCCCTTGGAAGCCCTCTGGTTCTGGGTTGGGGTCTCTGAGAAAAGCCCTTTTGGAGTTGAAGCTTAGCTTGGAATCATCACAATCTCAGAATTGAATATCTTCGGACACCTGGCATAAGAAAAGGAAATTGTTTTTGGAGTTTGAAAGATAATATCTTTCTTACCCTCAAATTATTTTTTCATGGGTGTCCAGCACACCAACAAAAATAACCAAGTGTAAGAAGAAAAGACAACTCCAAAAAGCGGCAACAAATAAAAGGATAAAAATGATACCCCACGTAAACGCTAACGCAAAGGCAGCTGGAGACTCTCAATATAAAAGTGGACTTGAAGGTTTATTTATTGATAATACCTCAATAAAGCTGAAAAAAAGACTTTAAGGTTAAAAACATGAGAGAGAGGGATATTTCAAATGACAAGAATGTTCAGAAAAACATAACTATTCAAAAGTTCTGTGTAGTTAATACCATAAGCTCAAAGTATAGAGTGCAAAATTTCTTAGATATGGCAAAATAGACAAATCTGGCCTTCCAAGGAATGTTAATGCACCACTCTAAGTAACTGATAAACAGAAAGTCCAGTGAACGTATAGACAGCTCAAGCATCATTCCCACCAAATTTGACCTTATGGACACAGGTAGAGTCCTATATTCTCCTATATTCAAAAAAACCATAGAATACGTCCTGTTTTCAAGCACATAGAGAATATTTCAAAGGTGACCATTTATTAAGATTTCACACTAAAAAAAAAAAGATTGTGGTTTTCCAGCTTCCTCTGATCAAATTTCAGCTTCCTTCCCATTGGCCACCATGTCACCAGCCCACCTGCCCGCTGCTGCAGGCATTTGAATACTTAACTCCTGGTCTAGCACCATCCAGGTTTCTGCTTGTAGAAAGCGATCTTCCACCACACTCACAAGGGAAAGTAATCTTTTCTAACCCAATTCAAGATTCAGAAGAAATCTTTATTTCTATTCCAATATTTATCCTTTTCTTTCTCATCTTTTCTCCAACAAAAACAACAGAATTCACTGGCCATAAAATGTTGGCATGAAAGGCCAAGTTACTTTATCTTTTCCTGTCAGTCAAAACTTCAGTGGATTTCACTAAAATGGTTCTTTCCAAAGGCTCCAGCAATAAATTTCTTTGGCACAAACTTGTGCAGCTACGATGAGTGTTAATAATGTAGTTGAGAGATGGAATCCGTGGCCTCGCACTGTGTCATCTTGGTTGAGCCACAGTGACATTTCCCAGGACTCCCTTCCCTGTATGGTTCTGGATGAGGATTGGCAACAAGGGAAAAACATTTTTTTACATTTAAGGAATATTTTTTCACATTTTTATTTTTATTTATTCTTTCCCAGTCTTATTGAGAAACAACTGACATATATAATAAACTAATAAACTTGGATAAGTTTAAAGTGTACGGCGTGATGGTTTGATTTACACATATTGTGTAATGATTCCCAAAATAGGCTCAGCTAACATCCCCCTTCTCACACAAGAGAAATTTGAAAGAGGTTTGGGAATCAGAGGCGACACAATGGATGTTATACTCTGAAGGTCTGAGCTCTGCTTCAGCATACCCTGTGGCTGATCTTCTGGTCAACCTCACAGCACGGGGCAGCACCTGGGCCCTCAGTCCCTCCAGCTCCCACTCGGATCTCCCACTAGAGCTTCTCCCTGACCAGGGGCAGCTTCTCCAGGTCCTGGGGCAGACATGCGTGCAGGGCCACACTAAAGGATGCCAGCTGCTTCTACAAGTCACCTGCACTGTCAACACAGAGGTGGTGAGAGACACGTGCAGGCTCCACTTTGTCCCCATGGGGCCCCTTTTGCCTTCATGGGTTCTGGTTTTTCTTTTCAGGCTCCAGTTGGTCTCTGCTCTGCCTGCTTCAGATCTAGCTTTCTCCCCTGACAGACAGCCCTACTGACCAGACACCAGATATGCAGAGACAACAGCCTTCCAACTCCTTCCTCACATCTCCAACAGTTGTATAAGCACACTCCCTACAGTAAATCCATTATTCCATATCACTCTAAGCAACAATGACTTCCTAGTCAAGCCCAGATTGATACATAGGACCTTACACAGTGGTCCATTCAATTCTATTTGGGGTCAAAATCCCCTATAACCTTAGGCCTCAGCTGGGGTGACCTAAATGTCCCTAAATATCAGGTAGGCACTGAGAGCCAGACTCGGTCACCATTCAGTACACAGCTTCTCACACCTGTTCCATGTTAGCTCTAAGACCACCATCTGAGAATATAAATAGGACTGTGGCCCTGACCTGGAGGATTTCAGAATGACAGCTATGCATTTGGTGGGAACTACTTCAGATCTACACACAGATGCTAAGAGGACAAGGAAAGGGAGAGATTTTAATAGGGGATGAGTGAGGGGATGGGCTAAGATGTCAAACCAGAGGTGGTCTGCTGTTAGTAAGGAGGAATGGGCTGCATCCCCCTCTTCTAGTGTCCATGAAAGTGAATTCCTAACTGCTTGACAAACGGGGCCGTGTTAAAGAACAGGGACTAGATCAATTCTTTGCTATATGATCTTTCACCTACATTTCTTCCCCTGAGAGAGATGCTTTGGAAAGCACCTGGAACTCCTCAGGTCCCAGGGTAAGCTGAACATATTCAAGGTATAACTTACCAACGGCCCCTGATAGTCCCCCATGGGGTACCCCCCGCCCACAAAAGGAATGAGTATATTGGCCAGTGCAAGTTGCCTATCAGAAAATCATTTGTTTGGAGCCAGTGTTACTGCATGTGTTCAGAGGCCATAGAATATGGTCATGTGATACATATAGCAAGATGGGACTTTCCAGCCCTGTCACCATCTTGCTCCTCCCCCACCACCCCTAGCACATCAAAATTATGTTATGAGAGACAGTTCCAATTAGCAAGGGGAATATTTGTCTCTTTTGTGCCTGCAGAATCTGCTGGGAGGAATGGCACAGTCTATGCCAGGACACTCCCAGGCCCTCCCCAGATAAAGCCAGGAATGATTGTGGGCCCTGACCTTGTGGGCCCTGACCTTGTGGGCCCTGACCTTGAGAAGGCAGGGCCTGCAGGGAAAGGCAGAGAAGCAGAAAAAGGAGAGCGACCAGAGGCAGGCACAGGGGAACATCCTGCCACCCCCGTCTTCACAGGGAAAGTAATAAATGCTTTGCTTCCCCTGTCAGCTTCCTGTAGCATCACAATCTCTCAGGTATTGGATTATGTCTGTGGCCTTTCTAGACAATGAAATTTTATAACTAAAGGCTTCTAGTTCTAAAAAGCACTAGCAAGGTCTCAATTCAAGAGCAGTTTGGCTCCAAATATTTGTCAGGTTAGTTATTAGAAGCTCAATGTTCCCCCATTGAGACAGAGGCCGCTGTGAATCCCCCAAAGCCTGCTTCAGTTGCCTCTGGGCTCACATATTGATCTCTATTTCCCCCATCACCCCTGAAGTCGGGGGGAACCTCAGAGCTGAGTCCTGCGCCATGGAATTTGGGCTGAAGCGATGCACACACTACCAGGCCTGGCCTTCCAAACCTTCCATACGACCTCCTCCACTCTTTCCCTTCCCATCGCTCAGCTGAAAGGAGAAGACGAGGAGGGCCCAGAGGAGGGAAGCCTCGAGGTGAAAGGAAGCTGGGTCCTTCATGGGTGGTGTGGAGCCCAGCCCTCCACCCACCATCTCAGACTGGATTGAGATGGACGTGGCTGAGAATTATGTCACTGAGCCACTGAAGTTTTGGTGTGGATTTATGATAAGGCTGCACATTTTACTTTAAACACCCATGGAGAGTGAGAGGAATGATGTTAGGATGGGGAGGCCCTAGGCTGGCACAAGAAATCCACTTTTAGCCAAAACAGAGATTAGCCGCTATACTGAAGATACCAGGCCACATTTGGGTACAAGGGTCAGTGTGGTTCAGGCACAATATTTTATTCTGTTTTTATTTTTCTATTTTTTTACTTACTGATTTTAAGGGTAGGGGTTGATTTGTTGTTCCACTTATTTATGTATTCATTGGCTGCTTCTTCTATGTGCCCTGTCTGGAGTTCAAACCTGCAACCTTGGCATATCAGGATGATACTAACCAAATGAGCTACTCAGCTAGGTATCTCTTATCTCTGGTCTCATTCTGTTACCCGCCCCTCATCTCATTCCTCCCCGAGTGGCTCTCTCTCTTTAAAGTCCCAGTTTCTCAGACGCAAACTGCAGTACCACCTCCTGCACACACATTTTCCAAGACTGTGAGCTCCCAAGTCTCCTCAGCCCCTTCTCCCTAGTCTAAAACCCCAGGATTTCCAGGCATGAGGGTACAACAGCTCTGAGCTCTCCTTATTTTTTAGTTTCTTTATTTTATCCATTTTTGAGCCCAAACTCAGTATTATTAGAGAGGGCAGGCTAATAACCCCAAACTGTCAGTGCCTTAACCCTTTGAGTACCATGTGTAATTGCTAAAATTTATGTGAGAAATGCCAGGCTATTTTGCTGAGAAATGCAGAGTTTATGGAAAATGTCTATAAAATGTTTATTATTATTCATAATAATTTGCTGTAAATTTCACAACATATAGTAAATACACTCTTCTTTTGTAAGCAGTGTTCTTTGATGCAATTTAGCAAAAAATTATTGCATTAAAATTATTTTATTATAACAATTATTTTAGAAAAAATAAATTTTTTCCTTCAATATGGCTTTTGAAGTATAATATATGGCATAATATAAAACCCATGATTATAATTTGAAAAAACACATAGCAACATGGATAACAAGTATGCCAAATATTGCATACATTTTTGAAAAAAGAAAGAAAACTTCATAACATACAAGAAAACAAAAAAAAGAACCCAAATGGCATTCACACTAGAGACATATATCAATAGATATCAACAGTGAAAAACAGTTATAAATAAAATGCTAATGGTATACCGTGAAGCAATGAAAATGTCCATTAGTAAAAGCTTCCTTATCATGCACTCTGCATAGAGTTTTGACGATTATTGCAAAGATAAATGAAATTAAAAGGACCATTTAAAATGTAAGGAAAAATTATAACAGAATTAATATATCAGTATTTGAACAAGCGTAAAAATTCGAAATTTGGATCAACATGAGAAAAATTTATATCAATATATAACCTGAGGTACAAAAAAAAGAGAACAAAACATAAAATACAAATTATTCCATTGTTATTTACACTTATAGCCATCAAAAAAAGAGTCGCTGGAAGCGACGCTGGCACTTTTGGGAAAATTTGTCAGTGTCACTCACAGTGACGTTGGCAGTCAAAGGGTTAACAAGGCACACGGGTGTGCTTTACATTCCTTCTCAGTCTGATGTGAGTCAAGGGTATGGGTGGGGAGGACTCTGCAGAGACCCAGGCACCCCTATCAAGTGTTCCTGCCAATTCTCAGGGCCCTGGAGCCCTACACTGGATTATTTTCACCCAGTTGGCAGGTGAGGCAGGAGAGCATAGAGCGGTGGCTGCACGTTTTACAGGCCAGGTCTGAACAGGGTGGACTTCCCTCCTGGACACACAGTTCACTGACCAGAACTAGCCCTAAGACACCACCTGCCTGCAAAGGAAGCTGGGAGATGTGGTCTTCCTGTGCTCAGGTGGAAAGTGGAATGGGATTTGGTGAACACCTAGTATGGTCTCTGCCACTCAGATTCTCAAAGTCTCTTCTCTTCACCACAGGGATCTTTGAGATGGGTGCAGGGTCTACGGGTGCTTTTGCATAGATCGGGGTAAACTACAGCTGTGGTCAAATCCAGCTCACTGTCTGCCTGTATAAATTAGGTTCTGTTGGAACACAGCCACACCCTGCCATCCTGTCTGGCTGATTTCACAGCTACCCTGAAAGCAGCCAATTGTTGCAGCAGAGTCTGTATGGTGCAAAAGCCTATAATTCTTACTCTGACACTTTACAGAAAATGTATGCCGAGCCCTGGTGTAAATGAAGAATTTCTAATCAAGTGTGCCAAGTAGAAACTGCCGTAACCTTAAGTCCCTCATTCATCGAATCAGTGGGCACATAACAATGAAGTACTCACTCTCTGCCAGGCGCAACGCCAGGTACAGGACTATGGCTGTGGGAAAACTTTGTCTTTATGCCCAAGTGTTTGGTCTTTATGGGAGTGATGGTAAAAGGCATGTAGAGCATAGAAAAAGAATCCTCTAAAAAACATATACCATATGACTGAACTCTTAAGTGGAATCTAATGAACAAACTTTGAGCTAACAAGGAAAATGGGGACAGATTCATAGATGGAAGGCAGGTGACAGCTAGTGTGGGTGGGGGGAAAGTAAGCGGGGGAGGGATTGAGAAAAAAGGAAAAAGGACTCATGGACATGGACAAGAGCTCAGTGATTGCTGGGGGGAGCGGGTATGAGGGGACTAAATGGTAATGGAAAAATAATACAATAAAAATTAAATTAAAAATAAAGACTTAAAATATCTTATCATACTTTAAAAAAAAAAAAAAGAAAAACATAATCAATTAGTATGAAAAGCAAGAGAATTCGACCTAAGTAAATTTCCAGAATTTTCAAAGGGCAATGCCCAGAACTGACCTGGATTGTGGACGTGCCCTGTGACAGGAATCATATAGTAAATTTAAATAAAAACACCACCCAGTGGAAAAAACTGGAATTGTCTCTAATGCAGACTTTCCACAAAATTTTGAGAATGTTCCCATTTCTCTTTCTCCTTCGTTACTTCCTAAGCAGGCCATTTTATTATGTCTTGTTTCCTAAGGTATAATATGACTCTGTTTTTATAAAGTCTATGCTGTGTCACCAGTTGGGGACCAAGACCAGACGTTTCCAAATACCCTGAAATCCAAGCCCCAAAGTTAGCCCTGGAGTAGGTGAAAGGTTCCATATTCTTCCTGGGGCACTACTGATATTCAAGAAAAGCCACTGGAATAGGGGAATATTCTTTACAGCAACTCCAAAAAAAACCCATCTACTCCTGTAAAACAGGTTTTCTATTGAAACAACACAAAATGAAGGAAACACAGGATTCAAGAGTTAGTTCAGTGACACCAACCAGGCAGGCACATCTAAGGCTGAGCTGAAGGACACCCTTTAAGAAATAAAGTTTCCCCGAAGGCACCAAGCCAGAGCCTTATCTGGATGTCTCCAGTTAAAGGTCCTCTAGGGCCCAGGCATAATTCTAGAAGCTCTGTGTGTGTGCCTCATAGTCACTCAGAGAGCCACTCCTCCCCACCCAGACAGGAAGATCAGACACAGCAGAGAGCATGGAAAACCAGTAGGACTGGCGGGCCCGGGCAGGCTGTAAGCCGGGGCTGGGCAGAGGGACGTTGGGGATTTTGTGGCCCCTTGCATCCTTGGAGGGATGGCAGGAGTCTGGGACTCTGAAATTCTGGTTCCCAGCTGGTCAGACTCAATGAACTGCCCTTTCTGCCTCCACCCAGGATTCTTCATGCTCATTACTCTTGAGTCTTGGTTTACAGGATGGGTTACATCAAGGCAGGATGAAGCGCTCTTCTCCTCTCTCAGCATGTCAGTCCACGGGGGCCACAACCAGCCCAGCAAATACAACATGCTCAGCACGTTGCCGGACACCCAGTGAAGTCTCCATAGACGGTAGCCCTCATCCACCTCCCCGTGCCTTCCTAAAGGCCTGGTGTTTACATATCACCTTGAAATAAGTCGGTCCTCATTATTCACAGATATGGTGTTGGCAAATTCACCTATGTGCTAAAATCTGTAACCCTCAAATCAAAACTCACAGTGCTTTTGTGGCTGTTTAGAAGCAAGCACAGAGCAGCAAAAATTGGGAGTTGCCTGATGCCCAGGCTCCCAGCCGAGGTGGGACAAGGTGAGGCTCTGCCTTCTGGTTTCAGCTCTCATATTATAAACACGTGTCCTTTTCACAGTCTATTTAGTGTCATGATTTGGCATTTTTGTGCTTTGTCTTGATTTTGTCATTTAAAATGGCCGCCCAGTGCAGTGCTGACGTGCTGTTTGTGATCCTAAGCACAAGAAGGCTGGATGGGCCACACAGTGAGAGTACACATGATAGAGACGCTTCCTTTGGGCATCCGGGATCTCAGAATGTAATTTCAATTCATCCACCAATAAGGGACTTTGAATAAATCTGTCAGACTCTCGGCCCTCAGTTTCCTCATTGGTAAAATGAGGTGGGGTGATGGGGTGATCTTTTCTGCATTGGCATTCTATAGTGCTAGAAGAATGTTTTCTTTCATTATTAGACTTCATAAATATTTAGTCTTGTGGACCCCTTTCTTTATAAAGGAAAACACACCCATCATAATCACTCTTCTGGAAAACCCATAAGCAATCATCATAACTTCCGAGGGAGGATGAGTAAATCATACCCAGTTACAGACATGAGAGATTGCTCCCATTCAAGTATAAGGCATGCACAGCACAGAACCACAGAGGGCAAGGGGCTGCTTCTGCTCCTGGGACCCAGGGTCAAGGCTCTTCCAGGTTGGCCTTAAAACTTATTAGCATGTCCAAGGTGTCACCCATCTCTCTCCTGTGTCTTTTCTAACCTCAAAATAACCAGAAGACAGCACCACAGGCAGTTAACCCCCACCCCCACCAAAGATGGTATCACCCCAACTCTCTTCCCTTTCTCATCACAGTTCACCAGTAACCCCGAGGGCTCTAGACCTCAGGTTACTCCATCCCAGATGGAACGTGCAGATAATACGCTGCAAAGGCACTCAGCCACTCTTCCACGCAACCGCATGGGGTTCTTTGTGGTAACAGGGACAGTAAGGAAACCTGTTGAAATTGGTGCAAAGTGAGTGTCTCCTCAAGCATTTCAAAGTTGTACAATCATTTAACGAAGTTTCATACTTCCTGTCAAAAATCCTCACCAAGCGATCAGGTGAGCACATCTAGGTGGTAGGGAGGTATTCATGTAAAGAACTGGATGTCCAATAGAGTGGATTGCGCACCTACTACTTGCTAGGTTATTCTGGGTCCCAGGGGATATGGAGAATATAATCCATGGGGCCTGATTTAAGAGAGTGACAAGTCAGTAAAGGCAAAGACCAGTGCACATCTGATTGCAACACTTTGATCCAGAATCCCGTAGAGATATCCCGGTCCTGTCAGCAGATGTGGGATTGACCTCCAGTCAAGTAACAGCCTCTGATAAGGCCTCCTGTGTCACCGAAGTCACCTACTCACTGGACAAGTGAAGCATCTGAATTTCCCCTTAAGTGGGACAAAGAATATCTGCACTCCTGACCCTGGCAGAGAATTCATCAGTAATCTCTGCTGTCTGAGTCTTATCAAAGGTTGAAACAAATGATATGCAAGGATGCTTTGTCTGAAGTACGTGTAGTCTAGCTCAGCCTTGGTCAGGATTTCCCAGTGCTATACAACATAGAACACAACTCTGCAAAATGTTGTATGCTGGAAAGAAAGTTCTTTGTCCAGATAGATTTAGGACAAGGCCTGGAACAGTCTTCCAAGTTTTTTTAAATTGTAGGACTTTGCAGTTGTGTGTGTGTGTGTGTGTGTGTGTGTGTGTGTGTGTGTGTGTGTGTGTGTGTGTATGCATGCAGGACATGCACCTGAGAGGGCAGGATCTTAGTCTCTGTTCTTCATCAACATGCCCCAAGTGCCTAGAATGGTAGCTGGCACATCAATATATAAATAAATGAATGTTATGCCAAAATCTTAACATTTAGTCAATACGGATAAAATACATTAAGTCAAGGAGCAACATGCATTAATAGAATGTATCAGTTCATGAAAATGGGTAAGTGTTCACACCACATTCTTAAACATTTGATCACCCACAACGAGAAGGCGCAGGTGTGTAATAGAAATAAACCCTGGAACTACAACAGGACTCACTCAGTAAATAAGCCTGTAGCAACCATGTCAGAGAGAACAATATTAGGTAGAGATGCCCAAACAGAGCACAGAACCTTTAATATCCTCATTTTATTACCCATTTCCAAAGAGGGGATTTAGATTACACTGTTTGTGAAACTCATGTAGCTTAAGTGACAGCTGAGGCCCCCCATTTCTCATAAGGTCTAACTGGCTCAGACCCTAGTTGATTCCATGGCTTGTGAAAGTCAGAAGCTCTTCTGTAATTTCTGCTAATTTCTAGGGCTTACACCATCGTGATTCAGTATCCTCATTTGCACAGGCACAAAGCCCAGCCTCTCCATATCTTACACAGAGCATCGTCTGTTCAAAATCATCGGTTTCACAAGAGAAGGTCACATTGCACAGCCTTCTACCATCTCGGCAGTTCCAAACCCCACTTCGGTCTCTACCTCCTCAGCCCTCTCTCCTGAAGCTTTGGTGTTGAGGGGTTCTCAGTTCTTCACCTTTTCTTATCAGAGGGATTTCCCCTTCCTCCTTCACTCAGACAAAGGAGAGAAGTGCTTAGATAATCCTCCAAATTCACAAGCCCATCCCACTTGTGTGGATTCCCTCTGCTTTGGGTGGTTCACCATCCATTCTCCCCACTCTGGTTACAGCCAACCTTGCTGGAACTATCTGTGGATCTTGGAAGGTCTGTTAATTCAGGTGTCCTGCTGACCTATGGCTAAATTTTGGCCAGTCCCACCTCGCTGAGACTAGGAACCCCAAGCAGAGTTATGTGATAATAATGGAATAGGGGAAAGCAACCGATGAAGTTTTTTTAATTTTCATGGCAATGAGGGCAAGGTTTTTCATGGTAGTGAGACCCCAAAAATTTCTAGGGTCCTGTTCATTTTGAGGCAGTTTCTTCCCCTTGTCCTTAATTGCATGCTGTCCACGCATGACCTCTACTATAGCCTGTCCATAAATTGTCTTCTACAAGTGTTATCCAGCGTATTCCTGCTGGTTACAATAAAAACAAACAAACTAACTAAATCCCCCAAAACCCCGACTCCATGCCCCCGCAGAACAAATGTTAACAGTCAGGGTCTGCAATAAAAGTTCTCCTGCTGTCAAGACACATCTATTCAAATCTTCCTTTATTCATGTTATATTAATTTTAGTTTGGAAAATTCCATAGAGATACTAGGCTTTATTTCTGACTCTATCCAAAGGCTGTGGACTTCAGCCATATTATCTGAATTATTTTCCTATTGCTGCCTGACAAATTACCAAAAATTTAGCAGCTTAAAACAATTTTCTTTTATTATCTGACAGTTTCTGTAGGTCAGAAGCCCAGGAGTAGTGCAACTGAGTTATCTGCTTAGGGTCTCACAAGACTGAAACAGAGGTGTTCACTGGGCTGTGCTGCCATCTGAAGATTGGGATCCTCCCTGAGCTTAGTCAGTTCCGCCAATGACAGAATTGTAGCACTGAGGTCCTAGTTTTCTTGTTGGCTGTCACTGAAAGCCACCCTCAGCCCCTAGAGGCTTCCCTTCTGTCCTGGGCACACTGAGGCCCTCTCATAACATGGCAGCTACTTCTTCAAAACCAGCAAGGGAATCTCCCCGCCTCTAGATCTTCCTCTAATGGGCTAATTAAATCAGGCCACCCAGGGTACTTAAAGTCAACTGATTAGGAACTTTAATTACATCTAGAAAACCCCTTCACCTTTGCTTATCACAAAATCTAGTTATGGGAGCGGCATCCCTCATGGTCCTGCCCACACTCAAAGGGAGGAATTATGAGGGTCATGTACATTGGGGGAGTGAAGTTCTTTGGTGGGGGGCAGTTCTTAGAACTCCGCTCACCACATGGTCTTACTCATAGTTCTGGGGAGTGTAACTACCTTTTACTTTCTCCTTGGCTTATAATAAAGGAGTACTTATGATACCTCATGTAGGGCAGTTGTTGGGGTTACTGTTTTATATCAGTTAGCATTTGCTCTATGATGCTCCACATAAATATATATTTTTCCAAGTAAGAACCAAGAATAATTATGCCACCTTGAGTGAGTTGTAGGTTTTGCCTTGTGGGCCACAGAAATTATGTGAGTGAACCTGGTTCTCTTTTCACTTTAGCTAGCAGGAAACTCAGAAACAAATATGTGGCCAGGTCTATGTAACTCAGGAAAGTAGATTAGCGCCAGTGTCCTACAATTCCCATGTCCTCTTTTCCCCCAGCACCACTCTATCTTTATTCAAACTTTTCCTAGCACTGAGTTTTTTTAAGGTAGATATTATTATAAGTAGCTTCTAACATAATAATAGCTAATATAAATTGAGCCATTATTATGTGACCACCTTGCATACACATTATCTCATTTGATCATTTACAAAAACCCTGTGAAGTTAAATATGTACTTTGAAGATCCTGATTTAATAGATGGGGAAACTGAGGCTTAGAGAGGAGAAGAGGCAGCAGAGGTGGAGCAGCCATGCAAGCTCAGGTGTGCCTGAGACCAGAGCCTGTGCAGTTAACCATCATGCTCAGCTGATGCTAAAACACTTACATTTTAAAGGGAGGAAGGACTGGGGATAGTGATTGCCTGTGAAACCCTCTGGACTAGAAAGATATCATCATACATGAGAGCCAGAAGAATTATTTTCTGTACACCTTGCCTGCGAACTGCTTGCTCTTCAACAACTGAAAATGAAGGTCTTTGGAATACGTAGTTCTCATATTTACCTAGGCCCATCAATAGCCATGACTGGGCAGAGCCCGGCCATTTAGTTCACACCAC
Organism: Furipterus horrens; assembly: GCF_987537825.1. Lineage (NCBI taxonomy): Eukaryota > Metazoa > Chordata > Mammalia > Chiroptera > Furipteridae > Furipterus > Furipterus horrens. Next base: position 162,878,860 of record NW_028327174.1, read on the forward strand.
CATGACTCACAGCACCACCTAGTGACAGCTTCCCTGATTGCAAGTCCACCAACAGTGGCAAGACTCTTCACGGTCTTTGCTTTATACACTCCTATAAAGTTTTAGCCACAGTCAGGTGGTCTGGATTTTATCTTGAAGTCCATCTCAGACTTAATAATGTCTGGGTAAGGACTGAGACATTCTCACTCTTTGAGAGAAAGAGAGAGCAAGAGTAAGAGATTGAGAGAGTTTCGTGGGAGGCATTGCTTTGCTGTTACTTTCAAGGTGAGTAGAATATGAACCACTTAGAGGACAGTGACCTATAAATTCAAATTTTATTGGCAAGGCCGTTGAAGTGTATAAAATTCGACAGGAAGGGTTGAGTTGCTTCTACTAGTCATAAAGAAGATGAGTGGGAAGGGGACTGAGCCCTGCTGTCCCTGTCCCTGAGTCGTCCATCCTCCTTCCTCAATGCTCTAATGGCCAGCTCTGTGCGGCCAGCAGGTGAGACCCTGCCAGAGTGTGGAAAGGCTCCCAAGCAGGCAGACAACTTCCCTTGCTTACGAGGTGCTGCGTGAGCTTGTACTCCTGTTTGCACCAAATTTAACATCATGTTTCAGGCACCCACGTTTCCCACTGGTGTGCCTTTCATTTCACATGCACATCCATCTGGGCTAGAGACACCCTTACCCGCACCTCTCCACCTTTTAAACGTTCAAAATCATGTTCCAATAATGTGGTAGTTCCCTCTCCTCACCAAAGTTTGTATTTCTGAAAACAAAATAATTGCCACGCAACTTCCAGAGAATCATCCAACATTCCTTGCTCTGGGGTTTTTTCTTTCCACTTTTATTTTGTGTGTGTGTGTTTCACTTTTTCCATTCTTTTCAATAGTTTGAAAAACTCTTCAGCACACCACAACAAATATTTGGGTCACAGCTTGCTTTAATGATGTGCTTTCGAAATGGTGGTTATAATCCTGGATGCATATTTGGTTCTTGTTTTCCTTTGGCAATGAGAAGCCACAGGCGTGTCCGCATCAGGAGAGCAGAGCACCCCAGGTTCCCAAACACTCCATCATCCTTGGTTCTGGGGGGGCCATTTTAGCACCCCCACTCCACCCTAATAGTTTTCTAAAATATTTTTTATTTTTCAATTAAAGTTGACATACAATATTAGTTTCAGGTGTACAACATAGTGATTAGACATTTTTGTAACTTAACGAAGTGATCACCCCCATAAGTCTAGTACCCATCTGACATTATACATAGTTATTACAATGTTATTGACTATATTTAAAGAAACCAAAAACACCAATTGAAAAGATATATGCACCCCTATGCTCATCACAGTATTATTTACAATAGCAACCTACGTGTCCATCAAAAGATAAATGGAAAAAGAAGTAATTCATATATACAATGGAATATTACTTGGTCTTAAAAAGATTAAAACCTTGTCATTGGTGACAACATGGATGGACCTAGAGGCTGTTATGCTAAGTGAAATAAGTCAGACCCATCCTGCAATTTTCAGAGCAAAAGTCCTGGGCTCTTTCAATGGGATTATGGGAAGGGAAATGACTGCTTCTAGTGGGCACCAGGCTGGTCCATATTGTTCTCTCAGTCATTACCCACTGTCAGTGACACTGGGCCCAAGTGCACATCTTTGAAGAGGGAAAAGGGGTCTCCTGGGAACTCCACGTGGCCTGAGGGTTATTAGCAGGAACTATCAGTGCTTTGTGCTGGTTGCACTTGTGATGGGGGTGGCGGTGGGGGTTAGGCTCACCCCGTGTGCAAGAGCCTGCTGTGTTTCCAATGGGTCACGAAATGGTGGTGGGAGACCCCACCACAACTAAATTCTGGATTTCATTAGCTCTGATAGCAAAGTTTTATCAGAATATAATTACTAAATAAAAAGAGGACACCCGGTTAAGTTTGATTTTCAGATACACAACAAACTCTCTTTTAGTATAAGGATGCCCCATGCTTTTTTAAAAGAACTTGTGCTCAAGAATCTTCTTTTTTCCTTTTTTTAAATTTAATTTTTTATTTAGGTATAGTTGGTATTTGACATCGTTATACCTTACAACGCGAGCACTTCATGAATTCTAGTAATTGTCTGTCATCATATACACTTATCGATATTACTGACTACCCTCCACTTGAGGGGAGAAGGCAGGAGTCAGTGCCCATTTCCCTCTGAATGGCATCCGAGCTCTGCCTCCCAGTGCTCCAGCAAGCTCTTGTTTTTATCACAAGCTGGAGAGGACCAACTTTTTCCCCTTGACCTAAGACACCATGGCCTCATGTGTCTGTCTCTTTCTGCAACCCACTGTAAGTGCTCCCCACACCCCACCCCGCTGCCTTCCATCCTCGCCCATGATGAGCTAAGGAGCAAGCACAATATTATGAATATACGGAACTGACTCCATTGAGCTGTGCACTTAAAAATGGTTGTAGTGATAAATTTCATGTTATGTATATTTTACAATTTAGAAAAGAAAGAGTAAGGAACAGAGGGGTTGCCTTACTATGAGGTCCCTACAGGGCAGCCCAAACCTGTCATGCCCTCCTGCCAACAGGACTCAGTCACAGTGATGTCTGTCCTCACGAACTGCCATTTGCCTCCACGTGCAGCCTCTTTACTTCACCCACCCACAAATCCATGACCTTTCTTGCTATGACGATGTGTCTCCATGTGGCTCTTTCCCTCACAGACTGCCCCACCCCCATCTCCTGCCAGAGGAAATCCCACAGCTCTCTACCCCTCATCGCCAAGGTCCCACCACTAACTTTCCTGAGCTCTCCCCCATCAACCTGACTTGCAGGGGAGGCTGGGCTCATGCTTTCTCCTGCTATTTACAGAATATTAGCAATGCCCCATTCTCAACCATTTTTATTTATTTTCCAAATGTCAAATCAGCTTCTTCATAGCCAAGCATAATAACGTGTCCTTATTCAACCCCACACTCCCCTGACTTCCAGGTACAAAGCTTTCTCACAGTCCACGGGGCCCCCTGGCCTCTCATGGCTACCGCTGCCAGGTTCTCCAAGCTCTGCCCTATCCCCCAGCCTCACAGTGGTCCAGACTGAGGGCCCTGCCACCAAGCTGTTTGTGGTCCTGGGAGGCCACCAATGAGTCACATGGAGAACCTCCTGTAACACCCATATCTCTGTGCTGGGCCTCCCCACACCTTTCCTGAACAAGTTCATTTCCTTTTCTGCTTTGGTTTCCCTGTTACGGTTTCACACTCCACAAAATTGTCAGAAAGTCCTTCCAAACTCTAGCGTGTTGAACAATGTCTCCAGCAAATTTATGTCTGCCTCAGAACGTGGCCTTATTTAGAAATAGTGTCTTTGCAGATGTAATTCAAGGAAGGATCAGGATAAGATCACACAGGATTAATGTGGCCCTCAATCCACAGAGAGGTCCTTGTAAGAGACACAAAAGAACACTCTGAGACACAGGGAAGAGGCCATGGGAAGATGGGGAAGAGACTGGAGTGATGCATCTACAAGCCAAGGAATGCCAAGGATTGTCAGAGGTCAGCAGAAGCGAGGAGAAGGGCACCAAACAGATTTTTCCTCCGAGTCCCCAGAAGGAACCAATCCTGTCCACACCTGATTTCTGACTTCTGGCTCTTCCCTGGGCAGGTGCTCAGCCAAGCTGGCCAGGCAACCATGGCTCTTACTTAAGTGGGCACTTTGTCTTCTCTGCAAGCTCACCTGTGCTCAGTTCTGCTCACTGGAGGACCAGCAATGGAGTCCTGCTCAAAAGGTGCAGCAGCTCCCACTGGTACCTTCCTCATGAAATACCTGGATGAAATATCTCTAGAGGTTCCCCAGCCTTCCCTCCATTCTCCCAAATTAGTTCACTCTTTCTGCAGCCTCTCTTGGCTTATCATAATTCAGAAAGAATGGGCAGCTTCAAACTGCCCCTAGGATCTGCAGATCCCCAAACACCGACTCCCGTCACCAAGTTTGTTTCTTGGGCCTCTCAAGATGGTGGACAAATTGGATTGAGTTCCCTCCTGAGGTCACTCTGTGATGACTTCAGCCACATCGCCACCCCATGGACCCCTGGCAGCAACAGATCAAGAGTATTAAATAGCTTGGAGCTGGAAGCACAGGGTGAAGGAGAGGAGTTCAGAAGAGCAAGCCCTTATCTTGATCCTCTGTTGCTAACACAAAAGGTGCCATTCCAGAATACAGAGTTATGTTGGCTCTCTTCTAGACTTTAGAGCAGTGGTTCTCAACCTGTGGGTCGCGACCCCTTTGGGGGTCGAACAGTCCTTTCACAGGGGTCACCTAAGACCATCGGAAAACACATATATAATTACAAATTGTTTTTGTGATTAATCACTATGCTTTAGTTATGGTTCGGGGTCACCACAACGCAAGGAACTGTATTAAAGGGTCGCGGCATTAGGAAGGTTGAGAACCATTGCTTTAGAGCAAATGGCAGTAGAACATCAAATCACACTTACACCAATACACAGACTCATTTGCTCTCTTGGGATGAGAAAGGATACTGTGGATCCCCATCATGGTCAGACACAGCAACAGCGCACCCGAAAGAGTGGCCACAACTCAGGCAAAGCCAATAATGATTCTAACTTAAGACACCCAAGACGCAGGGCTACTAATGAAAACAGTTTGGAAACAGTTAATGTCATTAAAAAAAAAGGTTGCATTATAGGGGTGGGGTGGTCAGTTCTAAGACAAACGTTGACCTTTGCTTTAGAAAATCTCCCCGTGTGGCACAGGGCAGGATCATGCCAAGAGGATTAAATTAGAGAAAATGGACCTTTATCCTTAACCTTTAGTTTTTAACTCCAGCCAAACATTTCTGTCATTTAGAAGGTGTGATTCACGTTTAGATAATTTTTTTTTAATTTCAGCAGAGAATACACATAGTTTATTAACTAATATGAAAAGCAACCAGAAATGTCTCAAAAATGATTATTTGGCCCCCATTTCAGTAGTGGGTGGTGGTAGCATAACGCCAAATTCAACAGGCCAATGCTCCATGAGCCCTGAACAAAGCCAAGAGGTCTCAGAATCTGGGAGCATCTTGGAAGCTGGGCAGAACGAGTCTAAATGAATGGCTATCATTTAGGAGAGATGCCGGGGTCATTCTGGCTTCATGTGGGTGAAAGTGCATGTGTGGTGGAATCCTCCCTTTGATAGAATTGCTTTTCAGATCACAGCAAAGAGAAGAAAGAAAAAGAAACATGCAATGAAATTGTCTTTTATCATTACCTACATAATTGCCTTTACTGGAACTCTGTTTCTTTCATGTGGATTTGAATTACTGTCTGTGTGTCTACCTTTCAGCTTGAAGAACTTCCTTTAGTATTTCTTTTAAGGAAGGCCTACCAGCCACAAATTCTCTCTCTCTCTTTCTTTTTTACTTTTTTAATTTGGGAATGTCTATATTTTTCTTTCATCTGCAAGCCAACTGTATTGAGATATAATTCACTTACCATACAATTCACTGACTGAAAATGTGCAAGTCAATGATTTTTAGAGTAGTCAGGAGTTGTACAAGCACCACCATAATCAATTTTAGAACATTTTTTTGCCCTGGCTGGTGTGGTTCAGTGGATTGAGTGCCAGTCTGCGAACCAAATGGTCACTGGTTTGATTCCCAGTCAGGGCACATGCCTGGGTTGTACGAGAAGCAACTGCATGATGCTTCTCTCTCTTTCTCCCTCCCTTCCCCTCTCTCTAAAAATAAATAAATAAAATCTTTTAAAATAAAGGAACAGTTGTATAACCCCCAAAAGGAACCATGTACCCATTAACAGTTAGTTATATGTTGAACTCTGTCCTTCGAAACGATCTGTTGAGGTATTAACCCCTGGTACCTGTGAACGTGACTTTGTTTGAAAATAAGATCTCTGCAGAAGTAATCAAGTTAAGATGAGGCCATTAATACGTTTGACTAGCATCCTTATAAGAAGGGGAGAAATTGGACAGAGACACACACAGAGGGGAAATGCCATGGAAGGCCGGCAGACACGGAGGGGAGCTGGAGGCTGAAATTGGAGCGAGGCCGCTTGGAGGGAAGGAGTGCCTGGGGGCACCAGAAGCTGGAAGAGGCAAGGAAGGATGCTCTCCTAGAGGTTTTGGAGGGAGCATGGCCCTACCGACACCTTGAGTTTGGAATTCTAGCCTCCAGAACTGTGAGAGGATCAATTTCTATTGTTTTATGTCACCCAGTTTGTGGCACTTTGATATGGCAGCCCCAGGAAATGGGTGCACAGACACTCCCCATTCCCTCCACACCATCCCAGCTCTGGGCACCCAACAGTATGCTCTTCATCTCGATGGGACTGCCTATTCTGGAAGTTTTATACAAGCAGAACCATACAATACAGAGTTGTCCTTTGTGACTGACTTCTTTCACTTAGCACAATGTTTTCAAGGCTCATCTATGTTGCAGCAGGTTTCAGTGCTTCACTTCTTTTTATTGTCTAATAATATTCTATTATATGAATATGCCACATTTAACCATTCATCAGTTGATGGACATTTGGACTTCTTATGCTTTGGGACTATTATTGATAATGCTGCTATGAGCATTTGTGCATTAGGTTTTGTGAGGACATACATCTTCATTTCTCTTGGGCATATACCCAGGAGTGGAATTACTGGGTAAGTCTATGTTTAACTTTTTGAGGAACTGTCAAACCATTCTCCAAAGCAGCTGCCCCATATTTTTAATTCCCACCAGCACCATGTGAAGGTTGACTTCATTTTTGAAAGAGAGCTCTGCTGGACATAGGATTTTTAGTCAAAAGGTTTTTTTCCACCCTTTCAGCACTTTGCAGGCACACAGCCTTCTGGCCCCTTGCAGTGAATGTGATCTCAGGACAGTTACTCTTGGCTGTCTTCAACTTGCCAGTTTGCTCATTGCTACTAGCATCACCAAGCTACCAGCACCTTCTTAATTGCTCAACACCCAAATTTCCTTTGTTTTTGACAATGACCTCAGGCATGAACTTTTTCATGCTGTATTCCAAGTCAAGTCAGTTCTCCTGGTAGAAATGCCACTCTTACACACAGCCATTTTTTTCGCGGTAGAACTCCCATGCCAGAGCTGGGGATGTGGGCAATGGCCCACTTCTCGTGGAGTGAAGCCTCTGCTCTACAAATGGGTACCGTGTGTGAGGGAGGAGGGGGTTGATAATAATTGGTCTTCTTTTCTCAGCCCTCCTGACATGAAATCTTCAGCCTATTCTGCCTGGGACAGAGATCCTGCCCTGTGAGTAACAGCTGAGTGGGGAAAGGGAGCCCAGACCTCTCAGCTAGACTTGCCTGAGATGGTACTTCCACACACACACAGGGCTGGAGAGAATGAGAAACAATGGCAGCATGCCCCTCCCAGGGAGAAACCATAGTCCTGGATTAGGTGTTGAGGAGAAGGCTAGTAACTGTGGTCCCCATCTTCTCAGCCACATCCTCCTGGGTTAGAGCATCCATCACATGGAGCTGGGGAGGCACATGAAGGCAGGTCATGGCTCAGATGCTACCAACTCTTTTTTTTTCCCCCCAGCACATTTGAGGTTTTTTGTTGTTTTTTTAATTTTATTTTTATTTTTTATTTTTCGTTTTTCAATTACAGTTGTCCCATTTTTCTTCCATTTCTCTCTCGCACCCAGCCCACCCCACCCCCGCAACCATATCCCTCCCCGCTGTCCGTATCCATGAGTCATTTATACATGTTCCTTGACTAAACCCTTCCCTTACTTATCCCCTTTCTCTCCCTCCCCCCTCCCCCCCCCCATTGACTGCTATTCTGCTCTTTGTTCTATTTAGTTCTTTTGTTTGTGTTCTTCTTTAGTTTCCTGTATTAGGTGATATCATATGATATTTTTCTTTCTTTGCCTGGCTTATTTCACTAAGCATAATTCTCTCTAGTTCCATCCATGTTGTTGCAAATGGCAGGAGTTCCTTCTTTCTCTCCGCTACATAGTATTCCATTGTGTAAATGTACCACAGTTTTTTGATCCACTCATCTACAGATGGGCACTTAGGTTGTTTCCAGCACTTAGCTATTGTAAACAGTGCTGCAATGAACATAGGGGTGCATAAGTTCTTTTGAATTGGTGTTTCAAGATTCTTCAGGTATAATCCTAGTAGTGGAATCGCTGGTTCAAAAGGAAGTTCCATTTTTAATCTTTTGAGGTAATTCCATACTGTTTTCCATAGTGGCTGCACCAGTCTGCATTCCCACCAACAGTGCAGTAAGGTTCCCGTTTCTCCACATCCTCGCCAGCACTTGTTGTTTGTTGATTTGTTGATGATGGCCATTCTGACAGGTGTGAAGTGGTATCTCATTATGGTTTTTATTTGCATCTCTCTGATGGCCAATGATGTTGAGCATTTTTTCATGTGTCTATGGACCTTCTGTATGTCCTCTTTGGAGAAGTGTTTGTTCAGGTCCTTTGCCCATTTTTTAATTGGGTTGTTTGTTTTCTTGATGTTGAATCATATTAGCTCTTTATATATTTTGGAAATCAGTTCCCTGTCTGTGATGTCATTGGAAATATGTTTTCCCATATGGTTGGTTTCCTTTTCATTTTGCTGATGTTTTCTTTTGCTGAGCAGAAACTCTTTAGTTTGATATAATCCAATTTGTTTATTTTTTCCTTTATTTCTCTTGCTTTAGGAGATGTATACGTGAGGAAATTGCTACGTGAGACATCTGAAATTTTCTTGCCTATGTTTTCCTCTAGGACTTTTATGGTGTCACGGCTTACATTTAAGTCTTTGATCCATCTTGAGTTTATTCTCGTGTGTGGTGTGAGTTGGTGGTCTAGTTTCATTTTTTTGCAAGTCCCTATCCAGTTCTCCCAGCACCATTTGTTAAAGAGGCTCTTCTCACTCCATTTTATGTTCCTTCCTCCTTTATCAAAGATTAGTTGACCATAGAGGCCTGGGTTTATTTCTGGACTCTCTATTCTGTTCCACTGATCTATATATCTGTTCTTATGCCTGTACCAGACTGTTTTGATCACAGTGGCTTTGTAGTATTGTTTGATATCTGGTGTTGTGATTCCTCCTGCTGTGTTCTTCTGTCTCAAGATTGCTTTTGCTATTCGGGGTCTTTTTTGGTTCCATATGAATTTATGGAGTATTTGTTCTAGGTCTGTGAAATATGTCATTGGTATTTTAATAGGGATTGCATTGAATCTGTAAATTGCTTTGGGTAGTATGGCCATTTTGATGATGTTGATTCTTCCCATCCAAGAACATGGTATTTGTTTCCATTTATTTGTATCTTCCTTAATTTCTTTCTTCAATGTTATGTAATTTTCAGAGTATAGGTCTTTTATCCCTTTGGTTAAGTTTACTCCTAGGTACTTTATTTTTCTTGTTGCTATAGTAAATGGTATTTTCTTTTTTGTCTCTGTCTCTGATATTTTATTGTTGGTGTACAGAAATGCCTTAGATTTCTGTATATTTATTTTGTACCCTGCTATTTTGCCAAATTCACTTATTATATCGAGTAGTCTTTTAGTGGAGTTTATAGGATTTTCTAGGTATACTATCGATGCTACCAACTCTTGATGTTTCTATTGAGCTATAGATTTTCTTGAATGAATGTTTCTCCATTTGCTGTATACTCTTAGAACAATTTCCAGAAACTTCTAAGTGGTTGTTACAAGTTTCACCAGCTAAGTGGTTATACTGGCAAAAGGGTCTACCAAACTCTTCACACCATCATTCTGAAGATCTAAAATCCTCTCTGATAATCCGATGTACAGAGGTCAATCTAGTCCTCTTTGCACCACAATCTAAAACACTCTCCAAGATCTGAAGTGGCTCTTCCACCATGTGTGCTATGTGCTACAGACATTTCTAATATTCAGAAATATTTCAAGGGCTTCTTTCTGTGGCTATGGGGTCTCTTTTCCTGCCATCCTGGAAATTGGGTGTGACTCCTATCTTTTGGCCAATGAAATGTGAGAAGTTTGTCACTTCCAAGAAGACTCATTTGCTTGGAATTAACTGTTTGGTTGCTGCTGGGTGTTCCTCTGTCTTTCCCCCTGTGTGGTAACAAACCTGAAGCTTTGGGATGACAGTGTCATAAAACGGTGAAGCCTCTGTTATCCTGGGCCCCAGGTGACAGCTGTGTAAAGCAGAGCCTTCACTCTTCTGGCTGGATGTGCAATGTGAGCAAGAAATAAATCTTGGCTGTTCTAAGCCACTGATATTTGGGGGTTATTTGCTTCTGAAGCATATCCTAGCCTATCCTGACTGACAAGAATATTCTTAAAATTTCTGTCATATGCAGTACATTTTTCTGAATTTCAGAAGATACTGGTTAAGGTCAATTTCATTGTTTGGTATAGTTTAAAATCCTAGCTCTTTTGCAAGTCCACAAGGCTCTTGGTGTCTGTGCCCTGCCAATCTGTTGCTCTCAGCTTTCCAAGGATTCCCTACACCCCCCTTCCTCTCTTATATGTAACTAACTGCGTAAGGCTCACATCCCTAAGCATACCACCTGTTCCCCCCCTTCCTTTACACGGTACCAACATCCATCCTTCCAGACTCAGCATGTGCCACCTTCTACAGACAGGGAGGGCTGGGAGGGAAAGGTGGAGTGAAGAGAGAATGAACAAGATACTGCATTTGTGTATAAGTTGCTATGAGAGTGGGAGGGCTCATAAATAGTCTTCAGATGAGTGTGTGTGTGTGTGTGTGTGTGTGTGTGTGTGTGTGTGTGTTTAAGCTTGCCAGGATAATTGCTCACAGGTTTGTGTCAAAGTTTTATTTCAAGCTCTTGGCAAGGGAAGACTGACAACAAGGAAAAGAAGTCTTCTTAAAAGATTGTTAGGCTAGTCAGTCAGTTGGGTGGACAACCCTAACTTCCCAGAAGTTCTTTATCATTTAGGAGTAACGGAGAATTGCTCAAGCATTTAATAAGGAATGTGAATTACTTCCCAGAAGGAGGCTGAGAATTACATCATGCTTCTGCTGCAGACTGGTTTGACATTTTTTTCTTTCTCAGGAGGCTACAAAGAGATGGTATTGGCTTGATTGGTAGTGATTCACTCATCAGTTTCCTCTTTAGAATTAAAAAGCACTCTGGGATTTTTGTTTTCATTCATTCAAGCATTTATTCAATGACAGATGGTTAGTTGCTGATGTTTTAAAGATGAAAAGAAAGTCTCTGCTCTTCAGGGAGTTTACAGCATTTGTTGGGACGCAGACATGTCCACACATAATTGTATAAACAAACAAAGCTGTGCCCTGGTATGCTCAGGGGGCTACTCAAGCTATGTAGAGGTTGTGGGTTTATTCGGACTCACAGTGATGGCAGGGAAAGGGAAGAATGCAGAATAGGTTAAAGGAGAGATATTTCTATTTTGGAGGACAGCAAGGAGTTACCAGGACCCCAGACACTGAGGGAAGTAGAGAATGCTCAGAATAGGCATGGCATGTTCAGGATGTCCAATGAGTCTGACAGTGTGTGTGTGTGTGTGTGTGTGTAGGAGAGAGAGAGAGAGAGAGAGAGAGAGAGAGAGAGAGAGAGAGAGAGAGAGAGAGAGAGAGAGAGAGAGAAGGCAGGGAGATGCACAGGTGAGAAATGACCAGGGTCTGATCCTGTCTAGTGTCAAAGACAAATCATGGTGGCTATAAAATACTCTGCAATGGGTTCAGTCAATGTCCATTTTCTTGCAAACAGCTTATAGGCAATTAAGATATTCACGCCTCTACAGCCACAACTAACTGAAAAGATAGAAAGTGAAAAATGCCTAAGAGACCTACAGCTAAAGTGCAACAGGGGTTCAGAAAGCACAAGAGGTTACTACTAATTGGAGAAATCAGAAGAGGTTTCAAAGAGAAGGCAGCATTTGAGACGACTTATAAGAGCACAGCAGGATCGAAGCTGAGATGGGGAAGATGTTCAAAGCTGATGGACAAAGCAAGCAAAGATCTGGCAGTAAGGAAGCAAAGGAACAAAAATGGAAGGTGTTGAGGTATAGCCTGCAATAGATTGATGGAAAATAAATCACTTCATGGGAAACTTTGCATGCTATGGAATTTGGACTGATTTTACAAGCAACGGGGAGCCCCTGAGGTTGTATGAGCAGGAAAGAGATGTGATCAGAACAATGCTAAAAGGCCAGTCTTGCAAAAAATTACCACTGATTGAAGAAGCAGATGAATAGAGGGGTCTTCGAGCAATCAAGGCCACTCTACGTGAGTGCAGAGCCCTGACACAGGCAGAGGGAAGCAGTAGGGCAGCTGTTGGAAACCAAGTAGGTGGACTCAACATGGCCCAGTAAAGACTAGACAAAGAGGCAAGGGAGAGGGTGTGTTCACAAGGGAAGCAGACAAGAAGTATCACAGCATCATCCTGAGAAGAGGGAAATCTTAGAACAGCAGCCTGAGCAGGGACAGTGGGGGATAAGTTTGCTACGGACTGTGTTTGAGGTGCAAAGGATGCATTCTAGGGAGGGGTTTGAAATGGAACAAGAGTACACAGGAGAAAAGTTAGGGCTGGTAGTAAGAGTGGCAAGTCAATTACTAAAGTCATTGACTACAGATATGCATAGTTAGGATGAATTATCCACCAGTCTGTGCACTACACACATCAGGTAGCTAGGATTTGAAAAGGTAGTAAAAAAAGGTCCCTGTTCTCAAGTAGGATGAAAGGAGAAAGCACACACCCAGAAAATTATTATGAGCAAGTATAAAACAAATACATAAAAGGTAATGCATGTGCCAGCTGCATCAGTAAAATGTAGGCTCTTAGTCATTTGGAGGTCTGTTTCCCCATGGGATCCCTCATTTATAAAATCAGTATTACTGACTGATGCTCTGAGAGCTGGACTTGTACTCTGGCACTTGACAAAGTGCTGAATCTGGCAGCGGTTACACAAGTGAACTCAGCTCCATGTGGCTTGACATCAGCACTGTTTCCGAGCTCCCCACCCCCTCACCCCCAGTTATTTACAGCTAAAATACCCTTGCCCGTCTGTTCACTAGAACTTCCATTGACAACCTGGAAAATGGATAACAACATACCAGTATTTTTCCATTCTAAGATGTTTTGAAGTATCATCATGGAAGGGTATGTTAAGTGGAACCATGTTACTTTTGGTCTCACAAAGCCCCTCTCTGTCCACTGAATCTTCATGGCCTCAATCACAGTGATGGAGGACTGAATTTCTGGGCTCTTGCCTTCCAACAGGAAACAATGCCGGAGTCCCGGTCCAGAATATTAGGCAATAAAAGAAATAAAAAGCATCCAGAACGAAAGGAAAAAAGTAAAACTATCTCTATTTGTAGATAACATAATCTTACAAGGAATAAATTCCAAGGTATATATTAAAAATATTAGAACTCATAAATAAGGTCAGTGAGGATGCAGGATACAAAGCAATATTAACAATCAATCATATTTTTTATACACTAGTAATCAATATTTCACAAATGAAATTAAGAAAGTGATTCCATTGCAACAGCATCAAAAATAATAAAATACTTAATAAAGTTAATTTTAAAAGTGCAAGATTTGTATGCCAGAAACTGCAAAAGATTGTTGGAAGAAATTAAAGATCTAAATAAATGGGAAAACACCTCATGTTCATGGATCTGAAGACAATATTTTTAAAATGATAATACTCTCCAAACTGATCTACATATTCAATACATTCTCTACCAAAGTCCCAGCTGCCTCTTTCTCTTTTTTTGAAGAAATTGACAAGCTAATCTTCAAATTAATATGGAAGTGCAAGAGACCCAGGATCACCAAAGTAACCTTGAAAAAGAAGAACAGAGTTGGAGGGATCACAGTTCCTAATTTCAAATTTTACTAAAAAGCTACAGTAATCAAGACAGTACGGTAATAATATGAGGCGAGGCATACAGATTAAGGGAATAGACTGAAAGTTCAGAAATAAATCCTTATACTTATAGTCAATTGTCCTTTTTTACAAGAGTATCACAGCAATTCAATGGGGAAAGAATAGACCACTCAACAAATTGTGTTGGGACAACTACATATTTAAATACAAGAGAATAAGGCTGGATCCTTATCTCACCCAATGTTAAAAAAAAACAAAAACTGAGATAGGTCATCAACCTAAGTATAAGGGATAAAACTCTAAAACATTTAGAAGAAAACACAAGAGAAAATCTTTGTGACTTTTTATTAGGCAATGAATTCTGAATTATGACACCAAAAGCAAAGCAACAAAAGAAAAAAATTAGGTAAATTGGACTATATAACAGTTAAGAACTTTTGCCCTGGCTGGGTTGGTGTATCAACCTGTGTACCAAAGGGTTGCGGGTTCAATCCCCAGTCAGGGGACATACTGGGCTGTGGGTTTGATCCCCAGCTGTGGCATATATGAGATAAACCGATCAATGTTTCTCTGTCACACTGATGTTTCTCTCCACCCCCACCCCCCAATTCCTCTCTAAAATCAATAAAAAACGTATCCTCGAGTAAGGATTTAAAGAACAAACAAACAATTGTTCTGAGGTGGCACAGTCAGACAAATGAAAGGCAACTTGCTCTGTTACACAGTTAAAAATCATTTTCCTTAATGAGTCGGCATTCTTCTCAGAGAGGATAATGCTTTGTGGAAGGGATAAAGAATTTGCTCTATACCAGGGAGACTGTGGCCTTGCTCTGTGAGGGCCGGACCCCAAGGCAATCAGTAGTGCTGGCTGTGGTGCCTCCTGCCTGGGGGAGTGCTCTGGGGAGGGAGCATGTCCACACTGTTTTTGAAATCTTGTATTGTATCCTCTGCAGATGAGTAAATAGGAAAGGAATTTACAGTTTTTCCTTCCTTTGGCAAATAACAACATTCTGAATCATGGTAGTGGAAAAGTACTGTTTTTGAAACAGTTGACTTTTAGGAAACTTTTGTGTAATCTGCCTGCAGGAACACTGGCTAGGTTACTTTCCCCTGGACTGATTCAGGTAAAGCCTCAGGTTCAAGAGTCAAGTTCTCCCAGGACATAACATCATGGTCCTTTATGCGTCACAGAGTCCTTTTAAGAAGAGCTTGGCCCTAGCACACCTGCTTATTTGGAGCTCAGATCCATGCAAACCTCCTGAGATGTTCCAAGCATCCTCTGGGGCTCCGGAACAGAAGCGGCTATGAAAGATAGGTAGAGATATTAAGACCTAAAGCAAATACCATACATTATTACAATTTAACAAAGCAGGATAGCAGGTACAAAAACATTTGTTATATTATTCTTTATACCTTTCTGTTTGATCCAAATAGTCCATTAAAAACACAACTGGAAGGACATCAGTGCCCTTGGCTACACCAGTTCCTTTGACCTCGCTGCTCATGTTGGGAGGGTGTTCTTAATACATTTTCCTTCTGTGGTTTTACATTGTGCATTGAAAACACTCAGCTGTGATAGCTCATTAAAGGAAGTAAAATGTGAAACTCTCAGAGCTAAAGCTACTGAACAACTGGCTTTCACCGGGGGCATCAGAGGCTTGTTCTTCCATTTAGCCAAGTGGGAAGAGAGCTCTCTGAGCAATGCCTTGGGCTGTGACTTGCCAGGAGCACCGAGTTAAATGAGACAGTGTAGTAGGAAAGACTGACCTGGATCTGCCCAGAAAGAGGTACTAATTGTATTGCAGAAATTCTTGAGCACATTCTTTCAGCCAAGAAGGGCAATAAGAGATGTTTTCACAGAGGAAGTGACATTTGAACTAGACCTTAGAGTAACACCGCACTTGTTCAGGAAAGGTCAAGGTTGTTGGAAATCAGTGAGGTGCTTACTGTGGGATTGATCCACATATTAAGCCCCACTCATGGTATGCTTTGTGTTTTTAAAGGAATATTTTGAGCAAACAGAAAGGTATAGAGAATAATATAACAAATGTTTTTGTACCCGCTATCTTGCTTTGTCAAATTGTAATATTGTATGGTATTTGCTTTAGGTCTTAATATCACGTAGAAGCTTCCTAGGTAGCCCTCCATTTCATATTCTTCTCTTTCTCTCCAGAGATAACCCACTCATTTTTCTAATTTGGAATTTGTATCCTCTGCTTCTTAATTCTCCTTCCATGGCAGATGCTACTAATAGACTGATAATTCTTCTCCATGAACCTTAGAAGAGTTCTCCACTCAGGCCCCAGATTGAAGTTGTCATGAATGATAAAATCCACTGGTCTTGACTCTAACTCCCATTCTTTCCAGAAGCTTAGAACCTAAGAGCTGGGTCTGATCTATCCTGTGACTTCTCATCTGTGCAGAAGCTAATCTGGGCCCCAAGGGAACACTCCAGAAATTCTACATCTGGGGAGACAAAGACCATACTAGACCAACAGTCAGAATTTCTGGTTTCAAACTGTAGCTCCTCCAGCCCCTAAAGTGTGACCATGGGCAGGACACTTATCTTCTATGAGACCATTTATTTACCTATAAAACAAAGACACCATATGCTTGAGCTGCAAGCCTTACAAAGTTGCATCTGTGCACCTTAGATATGCTTCGTTGGCACCTTGGACTTACCTCTATTAGAGCATTTCACGACTGAGTAAGTATTATTGACTTACTTGCCTTTTACACTGAATTGTGAACTTTTTGAGAGCAGGGACCATGTGTCTGACATGAAATAGGTGCTCAGTAAATACTGAATGAATTAAATTGATCAAACATAACTATATTTACAATCTGACACATTTATACACATATTTATATGTATATAAACAACTACCACGTGTAATTCTCACCTGGCAACATGAATTAGCGTAAATGACACTGGTAGCCAGTACCACCTCATCTGAGTATTGCTACTTGGACTGCTGCACCTGCAAGTGTTCCTGCGATGATGACCAAGCCCTGAGCCTCTGTAGCTAGGCGGTGAGGTCAAATCCAGGCACTGCCACCTACCTGTCATGGCAAATTACTTAACCTCTTTGCGCCTCAACATCTCATCTATAATTAACCCAATAAAAACAATCTGCATTGGGGCAAGCATTTGGGTCTATTTTATTCATGACTCTCACAACATACCTCAAACAGGAGTGGGCCCATAGCAGGAAGTCAATTTATAATATAGTTATTGATTAAATGTGCCTAGAAGTGCTCAGTATACATAGTGAACACAGAATACTCTTACACCTCTTTAAAATAATGGTCTTGATTTAGTTCATGGCTCTGAGGGAATGAGTCTTAATCTTGGTCTCACAGCCCTCAGAGTTCCCCACACTGACAAATGCCATGAACTTAGCTTTACTCACAGCTGAATGACCCATGCCAGAGGCACTGACGGGTGCCTCTAGTCCTCCTGACTTTGTGTGGTGCAGTTCCTAGGATCACATGAAGACAGACAGACAGACATAGGCAGTGAGTGTGGTCTGTTCTCACACTCCCTCACCTCCAGTCTCCTCCCCACCCTGTCAAGGTTCCTAGGGATACAAGTGTCTAGCAAACTGGACAATGCATACAAAAATCCACAAAGCAGTGGAGAAATGCTAACAGCTGTGAGCAATTACATGAGTGGAATTTTCTGGCACTTTGCCTGATATAAGGGGAGCACATATCAAACATTCTAGATTGGGTAGAAAAGGAGGCAAAATGCTACTATGTGGAGAATTCTGCAAATATATTGCAAACATAAGATGGTATTAAGAAAAGGGTAATTAATCAATGGTAACCCCAGGCCTTTTGGCCTTACCACCTTTAAGCATCGCTTCATACCATTGCTTTATTAAGTAACATTTGTATATTTTCCTGATTTCAAAAGCTCATTCCATTTTTCATAATTATAAAAGTTCCTTGTAAAATTTTGGAAAATACCAGAAAAATGATTATGAAATATGGAAACCTTCACCACCACCAGAGATATCCACTATTATCATTTTGTTAAATCTCCTTCAGTATTTTATAATTTATATATTACTTAAAAAAATTCATGACCATATTTCAAAGAAATAAGTATGGTGATTTTTCTATCTAGACTTTGTATATCTTACCATGTTATAAAATAGAGTTAATTTTTTAAAATGTTTTAGTCTATTGTAAAGTAAGGCATGTATACAAAAAGGGCTGTAATGTGTGTACATTTAAAAATTAGAATAAGAAAAATAGAAAAAACACCCCAGATTATGGATCTTGTTACTACATAGTATTTAAACACACAGATGTGACATAATTTAAGCTTTCCCTCATTAAATATTTAAGACCTAGGATCTCTATACAAATCTCTGATTATTTTTTAATGGCATTTAAAATTATAATATTGTAGAAAATTTGTAAAGTGTCTAAAGTACACTAAAGTTGTTAATAACACTGACCAAACAAAAAAAAATAGAGAAAAGACACAAATTATCAATACCAAAATAAGTAGATTATCACCACAGACCCTGCAGACACCAAAAAGGACTTATCTGTTATCAAATGTTGAATTCTCTGATTATTTTTTTTTAGAAGGATGAACTTTGGGAAGTGAACCTACTGAGGCAAAGGATATATAACAATTTTTAATTTAAACTTTTTTTATATTATAGTTTTTCAAGAAGTTGTAAAAAACAAACAAACAAACAAAAAAAATACTAGTATACAGAGATCTGTATCCTTTATCCAGTTTCCTCCAACAACTAGGATCTATCAACACTAATACATTCAAAATATAGAATCACTGCTAACTCATCCCCAACTCATTCGTAACTCATGGCAGCAACTAGTCTGTTCTCCAATTCAATTCTGTAAGTTTATTTCAAGAATATTATATAAATTGAATCATAGAGTATACAATCCTTTGTGATTGGCTTTATTCGCTCAGCATAATTCTCTGAAGATTCATCTGTGTGTATGAACAGTTCAATCCTATTTACTGTGGAGCAATGTTCCATGGCATAGAGATGCACCACAACTTGTTGAACCATTCACCTCTAGGAAAGATATTTGGGTTGTTTCCACTTTGGGGCTATTACAAATAAAATGGTTATGAACATCTGTGTACAGGCTTCTGTGTGAACACAGTTTCCATTTCTCTGGGATAAATGTCCAGGAATGCAATTGCTAGACTGTATGGTAGTTACATTCAGAATTTGTTTAAAACACTGCCAAACTAACTGTTCTCCAGGGTGGCAGGAACAATTTACATTCCCACCAGAATTTATGAGTGATCTAGTTTCTCCACATTTTTCCTGGCACTTGGTGTGGTCACTACTTTTCATTTTAACTATCCTGATAGATGGATAGAGATATCTCATTGTGATTTTAACTTGCATTTCTCTAATGACTAGTGATGTTGACGATTATTTCTTGGGCTTATTTGCCATCTGTGTATCTTCTTTGAAATGTCTATTGCCTTTTCCCATTTTTTAACTGGATTTTTTTAGTGTGTTGATATTTTTTTATACATTCTAGGTCTAGCCTTTTATTGGATATGTGGTTTGAAAATATTTTCTTCCTGTTTGTAGCTTGTGTCTTCATCCTTTTAACATGATGTTAAATCTATTTTCTCTTTGCTCTTCACACTTGGTAATTTCTACTATTCCATCTTCCAATTCACAGATTCTTCCCCAGTCTCTTCCATTCTGTTTTGGTTATTATATTTTGTAGTTCTAAATCCCCATTTGGTTCTTTTTTATATCCTTTATTTCTTGTGGTCAAGTCTGTTTCTAGAGTGTTCATAATTGCTCATCAAAGTATTTTGACCATGGCTGCTTTAAAAATATTGTCATGTAATAACATCTTGGTTGGTATTAGTGGTGGCACTTTTTTTCATTCCTTTGGGATCTTCAAGATACTTGGCATGATGAGTGATTTTTAATTAACCTAGACATTTTGGATATTAAACCATGCACCTCTGAACTCTGTTTTAGCTGGCCTGCCCTGCCCTGGCAGCAGAGGTGGCTGGGGGCCTTTTGTACTGCTGTGTAAGGATGGGAGTTCTGGTTCCTTCCTGACCCCCACTGTCACATCTCTGCTGAAAGGCATAGGAGAGCCTTATTACTGCTCCCCATATGACCTCCATCTACCATGGGCACAGGGGGAGGTGGTCTTGTTACTCTTTGTATTAACTATGTCTTTTATTTTTTGATGTTTTAACATCTTGGGGCCTTGCAGACTCTGGAGGCCATGCCAGTTCCTAGTGACAGTAAATGACTCTCTTGCAGGAGGACCTTCTGTATACAGACCAAACAATCCAGAGCCCAGAGCCCTAACCAATCCTTTATTGGGCTCTTTATACTCAGGGCCACTACTTTCCTGCCCTAATACCACAGGAGCAGCTATCAAACAACTCAGGTTGCCCTGCAGCCTAGACCTGAAAAATTCTTCAAACTAGACAGTCCTAGCTTGCTTACTCCCTGCCTCACCTGCTCCTTCTCATGGAAACCACAGAAAGGCTGTCACCGATATTTTCTCCCGCTCGTGTGCCTCCTGACCCATTCTGGTGCTTCCCCGAGTAACTCCGCTGCAGGTCTCACCGTACCTATTTAAAACAAACCCTTAAAACACTCTGAGGCAGTGATGGAAGTCCTGATGCTCCACTTGGCCCCATGGCAGAGGGAGGACCCCTTAGTACCACCCTGTGGGGATTTAAGTCCCAGCTTTCTCTGGCACTGTCCAGCAGGGTTGAGGTATCTCAATATGAGTTATGTATTTGCATTAATTTCTTAAAATGTTCTATGGAAATGTAACAAATACCTAACTTGAATAAGTACACAAGATATTTATATCCCATTCGGCCAGAACACCCATATTCCAACGCCAAAGGCAATGAACAGGATGTGTATAAACACAAGCGCGCAACGTTGCCTCCAGCAAGACCTGTCACCTTGTGACTTATTCTAGCCCCAAATTACCCATTGCAACAGTCTTCACCACCCACTTTTGTTAAGTTTCCATCTGAGAAGTGAGAATTTAAACAACTTTCATCACAGCTGACTTAAGCTTTGAGTAATGGAAACAAATCTTTTTCACCATTTTCCATCAGAAATTCTTTTCAAGGGCCCTTGTAAACACTGTCATTTTTTAAAGCCTTAAATATTTGATCATTTGTTCAAGTATACAAATCAGATCTTCAATTCACAAGGCCTGCTCTCATGGCCAACCCGCTTCCCCTAAGCCTTCAGCCTTAGTTGAGACCACACAGAGCTCTCTTCTAAAGGTCAAAAGTCGGAAATGTTTTAAAAAGCAAAAGCTCCTCAGAAGACTCGCTACCATGACCAACTTTTCAGTATGTTCCTAACCAAAAGAAAGAGTCTGCAAAACTCTGATCTCCTTTGAGAGAGACAGACAGACAGACAGACAGATGCCACATTTAATCTGACTGTGTCTTCTGCTGGGGAAGACCATGGCTCTGTTGGGCTATGGAGTTCTGGCCATCTGGTCAACTTAAAATTCTAATTGACTAAGTCTTCCCAAGTTAAAAGACTCTGAAACTTTGAAAAGATGTAGAATTAGAGGTCTGGGTCCAAATGAGAACCTCAAGCAAGAACCTCACCCTGATGATAAGCAGACTTCTGACAAATTGCTCACTTGTGTATGCTTTTTACAGAGAACAAGTCTAGCCAAGGATATGGTTTAGTGGACAGACTAAATATGAGAGAGTAAATAGATCCAGCCTGATGAATAAAGAAAATATATTTCTAATAAGGGTCTTTTGAAAGGGTAGGCTAAATAAGAAAATATTTTAGCATTTGTATTTGCTATCTCTCAATGTCTTTAAATAAGCTTGGCAAAACCTCTTTAAATAACAGTATAGATAATCCTATTATAAATTACCCAAAGTCAAGGCAAGTCTTGGTCGCCTTTTCCCGTTTAAGGTTTCATATTGCACAGAGTTCCAGACCAGCATTTGCAGGGCTATACTATAAGCCACTAGTCAGCATGGCTGCCTTTCTCCGCCTCTCCCATCTCACTAAAGACTGGAAATTGTTAAAGGCAGGGCTGAGTTATAATTCATCTTTGTACTATGAAGATGCACTACACCATCTGAATAAAACTTGTGAAGTAAATAGTGAAGTAAATAAATGAATGCTTGCATGAATGAATGATCCAATACAAAATATATTGGCAGATTTTTGAGCCACATGCTATTTGCTAGTCAGAAATTCCCATATATGACAAAGAGAGACATGAATGAGACTCAGTTGGTTCACCAACTGGGAGGAAGGACGACCATTGTAGCAAGACACCACTGTTTGTCTTATTTATATATAAAACTTTGAAGTCCCCAGCCCTACATAAATGCATAGCATGGTGAAAAATCCTTCTTTTATTTATTTATTTTTTTTGGCCTCAGGTAAAAATAGATTAGCCCAGCACTGATAGAAATACAATGAGATGTTTAGGAAGCATGTAATGTTAACGTCTCTCACAAAATTTAACATTTTCTAGTAATCATTAAAATATAGAGATACAAAAGAAAATAATTTTAGTAAAAATTTTAAACTCAGTATAGTCAAAACACCATTTCAACATGTAACCAATGCAAAAAATTATTGAGATATTGCAAGTCTCTAAAATACAGTGCATATTTTACAGTTCCAGTGCATCTTGATTCAAACTAGCCACATCCCAAGGACTCAAGAGCCACGTGGAGCAAGTGGCTGCCATACTGGACGGCAAAGGTTTAGAAACATAATTTGCCTTCCTCTGCAGCAACTACTTTTTGGTTGGGTTTCTGGTGTCGTTAATTTCCTCCCCCAACCCTTCCTCCATCCCATGACTCTTACTTATTTTTCCTGACATATGAGAGGGGTTAGAGATGTGTCACTTCTTATCAGTCACCTGGAATCTTTTTGCAAGGGTGTAGGGCACAAGTTCTAAAGGAAAAGAAAAACAAAGTGGGTTTTGTGTCCAATTCGCAGCTGAAGAATTGAAGTTCAAAGTTGTACGGTATCCCTAGTCACATGGCTGTTAAAGCTCCGGCCATGACTCAAACCTACGTCCTGGGACACCTCGTTTCCATCTCCCCATCTCTTAGAAACCACAGTACTTTCCAGCAGACAAAATAGCTTGCTTCAGAGTTGAGTAATGAAGAAAAAGAACCTCTTGTTTCAATACGCTTACCCAACTCCTACACAAAAGGCCAAATGGCTCTCTGGGGTGACAACAAGGTTAGGTCTCAAAAGGAAGTTAGTTCTCCCACTTGAAAGAAATACTTGGTTCTCTTCCAAAGGCAGGAGAACCTTTAAAAATAAATCAATTCCTCATTTTAAGAACAACCATGTAGAACATGCATGCTGGATCAAATGTCACGTCTAAGAAAATGTCACCATCAAAGCCAAGTACAGCAACTGAACCCCCCACACAGGATAAAATCTTATCGGAATTCATAAAAAACAGCTGTCCTTCTCTCTATTTTCACTGAGTCTAACCTTCTGTGCTATTTCTTGTTTAAGTAAACATAAAAAGCACTTACTCCAAAAGTCAGAAAACCAGATTCTTCTTTTAAAAAGTAGTATTTCAGTTGGCTCCTCTCCTCCCCATTCTTACCTCTTATATACCTTGCTCCAGCGAGTTTAGTCATGCGAACATTTTAAATGTTAGAAAATCTCTCTCTCTCCCCTCCATCCCCCCACTCTCTCATGCCTCCTCTGCCTTTCTGCCTTTCATTCTCCTCTGCTGCCACTTCCAACACCATCGTTGCCTGGATCTTGCCCTCCCCACCCACCAGGGAGGCAAATAGGTCCATAAAATGCATTTAGCACTGCTAAGAATCAGAAGATGCAAATTTTATTTGGTTTTTAAAACAATTAACCTTATTGGTGTGATAAATCTGATATAATTTCGTTTATGCAAGGACAGAGCACATGAATAAATATGTTGGTATTCTTTGGAACCAGAGTTGTTTTATGCAAGATGAGAGGTAAATACGGATTAAGGTGAGGTGGGGAAAAGGTGGTGTTGGATTTAAATTGGAGACTAATGATTAACACATCTGTATATATTTTTGTGTGTGTATATGTATATGCATCTATCTATGTATCATGTGTGTATGTGAGTGTATATACTGTCCACTGAAAAGGTGAGAAGCATATGACAACCAGGTAACAATGAGCTCACTCAGTATCCAGACTTTAATTTCTGACAATTCCCCTGTAAATGGAAGCACATATCCTTGGAGAGATGGCTGTGTCTAATACTGAGACAGGGGAAGTAAAAGTAGACCCAAAATGTTTGCGTCAGCAAGTAAGAAATACTCAGAGGAATGGGGGACATAGAAGCATTTTGAAGGGACTTCTGGGGGCCAATTTCTACAATCAAAAAGGAATAATTAGGATAACATATGAAAATAAGAAGGAATAAATAAGAATCTAAGGAGGCATTTTTGGTGGTAAAATATACAGAGCATAAAATGCATCATTTTAACCATTAATAAATTAATAATTCAGTGACATTAAGGACACTCACATTGTTGTGTGGCCGTCACCTTCACCTGTTTACAGAACTTATTCATCTTTGCAAACTGAAATTCTGTACCTATTGAACAATAACTTTCCACTCCCAATTCTCCCCAGCACCTGAAAACCATATTCTACTCTCTGTCTCTATGAATTTGACTACCCTAGGTACCGTGTAGGAGGGAAATCAAATATTTGACCTTTTGTGTCTGGTTTATTTCATGCTGTATAATGTCTTCAAGGTTCACCCATGCTTTAGTATGTGTCAGAACTTTATTCATTTTTAAGGCTGAATAATATTCCATTGTATTTACTGCATTTTGTTTATCCCCTCATTGGTTGTTGGACATGTGGGTTTTTCCCACCTCTGGCTATTGCGGATAATGCTGCCAGGAACATGTGTATACAAATAGCCATTTGCATCTCTGCTTTAGTTCATTTGGGTATACTGTAAACCAAGGAATGTGATTGTTGAGTCAAATGATGATTTTATGTTTAACATTTTGAGTCTAGTGAGTTTTGAAAAAGAGGGAAAAGAAATACTTTCTCTACAGAAAATTACTAGTTAAAAAACGTAAAAAATATGGCTATGAAAAATCATCATTTCCCCCATGTATGCAATAGATCTCACTGGCAATGACCATCAGTGGATGCTAATGGGTGGAGGACAGGGTGTGTCATCTTTCAGATTACTCATTAATCACAGAGAAACATAATTTTACAATGGCGAGATCTGGCAGGAACCACGTTACCCAAGTGTCAAAACTTGGCATCAACAACAGTGGGACAAATGGGCACTAAGTGTTTCTTAAAGTGACCAGTGGGCCCTTGACCATACACATGCAATTACCACTCCAAGTGCACACTTCAGTGTTTCTTAGTATAGTCACAGCATTGTGCAATCATCACTACAACAATTTTTAGAGCATTTCCACTCCCCCACCAAAGAAACTGTATACCCATCAGCAGTCACTCCCCGTTTCCCCCAGTCCCTCCAACCCTAGGCAATCACCAATCCCTCTTTCTCCAGATTTTCCTACTTCTGGAAATTTAATGTAAATGGAGTCATAAAATATGACTGGCTTCTATCACTGAGCGTAATGTTTTCATGCATGGTGTTCATGTAGCAGTACTTCATTCCTTTTTATTACCAAATAATACTCCATTATACAGATATGCCACTTTCAGCCATTCATCAAATCGATGGACATTCATGTTACCTCCACTTTTTTTTCCAATTATGAATAATGCTGCTATGAACATTTACTTACATGTTTTCCTACGGAAACATTTTCACTTCTCTCAGGTATACACCTAGGAGAAGAACTGTTGGGTTCTCTGGAACTGTTTTAACCTTTTGAGCAGCTTCCTGACTCTTCTCCAAAGTGGCTGCACTGTTTTCCATCCTGAGTACAGAGTAGGTTTCCTTTATAAACTGTTCTTGCCGAATGTTTAATTTAATGAGAAAACAACAGAAATCCTCTTTGTGGGGCATTCTATAAGACAACTGGCGTGGACCCTCCAAAAAATGGCAATGTCACTAGAGACAAAAATAAAAAGGTAAGGGGGGTTTAATTTAAAGGAGAATAAGGATAAAAACTAAATATAATGCCAGGTACTTGATTTGTTCCTGGATTTTAACAAAAGAAGCTGTAAGGGACATATAGGGGGCACCTGGAGATACCTGACCTTGTATTTTATATTGTGTAATATTACAGCTACAAAGTAAACTTTCCTGGGTGTGCTAATGGCACTATCAGAGAATGCCCTGTTCTGATGAGGCACTCTTTGTGGTATTTAACGGTGACATCATGATGCCTGCAACTGACTTTTAGTTAAAGAAAAAGTGTCTGTGTGTGCGCTCATGGTCACACATGCATGTGCACATGTGCCAAAGAGAAGACATAGAGATAGAGGGAGAAAAAGTAGCAGAGTTTCCATGTTCCCTTTGGCCCTTTCTGTAACAAGTTCTCAGGACATAATCAGGAGGCAGCTCTCAGAACAGAAGTGTAGGGAGTCAGGTTGAAAAGTGTCCAGAGAGAGAAGGGAGAGGGGAGTGAGGAGGCATCTTGTCTGGAGATGTTCTAAGACTCTAAGTTTATTTGATAAATGATGAAGCAGCCCAGCCAGTGCTTGGGGGGAAGGGCAGATGCTCTCAGAACTGGCCAAAGTCAAAAGGGGTCAAAGTATCTCCATATTAGAATTGCCTAGTAGATTCAAATCTCAGGCCCCAAGACCCAGGGCATCAGCCATTTTCTCATCTCAAAAAAATTTCTTTTTTATTTTTCAAGTCAGGAGGGGATAAGGTTAAAAAAAAAAAAAAACCCTTCAAGATGACCATAATCTTAAATAATTCCAAAATGTCTCATTTTATTCTCCAGTTCTAAGATAGGTCCTTCCTTTCTCTATAGTTCAGAGATTTAAAAGCCATTTAGTCCAGCTCCTTCATTTTATAAACAAGGAAGAAAGTTCTAGAGGGCCAGTAACTTGCCCAAGTTATACAGCTCACTAGCCACTAAAGCACTCTTCCTATCCCTGCTTTGCTCACCAGAACAGACCTTACTCTTAGACCCCAAGAGTGCCAGTCAAAGTGTTCCTCAGGTTGCGTACACAAGAGAAGGCACGCCATCCTCCACGTGGGTCTCACGCACCAGCTCCCTGACAGGCGCTGGAAACCAGGGGCCATTCCCATGGAGACAGAGAACGTGGAGGTGTAACATCACTTTTCCTTTTCTTCCTGTGTTTTCCCACCTGAATTACACCAAACTCGTGTGCCTGTCTGGAAGTCTGCATAAATTGGGGTGAAATGAGTTAAAACTTATAATCACACTTAAGGCATAATCCAGGCAGAATATCAGAGTTAAAATGAGTCCCGTTTACACCATCATCGGAACATCCTCTTCAGATTATATTTGATCGTTCCTGATTCTCCGGCATTAGTTCGAAGGTCACTGTCATGTTTTGTTTGTTTCAATTTGCAAAATAAATTTGAAATCATCTCTGGCTTGTTTACTTCACTCCTCCAGGGAAATAAAAACATTAAAAATATTCTCCGTACAACTGTTTCAAATCCAGTTAAAAGAAAGCTCTTCAGTTCTCAAACTTCACCCAACAGATGCACAATCCTGATATTTCTGTTTTTTTTTTTTTTTTTTTAATTGCATGGCTCGTTTGTGTAAATATTGACAGAGATAACACTGGCAGTTGTATGAGTAGGCTGGGTCCCAGCCAGGGAGAAAGGAATTATTTGAAAGTGGCCAGGAACAGAGGTTTTGAGAAAGAGAGCCCTCTTTTCATACAATGTACTGCTTTTATAATCAAACCTTTAAAGGAAGATCCAAGACCTCTGCTGCACACACCTTATCTAACCCAGGGAGAAACATGAAGCACAGGGGTTAACAGCTGGGCCTGGGGAGTCAGGCACCTGGGTTCAGTTTCCAGCTGTGATATGGCATACCCATCTGATCTTGGGGAAGTTATTTAACCCCAATAAACCTCAGTTTCCCTATTAGTTTCTATATACTGATAGTATCCACAGTGAAGAAATGTTGAGGTAGATGATATGTCTTCAATAAAGCCTGGCACAGACTCACACCTGTTCTGGTGCTCACCCTTTGGGAGCTAACTAAGCATGGGCAGAGATGGCTGCGGTAAGTGCTATGACACAGGTGAGACACCACACTCTCCATGTGGAGGCATGTCAGCTGAGGAACACTCCTGACCTCTGCCTGACCTTTGCCCTTACACCCCCACCCCTGGTTATGCTTTTCGAGCCCTGCCCCTGTGGATGAGGCCTGGGGTTTTCTAGCCCTAATGAGGATCTTACAGGTAAGTCTGTCACATTCGGAGTTAAGTATTAATTAGAGAGGTCACATGACTTAGTTATGAGCTGCATTCTCTACCCTTAGCTATAGACGAACTAACGTGACATTTTGGTCACCCTATGCCTTACCTCTTTGTCTTATTTCTCAATTACTTGACAGGTAGGTTGCTGAGTTGTAAAGTGATTCATGGAGTCTCTCTTCTAACTAATAAGCAAGCCATTCTTCCCTATAGCACTATTTTGGGACCCCTGGGATTCCCAAACAGCTGCCTGGTGACTCAGCTTAAAGAGTCGCCACCACTGACTTAACTTTCACAGGCAGACATGTTTTCCAAACACGTCCCAAGAGCTGAACATGGCTGATCCCAAGCTTCCTACACTGAATTTGGTGCCCTGTGACTATGCCAGGCTTCTTAATTATCTTGCAGCTCAGAAGCAATACTTCCAATTGCCAAGTATTTCTTTGGAAAAAGAAATACATGGCCCTGTAGACTCTTTGTTCCTTTTTGCCTGGTGTCACAATCCCAACGGTAAGGAAACAAAACCCTATTATGCAAAAGAACAGCTTGGTCATCCTCCAGGATTGTGGATATAAAGCTCTCAGACAGCTTTGAATTTAGGATGTTATTTTCACCAAAGGCTTTAATGTTACTTCACTAATGATTATTGAGCCCAAAGAGATACAGAGATGAACAGGACATAATTTCTAATCTTAAAGTACTCCTGGTCTGAAATGGTAGTGATGCAAAAAAAAAAAAAAAATCATAATGTAATATGGTCAATGCAAGGCCTTATAAGTACACTGGAAAGAATGCCTACTCCCACAAAGGACAGAAGAGGGAGGTCGCAAAGAAAGTCAGCTATAGCACTAATGCCTTACTCAGGACAAATAAATGAAGCTAGCTCTTTATGAGTACAGAGGGAATGGGCATCAGGATATTCTAACAGATGGGAAACATGAGCAAACAGAGAGGCATGGGATGTGCCAGAAACCATAATCCAACAGCGAGAGCAGATGAGGTTAGACAGTTTGTCAGAGAGACAAGTTCAGGAAAGGCCACATGTGGCCCGAAGATAACCTGTGAAGGCTCATAAAAAAATTAGATTCTTTTGTCCTAGAAATTGATTCTTCAGTGGATAGGATTTCAGCAAACTAGCCTGGACTCATGCCAGGCACTGGAGCTATAAGGGTGTGGAAAAGCGGACATGTCCTGGACTTTCTTGGACCTTTCATTCTAGTCAAGGCCAAGAAAGACTTGGCTGGGCAAAGGGAGTAAGGAAGAGCAGAGAGAAGAGCACATGCAGAGTCCTGGGCTTGAAGGAGTGTTGTGAATACTGAAGCCTAGAGAGAGGTGAATGAGCAGGCAGCAGAGTGGTGGAGATGCTGCTGACCACAACCATGATGCCTGGAAAAACAAGGCCTGCCTGCATTATTGGGTGCATTTTGTTTTGTTTTTAATGCCAAAACTATGATGTAACAACTTGAGATTTTGAATGCTGTCCACCTGGGAGCAGTGTTTTGTTTGTTTGTTTGCTTGTTTGGCATCTCCTTTGAGAGCTGGAAAAAACAGACATGAATGCGTTATTGCCTTTCAGGAGCTCAGAGGGAGCTGGGAGAGACAGCCCTGTAACAGCTTCACACCAGGAGGGGACAGAAGCACTAATAGGCATGCAGCACCTGCCCTGGGAGCACTGTGGAGAGAGTCCCTGAGCACTTACGGGCCATTAGGCAACCTTCACTCAGAGGACTCTTCTTCCAGGGAAACAGAGAGACCTTTATATTCTTGAAGCCCTAGGATCTAAAATAGTTGTCCATTTCATCTTCTCTTGGGCTCCAACTTTTCATTTAGAGAGAATGTTTACCCTGTGCCATTTGTTTAATTCATAAAACAAATTTGTATCAATTGACTGCTATGGCCATGGGTTGGGTCATCACCTCTAAATTCTGCATTGAGATGATTCTGTGGCGGAAATTACACCCACCCAGAAGCAAGGAAGTGGGTTTTCACAACCTAATTAAGGGAGGACTTGACCTTGCATGGGGATTAGGAATGACATCAAGTCACACATTTTCTGTCAGTAACAAGGGTCATCTCTAGCCAAATAGAAAACATCAACAACAACAACAACAACAAAACCACTCTAACTGTAGTGGTGATGATTTCTCCCTTGTAGATAGGAAAGTGGAGAACATGATTCAAAAGGACAAGCTCTTGTTTCCCTTAAAACAAAGCCCATGCCTTGGCACACTCAGACATGCAGACAACCAGAGCTAGCCAAGTGCCCAATCCAGGCTGGACCTTTCTCTTTGACTGTGGGAGTCAAGCAACCACAAGATATAGCATCGTTTGTTAGGGAAGATTCTCTCTCCAATCCCTTTACCTCATTCATTTAAAAAACTTTAAAGAAATCAAGCAAAGACACTACATGGCTTTTGTCTTACTTTTTCTGCCAAGATTTCTGTGAGAGATGTCCTTGTCCACAGATGCTCGTTCACGTGGTGCTATGTGAGAGCAGCAGAAGATGCAGATGCCATCATCTGCAGGAAGGGGGGTCATGCATTCCCTCATTCATGTGAAACAGGCATTAAAAACCTAAAAGATGGTATTATCTTCAGGGAAGGGGTGAGGATACATCTACAAACCACACACAGCCTGGAACATGGATTTCCTCATTGCAAATCTGGTACGTATATGTGTTTTTCTGGTTCTTATTCTGATCCTTTTTACTGTATCTGAAAAGGACTCCTGATTTATATGAAATAAAACAGCCTATATTGATATATTACAAATAACAGTCTTATTAATTAGGAAGTTAATAATTAAAAGTAATATTTTAAAAAATTTTGGTGAAAAAAAGTAATATGTTCAGGATATAGCAGAATATGATTTTTTGCTTCCAAAGAAAGGTTACACATGTGTTTAATTTTGCCTTATCACCAGAAGCTAATATAGCCTTCAGTTGAGGAAGGAATTAAAAACAATGAGAACTTCAGTGATCTGCCCAAGGTTATTACGGGTGTAAATGGCAGAAAGGGCAGGAATTCAACTGTGTCTGCTACTGTGTCACTGCAGTATATATACCCAGAGCTAACCTGACCTGGGAAAGAAAGACTTTTTTGTTTGGGGTAATTACTAAGTTGCTAGGGCTCTCCATATCAACTGACCCAAATCATGCTGCTGCTGCTACTGCTGCTGCTGCTGCTGACAAACCCCAAAGTGAAGTCTCCATGCAACTCACCAGGGAAGACAGTCCATGTCAACACAAAACAGAGACACAACAGGAGGGACAAGAGCTCAGGGCCTTGCGGGGCACTGGTAGCTACTGGGCAACCATGATGGTCCCCTTGCATGCCATCATTCAACCACGCCCACTTCCCTCAGAACAAAAGGACTGGAGAGAACTTAAGGGGCCAAAATATTGTACACACACAGCCATTCCTAGACACTTCAACCTTTTTATAACTAGCTCCACTACAACTATTTAAATAATTAAAAGACTAGAAGTCTTTTATTTTTAAAGAGAATCTAGAAAAACTTTCTAAATCTTTCTATCCTCAATAAAGTATATAATCACACACAAAAACAATTTCCTAACCAGATCTTGTAAATGATCAACTTAAACAAATCTTTACTTCCAGTTATAGATTGAAAGTGCCAAGATATTGTAAAACTTAATTTAGGGAAAATACAAAGTAATTAGTATCAATGTGAAAGCTGTTCACATTAATTTAGATCATTCTTAATTAAGCCTGACAGTTTTAAGTGTCAGAAATCAAAGTGAAGTATGTGAGATACAATGTGTCAAAGCTCCCTGAAAACATTTGAGCTTCCGAAAAGAAGCATCAATAAGAAAAAGAAAGAATAGAAAAGAAAGAAAAGCTCACTGTCCTGGCTTCTATGGTTTTTACTCTAAACACATGCACCATGTTTGCATACAGAGGCAGTCACACACACACACACACACACACACACACACACACAACCTTTTAACAATTTGTTTTTGTTGGATTAGTTACTATAGCCCATTTGAGCCTCCACCTTACAAAAAATCTTTTAGTACAGAAATTACGCTTTCCAGAATGTTTTGCCTAAGATAATAATTGCAGAGCTTATTTACCAATCAATAAGAAAGTCTACCTCTAAATTCAATAATACCAGATGAATACGTGATTCCCTTGGCAGGACTCCAATACAAACTTGAAGGGTAATTTACCTCGTGGCACAAGTTTACAGCATTCATTCATCAGTGAGGTGACCAGATGCTCAGAGGGGAGGGGCTAAGGGGACAGCAGCAC
Source organism: Furipterus horrens (assembly GCF_987537825.1). Lineage (NCBI taxonomy): Eukaryota > Metazoa > Chordata > Mammalia > Chiroptera > Furipteridae > Furipterus > Furipterus horrens. Next base: position 162,911,325 of record NW_028327174.1, read on the forward strand.
TGATACACACCTGTTACCTCTCTGCCCTCAGAAAATGAGAGGACAGCTTTGCCAGGAAGAGAATGCAAACTGTGAAGGATGTCAGATCTCACAAGAACTTTACTGGCTTCACTAATTACGCTGCTAGAGTTTGTTAAAGAGTTTTGAAGCATGAGGGTGTTTCACATGTTCCCCAGTATATTTTAAGGTAGCAACAAAATAGTGTGTAATTTAAAAGACTCAAGGCAAACATTTCACATGTGGGGGACAGATGGATAGATGTTCACATAGACTGATGTTCTCACTACTTTTTGGATTGTTTGTAACTTTGTGAAATTTCCCCTTTTCACTAGACTTGTAAAAGCATTTCTTTGGATGTGGTAGTACATGCTAGACTTGAGGTAGGGGGAGAAATTAATATTTCAATGGTCAAATAATTTCCTCCTCTCTCAAGTCGGGCTTAATGGGAATGGGGGGGGTTCAGATTTACTTCTGATGGTGATAGAGGAGAACCCCTGTTTTTTTCTCCATTACATTCTTTGCCATTTTCTAAAATCTTACATTTCAAACTCTGACTACAGCAATTTTTATACTAAAGTCAACAGTGATTAATCAGAGAACTATTGGGTTACAGAAAAAAATCTCCAGCCTAGGATGTTGGTGGAGAATTGGTTGTTATTATGACACTTGCTAGATCTCTGAGTTCTTAGTAAGGAGAAAATGTACCACATTTTACTATCCAACAGGACACGGGAAAAAAAGAGCCCAAGTTTAACATTTGCCAGAGAACCAGCGGCCCTGGGTTCCAGCCAATGTCGGAGCACGGGCCTCCCTATTCCCAGAGGCTCATGCCAACTCTGACTTTTCAAAATGAATGAGGAAGTAGGACTGAAAATATATTTAAACAGATGCTTTAAAAAATAGAAAATAAGAGGGTCTTAAAATACCTCAAGCCCTGAGAAACTCTTCTCCAAAAAGTGACATCAATTGACTCTTTTTACTTCACTGGGTCTGATTTCCTCACATGAGCCTAATAGATCCTTCTGAAACTTCTGCCTCTTGCTTTCTGAAAATGCGAAGTTAAGCTGGAAGAGTTACATAAACACAGATGAGACATTAGCAAAGCTCTTTTTGGTGTCAAAAAAGTGGTATCTTCTGTGATCCTCCCCCACAAATACTAGACTTTATTGCTTAAATATAAAGTTGCATATTTGGTGTTTTAAGTTTTATACCTGGTAAATTAGCATTTCAATAGATAAGAATCTATTACCAATGATGAAAATACATAACTGCTTAATTTACTCATGTGTCATGTCTCTACTCACAAAACAAAGCTGTAAGCTATTTTAGTATAAACAAAATCTACACCCTGGGCATGTTATCAGCATAATCTGTACCCTCAATTCTTTACTGATCAAAAAGAAATTATAATTTCCATGTAGCAACAGTAGGAAAAGAAGGGCAAGTAGGAGCCATGGTGCAGCCTCTGGAGAAGGTGACACAGCCCTTTCTTCTCCCCTGACCCCCGCCGCCCCTAAAGCTCTCAGTGTGATACTGTGCTGGGCCCTGGAGAGACTCAAAGGAAACAAACACAGAACCTGACCTGAATTTTAAAATGTCCCCTGCAGATGCTGTGAAAACTACCATCACCTAATCTAACCATGGCAGCTACCCCAGCTGAACAAAACAAACATCCTCAATGCTGCCCATTCAATTTACCTTTGGGTGGAGACTAATTAGGTCATTCCATGGAAAAGATTATAAGCAGCCTCCATCCCACTATGGAAAGATTGATAGGAAAGTCGAATACAAATGGAACACCTCTGAATAATATTGCAATACATACATCGGTGGTTCTCAGCCTTGGCTGCCTAAACAGAATCACCTGGGAAGCTTCTAGAAGTCAATCCAAAAGCTCAGGCTGCTTTCCAAGGATAGTTAGCTCTGACTCTTGGGGGTGGTACCCTGGGCAGCAGCAGAAAAGACCTCCTGGTGATTCCAATGCATAGCCAAGACTGCAAACCAACCCATTTCAGATGTCCTATTGCCTGATAAACTCAGCAGTCAGGAGATGGGGAACCCCAAGGGGCTGAAACCGAAGTCCCTATAGGGAGCTGATGACAAAGATATGTGTTTACCCAAATGCAGAACCTGCCAAACTTCTGACAGACCTCACAGAGGCCTGTTGACTACATCCCACGCTCAGCATTCAGCTGGAGCTGTAGGGCTGTCTAGACCGCCTAAGCCCACCGTCTCAGTGCGGCTGGGAACTCAGCAAAAGCTTCTAATGGATCCAGATGCTCTTTGAAGGGAACGTCAGGCCTCGCACTTCTAGAAACATTGAATTCTAAATTAGGTACTTGGAGTGGAATGGCAGGCAAATAATTGTTTATTTTTTCTTTTAAAAATGTTCTTTTGTTTCCATGGTGAGCCCTTGCAATGAGATTTGTGTCACTTACATGCAAATATGATATGATTCCAGCGAGGTAAAAAGCTCCTAAAAGCAAGCGACCAGGGAAGCTGCTGGGGGTCGGCAGCCCAGAGAGTCTACGGACCTAATCTCTTCGTCTAGAGACCAATGAGCGTAGCTCTGGAAGGCTTTTGAGAAGTCGGGTGGGCTGTACTTTGCCCTTGGGAAATTCTACATCTAAATCATCCAAGCAGATTCTGCAGAACCTTCCAGGGGATCACAAAGATTTCCTTCTAGGACAGGTCTAGATGAGAATTTTCCAAGTTGGAGACACTACAAATAGCAAAAAATATGAAGCTCTTCAGGCTTCAATGAAATTGTCACTAGTAAACATGAGTTATAAGCTAATGCAAATGTAGGAGCCCTGCCATGGAGCAAATGCCTTTGTAATATTTATTCAAAAGTCATAAATTCTAACATGTGCTCATATAACACTCTTGAGAGACATTCATAAAAATTAGGGCTTATCAACATAGTGAGCAAATACATACGAATCATTTCTTTAAAAATAAAAGTAGGCGAAGTAGAAGAAAATATTTTTCAAGGCTATATCTTAATTGGAAAAAAAATGTTGGTTAGCAACCAAATGCTGAACTAAATGTCTGATAATTTTTCTTTCATAAGAAGCCTGTCTGTAATAGGCAAAGGTTTTCAACGACCACGCTGAGCAAAAATCTTGATAACATTTAAAATAAAAAAATAAAAACCTCTAAAATCACTATTCATTTCCTTATACATATTTTTAAGAAAGTGTTCCCAGCTCTGAAAAAATCAGATAATCAAACTAGATACTCATAAAAAAAAAAAAAAAAGTTGAGGGAAGGAACATACCTCTTTGAAAATAAAAGCTAAGGAAGGCTTTGTTCATTCCTGTCTTCATTAATCAGTTGTTTCAAGTGATGCAATACTTTGTAAAGAAGATACTACAGTATATGTCATGCTTCTTTAATTACTTAGTATTTTTGGAACTTGAATCATTTCATCACATTATGACTTAAGTGAGTGTGGTACTTTGTTACAATTTCATGTTCGGAAATCAGTGTTAGTCCACAGAGAAAATCTTTCACAAAACAATAGAGAAGAAATGGATGAAAATTACCTGAACAAAAAAATAGAAGAAACTGTGAGTCCATTTTTGGTTTTTGAACTTGTTTCAATAATAACCTTATATTTCTTGAGTGCCATTTCATTTATAAAGCACTTCCTTTTGCTCAGGTTGGTTTATGAAGTAGACAGAGCCCATGTGGGCTACACTGAACAGAGGGAGATCTGCAAGATCAGAGAGTGGATATGACGTCCCCTAAGGCTAGGTTGGGCAGCTACGGCCTGTGGGCTCCATGTCCTTGTGGGCTGTTTTTGTATGAACCAGGAGTTAAGAGTAGCTTTTACATTTTCCCCTTAGCTTCCAAGTAAGTCCCACTCATCCGTTTACGCATTGCCCGTGGCTGCATCTGCACTACAACAGCAGAGCTGAATAGTTGTCACAGAGACTGTACAGCCCTCAAAGCCAAAAATATTTCCTCTCTGGCTCCTTACAGAAGAAGTTAGCTGACTCCTGCCTGAAACCCACAAGGGAAGCCATGAGCAGAGTACAGATTTTTAGGAACCAATCCAATGTTCTTTTCACTCCTTCATTTGCCTTTCCTTAAGCCATTTCCGCATGCGATTCATCCCAGGCATATGTCCAAGGGATAAGAGGACGTTTATGAAGCATTAAAGTAGGTACTGAAGTAGAAAGAAAGACGGCATTGAGAATGGAGCCGGATCCATCAATGAGGAGGGGATAGACGGTGCACTGACTTGTTTCCTAGTTTCACACGTCTGTGGAAGGAGAGAAATTCTGCTTCAGGATGGATCACATCCTGAATTGCACCCATATCTGATTTAGATGGTTTAAATGATGAGATTTAGAACCTTTTGAGTTGATATTGAGATTAGATATGAGACAGAGCTGATGCTGGAATGGATTAAGATTTTGGGGACTATTAGAATGGTGTGAATGTATTTTGCTTGTGGGATAGACGTGAAATTGGGGGAAGACTGCACAGGGTTAAATAGCATCCCCCTGAAATTCATGCAAAGCTCAACCTCAGAAAGTAACTATATTTGGAAATGGTATCTTCGTAGATGTAATCAAGTTAGGATGAGGTCATCTGGATCAGGGTGGGCCCTAATCCAATGACTGGTGTCCTTCTAAGAAGAAAATTTGGATGCAGACAGAGAGAAGAATGCCACATGCTCACAGAGACACACAGGGGAAAACTCTTCATGAAGACAGAGGCAGAGACTGGAGAGGACCTCAAAAGTCACCAGCAATGACCGGAAGCTCGGAGAAACATGTGAAATGATTTTCCTCAGAGCCTCCCATTGCCACGTACATTCCTCTTTTAAACGACCCAGTGTGAGGCCCTTTGTTACAGCAGCTGTATGAAATGAACAGACATTAGTGGTCAAATGGACATGGTCAAATGAAAAAGAATTAAGATCAAGAGAAAAAGAGAAAGTGGTAGAATGTCAAACCCCATAAAACCTTTTTGTTCAAAGTATAGACTCAGAGTAGTTCTAGAAGACCTTGAGGGAAAACAAAACAAAACCAAATCCAGAGACCTTGATTACTACATCTGATTGGATTTTTACAGACATGTTGCCAAGGTAAGAAGAACTGACTTACACTTAAGTATTTTCTTCCCAATAGGTCTGTTTACAAACTTATCCCTGAATTCCCAGCTTTCCCAAGTCACCCCTCTATGACTGAGAAACCAAATGCATTTCACAACAGAGAAAAATAGATTAGCCACAAGAATGTTCCTGGCATACCTCTTCTCATCCTAAATTTTCACAGATGGCCTAATTTTTAAAATACTTTGGACAGGGTGATTAAAAAAGAATGACACAGGCTCAAAAGATATAAAAGGGTATATTTAAAACCAATGTGTGAAAGAATCACCAGAGATACTTTGAGAATCTCCAAATGGCTCAGTATGTACCTCTCACATTACTTGGCACCAGATATATTAAAGGCTAATCCCCCCTGCACACACATACTTTTCAGTATAACACCATTGAAAGTTGAAACTATAGGCAAAATACACTCCTTTATTTCTTTAAGACTGCAAGGAAATGGTGATAGACATGCATTTGCAAACACGGTGTAAAAGTAAGTCTAAGATGTGGTGCATGTTGTGTTTTTCCATGTAATCCACTCACTGAGAAATAAAAAATTTAGGACAATTGTTTTGAAAGTCTTTGTATAATATACATGAATACAGGTGCCACAAGTTCACGATAAAGTTGTCCTTGGGTCTAAACTAAAGCCTATGCAATTCTGGCTTTTTAGCAGCTCCATTTCTTTTTAACAGGTCCACAAGAGACTCATTTGAGATAGAATTATTTTCTTTATCATCATGTCATGTTGTAATTTGGCATTATCTGAAATAAACTATTTCTAACCCAGATGCCTAACGAACTAAGACACATTATTTTCCCGTGGATCTGTATTCCAGTACACCATAGACAATTTTATTTGCCTCCCCCTCCCACCATCCTGCCCCATGATTTTCTGTGGCCTTAAACTGATTTGTATCTTAAACAACCAGTGGTGACATGAAAGCCAATGCCAGCTTGATATTATCACTTTATCACAGTCCACTGCTCTCTGGGACCTAAAGCATCGCTCTCACAAGCAATCCCTTAACTCCCCAAAAGGGCTAGCTCTCAGAATAAAGAAACAACACCCACTGCTTTCTCTGAGTAGTCTACAGGGCATCTGTGAAAATATTTCCTAAGATGGGGAATTCTTAAAACGTTCGCCATTAGAAACCCAAGGTCTCCCTCACTCCAGTGGAAAACTCACTGGGTATCTTGGCTGAAAGAGAACACGCCCACATTTCTGAATCCTTGTGTGGGGGTGGCCCACACTCCCACTGTGCTTGAACTTGTGCCTAAATAAGACCACAGGGCTGATTACATTCATCAAACTTCTCTACAGTTTCAGCTCGAGCTTCTTTTGGCCTCTGACCAAAGCACTCAGTAAAACTTCTTGTTCGAAAAACAGCTGCTGAGAGTAGGAAAGCGGGGCACCACAAACAGGGCCTGTGCCTCCTCAGCGCCTTACCTTATTCTGCTCACACACGTACTGGATCTTCAGGGTGTCCATGGCTCTGATCATGGACTGCATGGCGGTGAAGATGTTTTGGTAAACCAGCTTCGTGAACCCCTTTCTGTCTTCATCGCTGTAACCAGACCCATGGATAATTCTCATTTGCTTGATAAAGGTGCTTTTGCCACTTTCACCAGTTCCTGATAAGACAAAACCAGTGAAAAACATAGTCATCAGTCTTCAAAACAACACACTGAGAAAGTCAGGACCTCCTGGAAGTGTTGGTGCATATCACGATTAACAGGTTGATGCGGTGAACTTGGAAACAGCCTGTGGAATGTTGATGCAGCATAGAACCATCCTAAATCCTGGGAAGAGGGTCTTTACTGGACACTGTGTTTTAGAAGACCTCAAATCAACCCATCAATTAGCACCTCTGTTACACACACACACACACAATTTATTAAGGACACAGGAGTGTCTGTGTCACTTGCGGGTAATCCTAAACATCAGCTCTTGTGACTAATACTGTTTAGGCCCCAGGGAACTGCTCACTTACATCCCTTACCCTAAGTCCTCAAAACAATGGGCAGCTGTGTCTAAAAGCTCCAGACATTTGAGGGTGTCCCCACTGCTACCGGGTATTGGCAATAATGGAGGCTGCTCCAGAGGGCAGGGATGGTGTGAGTAGCAGGAACACCTGGCTAAGGGAAATGGCCAAGTCTCCTGCCAAGCCCTTCCTTTGAAATACATGAACACAAATGATCCTTGCACAATGAAGCACTAGCCCTATTGTACCAACTGTCTATATTCTTGTTCCTCCTCGTATTCCAATATGTTGTTCAGCAGGTCCCCTAACACCTGCACCTGGCAGTCCAGGAACAGTGTCAAGCAGCAAATCATTTCTATTGCTCTTTAAATCTGTATAGATGTCCAGACACAATATGTATGATACATGATGCCTGGGCTTTACATTCATATTAGATTGAGATATTGCTTGAAAAGACAGTCAAAGTTGCTGTATAAGTGATAGAGATTTATATGATGGAATTAAAATATTTTCTAATATTTTCTGTGATAAAATGATTTATTATATGAAGTCCCATTGCCATGTTTGGAACGTGGTATGTTATATATATGCTTCATTTTGAAATCTAAATATTGCTTTATGAATTTTGTTAACAATTCAGGTTGATGTGCCCTCAGAGAGCACAGTTTCTTGAAACTGAAATGATTGAGAAACTATCCCAAAACTGAAATGACTGAATAAAGTCGTACACCTCAAATGTTGAATTGTATGGTTTGCAAATTATAATTCAATAAAGCTGTTCAAAGTAAAGAAAAAGTTGTCTAACTCAGTATTTCTGTTAAAAGAACACAAAACCATATGAATGCCTTAATTAAAAAAGTATTATTCATGATTTTTTCTATAAAGAAGACAAACATGTAATATGGAAATTATTAATTATAAAATCTTTATTTCATTACTCAAATGTCTCGTTGACCACCAGAACACCCAGAAGTGCATTAATTGTTAAATTCAATTATCTTCACTACTTTGCCAACTCTTAGTCATAAAAAAACATATCTTTTGTATATACCTTTTTTGATGTTTTATTTATAGAGACATGTTTGTCAGGGTAGGAAGAAAGAACATATTGATAATAGTTAATAAGATTGATTACAACCAGTAACTATTGAGACTCATGGGACATGGGTCACCATTTGTACTCAAATCAGGGCCCTAAGAAACATTTACGGGACTCAATTTTTTTTTCATGTGGATAATTGAGGCAACTCTTAATATTTGATAAGATTTTTCCTTGTAGAAAAAATGTTCCTTCAGATCTATTGTTTCAAAACACAAACCTGTTTTTTGGTCTGTCTCCCTATCCTCAACTCAAAACCCTCAATGACCTCTTACTCTGCTCAGAAAGACAGACAAAAGTTAATACGGCCAACAGGCTGGGTGGTCTGGCCCCTCCGCCTTCACCAACCACTTCTCACAACACACTTCCTTCTGCTCTCTGCATTCCAGCTGCACTTTCAGTCTCCCTTCTTGTAACCTTGGCACATGCTTTGTACATTTTTGGAATGGCCTTCCTTTGTCTTACTCACCTTTGTTCTTGGCCTGGCCTGGCCTCCCTGTCAAGGTCAAGTCTTGGTATTCTAGGTTTTCATAGTTCCATGAACTGCTCTTTGTAGCACCTGTTCCTGTACTTTTGCCCATAAGTGCCATTCTCCTTTTGACATGTGTCTCACCTACCAGCCAGGAAATTCCAAAAGAGGAGACAGGGCCACGTTTGTTTGTACTCACCGTGTCTCTCCTTGTGCCAGGCATAGTGCCTAATACTTGGCAAATGCTTAATAAGCTTTGTAAAAATTGTGGTAAAATAGACATGAAATTTACCATGTTTATAATTTTTAAGTGTATAGTTCAGTAGCATTAAGTACATTCATATTACTGTACAATCAATCTCCAGAACGCTTTAGATCCTGCAGAACTGAACTCCATACCCATTAAACACCTTCCCATTTCTCCCTGCCCCTGGCAACCACCATTTGATTTTCTGTCTCTAGAAATCTGACTACTTTGGGTATCTCATATAAGTGGAATCATACAGTATTTGTCTTTTTGTGACTGGCTTATTTAGCTTAGCATAATGTCTTCAAGGCTCATTCATATTGTAGCATAGGTCAAAATTTGCCTCCTTTTTAGGGCTTGAATAATATTAATAATATTTTTAAATACACGATAATGAAAAAGAATTCATCCAGTCTAAACTACTACACTATCCATAGCATAAGAAAATAGAGTGGGTCAGCCTCTCTCAACCCCTCAGTGCTATGTGGGTAACAATAACTTCAACCACATTAGGAACAACCATAAAAAGTGGTCAAGCAGGAGGCTTATCCTGATTCTGAGACCCTTTCTAGAACTCTCCCAGCCCCAATGATGATGAATAAAAGAGTAGTTACCAGGCACTCTATACAAATTATTCCCTCTAATCTGCAGAGTCACCCTACAAGATATGAACTATTTTCATCATCTTTATTTTACAGATGAGAAGTTGGACTAAGTGACCTCTGCAAGTCCACACAGCTTCCAAGAGAAAGAACGAAGATCTCCAATCAGACCCTAAAGGCAAACTGTTTTTTCAGAGAAGAAAGTCAGGGTCCTGATGGAAAGGACATAGTTATACTGTTCTCATGAGGACGAATCTGAAGTTCAAAGCCACACACTGCACCCTCAGCCCCGGCAGACCCATCTTGCAGGCACATGCTTCTGGGGCATGAGGAAGACCCTTCAGAGATGTGCACGTCCTCAGAGACAGTCTCACTGTTATCTCACTTCCACTTCTGGAGGCAGGAAAGGTGGGTGCTGTCTTCCCACGTCAGAGATGAGGAGCCTGGCTGTGAGTCAGCAAACAAGGGAAGGTAGATGCAAACGAAGAGCTGGGGCTAGAAGCCAGGCCGTCAATGCCTCAGCCTTCAAGATTCAGCACAAATACCACCTCCCCAGAAGGACTTTTGCCCCCTCCAATCCCCAACAGTGAGGCCTGCCCCCTTGGAGCTCTCAAAGCACCTGTGGACATGCCAGTGGAGTACATCCCCTAACTGCTTGTTTGCAGATAAGCCTCTTACTATTTAGTCCAGGAAGGGTAAGGCTTGGAATTCACTTATTTGAGTACCACGAACATTGTGCCTGCTACATAACCACCTCTCAAAGAATGGCCTCATGGAGGTGTGACTGGAACAAGCATTGGAAGTCACAGTTTCACTCCATAGGTCTTATATCATGGACAACTGCAGACAATCAGGTTATAAATTGTCTGAAGATGATCATGATGAGAACAGGTGCCCCTGAAGCCACCATTTTACTGATGACTCTTGGTTGCCTAAACCCTATATGATAATGTGAGGACCTATGGGAAGATCCTATACTGTCAGAGCTCAGTCCAAAGTCCCTGATCAGATTAGATCTCTGCTCTTGCAGACTGCTGGGGTCCCTGCACGTCCTGTCCATGATACTGCCATGCTTTCCTGTATTGCACCCCAGTAAGGTTGACCTCTGGTCCTGTGCTACTTTACCCCCAAGAAAACATTAACACTTTTAGATTCTACATACCACAATGCTGACATGAATGGAGAGATTAGGTAACTATCTCAAGACAAACTATGATTTTGGCCCTGAAGAAAAAAAAAAAAAATCAATCAAGACAGCCCAACTATGAAAGTAGAGAATCCTTTTAGTTACAAAGGCCGTTCATTCATTGACAAGAGTTTAAAGCCAACCCTACCACCAGTCCCAAACATAGACATATTTCTAAAAAGTCATTGATTTTTGCTTTTGGACATGGTATATATTTTTTAATGTTTTAAAAGATTAACATTGAGTAAAAGAGACTATATAAATGCATTTGATTAATACCAATACTTTAAAATATTCTTTAGTTCTATATTGTGATTATTTGAAGAACAAAAAACCAAATATGGAACAAGAAAGCACAAATTAAAGGCAAAGAGCTTGAAAGACACAGGCCACTGGGGGCTGAAGTCAAGACAGCCGAGTCTCAGTGTGGGAGGTTCTCTTGTTCTCCTTTAAGCCTCAATACAATCCAGTGAGTGCCTTCTTTTTCCAGAAGGAAAACTGAAAAATAGAAAGGCCAAATAGTTTATTTAATCTTTGTTCAAGGTCACCCAGCTTTGAAGTGTTGGGCCTTTTGTCTAAATGTTGGTATGTGCACTTCCCATGATAACACCATAGGCTAGTTTTATGCTGAGTGCTTCCCCAAATACATGGCCAAGTCACACCCTCCTATCAGCTTAAGCACAGTCTACATCTGGTGCTGAGATTCTAACACTTGGGACTTTAATCTTTCAGAGCTCTATTCTCAATGTGATGATTCCAGCAGCAGATGGCGGCACGAGGGGAGAAACACAGGAGACAAGGGTGTATCTGCAATGACAGCTGTGACTAGACCATGGGGACAAGTCCACTCAGGCTGAGGATCTAAGCTGAGTTTCCTAGCTGGTTCTAAACAGAAACACAACACTTGAACCTTGAGTATAACCATTTATTCTGTACAAGTAAAAGAAAAATGAAAGGATATGACTCTTAGAAAGTTATTGGTGCCTGGAGAATTAGGCGACTTAGCTTTTACAACGCACCTAATTACTCATCAGAATGCATGGTTTGGGTCAGTAGCAAGGACCCACTCTGCTCTATTTCTTGTTCTTTCGTGAGGACTTTCTCACCCGCTCCCCCACCAAATCAGTGCGCTGCTGGGGGCTCCTCTGCAGCCTGAACAACTGCAGAGAGGGAGGCAACTAGAGCCCTCCCCCTGGGCGCAGCTTTCAATGGGAAGGTGAACTCTGCTGTCAGGCCACTAAGCGATTAAGAGGCCACAGAGGGAAAAAAGAAGCCACATGGGAGGATAAAGGAGAGGCAGGGGAAGTGCTGTTGGTGGGAACCACAGTCCAGAAAGTGTTGCTCCGTGACCTAAATCCACTAAACACATATGTAGAAAGAAATATAATTACAATACTGTTTCTAGATTCTGTTTCAATAATAAGTAAGGTAAAGGGCTCTCTTCTTCATTTAGTTTTTGCTTCCTGGTTTTCATATTCAGGGGGAAAAAACCACAATGGTGATAAGTACTTTTAAGCTTTCATTAAGACGTTCTTGCCTAGTATCATCCTACCGCCAGTGTCATAAAATCAGTGGGTAAGTTCTGGGTAAGGCATCCTGACTTCCTGGCTGACGTCCAACCTGCTCCTCAAGTAAGCCTCAGACACTCTCCCTGAGTCTCTCACTCACGGTAAAACTCTGCCCGGGATCCCTGGCCACCCCACCCCCAGCCCCTGGACGTGACATTTTCCTTTTTCCAGAGTAGGTGCTCAGTAAGTGGTTAAATTGAACATGCACAGCTTGCTCCCCTGGTGTGGTTGGCATGTATCGATAACGTGTGCCCTATTTTACCTTAAAGCTCACATCCTAGTGGAGCTTCCTGCTTTCTGTGGGTAGCGGCTGCATACCTTTGATTCAGCAGGTCTGCGTCTGGGGGCCTTCCCATAAGACACTCACTCCTGGCTGGCATGAGTGTTCCCCAAAACTCATTTCTGTACCTACCATGTGATTTTCATCATATTTATATACCACCTGTGTGGTTATTTAATAATTTTACATTCACTTATTTAAATAATCTTGTTATAAAAGGAAACATGAATGTCATAAATGAAAAACCAATATCGTCTGCCATGAGAAATCAAGTTAAATACATTATAATAAAGTAAATAAGTCAAGTGATATTCCAACTAAAAACATCTTGTCTGTCACCAGTGATTTGGGTATCATATTTTGAAAATCAATACTCACAAATTATTGTCCTCTTTACATGAAATACATCCTTCTACATTGCATCCTTAAAGAAACATCCACCCTTTCTATCTAGAGGCTTCTTGAATCTACCCAAGGCCTCACCAGAGATGAAAAAACATAGGGTTGAAACTCATATAATTAAAAAGGGCCCAAAAAATGTCTTTGCACTAAAATTCTAAACTCTTTCTGAGATTTGAGAAAGCAATATGAGGTTAAAGTTTCAGCTTCATTTTAAATACACAGAAAGGCTCATGAAGAAAAAAACAGCTGTTTTTTAGGAGTTAGGAGGGAACAGAGGCCAAAGCAAAATAAATCCTTTCCAAGTGACGGACCAAGGACACCTAAAGAGAAAGCCCGTTATTCTCCAGTCTCTCTATCCTCTTGAGCAAAGGCCGCCTCCCTGAGAGCCCAGGCCAGGAGCTGATAAAGCTCTGAGATGGGCGAAGCCACCTTCAATGGTTGGTGATGTTTTCTAAAACCATCTGTGAAGAGTCCTTGTTTTTTTTAGCTCAGTTTTACAGAATATAAACAGAACAAAGGGTAACTCAGAATAAAAATGAGAACACAATCTGGACATTGTTCCCATGGTCTAAATGATCTGTGAGACCAATGGGCTTTGAAGAGGGTCTGGACATACTGATGTGACCCACAGGTTGGCTGCTAAGCACAGGGCCTTGGCTCTTTTATTCCCTGGAATCTTTGGGGTCTAAAACAGAGCGCACTGTAGGATCCTAATAAATATTCGTGAATGCGTATTTGTTGACTAAGGAGACCAGGATGATTATTGTTTTTGAAAGCAAGAGGAAGTGGGTTTTACTTGCTAAAGGAAGGCTCAGAATTGACTGGATAAATCTGAGTATACAAAGGTCCCTCACACAGAAGCAGGTACCCTGCCACTTGCCCTTTCTGATGAGGACACCTAAGACCCAGTGCCAGCCACACAAGGAGGCAGGATCAGGTTCCATATCAGGGTTTCCTGGTAGTGGAGACAGATGAGTTAAGAAAATTACTTTTGGAATCTTTAAGCAGAAGCACCCAGCAGCATGGAGGACTGAGAGCGAAAGTCTTTGGGGAGCTCTACTTTGCCCCCTTTAACTCACATCTACCTCTGGGCAGCAGCCACCCCACTCGGCGGGAGTTCCTGCACCTGTGAGTGCTGCCATCTTGGGATTTGTTCTTCTAGTTTTATGAGAGAATCTGGCTAATGCTGGGGAAAATTCTAAGCAATTCATGACTCACTGCTGCTATGGTCTGAATGTTTGTGTCCCTCCTCCCCCCAAATCAACCTAATCAACTGAATACCTAATACCCAAAGTGATGGTACTAAGAGCCTTTGGGAGGTAATTAGGTTGTAAGAGTGGAAACCTCATGAATGGAATTAGTGCATGTATAGAAGAGAATGCAGAGAGCTCCCTTGTCCCTTCCACCATGTGAAGAGAGAAGGAGAAATCTGCAATCTGGAAGAGAGCACTCATCAGAAGCCAACCCTGATGGCACCCGACCTCCAACTTCCAGCCTGCAGACTATGAGAAATAAACAGCAGAAATGTACTACTCACATCTGGAGGCTGGATGTTGGAGATCAGATGCCATCAAGGTTGGGTACTGATGAATACCAGTCTGTGGTATATTGTTGCAGCAGCTTAATGGACTAAGACACCTACCCAAGTGCAATCCAGTGGAGAGAGGAAAACTCAATAAAAATGCAAGGTTTTGACTCCTCCTCAGTTCAAATCTGACCGGCCCTTGCAGGAGCCTGGGAATATGCAATTTTAACCAGCACTCCAGAAGTTTTGAAACACGCAGTTCACAGACTGGTTGGGAAGCACTTCTCCAGGGCTCTTCCAAGGGGAACCTCTGCTAATATAACCTACCTGGGACTGAATGCTCAAGTTTTTACATAATGTTTAGTTTAGCTGATGGGTCTTTATAGCAAGTTCTAAGTTCATTCCAACACGAATAAAATATCCTCGTGTGAGCTCTGTTTTCCAATTTCCAGAGGAAAAACTTATTTAAAGTGGCAAAAAGGTTTACTTATTCAAGTTTGCCCTGCTTTTGCCCAGCCCCCATGTCACATCACAACTGTGTCACCTCCCCAGCTTCTGTGCTTGCAAATAAAGGAGGCGTCATTTTTCACCATTCAAGGAGAAGTAGCAATGTCCTCGGCAATACAGAACTGGAAACAATTGGAAACAGGGTTCATGGCTGTTCTCTCAACAAAAGAAGTGAATACAAAGCTTTTGAAACAAAGAGAAAACTGCAAGAAATTAAGTGATGAGGTTCAACAGACAGTATGAGATTAAAAAAAAAAACTAACTGTAAAACAATGGAGCAAAACTCAAAAGACACTGTATTATATATTGTATTTGATAGTCTACTTGTTTCATTAATCTGCAGAATTATCTTTACTGTCTAACCAGTAACAGCAGCAATTCCAAGTATTTCCCTGTATTTTATGTCATCTTTCGGTCTCATTTTGATCAAGAAAGTATTTGCAAGTCCAAACATAATTTCTGATATCAGGCAAAGCCAAAAGTTCATGTTAACAATTTTTGATCACCAAGAATTTTTGAATAATTTTTTTTCTAATTGGAAGTACAAAAATAATATACTTCTCATATTTAAAAGTTTAAATTCAATAAATTTCATATGATCTCACTTATATGTGGAATCTAATGGACAAAATAAACTAACGAACAAAATAGAAACAGAGGCAAGGATACATGGAGCAGACTGACAGCTGTCAGAGGGGAGGGGCGTTGGGGAACTGGATGAAAGAGGGTGAAGGGATTTGCCAAAGAACATGCATGCATAACTCATAGATGCAGACAACAGTGTGGTGATGGCCACAGGGAAGGGGAGAGGAGGGCAGCTGAAGGTGAGCAAAGGTGAGAAAACTGAGGATGGAAAGAGACTTTAATTGGGGTGATGGGCACACGATGCAGTGTGCAGATTTTTGTTGGCAGCCGTCCGTCTCGAGAGACGATGGTGTAGCTTCTTAAGAGTCTATCTGCACCGCCGAGAATGGCTGTGCAGTCCGACTCGGGAGTGACACGGTATCTGTCTCCTCCCATGTTGAATCGACATCTTGCGATGACGCTGGAGTGTCCTCTCCAGTGAAGCTGAAGCTACAGAGCCTGGGCAGGATGATATGGAGGGTCTGCTGTTGCCCAAGCAGCAGACCCCCCCTCTCTTCGCAGCTGAAGGGTCCAAGGGAAAGACGGAGTCAATACAGCTTGGCTTCAGGTGCGCCGCAGGAGTTGCCGGTGTTGACTACAACGTCAAACCGCCTTAGGGACTCCGGCTCCAGATTTTCTGTCGGGGTTTACTCCCTTAGCCTTTCCCCTGAAGAGGTATGCCGCAAGGCAGCGGAGGTTTTTTGGAATCAGAGTTTTCCTTCTCTGATGTGCCCTGACTGGAAGATCGAACCAGCGACACTTAGCTCGCAGGCCGACGCTCAATCCACTGAGCCAAACCAGCCAGGGTCAGTGTGCAGATAATGTTTTATCATGTCATACGCTTAAAAACTACAGTTTTGTGAGTCAATGTCATCCCAATAAACTTAATAAAAAAATGCAGTAAGACAACAAGGCTAATTTTTACTCTAAATTAGTTTCAGCTATTTACCTATCCAATCAAATTTCTATAATTTACTATAAATGTGGTATGGTATTCTTTAAAAATCCAATAGAAATATTTAGCTGAATACTAACTGCTTTGTATCAGGAAGCAGCTGTCATTGACTGATAGGCATCTCTTGTATATAGTCACAAAGTCACATGATCCAGAGATCTTTTTACTTGCCAAACATAATAACTGACCCTTCTATAAAGAGTTATACAACTTTGCTCATTGTATGTCAATAGCTCACATGTATGAGCTTGGAAAAGAAGCAAAATATACAGAATCATAGGAATCAAGTGCTTGTTAGTGACAAAACTCTGTTTTGGAAAATGCCCTGAACATCAATCACTTTTCCCTTAAAATGAATAAGACACACAAAGGATAGGGAGAAGACTATTCAAATAAGCTCTATGGCTTACAGCTAAAATATTAGTGGTTCCATTAGAAGTGCAATTCATTTTACTTATAAGGAAGGTCATGAGATCACTTCTTGTTCTCTGACTCTGACTTACACTTGTTTTACTTTTCAAAACGACAAATAATAAGCATTTCCATAAATGGTTTTAGAATCTTCCACAGTTCACTGCTCCTTCTAAAACTGAATACTTTGCTCATTCTTATAGAAATGTTCACCAAGAAACCCTAACACCAGGGCACTCTGGCAAGACTTTGACCTCTCAAATTTGAAAGAATATGAGGAGTAATATAACCCTAGAAAGGTTAACACCAGAGTGAGTCTAAAACCAAAATTTGTTCTTGTTCTAGTTATGATTGTCCAATAATTTGACTTTGCTTATGTTGAAAAAGAAAGGGGAGAAAGACTAGTAAACAGATAAAAATTTCTTAAGGAAAAAGAAAGAAGCAAAATAGACAATGAACTTAAAATCCATAAGCATAAGGAGTACAGGCAAGGAGACAAGTTACCATTTTGAAACAATGAAGGATTTTTACTGAAACATCAGCAACTACAGACTACCTAACCTATTCTTCTCTCTGTTCTCCCCCAGGCCCAAAGATAAACTGAAATGAAAATGAATGTTAGTTAAACAAAAGTGCAATTAAATGTAGGATCAGGTTAAGAATCAAAGCATGGGGATTCCCAACTGGAGGGCTTTGAAAATACAATGCACTGTCATCTATTGACCTTGGATAGTTAAAAAGGTGTTTTCCTGAAGTCCTCATGATTCTTACAGAATATGAAATGAGTTTTACTCAGATTTAAGCAGATATACAAATAGATATATGGTGTTTTTCAGTTCACTATTGTAATCAAAATTTGTGACTTTACCCTTGAAAGGTCCAGTTTAAGTAATAGCAAGATATTAGCAAGGTTAAATCAACCACTTAAAATTCAGGCCATGTAATTATTGCTTTCTTTTCTCTACCTCAGTAGCCTGCTGACTCCCAGATCGACTCATCACACAGCTCCAGCATCATTTTTTCCGTGAATCCCCATGAATTCCCAGGTAGAAGACTCATAATCTTCTTCCTGTTACTACTATATCTTTACATACTATCCTTATTACATTTTGTCATGATGTTTACAGATTGATATGGCTTCTCACCAGTCCGTGATTCCCCTTAAGTCATGAACTCTCTTCTCTACGTTGTACCCCAGCACCTTGGGCAACACCTGTCACCAAGCAGGTGCTCAATAAATGCCTGAATATTGAAAGAATTCACTTGATAGCACTTTCCTTAGCACTCCACCTAATCACCATGCAGCGCTGGAATCTTTCCTACCATTTCAATTGAGGAGAGCCTTTCCCAAAGTAAATGAGTCTCCCACTTCAATTTTCCTCTCAACCCCCATATCAACAAACAAGTGTGTGCCCACTCAACTCTTGACTCTGATCAAATGGTCTTCATTACAGTGTCACCCATTGAAATAAATACATTCCTTTCCTGTTGAACAACGGTGAATCAATAAGTTCACAAGCCAATGGAAGATGTGCTCAGTCATTTCAATCGTTATGTCCTGAGCACACTGAGTGCCTGGGTAGGGCACTAATTGTAGGGCATACATCTTCCCCCAAGTGGGGAAGCCCAACTCCCTGGTTTCTTCTCCTTTAGGCCAAGACCCCTTGGACTCAGTATCCCAGAACCATGAGCTCCAGAATGACTAAGACCAAAAGATTTGGGTAAGAATTTTTCAATGTGTCTCTCACAGATATTCAAAAGAGTTCCTTAAATTCATATATTTAATTTTGAAAAAACAATCTAATGATTCATGACTAACAGTAATTTCCAGCTCTCATCGAGCGCTCAGTTTGTGGGCAGTTCTTTCTCTCTGTTCATGGCTGGATTCCTCTCTGCAGGCTGAATTAAAATTCATCTGACCATTACCTTCCAGTTGCCCAGGACTTGCCCTGCTGTCTTGAGATAATTATTAATAGTATCTCTTTTTATTCTCAAAAGTGTTCTAGTTTGGCCAATAAAGTATATGGTCACCGTCAATATAACTGCCAAATTGGGGTTGGGAGAGACTTTACAGTCTCCTCTGGCCTTACAACTCCAATTTACTGCTTAAACATACAGCCCAAGATAAGAAAATCCATAACCTCCACCTTAGGGAGAAAACAAAACAGAACAGCTTTTCAGTACAATTATGGGAGTTGCTAACATGTTTCTTACATTGGGAGGTTGTACTTTTGACCTTGCTATAAAACCAGCTGCACAACAGAACCCAACTAGCTGCTTTGTTACTGGCAGTGGGAAAATGTACTCAGAAGAGGTCATTTCAACTAAAAGAAATCTATATATGAGATAGCTACTCCCTCTATTAATTATATCTCTAGTGACCTACTTAGGGGAAAAAAACAAACTTTCCACCAAAAGTCAATCTGATGTCTCTTCTAAGGTTGTAATTGAACATATAAAAGAAATTCTGTTGTTTTAAGAACAAAATAAAGAGGCAAATAAGCTCTCTTTTCATGTTCTGTCAATATTGGGAGGCCTTTGCTGTGACCACAGCAAGGGTTAGCCCCCGAAGGTATGGGGAAGCAAAGGAAAATGATTTGAGCATCATTCTTATTTTATCTTAATGATACAGACATGTTCTTATGTCCTTTTATTTGGAATGATGGAGTAGGCAGTATAGCAAATAATTATAGCCAGGCTCTCCATGGGCGTTGAGGTTTTGTTCTTTTTTATTTTTTATTTTTTTACCTTGGAGCCATAGGGCCTATTTTTTGCTGGAATCCCAGATTTTTAACACACTAGTTAACTGTGTGACCTTAGACAAATTAAACTCTCTGAATATCAGTTTCCTCACCAATTAAGTCAACAGAATAATACCAGTCCCATCATCATTTGCTGTGAGAATTTAAATCACTAATTCTAGAAATATTCAAATATTAATTATTATTACAAGATCACTGTGGAAATGGAGAGGAAGAATGGAATAGAATGGTTTGGAAGGTTGAATGTATTTGAGAGGCAAGATTAACAACAAGAATTATAACATTTCTGAGACTAGGAACTTGGTGGCATTTCTAACAATAACGGGGACGTTAGGAAGTAATGTCTGTGTTAGTTTCCTGGGCTGCTGTAATAAAATACTACAAACTGGGTGGCTTAAAACAATAGAAAGTTATTCTCTCAGTGCAACTTTGAGGAAAAGTCTGTTGCTTACTTCCCCTCTAGCTTCAGGTGGTTGCTGACAATCCATGACGCAACCTGGTCCATGACAACATGACTCCAATCTGAGCCTTTGGCTCCACATGGCCATCATTCCTCTGAGTGTGCCTGTGTCCAAATTTCACTCATCTTATAAGGACACCAGTCACATTGGATTCAGGGTCTACCCTAATCCAATAGGACTACATCTTGACTTGATTACATCTGCAAAGACCCTGTTCCAAATAAGCTCACATTCACAGATGCCAAATTCATCATGAATTGGGAGGTACTCTAGTCAACCCAGTCCTGTGCCTGTTTGGGAAAGGCTACTGCATTCTCAACACTCAGAGAAAATTGATGTAATAATTTTGGTAGAATTTTTACAGAAATACACAGAACAATAGGGGATTCCTTCACATTTTCTAAATATAGTGAACTTTATAAACCTCCAACATGAGGGACAAGGGCTCTTCACTGTTTCTACTTGTCTTAATCACCATCCAGACTGTTTCTAGGATGCTGAAGAATTTGCTCTTTAGAACTGCCCTTCCCACATATTTTCTATGTGAAGGAACTTCCTTAACTAAAGTTACTTTATATAGGAACTATAGTCAATAATATTGTAATAACTATGCATGGTGTCATGTGGGTACTATACTTATCGAGGTGATCACTTTATAAGTTACATAAATGTCTCCTCATTATGTTGTACACCTGAAACTAATATAATAAGGTCCATCAACAGTAATTGAAAAATAAAAAGGCTTTGTGGAAAAAAAAAGTTACTTTTTTAGGAGTAAATGTTGGTGAGCTAATTATGTTTCTCCATCAGCATGGCTACATTAGTTTAATTTCATCAGCAACAACCGCAGAAGTTTAGACTCAGGGAACCCATTCCCATTTTATTTGCTCAGTATATTGTTCAACATTTTTATTTTTAACTGGAATTTTCTGATTTGCTAATTCCACACAAATCCTCCCACATTCTATCCTTAGTCTCCATTGTCTTATACCACGTTTCAGCCACACACTTATGGTCCCTTCTGAAGCCCTGGAAATGTGACTTGGCCAGGCCTGAACTCTATGCTCTCTAGAGCCCTATGGCCCTGAAACCGGCCCTCCTCCTCCAGCAGGACCATCACTTTACCCCATTTCAATCCGAATTCCCTTACCCAACAGGTCTGAGCCAATGACTTCCCCCTATTAATCAGTTATTTTGTAATTATCCTCAGTTCAGCTTTTGTCTCCCCCACAACTAAATTAAAAATAGCTTTGTATTTTGTATCCTCCCACACCACTTAGCCTAGCAATCTGCACAGAACAGACATTTGAATGGGTGTTGGCTCAAAACAAAAGGGCCACTGAGACAACATCCTGCAACCATCCCTGCTTTCCAGGGCTGGACACGGTGCCACACTCAGAGTTGGCTGAAGTTGCTTCCAACTCATTCTGGCCCTCTTTCACCTTTCTCCACCCAATGGGGCAGTGAGGCCACAGGGCCAAGGGGACATGTCCACTTGTAGTGCATGGCCTCTCCCCAGCTTCAAGACCATGCTCCAGAGACTTGAACCCCTCAAACTCACTGCCGAAATGGTCCCAAGCCCACTTGCAGGGTCTATGTGGGCCCTTCCCCAATCCATCCTCTTGAGAGCGAACATTCCATCAATGTGCACGTCCCTAGGCCTGAAGCGTAGCCAAGACACAGATGTTTGTGAGGGGGTGTGGACAAAGCTCGGATGTGCTGGCCTGAGTTCATGTAAAGCCCTTTGCATTGTGGGTAGGATGTGGTGGTGACAAGGGGACACCAGCTGGGGGCTTCCATTTGTATTCCTACCTGTGCCTTGGCTTTGTTAAGTGCTTCCCTGGCTCGATATACACTCAGGGTTAAATTTTCTTATTTACCCAAGACATGCCTTTCTAGCCTGGGTATATTTGGTGCAGACCTAATCAACAGAGAAACATCTGACTTTTAAGTTATTTGCTGAAAAGATGACAGACTAAAACAGAGAGCACTTGTTTTCACCCAGGGTCTTTAAGTACTAAAGAAAATTTCAAAAGCACATTAAAAATGGTACATATTATTGGCTAAATATGTGAGGATCCCTTCTGAGATAGCCAGGAAATTGGGGGTGATGTCGCGTGATCACATTAAATCAATATCCACCCTGAAATAGCCATTATCATGGTGCACATCTAGATTCCAAACATATTCATTATCAAAACATGAATTTAAGTTAGGCACTATGGTGTGAAATCAATTTGATAACACTACTTAAAAATGCATGTAAAATATCTTCAAAATAACCATTAAATAACACTTCATATAGTCTCCTACCATCCAATTATTATCTACACTTTGAAATACAAACAGAATATAACGGGAGATGGAAATTAGATGATCTTGGCAGGATTTTGTGAGTCTGATTGTCCATAGGAAAAGCAAGGTTGGTTGTAGGCTACAATGTACTTATTTAAATAGTCACTCTCATACGTGGGAAATTTAGTTACATTAGGTCTCAAGATCAGATTTGAGAGTTTTTCCTTACTGGTTATGATATTATGGGTCTAATTCCTATTTTCAATCCTGCAGGAAAATGAAAATTCAGTTCTGATTTTCCTGATGAAGACAGTAAATATTTCCATGCAGTCTGCTTAGTCTTCCCTGCTCCTACCCAATCCCAACATATGTGGATGAAATTTGGCAGACTAGCTAAGAATTTTCATTATACTTTAGGCAGAACTTAATGTGCCACAAATCATCCAGAATCCAAATCAAGAATCCTTGGCTAATGGTCTTTGACAGTTTGATGTACCTTCTCTAGCTGTTCTCTTCTTTCTCTTCCTCCTCATTCCATTTCAAATTCTAAATGTTCTTGCATTCCTGGAGGATTCAATTTCCATTTGCCTACTGATATATTTATAATCCAAACTCTGTCCTGGCGATAATCAGGGTCTTTAACTTTCTTCATCTGAATTGTGATATCTGGCAACCACTGGCTGACATGAAGTCACCCTCTGTCCACCCCAGCCTGCCCCCACTTCCTCCATGAATTATATGTGTGGCAAACACAAGACGAGTCAAGAGACTAGAAGAGCTGGGATCTCATTATAGTCATGCATGCACACTTAGCCACCCACCCTTCCAAGTGACCCCAAATCACTAGGCCATCAGGCGTGGAAGCTCCTTCCAAACTAAAGCTGAAGTCCTATTTCACAGAACCTCCCCTGCTCCTAAGATCTGGTCAATTTCAGCCCCCACAAGAGAGAATGGAGTGAAAAATGGAGGGAAAGTACTATTCTCCTACCAGATCTGAACAGCATCTTTGGGAAGACAAGAAACAATAATAGGGGTTGGGTGGAGGTAAAAGAGGGTATAAGGGGAAAAATGGTAATGGGAAACTATTATAATAACAAAACAAAAACAAAAGGGGGTTGGTGGCATGCCCTTTGTTTTTCTTAAAAAACAATCATTTTTATTTTATTGGCCTACCTGGTAGAAAATACCTGCAATAATTTTAGAGTGGCAATTATTTGCAATACAGCCTTAATATAAAGAGTTTCCATAGAAGCAGTCAATAATTTCCAAAAAGTTCTAAAATAAAACAGAAAGAACCTATAATATCCAGATTCTGAGGGATTATTTATGTGTTTGGTTTGGGGGGCTTATTTTGATGGGAAATTGGTGAAGGCAATGTGGTAGCTTTGAGAGATGAAGAGAAGGGCAAATCTCCCATGTCCCTGGTGATGACATGGCCTGCTGGAAAAGCGAGTCCCAAGGGAAAGGTTTATCAGAATCCCAAACTAGCTTTATGGAAGCTAACAATTCTCATACATCATTCATAGGAGTTGCATAATTATTTCCCATGAATGCAATAGTGAAATCTCAATTATTAGTTTTGCTCTGTTTCTCTGCCTCCCAATAAATTCTTGGATATGATAAGCCCTTAACTTTGCACCTCTAAGAAAATACAAGAGACGGGGAAAGTAAGGCAAGGGTTATTTACCGAGAAACTATGTTCCAGAGATCACACCTACCACTTTCATAAATGTCATCTCAGTAAATAGTGGTGAGACTAGATTTTAACCAAATAGAAAAAAAAAGATCTGTATGACACATCAAAATTAATCCCAGATGAGTTAAATATGTACATGCAAAAAATATAAATGATCAATATATTTCAAGAAAGTAAAGGTGAATATTTGTCTAATATTGCATTGGGGAAATTCAGACTATTTTAATATAAACAAGATGTAAAATACACTATAAAAACATGAAAAAACAAAGATCTAGTTAGAGGGAAAAACTATCCTAACAAGGAATACAGTCTTCATTTAAAGAGCTGTTGTAAACTGATTTAAAAAAGGCATCAGTAGGAAAAAAACATGTAAAGTACCAAAAGACAATTCATAAAAAAAGAGAATACAAGTTGGCATAGGGAAATTATTTGGACTCACTATAATGAAAGAATGCAAATTAAAATGATGAGATACTGTATTTTTTCCATGAGAGGAACAAAATGGATAAATCCCAGTATTAGTGAAAAAATTTTTTTAAAAAGAGAACCATTCCAATTTATTCTTGCAGCACCTATGCACAGCAATAGGAAGGATAATATGACATCATTCAAAATGTGATATTATGTCATCCAGAAATTCCAATTCTAGGATATGTAACCTAAAGAAATCATTGGACAGGTGGCAGAAGACATATGTAATGAGAGAGTGAGCACAGTGTTATACACAATAGCAAAAAATAAATACATGAAATTAAATGCACAGGGGTAGGAGATGAAATCAATTCATTATGTTGATTCCATATAATGAAAATATTTTATGGTCAAGAAAATTGATGCAGATGAGTACTCACTGATATTGAATGATGTTCCTAGTATAGTACATGAGAAAGTCATGCATAAAACCTACTTTCCCAGGATATAGGAAATATTAATAGGGGTCCCTCTGCTCAAATTCTAGGTCTGCCCCTCACCTGCTGCCTAACCTTGAACCTCAGTGGCCTTCTTTGGAAAATGGGAATGGTTATAGTATAAGCATTTAGTGCTTAGCCCATAGTAAACACGCAGTGTTAGTATTACTTTAAGGTGAGAGTGATCTGGACTGCATTTATGGCTTCATGCACATGTACGCACATACAAATACACTTTTAACTTGAAATTACAGTCACCAAATGTTAATAGTGGCAATCACTGGGTAGTGGGGATAGAATGTTTTTCTTACTTATGAGTCAATAGGTAAACAAAATTTTATGCCCATTCAGTTATGAGCATATCTTATCTACCAGTTGTCAAAGTTTAAAACTAAGAATTTTTGTTGATTTTTTAAAAAGTTTTAGTATAAGTTTTACTGACACAAAGAGCAAGGATACAGTCTGTTCTATTTCCTCCCCATTCTCAGTGTGAGAACTTCATATCCTGTAGGCTATTCTAAGTTATCCTTTTCACATAAATTTTAAAATGACATTAACTATTAATATTCTACTGAAAAATTTTCAGATCCCCAAGATAATTGTGTCAAAACATTGTCTGACAGGACTTTTGGCTGGAAAGGTCTACATTTATAAAATTAAGAACTGAGCTGCATTATTTTTCCTTCCTAAATCTTAAGAAAAATATAAGCATGTTGCTCTAAATTGTTCACAGACGTGGAGTTTATTATCCTGAGGTGGAAGGCAAGTTGGGATCTTATTTATACTTTGACAATTAAAGATAAAATCTTATACTTGAATTACATATTTTTGTGACTGACTTCTTTTTTAAATATAAAAGTGATAATTTTGAACCATCTGACTAACAAAAATTAACATCAGATAATAATAAAATGTTGGTGAATGAATGTGTGGGAAAGTTGAAATTTTCATGCATTGTTGTTGGGAACAATAAATTAATACAGATGCTTTGGAGAGACTTTGGCATTATTTTTAGAATAAAAATATGCATATTCTAGGTTTTTATTATATGATACTAGGAATTATTGTTTAATTTTCTTAGATGTGATTATAGAAGAGAATGACCTTGTTATTAGGAGATCAATAATGGAATATTTAGGAGTGAGCTCTAAAACTTTAAAAGTGTTAAAAAAAAAAAAACCTAACCACATATATATGTATGTAGATGTGTGTATACATATGTATATTACATCTGTCATTTATCTATCTATAGAGAGCAAGAATGCACAAGAATGAGTATTTGTGTCCCCACCTCCGAATCCATACGTTGGAACCTAATCCCCAAGGAGACAGTGGGAGTGTTTGGGAGGTGCTTAGGTTATGAGGATGTAACTTACGTCCTGAGTCGTGTCCTTATAAAGAGACTCCAGAGAGCTCAATTCCCTCTTCTGCCATGTAAGGACACGTGAAAAGACAGCTGTCTAAGGACTAGGCAGCAGCCCTGGCTGCTGTGGCTCAGTGGATTGAGCGTCGGCCTGCAAACCAAGTGTCACTGGTTCGATTCCCAGTCAGGGCACATGACTAGGTTGCACGTCAGGTCCCCAGTTGGGGGCGTGAGTGAGAAGCAACCACACAGTGATGTTTCTCTCCCTCTCTTTCTCCTTTCCCCTCTCTCTAAAAATAAACAAATAAATAAATAAATAATTTTTTTTAAAAAAAAAGGAACTAGGAAGCAGGCCTCCACCAGACACAGAATCTTCTCGCACCTTTACCTTGGACTTCCCAGCCTCCAAAACAGTGAGAAATAAATTTGTTGTTCATAAACCACCCAGTCTGTGGTATTCTGATATAGCAGCCTGAACAGACAGAGAAAAAGAGAAAAAGCGGGGTGGAGAGAGAGAGAGAAAGAGAGAGAGAAGAGGGAGGACAGGAGGAGAGAAAGAGAGAATATATGGTGAAATTAAATACTTGGATAATTTAGGTAAACGGAAAGCAGTTGATTCTTGTATGTTCTTTCAACTGCCCTACAGTCTTGAAGCTTTTCAAAACAAAAGAGTTGGAGAAAAAAGTAGCACCCCTTCATGTGCACAAGACAGCATGCACCACTGCAAAAAACTGTAAAGAACTGAAAATAGCCCAAATGGCCAAACAAATGTGTTTGCTGTATAAAAAATATTTTACAGCAATGAAAAGGCGTGCACTGAATCTGCAGTATAGGTGCATAGATTGATCCTGTAAAGCAGTGCTGAATGAAAAATAAATAAATAAAAGTAGGCTGGCCAATGAGTCTTCCATCCTATTCATTTAAAAGTCCATTTTAAGCACACACAAATATGTTGTTTCACAGTTGCATAGCTATGAAAGATATGGAGAATAGACTGAAAGAAGTTATGATAGACAGATGAAGGTGGATGTTATTGGGGTGGGGTGGGGGGGTCATGGGAGAAAAGGAGGGGCCATGATGAGATTTATAGATAATTCAGGGTGGGGCAAAAGCAGGTTTACAGTTGTTCATATGGAAAATAATACAATAATTAATAAATAATAATCTGAGAATAAACTCTGTGTTTTGATGATGAAAGCAATCTAACTCTGAGTAACACATTTGGGGAAGGTTTTTTTTTTTAACTTAATGGATCAAGTGTTTTAGAAAGGAATAAAATGACTTCATCATAAAACTAAGTGATTTCAGGCCACCAGCAAGGCGCCACACTGCATCTCCGTTTGTGGGTTTGCAAATCCCAGGGAACTGAGCCTTTTCTGTGCAGCCCAGGCCAGTCACAACTGTCTGCTCTGAGTTCTCCCTATTCTAACCAACCCTAGGCTTCCCAGATCAGCAGCTGGCTTGAAAATTATCTTGTAAGTGACTAATATGCCACATGCATCGCAAGGGTTCTTTTTCAATAATGTCATCAAGCAGGCTCTTTAAAGCAACAACGCTCTTGCAGCCCTTCATTCTGATGTGGGCTGTGCCACTGTAGAAATAAACCAATGGGGGTGGGGGTGCCCCTCCACAACGGCCTGCCCTGTGCCTGCGGGCAAGGAGGTCGGCAATACATGAACATTCTGAACAAGTAAATGAATGATAAGTGAATGAGGAAGAGAGGAGGCAAGAGAGAAAGAGGAGGATGAGAGAGAGTGAGAAATAGAAAAAGAAGCAACACACTTGGTGGGACTATGATGAATTAGCAGAGCCAGCCACATCTCCCAGATTTATTACAACCAAAAGCAATTCTGGCCCACTGTGAAGATCACCAGAACACGGTGCTAATCAACAAAACCTAGGGCAGCTACAGTCACTGTACTGAGCACTCTCGCTCCACAATTCCCCAAACAATACTTCGTTGAGAACAAAATACTGGTTAGCAGGCAATATGAATGGTTCATGTTAGGGAAAATTTTTGGCAGGGGATGAAACCATCTTTTCAAAAAATAACCAAAATATAATGGAAAAACAAGAGTGGGCCTAGATAAATAGTACAAAGAAGTATGCTAAGTTTAAAACATTTCCTCCTCCAGTGGAACAAGGGGTACAGTGGTTCATAGATGATTCTTTCATGGGAGAAAAAGGCACCA
Source organism: Furipterus horrens (assembly GCF_987537825.1). NCBI lineage: Eukaryota > Metazoa > Chordata > Mammalia > Chiroptera > Furipteridae > Furipterus > Furipterus horrens. The sequence continues at coordinate 162,939,978 of NW_028327174.1, forward strand.
CAGAAGGGAAAGTGACCTGTAGCTTTCATCACTAAACTAGACAATCCCCAATCCAAAATGTAGAGGCAAAAAAGTTTCCTTCAACAAAGCAGGGTATCGTTTGCATATTTTTACATTTGCAATTTATAATATTTTTGAGATGGAATCAGAAGGGACCTTAGGAATTCTCTTACCTAACCCCCTCATTTTTCCAATGAACTCAGAAAGCTAAATGACTTCCCTAAGGCCTTACTGCAGTTTAGTCTGCAACCCAGGACTCCAGATCCAAGTGTTACCCATGGGGCCACTTCATTCTTTCCTTCACGATTCCCCACCCTCTGCAATCTGCCTCAGTCTCCTAGTCTCTGCAGTTTTTGTTAGGAAACTAATTTTTAAAAACTATTCTTAAGAAAGTTATGATATTCGAATGTAGATTGGGTACTCTATAATATGGAAGTGTTATTGACACTCTTAGGTGTGAGGTAGGGGGACGGCACAGAAGGGTGCCACCCAGCTAGAGTAAGAGTTTTAGTCTAGGAAGCAGAAAGTAACATGAAAAAGGGAGGCTGAAACTTGATGGGATGGGAAGGGGGAATGGTCTGAATGAGTGACACAGGGCTGCTAGCACATGGCAAAAGTCCCACGTGCAGGAAAGCATCCGTTAGCTATTAATTCTGCTGGACGATGTACAACAAAATATGCAATACTTGTTTCATGCCTGATTCAACCTATATTTTCAACCGTTCTTGATAGCATAACCTAATTTTTTAATGTAAAATCAAATAACTTTGTTTATAATTTTTGCTTTGTTTCAAAATGAAATCCCAATTAAGCCACTCCCACCTCTAGTATATTTACTCTGAAATATTGGGCCCCACTTTAAGTGGGCTCACTTTAAGTAGGCTTTTCCCTGAATCAATCATCTTCAGATCATGGGGCCTCTTCATAAGTCTTAACTAGTTTATTCCAGCTCCATCCAGAGTTAGATCACAATAACAGACTGCTAGGCTTCAGGAAGCAAACATGGGTACCTGCTAGCAAATGTCCAGCAACTTCAGAATCTGTATGAAACCAACCCGGCATTTGCGTTCACATACATGCAGTAACGCAGTGGCAAGGGATTAAAGTATCAACCTCTCACCATGGACTATTGCCTCGCAATGTAAACCCAGGGACTAAAGCCAATGGAGGAAGAGATTTATGGAACTAGGAAATGCTGTCATCTCAGCAATGGAGCCTAACAAAGATCCCCTGTTCTCTTCAGAGCTCATGCTATATATTATTATTAGGAGGGAGGTACTGAATTGGTTTCCTTAGGACGTGAATGTTTCCATGGTGACAAGAACGTGTGCCTTTACACTCCAGGACAAATGAATGGAACGTTCAGGAAACCAGGCAATTTCTGGGTATTTTCAAAGCCTCGGAAAAGACAGATAATGGCTGTAAGTCTTGCCAGACATTGATTTGCCTCATTTCTAAGCCAGAGGGGGCCAGTGATGGAGAAATGTAAGAGAACTGCATCCCAAACCAATATTGACCCATGATCAAGTGTAAAATATGTCTGATTCTCAGAGGGGCTTATCTTGTCACATGAAATTATGTTGGTTTCAGCCAGGATGGCATTGACATTGTGACTGTCATGCATTCAGGCAGAACACAGCCATAGGAAAACCTGCTTTTTAAAAAGAGATTATTTTCCCTATCAGTCCAATTGAAGTGTGCTTTCTAAAGAGCAAGGATGGTTAATTTCATGTTCTCAAATGGTGATGATGAGCTCATGAATCTAAGTGAATAATTTCTAACGTCTATAATCCTTTCTTTTGTGGACTACCTTTAGACAATTTTCTATGGAGTGCAACTTCAGGTCTTGCCACCACATGTATTCATTTGTTAGAGTTTATCTAGAATTGTCTTAAAGAAAGATCAGCACTAATTCAACAGACTCTCTTGACCAAACTTGACATGATGTAGTATGGCCATGAATTAGAAGGACTCTTGTCAGAAACTGTAATTTTCACAAAACTATGTCAAACCCATCCTTCAACTCCTTCGATCTATTTTAACTATAAAATATAGGTCTGCCCTTCAACAACAGAAAACCCTCACCAGACAAAAATGCCTCAAAGTACCCTTCCTCCATATTCATGGTTCTCAATTCTGGTCACATTTTGGAATCATCTGAAGAGCTTAAGATAGAAGCCCCACCCCCAAGATTTTGATTCAGTTTGCCTAAGGTGTGGTACAAACAGGAGATTTCATAAAGCTTCCCTGATGATTCTACAGTGCAGCCCAGGTTAAGAGCCATCAGCACCCACAGGCTATCAATATGGTTAGACCTAATAAGCTCACTTTTTAAAGCACTTATTATTATACAAGTTATACACGAACACATTTATCCTTATTTTAAAAGTTAAAGTCTGCCTCAGCCACCCCTACTGCCACTCACAACTCCAGCCCTCTCTTAATGATAGGTGCTCTTCCAGAAAATTGTCTATGTATTTACATATGAAAATACATGTATGTCTCATTTTTCAAAGTAATTTCTAATACCACATAGGTGGTTCTGCTGCTCTGTTCTCACTTAACAATATGCCTTGAGCTCTTTCAATAAAGTACTTCTCTGCCTCACTATTTTTAACTGCTGCATAGTATGAACATGCCACAATAATTTTTAAAAGTCATTCCTCTTAATCCATTGCACACAATATGGTAGCCACTAACAATACACAGATATTAAATAGTTCAGTGAGGCCAGTATGAATGGAGATATGCTATAAGCATAAAATTCACATCAGATTTTTATTACTATGAGAAAAAAGAATATAAAATATCTCAATAATTCTTTATATTGACTACATGTTGAAACGACATGTTGGGTATACTGGATTAAATAAAATACAACATTAAAATCAATTTCACCAGTTTCTTTTTACTTTTATAATGCCATGATTAGAAAATATATATTTCTGTTGAACAGTGCATATTGTGTCTCTATTGAATGGTTCTGTTCTAAATGACAGGCACTTAGGACATTTGTGTTTCATTTGACATTAGAAAAAAAGCAACCTAGAAGACATTCTTATACACCAGTGGTTCTCAACAGGGGGCAGTTTTGAATCCCACCCAGGGGACATTTGGCAATGTCTGGACACATTTTTGGATGTCACTGTTTGGGGGTGCAACTGGCATCTAGTAGGCAGAGGCTGGGGATGCTGCTAAACATCCTACAATGCACAGCGCAGCTTGCAACAAAAAATTACCTGGCCCAAAATATCCATGTGTTGAGTTTGAGAAACCCAGTCATGCTTGAATTTTGTCCACATGTACAAGAGTATTTCTCGAAGGCAGCTCTGAAGTCATGGAATTACCTATGCTGTTGAAATTTTTATAGGTACCACCAAACTTCCCTCCAGAGTGGATATGACAGTTTCCTCTCTCATTAGCAATACATGAGAAAATTCAAGTTAATCATTAAAGAACAAATAAATAAATACAGCCTAGAAAAATTCAAAAGGCCTCTGAATGTAAGAATTAGTCTGAGTTCTTACAATCAATAACAGGAGTGACAAGATAACTCTAAGTCCCAGAGTTTCAAATAATATTTGGAGGTTTAATTTCTCCTCTCCTCTTAAAAACTATCTTCTTTGATCTCAGAATATAAGTCATTTGGGGTTCTGACATAGTTAATTTTTTATTAACTAGACCAATTAACTAGTATCTCTCTGTTTTTCAACTGTGGCCAAAATTTGAAGCTTAGGAGAGTGAGCTGCAAGTCTCAAATACTGTGCTAATAAAATAAAATAAAATAAAATATACTTGTGTTTATTTTACACCCAGGGCCCTAAAGCACTATGTGTTTTTCCAGCAAACGCTGCCCTTGGGATGACCTTCATGTATAGTAACTCTTACACAAGTTGTGTGCCAGGGGCCAATATTTGTTCTAAAACACACTATATATTATTAGTCAAAGATGATCCTCTTACATGAATGAGCAAGTAGAAATATATTACAGATCTAAATCTGTTATGCAAATCCAGAGGTAAAATTTATATGAAATGCATTGCTCCCATATTTGCATTTTTACCTAGTCTTTTTTCAGGAAGCAAGATTATTTACCTTCTGCAACTGTCAATTGTCATATTTACAAAAATGCAAATTGTAGTAAACATGGTTCATGTTCCCAGGGTCGAATGTCAAATGTGAGGTGCTCTACAGCCATACAGCTTTTCAGGAAAATTGTGACTCTTCTTCTTTTGTGAACTCCTAATAAAGAACTAATTGTAATTTTCTTCCTGCAGTGATTTTGAATCATGGATTCATTCTTAGCATGAGAGCACGCTAAATGAGGTGAATGCTAGAAACAACTGCGGTTCTTGTGCGTAGTCACCATTACCTGCCACCTGTTTTACAAACAGGTTTTGTGGGGCAGTTTCCCAAGTAAAGGTATTCAACTTACAGCCAAAAAGAGCTGGGATGACCTTCGCCATATCTTGCTGTAAACTTATATCTATTGACTTTCATATATTGACCCTAAAATATTCTAGATAATAAAAGGGTGGAGGGAGAAGAAGATGAGGAAGAAAAAGGAGAGGCTGAACTGTAAACTTCCTGACGAAAGAGAATTGCCTTTCCTGCTTCTCACTCTGTCCACAGCTCCTAGTATTGATACATGTCCTGGAACATCTTGCATAATTCACGTACTTGTTTACAGAGTGTAAGATGGAGAGAAATAGTAACCCAGGTAAAAAAGCACACAGATTAGACATACATTTTTGATTCAGAGGAGCAGATGAGGCATACTGGATAGGCCAGTGGGAGGTGGGCAGAGCCGTGCCTTCCTGGGGTGTGGGATGCCAGGGAGAGATAGCAGTTCCTCAGAATGTCTTGTCCTGGGCCCACTCATCCTTGGCAGCAGGCTACAGAGTACACATGCTGCCCCTTTGCTAACCTGCTTTGGCTGGTTGAGCAGAAGTAGCAAAGATGCAACTGAAGCATCAAAGCTACCCTTCAGAAAAAGCCCCAATGGGTCCCAACCAGTGTGGCTCAGGTGGTTGGGCATCATCCACAAAGTGAAAGGTAGCTGTCTGGGTATGAGAGGCAACCAATCTACTCGATAGTTTCAGGTGAAACTCCAAATGAAATGAGTTTGCCAATGCTCAGGCAGAAAAAAATCCTTTTATTGGGTTGACCAAAAAGTGTGTTTAGTTGTTTCTGTATGATGGCTCTATTAATGTTTAGTTGTCTTTAATTTTATTTGAAGCAATTTTGTTAGATTTTATTGTGACAGCTGTCATATCAGTGTGCATTTTTTAAAAAACATCAAAATAGGCAAATTTTTGTGCAGTCATTTTAGTATTGAAGATGGAAGAATATATGCAACATTTTTGGCAGATTGTGCTTTATTATTTCAAGAAAGGTCAAAATGCAACTGAAATGAAAAAAAAAAGATTTGTGCAGTGTATGGAGAAGGTGCTGTGACTGATCAAATGTGTCAAAAGTGGTTTGCAAAGTTTCTTGGTACTATTGACATTTTGACCAAATAATTATTTGCTGTGGGGCTGTCTTATGCATTGGAAGATGTTTAGCAGCACCCTGGCCTCTACCCACTGGAAGCCAATAGCAGGAGATATCCTCAAAATATCCAAATCAATAGTTACTGGTGAAAATAAAAAATGTGTCTTTTATTTTATGGAAAAAACTAAACAGACTTTTAGGCCAAACGAAAATTAAGCAAGCCTTGATGAGAAATTCAAGTCCCATAGGTTTGGCTTACCCTCTCATTCTGTAAAAGGGCTCTACTGCCCCAGATGCATTTTAAACTTAATACTCAACCTAATGTATCTCTTTTTTCTCTTTTTTAACAAATAATGTTTCTTCCATACAGAAGGTGGCTTGACCTTGCTCTTGCTATTAACATCTTCTGAAACATGCTCCAAGCATGCTCTCTTCTTGATCCTGGCCCCAAAGTGTAACTAACACCAAAGGCCAAGAGGATCATGATCCTGTTAGCATAGCAGCATAGAGGTCATTTGCACTTGGGCTTCTAAGATGGCGTAACTCAGAAAGGGAAACACATATTAGCAGATATAGACTGGAAGGAAGGTGCTGGTGCTTAAGCAACTCATCTCCTGTGATGGAGGGGCCAGAATTGTCCTGCCCAATAGGTTTCCTGAGCACGTGCTATATGTCAGGTCCTGTAAAATGGCTGTGCACAAGATGGACATAGTCCCTGTTTCCCATGAGCTTAGAGAATGGTGAGAGAGAGATAACTCAACAGGACACCACCTCAGGGCACAGAATCTGGGAGTCAGTCCAGGGATGGTCTAAGGCAGGAGGAATAAAGGGCCTAGGCTACCTGTGGACTTTGGTTTCTCACCTGGGTTCATTGTATTTGAAGGTCTCTGTCTGGCTCCAAAAGAAGACTGAAAGAAGACACAATTTCTGGTGGGAAATACATGGCTTTCTTTATATAAATCACACAGGGAAAATATCCATTAATTTGGTGGCAGAGAATTTTATACATATGAGCTTTTGTATTGTTGCTATTGTTTGTTTGCTTGGGTAAAGCTGTTTCTATTTCAAGTAAACAAATAAATATATATGCCCTTAATTCTAAACCAATTTCCTCCCAATTTCTTAACAGCTTTATTGAGATATAATTCAAATACTGCCAAATTTCCCCTTTTAATGTATACAATTTAATGGTTTTCAGTATATTTACTACATTGTGCAATCATGACCATAATCTCGTTTTAGAACACTTTTGTCTTCTCTAAAGGAACCTTGTACCCATTAGTAGTTACTTCCCATCTGCACCACCTCAGCCCAAGCAACAATGAATCTGTTTTCTGTCTCTAGAGATTTGCCTATTTTGGAAATTTCAGTGTGAGATCATGTAATATGTGGTCTCTTGTGACTGGCTCCTTTCACTTAGTAACAGGCTTCTTGAAGTTCATCAAGGTTGTAGTATGTGTCAGTACTTCATTCCTTTTTATTGGCAAGTAATATCCTATTGTATGGATACACCACATTTTGTTTTTCATTCATCGGTTGGTAGAAACTTGCATTGTTTCCATTTTGGGGCTATTATGAGTAATATTGCTATAAACATTTATGTACAAGTTTTATGTGGACATATGTTTCAAGTCTCTTGGACAGATACCTAGCAGACTGGCTGAGTCATATGACAGCTCTATGTTTAATCTTTTGTGGAACTGACAAAGTGTTTTCTAAAATGACTGCATCATTTTACATTTCCAATAGCAATACATGAGCCCTCAAATATTAATGTGTCTGAAGCAAGTATACCATTTATAATCCATGTGCATATTTAAAATAGTCATCTCCCCTTACATTATTTAATAGCTGTTTGTTATTAAATTAACAGTACACCTTAAATTAGTGACATCTTGAATAGAATTATTTACTGAGCCCCAACCAAGTACTAAGCATACCTTATTTGATGCTCATTGACTTTGTGATAGAGGTATTGCCTAAATTTACAGGTGAGGAAACTAAGGTTTAAAAATGGGTCATAATTATATAACCACCAATGCAAAGTTTTCTGCCAATGTCCAATTTTCTTCTATATTTTCATGCTGTTTTGCAAAGATGAGCAAGAGGTAATATATACCTCTCTCTGAGTTCACAACCTTAAAAAGTACTCTGGAGGGGGCAGAGATGAATTTTGAGAGAGGGAATCTTGGAAACTATCTTGGAATAAGTGGGATTTAAGGTGGGCTTTGTTCAACAGGTATGGATAGAACATCTTATCTCAATGATCTAAGACTGTACCTTTCAATATGGAAGCCACTAAGCCACATGTGGCAATTGAACAGTTGAAATGTGGCTAGTTCAAACCAGAAGTTTTATAAATACACACTGGATTTCAAAGACTCAGTTAAAAAAAATAATGTAAAATAGTTCATTAATGTTTATATATATTGAGTATACGTTGAAATGATAATATTTTAGATATGGTGGGTTAAATAAAATATATTATTAAAATTAAAGATCAAGAACAACTTCCTCTTCCTAACTCTCCAAATTCATAAAAATTATGGGTCAAATATAACACCCAGGTGACTGCCCTGTACATAAGTGGATGATAAATTGATTCATACATAAAAGCAGCACTAGAAAAACTCATCTCAATAGAGGAAAAGATAGGAGTTTGGAAAAGAGAATAAGGAGCCAATGCAGCATATTGTAAAGGAAGAGTGTGGGAAAACTGGGAGATGGGGCTGCCTGATGAGTTAAGTAACATTAGCGTCAAGAAGGAGGGGGACCAGTGGTGCCAAATGTCAAGCAGAAACAGAATAGACAAAGATGAGATGGTGCTTTTGATCTGGTGATTAGGCCATAACCCCAGGCTTCCAAGAGCAGTATCAGCACAGTGGCTGGAATAGAAGAAAGCAAGGGTTGGCAAGCATAGTCTTCTCTGAACATTTTAGAAGTAAACTGGAGACATGGGCTATTGCTTATTTGAAGAGAGAAGTAGGTCAAAGAAATTTCTTTTTAGCAACAAGAGCCATTCAGAAGAAGTCAGAAGAGTGATTCTGAAGATCAAGGCAAGAGAAGGGCCGATGAAGGAACAGGGTTAGGGGATCATGATCACAGATGGAGCCTTTGAAGAAGTAAGAGGTGCTGATGTCCACCAGAGTTTCAGAGTGGCACTCATTTAAGGCACAAAGCCATTTTGGATTGAGGGCACAGATGGCTGAGGTATGTAAGAAGGTTTGGTCCTGTTCATGAACAGTGTTGAGTGGCAGGGAGGGCCTGGCTGTTATTAGACACCCATAAACATAATCCCAGAAGTGGCCCCAACACCCAGGTTACCCAGGGTTACCCAGGGTTACCCAGTTCTAGATGCAAAAAAGTGAAGAAGTAAAGTCCTGCCAGGAATCTAGAATGGGGATGGGAAAAAGTGAAACAAAACTAGAGAGACAGACTGAGAGACTAGGCAGACATTGACCCAAAAAATAAAGCACAGGGCAAAGGCTGTCTGTCCCACTTACATGTCACAAGCAGTTAATAGTCAAGTGAGAAAAAAATACATGCCAATTTGTCCACTTATATTTATACTCAACAGTGTAGTGATTTAAGTAAGTAGTAAGCATTATGTCCATTTATGAGTGGAAAAAGAACATAGAAATACTAAAAGTAGTATAGCAACTATTTTCCTTTAACCCTTTTGCTTTTCAATTTCATTATTCATTCACTTGATCTTTCTGGTGTTCCTATAATATGTCAGATTCTGGAGGATAAGCATATGAAGAATATGAAAGAGGAAGAAAATGTGGAATGCACATTTCATTTAACCTGAAACTAAACCTTAATCCTGATAATTCAAATCAGGTGAGCTGGAGGCCTGTTTATAGAGAAGCCAAGAAAATAGTCATTGGTCCTCTCCTTCAGAGCCCAGAGAAAGGTCACGAATGGACTGAGGAAAGTCAGGAATGCTTGACTTTAATCTAGGGGTCACATGATAGGAGAATCTGTGGTCACTTTGACAATGTTTAAACTGTGGAAATGTTGATATTCTAGCAACACTGAGGAACAACTGAAAAAGAGTGGGGGCTGAGATCAAAGACTTAGTGGGGAACCCTGAGCAGTGTGAACTGGAAAGCCCATGAAGACTATCTAGGTTAAGCAGAAAAAACAGGTCATTTGGTAAACTACAGCTGGTCTTCACTGGCAGTGTGTGATATTTGCCCAGCAACTGATAAGGAATTGGAAAAGGGACAATAATAGTGACAACAGAATATTTCACAAGAAAAAAAAAATCAGAGGTAAGAAGGAGATCCAAATGAGAGGGAGGAAAGATTACAAAATGTGTCTGTGAAAGAATTTAAAATGGAAAATTATATTTCAAAAAATCCAGACAAATATTACATCTTTTCCCATATCTTGGGTTAGTCCTCCCTTTCCACCTCTCTTTCTTTTATAAAATAAAAACACATTTATACCTTAGTTCTACAAAATAGGTAATGAGACTCTAATTCCAAATTCACCCCAAAAGAGATTCAGAAGAGGCAGCTTTGTTTCAACGTGGGATAAACTAATCTGTGACATGTGATCCACAGTTTTTAAAAATATTTATATCAGAATCACAATCTTTAATTAAAAACTGAAATTAACTAGCTACAATAAAAAAACAAATTAGTTTTAATTGGCCAAGGTAATGGAGTCTATCAAAGAAATCACACATTTTAAAGCAGTAATTAGCCTAAAAGGCATCCCGTGCCTTGAAAATATTGCAAAAACCTGCTCTCTTTGTGTCTCCTGGGGATTATTCACATTTTTAAATGAGGTTAGGTGAGATTGAATTAAAAAGGCGAACACAGGAATGTTTCTAAATGTTTTGAGGTCATAACTTAATCAGCTGTAGCAACAACTTGCTAAATATGCCACTGGTGGCCTCATGGTGATAATAATTGCAGGTATACATGTGCAGGTCTATAGAACTAAACAATTAGGAGGAGTAAAAGCACAAAGGGGCATGCAAAATATTTGGTGAACACTAACTGATGTCAGCTACATACTCCCAATGTATTAAAGAAGAGTTGTCAGCCAGATATACACCCCATTGTGGGTAAAGTAAATGAGATTGCTAATGATATTTTAACTTCCCTAGAGGGTAGTTTGAAGTCTCCAATGTTAGCTATAAATAAAAGGTAATGTTTGTGGACGATTTGGTACAAGGTTATGATTTCATACTTAATGTGAATAGAAGGTAGCTGCTGGGGTCCCATTTGGTTTCAAATAAGGCTAAAATCCAAGTTTCTGAACTTTAAGTTCAATGTCATAAAAACTAAACCTTTCTTCTTTCTAGAATGTAGGACTCCTATTGAGATATCAAAGTTGCCTAAACTGTTGACATGAAAAAAATTAACTGTAGGTCTTAGAGTTCTATTGATCAGCCCTTGTAAATTATTATTTTTAAAACTACTGATAACTATGCCTCTTCTCAGACCAACTGAGGTACAATGGCTAAGGATAAATCCAGGTAATAATTTTATTTTTAAGCTACCTGGGAAATAAGGGGCAATTAAATTTGAGAACCTCTATTTTAGAAGAAACTTGCCTCATCTAGAAATTACCACTGTCTCTTGGTGTTAAGTCTGCAAGGCTTTAAGAAGTACTAATGCTTGGGATACACCCAGATATTCTGGTTTAACTGGTCAGGGTGGTGGGGGCTAGACCTTGGGATATTTAAAGTCCTTCAGGTAAATTTCATAGTTAGTTAATCTTGTAAGAACTGCCATTTTATGGCAATACAGCCATCTCTAATCCCTGCCCTCCTTGTCAAATCAAAGGTGGGTGGCATGACTGAATCTGGGGACAGGGAAGCAGAACCAGGTGTTGCTGTCCGTGGTGCTGAATTTTCTACTGGCAGGGTGGTGAGCATTTATTATTAAGATAATAAAACAGACTTCCAATCAAGATGGAGGCATAGGTAGACACACTACACCTCCTCATGCAAACATAGAAAGAATCAAAACCAGATCTCAGAAACAAATAACAACCAGAACCATCAGAAAATCAAGCCATATGGAAATCCAACAACCAAGGATTTAAAGAAGCCACATTCATCCCAACGGGTAGGCGGGGTGGTCTTGCAGAGACAGGGCAGGAAGGCAGCGTGGCTCAGACAAGTGGCAGCAGTGGCAGCGTAGAAGAACAGATGATCCCACATTCACGTGCGGTGGATAAAAATTGGGATGCTTACCCTGGGAGTGAGCAATCCCAGCCTCAGGCCAGACCACACAGCCCTGGGTTCCAGCACTGGGAAGATAAACCCACATTACCTCTGGCCGTAAAAACAAGTGAGGGTTGGGATGGTGGGAAAAAACTCCTGAATTTTCACTGCTTAAAGGACCCACAAGTGGTGGTGGAAAAAACTGCCAGATTTTCACCACTTAAAGAGCCTGCATAGTCTTAGACCATACACAAACCCCAGGGCAGCAACTGGAATGGTGACAATCACATATTGGAAGTGGGTGAAGTGACTGGCAATGGGGTGAGAGTCAGGCAAATCTCCAGAAGCTAGGCGATGGCATTATCGCTTCTCCAAGACCAAACAGCCACAAAGCAATGAAGCAGGTTGTTCCACCCTGGCAATTACCTAAGGTTCTGTCCCACACAATTTACAGGTGTCTTTGCTATATAGGCCACACTACTAAGATGGAATAAAAGCAGTTCTACCTAATGCACAGAAACAAACACAGGAAGGCTGTCAAATTGAGGAGGCAAAGAAATATGGCCCAAATGAAATAACAGAACCGCCCCCCCCCTCAAAAAAATAATTAAGTAAAATGGAAATAGCCAACCTGTCAGATGCTGAGTTCACAACACTGGTGATAAGGATACTCAGAGAGCTCATAGATGTTGGCAAAAAACAAAGTAAAGAAAGAAATGAAGGCTAGAAAAAGTGAAATAAAGAAAAATATACAGGGAACCAACAGTGAAAGGAAGGGCACTGAGAGTAAAATAAATGATTTGGAACAAAAAGAAGAAATAAACAACCAGAAGAGAACAAAGAAACAAGAATGCAAAAAAATGAGGAGAGGCTTAGAATCTCTGGGACAACTTTAAATGTGTCAACATCCAAATCACAGGGATGCCAAAGGGAGAAGAGGAAGAGGAAGAAATTGAAAACTTATTTGAAAAAATAAGGAAAGGAAACTTCCCTAATTTGGCAAAGGAAATAGACATACAAGTCCAGGAAGCACAGAGAGTCCCAAACAAGTTGGACCCAAATTTAAATGACAAAGATTAAAGATAAAAAGACATATGATAATTAAAATGACAAAGGTTAAAGATAAAAAGAGAATCTTAAAAACAGCAAGAGAAAAGCAGAGAGTTACCTACAAAGGATTTCCCATGAGACTGTCATGTCAGCTGATTTCTCAAAAGAAACTTTTCAGGCAAGGAGGGACTGGCAAGGAGTATTCAAAGTGATCAAAACCAAGGCCCTACAACCAAGACTACACTATTCAGCAAAGCTATCCTTTAGAATGGAAGGGCAGATAAAGTGCTTCCCAGACAAGGTAAAGCTAATGGAATTCATCATCACCAAGCCATTATTACATGTAATGTTAAAGGGACTTAAGAAAAAAAAATCAAAAATATGAACATTAATATGACGAAACACAACTATCAACAACAGAATCTAAAAAACTAAAAACAAAACAAACTAACTAAACAACCAGAACAGGAACAGAATTATAGGTATGGATATCATTTGGAGGGTTATCAGCTGGGAGGGGAAAGAGGGATAATGGGGGGAATGGTGCAGGGATTAAGAAGCATAATTGGTAGGAACAAAATAGACAGGGGGAAGTTAAGAATAATATAGGAAAGGGAGAAGCCAAAGAAGTTACACGCATGACCCATGGACATGAACTAAGGGGGTGGGTGGGATTGCTGGAGGCAAGGGGCTTACTGGGTGGAGCAGGGCAAAGGGAGAAAATTGGGACAACTATACCAGCATAATTAATAAAATATACTTTTAAAAGATGGTAAAACATAAATCTTCTACTGTTGCATATTTTAAAATTGAGAGAGTTAAAACTTTTACTAAGCACAGAATTATTGTTCTGTGGCTTGTTAAGGAAGTGAGATTGAGGAGAGTAGTGAGTGGGGAATGGGGACGAAAGATGTAGAAAGAAAGAATGCATTGTTGTTTGTCCAGAGAGCAAGACATGGATTAAAATAGTTATAACTGGTGCTCTTTTAGAATCCACATATTTTTATTTTTAGCTGATGATAGTGTCATGAATATTTTTTAAGTTTAAGTTATCAGAACTTTTAAAAATATAAGATACTTTACTTTCCACATAAAGTTTGAAAGCATAGTTGTATATAGCTTTTATTTTTCTACTTAAAAGGGTGAATATGATATATTTTGAGAAAGAGCTATTTTCACAGATTAGCATCCTATTCAATGGAGCTACCACTGAAGATGTCTAGGTGATATATTTGTGTAGCTTTATAAAAAGTAAGTTAACATGGTGTTATAACCCCCAAATTTGATATGGCCTAAAAGTTCATGTTTTCCCACCTTTCTCTCCACATTCTTTACATTATTATCACAACTCAGTTGTCTAGTCAGTAATTTCTTATATTCTCCATTGTCTAAAAACCTACACTCATTCCCTTAAACTTTTATAGAGATGATATATGTTCCATAATTACATTTAATAACAACTCTGGAACAAAAGGGTTGGATGAACACTTTAAACTTCCCTGAATTTATGACTGTTCTCAGAAACAAAGACAATATTTTACAGAGTAAATGACATTATTAAAATATGAGCCTCATCAGCTAATCTAAAAATGTCAACCATCAGAACCTTACTTATAAGCTGATAGCTCAGAAACTTAATCTTCTTTCTTGCTGAATTCTAGAATTTTCCATACAGCAGTAGAATGGGCATGCACAGAAATCTAATAAAGCACACAGAAGTAGCCTTTGGAGCAGTTATATTAAAATAAGGGCTGTAGGCTAGACACCAAAGCACTTACACATATTAATGCAGATCCATAAGCTGTACAAAGAGTTATTAGGGGGGAAATGCTTCATCTTAAATTAAAAATCTCTCAAGAACTCATTTCACTTATTACCAGGCTATATGAACTTGAACACTTGAATTTACTGCTTAGGAGATATAAGAGTATCTGCCCCCTACTTTTTTACACACTCCATACTTAAAAGAAAAAAATGCAGATAAAATCAATTTTCCCCTCAATGGACTTTCAGAGCTTTGCCAATTTTGTTAATATAACAATAAAACAGAATGTAGTTCTCAGACCTTGATCATAGCTTATTCTTCATTTATTCAGACATTTAATTAGTGAGTCTGGTAGCCACAGTCTTTTAGTGGATTCCAGCCAGGGTGCTTTAAAGAACACACAAGTCCACCCATCTTCCAATGATGGGGTACCCCTCCCCAGCAAGGCTGTCACCAGTCAGATAAGCCTTCTCTTTGCCAAGAGGCTTTCCAGAGGCAGCTAGTTCACCATCAACACAATTGGAATCATTTTAGCATCACCTCCTTAAATTCCCTATCTATAACTTAAACACTCTTATTTATTTACCTGAATCTGCCTATTTATTTACCACTTTCAAAGAGGTCTCTCTAGAATCTGAAGTAGGAAGACAGAAAAAGATTTTGAGGGGGTACTTTGGAATTGCTGGCCACACTATCAGGACCCCAGGGGCGGGGCTGTTTTGATGGTAAACTCATAACTTCCACAGACTGACAGATCCCAGCACCCCACTGTCTGGCTCTTTCACTTACTCAACTCTGCAATAACTTGTTTTTTGTTTCCCATCAAATGATCTCAAAACCTCTTGCTCTCTAAGGAGTCATGTGTTTTTATGAAAGTAAACAAAGAAATCATAAATATCCCTCTCTCACCATTACAAGTTCATATCTCGGTGGTATCAGGACACTCATCATCAGGAGCCATAAACAGAAGGCCAAGGATGACACAGTGAATCAATGACTGGTCATGGCAACAAGGTTGAGTCTTGCCTCACTTTTATCTGAGGACCTTTGGGACTGTTCTGCATCAGTGGCTCTGTGGTTTCAGCCTCTCACATAATTCTAGAAAACTATTATGTCTAGGGCCAATGACAGTTTTATATCACTTGAAAAACTTGTTTAGAACTTGTTCTGCATTGTGGTTCCTGTATGACTCAACTGTTGAAATAGGTACAGTGATGAAAAATATCAACCTATACTACAAAAATAACAAGTTTGGTCACATGTTGCTACAATCTTAAGACATAGATTAGCATGGCTGCCTTAAAGCTCACAAAATGTATATAGTCAATAACACCTGTTTATGGTGTCAGATGGGTACTAGACTTACCAGGATGATCACTGCGTAAGTTATACAAATGTATAATCACTATGTTGCATGCCTGAAACTAATATAATATTGTATGCCAACTGTGGTTGAAAATTTTTTAAGAGATAGGATGTTTTAAAAACCCACAAAATTAAAAAACTTAAATGAGGGTGAAAAAATATTTCCATGCAAGTATATCCAGACCCTCATTTTAAACAGTGATGACTGTTCTTCCAACACTTACCCTCATATAGTTTCCCATATTGTATTTTAGTGAAACCCTCCAGCACCTCATTTCTGCATAAATTTGTCATTATAAAGAAATACGCTTCAAGCACAAAGAGGACTCATTACCAGGAAAGGAAATGGACAAGCTGGCTGAGAGGCGCGGAGACTGTAAGGCCACCTAACATGCTCCAGGAAAACTAGAGCTCCACAGTTTTCACGTGTATTAAATCCTTCCAAACTGACTCACATCCAAAACACAGCTTTGTGGGCATAGAGAGTGCTGTGGTCCTTACCTCAGACTACAGGATGACACGGGTTAAGACGTCTGGGGCAACTGCTGAGTCACTGCCTCTGGCCCATCCAGCTGTGGGAGGGTGGAGTGAGACGCAGGAGATGGGATGAGGATGCCCACACCTGGTGAGGGGAGCAGAGTCTGCCACCCCAAAATATGCTTTTGGGGAGGATATTAATGATTTTAAGCTTGTTATTCTTAAGAACAAAAGGCTCAGAAAGAACCTTTGACCATCCTTCTAACTACCTATAAGGATTTAAATGGAGGATCTGCTCCAGGAAAAAAGCTATCATCACAGATAACTATAGTTTTATAGGGACTAGGTGTGACAGATAAGGAAGAACCAGGCAAGGCCTATTTGATCACAGTGCTCTCTGTGTCCTGTGGTTAAAGATGGACCAGCAAATATTTGTTTACCAAACATTTGCTTTCCACTTCCATGTCAACTGCCTTCCCCTTCTTTGAAGTGCAAACCACTACCCCCCTTTCTCCTTAGCTCAAGATGGCATAAAAGCCCCAACTGCTCAATTTGTCCTAAGGTTCTATATTCTTATGGAACCCCCAAAGGTATATGCAGAATTAAATTTTGTTATTTTCTCCTACTAAACTGTCTCACGTCAATTTAATTCTTAGACCAGCCAGAAATACAACAGAGAAGAGGGGGAAACTTCCCGCTTCCCCACATCGGGATGTTGAGATCTGTGGCATTAGTCCCATCCTTTGGCACTCCCCGTGGCTGGCCCTCAAGAACCCTGAACAAGTTAAAGGTCTCCATTCCAAGGCAGAGTACAAGTGAATGCAAAGGAGCAGAGCAGATGGTATAGACAATTGCTTCAGGTGACAATACTTTGTGCCAACACAAACAACTTTCTCTCTCTCTCTCTCTCTCTCTCTCTCTCTCTCTGTGTGTGTGTGTGTGTGTGTGTGTCTCTGTCTCTCTCTCTCTCTTACATAGTTTAACTGTTTTCCCCAAACCAAATACTACTGGGACTAGAAGTTCTGGATGAGGGGGTGCCCCAAGTCTGGTCCTCCCCCAACAACAAAGATGAAAATTTGGAACTAGAGGCCAGCTGCTTGTCCAAGCTAGTACTGGTTCTGGTTTTATGACAACTTGATTACCTTGGGGCACATTCTTTCAATTTCCCAAGAATCAAGAGTTCCAGTTTTGTAAAGAGATGTTAGCTTTGCAAATTCAAAGGAAATCTTGATTCCTGAAATCTCTGGTCTTGGGCTTTCCAAAGATCTATTAGTCCTCTTTTAGCTGTTTCAGGTTGCTTTCTATGGCAGGAAATGCTGGGTGGACTCCAAGCTCTCCCCCAGATACATGTCAATAATAGACTCTCCAAGAGATGAAAAATGAACTGGATTCCAGAAGTTTCCTTTGGGTTTGCTGACCAATTTAAGTCAATGGCAAGTATTAACTTTTTCAATTTTGAAGTGCTTGGACAAAAGTTATTGCAAAGAGTGGCCTGTTTGCACTTTCCAGTGTGGATAAAAAAGAGGTTCTATGGAAAGTGACCTCACAGGGAGATCTAATCATAAATTCATAACTGGGTAGGTCATAGTGGGTAATCATTCCCCCAGCATGTAACCTTTTAGAAAAGGTGTGTCTTTGTCTTAAGCAAGCCCTGTCCGTTGTTTCTGTGCGTCTAGGTTAACACTTCTGAAATGCCTCTTTTCAGACCCTCAGAAGCTGCTCTCAAGAGATCACACAATCTTGTTAACAATCCTGTAGTCCAACCCCCACCTTGCTTTCCCCCACCTTCATGTAATCTTCTTTATGCTCCCTCCTTAATTCAAAATGCATAAAAGAAGCTGTGCGCTGCAGGAAGCATTTTTCTAGGGAGCATTTGAGATCTTGCTTCCCAATGACTGTGGTCAGTTTGACTCACATAAATTCTTATAAAAATTCTCTACAGGTTTGGACATTTCTTACATTGACACCAGCTAAGTCTCTTCCTTGCTCCCAGCAATTCTTTCCTATCCTTCTCCACGCACCTCTTGGGGACAAACTGAAATGCTGTCATTTATTCCTTTAAAATCTATTAAACTGGACTTTTTGGAATTTGCAATTTTTGAATTTTTGTCTTACTCTGGCAGGTTGTAAATATTATGGTTCCACTTGGGGCTTCTTTCAATATAGGACATATAACTAAGGTGACTATATGTCCTGGTTTGCCTGGAAAGCACTAGTTTATGATTGTTGTGCTGGCATAATCAATAGTGCCCACTTTCACTCTCTGACTGTTGATTTGACTGATAAAGTACATTGTCACACTACGGTTAACCAGATCCACCTACAATTCTCACTGGCTTGGGGCAGGGTGTGAGGGTGTGTGGGAGAAGAACCATTCATAGGGACCTCATGAAACTTTATTTATTTGCTAGTCTGTGACAGGCTGTGGGAAGAAGCCATGAAGCCTGTTTCCACCTTTTAAGAAACATGTTTGGAATCATTTCTTTTCAGGAGAAGCCAGAGCTGCTTGACAGGTTGAGAGCACAGACTTCACAATCAGACATTTCCCAGCTATGTACACATGGGCCAGTCATTCAAGCTCTCTGTGCCTCAGTTTCTTCACATGTAAAGTGAAGGCAATATAGGCCCTACATCATGAAATTGTGAAGATCACATGAGTCCATACTCCTGTGCACACTATTAGAAAGAGTTTCCTGCCATGAACCATGACCCTGGGTCCAGGTCCCAGTTCCACACAGCTATGTATTGGCCCAGCAGAAGGGAGATCCATCTTCAGAGAAGATTTGGTACAAAAGACTTTGGTTTGGGTATTAAGCAAATCAACTCAAGGCAGATTCTCTCTTTTAGGAAAAAGTGCTTGACAACTAGGCATTTCACTGAAGTTGAATCTCAAGTGACAAGAAGCTCCTGTTCCCACAATTTGGCCAAGTCACAGACTCCTTAGGCCCCAGGGTTCCGGACTCCTCAAAAGAATCAGCCTTGATCCCACCTTCCTGCGGACCTTTGTTAGGATCCCCCATTACCCAACTTCATCTGTTGGTGGGCCTCCCCATCACCTTCAAGAAATACAGGGGGACAGACCAAGCTTAATTTACAGAGGAAGAGGTACAGGGGAAATCTGGCACCCAAAACCTGGCATCCACTGGAACCTTCTCCCAGTGCAATATTCAATTCTAACAGCTTACTCTCTGACCACAACTTCAGATCAACTCAACTTCCTTGAGCTCATAAACACCTTGGGTTCTTTGAAGTCCCCATTTTTCCTCAAATTATTTTTTTCTCCTGGCTTCATTTTTCTTTTTTACAGTCTAGATCATGTGGTGCTACCATTTTAAAAAGTAATTCACATAGTTCTATCATTTTAATCCCCTTTCACTGATACTTTACTTTCACTTCCCGGTGTTTGTCCAGCCATGGCACTCAGAGCTTCCAACCCTGCACGGATCCTACTCTGCACATGAATGCCCCAAAGAATCCAAAGAAACCTTGGATGTGTGCTTATAATTTCAGCGGACCCTCTGTGCCATGCTTTCCCTCAACTTCGGTCAGTTTCCACCTTCATCACTGCCCACGACAACTTTATCAGTCTTTCCCCCTCCTCCTTGGTTGCAGGTTCACCCCTCCTCTGCTGCTTTGCACCCCAGTTCAGTACACCCTGGTTTAAGAGACACTGTCCACCATGTCCACCAGGATAAAATTCAGACTACTTAATCACTGTCCATCTCCCTCTCCTGAGATCCTGTCCCTCCCTCTTGGCCTTGCAGTTGACCAACACTCAACACCAATTCAGATGTCCAATTTGCAAAAGCTATTCTTCCTATCTGGATTTCTTTTTATTCTCTCCAGTCCATTAGACAAATATTATTTAACTGTAAAACACAGCCCCCTTTGCCTGATCATCTCGGCTGCCACAAAATTTAATCATTCTCTCCACTCTTATCACTTGACACCTCCTACATATTTTGGTTGTTGCAAAACGTATCTGTGGTTGCCGAAGGATCTGTCTACAAATCTCTATCTGCCACAAGACATTGGGCTCTTTAAGGTCAGAGGCCTGGTCTTGCTTATCTTTGATTCTCAGGGCACTGAGCAGTATCCAGGAGGTGTCAAAACCATTGCATTGATGGAAACCTCCATCTGGCTGGCCCAGCTGGGTTTTCACACCTCTACTCAGCCATGTAAAATCAGGTTCCCCACTGACTTCTGCAGTGCTAGCGTCTGAAATTTGTTTTGTTCCAACTGCATATAGAAGGATGCACAGAGATTTCCCAGCAGCATTCACGAGTGCAAGACCTAGTTGTCTTGGGATATGCAAGAGTTTCATCCCAGCTTTAATTGGCCTAATTCCCGAACAGCTGAAAAGACAGCAAAGCCTTTGTTTTGTGAATCTGCTTGGGAAATGGAGACAAGGCCTTAAAGACTGAGTTCAGGTTAGGAAGGCCAGGGAGAAAGAAAACAATCAAGGGAGACAAGAATACATTAAATTTATGCCTGAAGTCATTAGGCTTCAGCTAAGAAGCCAGATACACTGCAGGCAGCTGGGAAATGTGGAAAAGCCCTGGAAACAAACAAACAAACAAACAAACAAAAAAACCCTTATTCAAGGAATCTGGACTGATCTGACTACAGATTCCAAAACAAATGCTTTCTCTGTAAGCTCATGAAATTCCAGTAAACTTTTTTGGGGGATTTTAATTGTTTTTGTTTTATTTCCTTGTTGGTTAAGAGGTTGGGGATTTTAAAAAATATTTTCAGATTAGTTCTCTTGGCTCTGACTGATCCACTTCTGAGTGTGGGTCGGGGCAGATGCTGAATACCCTAACTGCTGTGTGTCCAGTGTCTTTGGTTATGATGACATCTCACGATGTCCTCTACCTGCCTCCTGCCCTCCACTACTCCTCCCTGCAAAAGAGCCCTGATTGGCCTTTTTACTAGTGTCTCTAAAACTTTTCTGTGCATACAAACCTCCCAAGATCTTGTGAAAATGCAGATTCTGACTCAGTAGGTTTGAGTTGTAGTCTGGAACCTGCATTTCAGTCTTGTTCCCAGATGATGCCATTGCTGGTTTGTGGACTTCTTGAGTAGTAAGGCTTTACTCCACCAGCACTGGACCCAAAGTGTCATCCAGGAAACAAACGAGATGCTTCATCAGTCAATAGAAAGAAAGTATTGAACTTCTATTTATCCCATTTCATCTAAAAGATTTAAATCTGAACAAACACAGTTACCTTCTTTTGGTCCATCTGTCAGATGGCCTCCTGTCAGGCTGTATGAAAGAATCACAAGAAAGGGTGGAAATAAAATTTTGCAACTCAGAGGGGTTGAGAGAGGTGGACTGACTTGTTCACGCCTATGCAGCTTACTGCAATAGGCTGAAATGTGTATGTCACAGAATTTATGGGACACAGTATCTAGTTTCATTTAAATTAAGCCTCAAAAATGTATAAGAGGCTTAAATAATGCCAAGAAGCGGCAGTTAAAAATAATATTAAGAATCTTCCAACTAAGTAGTTGGTCCAGGAAACCAAAATTTTAATGAAGATTATTTGCAATATGGACTTAGTCATTTTTAATTATGACCCTGAGAGTTATTGCATCTGGAAATAATACCAGTATGTGCATATAATTTTTAAGTAGTAAGAGTAATTCCTACTCTGAGGGGCACATATGCAAATATTATTTTATTGATGAGGCCCACCATCAAGGTTTAGAAACTATTGCTCTATACTACCAGCTTGCCTCCCTTGCACCATGGAACAAGCAACCTGGCATCCTCTACTCAACACTCGACCTCCAACCCACCTAGTCTTCACTGCTATGACCCCCTCACCCCCAGCCTTCCATTCTAACTAATGTTTCAGCTGCAGTGGCAGCAGGAAAAGCCAATGATTCCAACCTCAAATGTCTAACAGTGAAAGAGGGATCATAAAATTATATAGAAAGAAGAGTATTTACAAAAATGATAGCACACATGTGGTAAGTAGAAACTGACTGCAGGTCTCTGCACTGAGAATACAATAGGGAATAGTAGAGACTGTGGCAACATGGAAAACACATGCTTTCTATTCTTACTGTTCTTTGTGCATATGCACATGTAGACCCAGACTTGTCCAATCTTTTGATATTTCAAGGAAAACATACATCTGGATTTTTACCAGATATGACACAATATTTAAACATAGGTGCATGTGCATGTATGCCCATGTTTGTGCAGACACACACACACACACACACACTCACACACACATACTTGAATTTGCCAAGACTTCAAGCCACATTTGGACCATGAGCCATCAGTCTGCTCTATGCACTCTGTGTAGAGTTAAAACCTTTAACTAAAGCCACATAATCATAATTAATATAAAGAGAGGCAGGAAATGAAGAACAAAGTTCATAAGTCATGAAGTCAGAGTCAACACAAAGCTAAATCCTGTGAAGGGGAAGATAAAAGAGAAAGAAAAGCATGGAAAAGCAAGATCAGAGGCGAAGCTAATAAAAACAAAAGAGCAAAGGCAGGGATTCCCGTTTGCTTCCTCCTTTTTCCCCATGGGGTCAATAATTAATCAATCTTGCTTTGCCAGAGAAAGCTATTTGAGCTCACTAATGTTCACATCACCCTCTTTTCTGAGAAACAAGACTACTTTTCCCAGCATTCCTTGCAGTAGATGTGGATGTGCAAATGAGTTTTAACCCATGGAATGTGAGCAGAAGGGATGTGTAGAAGTGCCAGGATTGGTCCATGCTCACATGTGTATGCGGAATCCTCACTCTTTCCTTCATCCTTTACAGCATGAGGGAGCAAAGCTCTGGAGGAAGATAGAGCCATATAATCCAAGAAGCTGAACTCAGCTCTCACCACCCCAGACCCCTCTGGATTACCATGTGAGCGAGAAAGAGACTTCTGTTTTGTTTAACTGCTTTGATTTTAATCCTCCCCTTTTTGAGTACATTTATCACAGCCGACCTCCTCTTGCCCAGAATCTTTCCTTCTTCAGGTAAACAGCCCATTTTCTCCAATGGTATGATTCCAGTCTCCTGGCCTCTCACCTCTGAACATACTGTATTTTGCCTGTATGACTCTCAAGGTGGGGAGCACAAAATGGCATTACTTACCTAAGTGGGGTATGACGAGTGAAGAACAAAACAGCCATCACCTCCTTTTTCCAGATGCCATATGCCTCTATTAACGGAATCTGTGATGTCTATCCACTAAGCCCCAAATGTTTCTTACTGGTGCTGGTCTTCAGCCATATCTTCCCCATCTTCTAAGTTCCAGATTTATCTCTTGGACTGTCAGAGCTTTGAAATCTATCACACTAGGTTTATTACCTTCTTAGCATGCCTTTGTGAATGCCTTTTGTTTTTGCCTTTCCAGCATCCGTATGCCCTTCTGTTTCAAGTACACGCAGTCTCAGTGGTGCTAGCAATCAAGGCTGTCTGCCGCCTTCTGACCTAGCAATCAAACATCACACAGGCTATACCAGTCATTCTGCCCTCTTAAATCAGGACACAAGACTTGAAAGCAACTAGAATCAATATATCTTAAAAGAAATGTCTCACATGGATCATCCATAAATTCCTGTGACCCAGGATCCCTGAGCATCTTTCCCACAACTTAGTTGTTTAATGTCTCCTTGAATTCTGAGTCCCTCTGTATTTGTTTTTTATTGCTGCTGTTAACAAATTACTACAAACTCAGTGGTATAAAACAAGACAAATTAAGGGTCTAGCATCCAGAGTATATAAAGTCAACAAAAAGACAAAAGCCAATTAGGCAAATAAGCAAAGGACTTGAATATACCATTGTATATATCAGACATACACATAAAATTTGAATGCTCAACATTAGTAGTCATTAGAGAAATGCAAACCAAAACCCACTAGTGAGATATCCACTAAGATAGCTATAATTTATAATTTTTTAAGGAAGATAAATGTTAATAAGGATATGGAGAAATTGAAATACTTGTATATTGCCGGTAGAAATGTAAAATGGTTCAGGCACTAAGAAAAAGAGTCTGGCATTTAATCACAAAGTTACACAGGGCTACCACATGATCCAGCAATTTCATTCCTAAGTATATACCCAAAAGAATAAAAAACAGGTACTCAAAGGAGTATATGTACATGCATGTTCATAGCAGCACTATTCAAAAGGTCAGAACAGCCCAAATGCTCATCAATGGATAAATGGATAAACAAACTGTGGTATATCCATACAACAAAATATTATTCAGCCATAAAAAGGAATGAAATACTGATAAATGCTACAATGTGGATGAACCTTAAAAACATTATGCAAAGTAAAAGGAGCCAGACACAAAAGGTCACATACCATATGATTCCATTTATATGAAACACCCAGAATAGGTAAATTCATAAAGACAGAACATAGGTTGCTGGTTACCAGGAAGAGAAGGGGTGAAGAGAGGAGAAGCAACTGCTTGACAAGAACAAGGTTTTCTTTTGGGCTGACGGAAATGTTTTGGAACTAGATAGCTGCATAGCTTTTGGAATGCACTAAATTTTGTGTTATGTAACTTTCATGTTAATAAGCACACACGTGCATGCATACACATGCAGGCACACACACAAATTTATTATCTCACAGTTCTAGAGGCCAAAAGTCCTAAAAGCAAGGGTTTGATGGGTCTGTATTTCTTCTGGAGGCTTTAGAGAAGAATTCATACTTTGCCTTTTCGAGCATCTACAGGCTACTTGTATTGCCTGATCTGTGGCCTGCTTCCAGCAATGCCATTCCTCTGACCTTTCCTTCTGTCATCACGTCTCCTCTGATTGACCCTCCCACCTCTTTCTTATAAGGACCCTATGATTACTTTGGGCTGCCTGGATGGTCCAGGATACTCTCCATCTGCAAAGTCCCTTTGTATTCACAGGTTTCAGGGTTTAGGAGGTGGACATCTTTGTGAGGTCATTTTCTTTTTACCAAACCCTGAAGCCCTTCAATGAATTCTTTGTCTTGCTTTCATTAGCCAGTGTCTATTGCTTATAGTCATAGAACCAATAAAATGCTTTATATTTTTCAGCATTTTGAATGAATGGAGAACATGAAAGCAGCAGGCAGAATTTCATGATTTCTTGACATAACAGGAGAATGACTAAGGAAATCTGTAGGAGTTTTAGGTTTGGCACGGTGCTTTCCTGAGTAACAAGGAAGCAAGACAAGCAGATGCTTCATAAGTGTCTGAGGGCTGCTTGCATAAAAGGATGAGAACAAAATATGGAGAGTTTAACAAAAGGATTTAATCAGCGGCAGCAGAAGTGAGGGTAAATCTTCACAGAGGCAAGTCAGGAAACAGGAAAAGGTATTAAATGTAAAGCCTAAGCTAGAACACGGTTTAGCATATACAGCATGGAAGTTGCTGCTGGTCACCCTTCTTTATGGGTGACACCTTCCTACTGTTAAGCCTTAATCTGAGTCAGGGGTCACGTCAACCCCAGAAAGCCCTTCTGCTGTCCCTACACAGAGTAACGGCTTTCTCCATTCTGTAAATATGCAATGAGTATTTACCATGTTGCTCTGAATGGTTAGAGTCACGGCCTGTTTTTCAAAGGAGTGAACACGCTTTCGCATTGCCCTGGCCACCACCTGAAAGTGCTTGGGGCACAGCAAGGGGTTCCCTGTTAGCCACATTGGGAAATGCAATGTGCCCGCAGGGCCAAAAAGGAGAGCTGTTCGTTTTAGACACTAGCATTTAAAGGCATCTTCATTATTATTCCATTTTTATATAGATCCTGCAATACATTTGAAAATCAAGTTTGGAATCATAGAACCTTTGGGTGCCCCAGGAATTTACTTAGTTCACTAATTTTTAAGACCAGTTTACCAAAATCTGGTGTTTTTTAAGTTGATTTAAAGAGAGGAAAAAAGGTGAGTGTGAGAGAAACATCGATATGAGAGACATCAATCACTTGCCTTGCCTCCCGTGTGCACCTCAATGGGGAATCAAACCCACAACCTAGGTATCTGCCCTGAGCAGGGAGAGAACTCTCAACCTTTTGTGTATGCGATGATGCTCCAACCAACTGAGCTACCCAACCAGGGCCTGGCATTGATTTTCACAGGTACCTTTCTGTGGTTTGGTAACCAAATAATCAATTGTGGGGCAGTCTACCCTTCTGACAGGCCAGGCCACTTCATTTCCTTGAGCCATTTTAGGGCAGAGCTATTTGACTGCCTTTGCTTTAAATAAACTGATAGTATGGCCAATTTACTTGACCTTGACCTAGAAATTTTATTTAGGCTAAACAAAGTGAGCTAGGTTTTTATTAGGAAGTAGGGTTCCTGGAAGAGCAAAGAACACTCTTTGTTCAACATATCACCCTGGGGTTCAGATATCGCTTGTATTTTATTCTCAAAACCCATTGCATGAGTCAGCTCGGCCTTTAGATATGTGTTTGTTAAAAGGGGAGGGGGGTGTTTGTTCATCCAGGGTATAGAAAGCACTGAGGATGGCTGGATATTGCCTTTTTCCTCTCTGCTTGGGTTATAACCTTTAGTCGGTACACACTGGGTAAAACTAGGTTACCTAAAGCAACACAGGCAGTTGGAGTTGCCTGCGGAGGCAGTGTCTGCGACTTTAATTATGACCATCAGAGTTATTGCCTTCAGGACAGAGAACATAACTTCCTAAAATGATGCTTTGCAACACACATCTTTCACAGTCAGAAAACATTACATAAGACTACAGTTGACCCTTGAACAATGTAGGGGGTTAGGGGCACCAACCCCTTGTACAATAAAAAATCCATATATAACTCTTGATTCTCCCAAAACTTAACTATAGTCCCTAAATATTCACAGGATATTGGTTCCAAGACCCCTGCAGATACCCAAATCCATGATGCTCAAGTCCTTTATATAAAATGGCATAGAAAGACCCTCCACATCTGAGAATTCCCAACTTGGAGAGAAAATACTGTTTTCAATCTACAGTTGGTTGAATCCACAGATGTGAAACCCAGGGGACTAACTACACATTTATTGGGAAAAAATGTGCATATAAAGAGACTGGCACAGTCAAACCCATGTTGTATAAGGGTCAACTGTATAATCATTCCCTTTCTCCCCCAAAACGATGAGAAAGCCAATGCTAAGAAGAGGGAAACCACTACCATGTCAGTTTTAAACTCAGCCAATTTCCTTATCATTTTCCTAACCCTTTGTAATCAATTCTTAAGAGATTTCTCCCTGCACAATAAATTTTCTGGGCACAGACTTCGTACTGAAGGAAACCAGATGGGTACATGGCTGAGGGGCTCCCATAAGACTCATGACAAAACCAGCATGACCTAAAGACACATGGAAGCACAATTTCATGTTTCCATGAGCCGTGGAACTGCCTCTCGTCTCCGCTTCTCTGCTGGGGAAATGTCATGGCATAGTGGCCAGACAGCCCACATTTCCCATGACAGCCCTGATTTCATTTATTTTGCCCTACAATCCCACAAGTCTGCTGGCAGCTGTCCAACACTGACTGTGTGAGCTAGTTTCTGTGTCAGAATGATGGGCAACTGTAGTGGAGCATCAGGCGAGGTTGGGAACCTTTTTAAAGACCCATTCACCCATTGGGAAAATCAAAGGTTGTACTGGCTCGCACACCTTTAAAAAAAAAAATACACGCCACATCATTAGGAAGATACTATTCCTCATCAACACAAATATTCCCCTCAATCAGGAGAGATGAGCCTTCTCCAGTTTAGCCCAGTTACCACCACTCCCTATACTATTCCTCATTAGGTTACCTGCTTGGTCCTCTGAAAGCATTTGAGTTTGCAACCCCTGATCTATTTAATATGTCCTATCTATCCTAAGCCCATCATAAATTCTTCCTTAATTCTTCCACATTCAAAATATTTTTTCTTCCTCATTTTCAGCTCCCATGGCTGTATTTGCTAAGGTGTGTGTCACTGCAGTAACACTAACACAGCAGTACATTGTGTCATAATACTTGATGCTCTTCCTTTATTGCCCTTCCTGAAGTAGAGCCCCATGAGATAGAACCCATGGCTGGACTCTGCCTGGCTTAGCACTAAATACAAGCAGGTACTGGATTAATCATTTTAATCAAACAAAAATCAGGTATTTGATCACAAGAAAGTCAGAGCTCACAAGGCAGGAGACTTTTCTCCCTGGGCTGGGCTTAGTTTCAATGATCAATTATTCCTCCTAAGAAAATCACTAGGAAGCTGTTGTTGGAGGAAGAGAGGTGGCAGGAAGAGGGGTGGAAGTCCACTAGGAAAAGTGAGAAAAATTGTACTTCTAGGCCTGATGTGCAATATCAAATTTTGTTTTATATTCATTTGCAGGAAAAAATTCCTTCACCTCATTATGACCGATGAGTTAGGGTTCGCTATCTGGTTTGCACTTTATTTTGTTCTGTGTATTGCTACAGACATTATTACTTTAGAATTACATAAAAACCATGAGGACACAGGGCAGCATTACGACCCCCAATTCAAGAGCTAAAAGGCAAAGCTGTACTTTGCATGAACAAAACATTCTCCCTAACAGCTCCTGACTTCTGAAGGCTGAAACGATGTGAAGACCTGTGCAGGGCAGAGAGGTGGGCACTTGGATGTCCGGGCTAAGGGCAATGTGTCCGTCTGCACCGTCTATGCTCTGATCGGGGCTTTTACAACACATCCTGCAAACGATCACAACCACTCTCTTGCCTACAGATTCTCCTTCTGCACTGTGCTGTTCAACTACATATTGGCAAAGCAGAGAAAGGGGAGGGAAAAAAATCCAGGTCAAATATGTGCACAATTTTAAAAGCTTGCTTTCAAGTATTTTTTTCCCTCTTCCCTTCTAGTGAACAACTAAGAAGGTCTAATAATGCTAAAACCACCTTATATTGTTCATGTTTAGGAAGTAATTCATAGAACTGTTTCCTTTTTGCCTAATGCCTCAGAATCTAAAAAGCCCTTTTTATCAGCAAAGCCTCATTTGTTAGGAGCTGGGGGTCGGGGAGGGTTGCATCACTGCCAAGACTAAATAAATTGGAAACATTTACAGAGATAAGAAAATAATTCAGCCTCGACATGTTGGAACAACAGATTCAAAAAGAGTCAGAATATAAGAACTCTCAGTTTAGAGACGGGGGCAGGCCTATTCTTTGCATCTAGGCTTATGTGTTTCTACATACTCAGTTCTTCTAGTCCAAGGCAGAGATGATGTCTGCTCTACTAAAAAAGGCAGGTCGGAGTTTAAGAAGTGCAGCAGCGCTCCCCCACCCTCTACACTGGCCCAGAGTGGTGGAAGGAGAAGGTCTCTTTCCATGGATCATCTTACTGCTCTCGTCTCCTGCTCACCCTAAATAGGATAAGAAATAAAACCAAATCACGGTGTGTCTTACACCCAAAGTTTTGGTGTCTACAGGTGGGCTGCTGGGTTCTGAAGGGCCTGAGCTACCAAAGCCACACACCTAGTCAGTCTTGATAAAACGTCCACTTTCCCAGTCTGTCAATTTTGAAAAGGGCCCAGGTACACTTAGAAAAATGTAATGCTTTGGCTAGTGTCTATAAAAGATGAAAGAAATTAAATAACTCATCAGCTGTCATGAGAAACCCTCTCCTGAGGTATAACTGAGTTTGTAACCAGCAACCCTTTCTCAGAATGGAGGACACTCAGCTCGACCTTGGCTGTGCCAGGTTTGCTCAAGTTTCAACCATGGTGTCTTCCCGTGCATGTGTGGGAGAGCTGGCTGGACTCCCCAAGTTGCAGTCTGCTGCAAGCAACTCTGTTTTTGCTTGAAGCAAGAAGATACTAACATGTTATAGAAATAAAGGAAACTGCAGGCCCTTGGGAAAGAAAAAATAACTGACCAGCATTTGACATAAGTGTGAGGGATGAAACCAAGCCTTTCTTACTGCCTCTCTGCCTGAAACACCATTCCCCAGAATTTCCACCACTCTTCAGTGCCCAGCTCCAATGCCACCTTGTGCAAGAAACCTTCTCTGACTACTTCTGAACTATGAAACACTTTATAGCCCTCACTTGGCAGTAGTCCTGCCCTATGATGGAGCTGTTTGCCATGTTCCATGCCCCCATTGGAATGTTTGCCACTGTTGCCACATCTTTTATATTTGCATTCTCCACACCACTTGGCAAGATCCACGAGTACATGGCTGATGCCTGATGACTATTTGCTAAATTAATGTCTGGATTTATTCCTTGGCTTCGCTCACCAGAGAGCTAAATTAATAATTACAAATGGGAATGTGCCTTCTCTACCCAAATGGGATAACACAGCTCACGAGCATAGTGGATCATTCTTAGTGACAAATGCCTTAAATGCTTCTTCCTACTTCTTTATTCATACTAATGATAACACCATCCATGCAGGGCCTTCACGTATACCACGCTGAATGCCCTGCACGTGCGCACACGCACACGCGCACACACACACACACACACACACACACACTTCATCTTGCAGAAGATGAAACCAGTGGCTATTTAACTTCTCTGAGCCTGAGATCACACAGTCATGGAAGGGCAGCAAGGTGATTTGGCCTCAGAGCTCTTGCTTTTATTTAACCCAATACACTACTCCCTTCCGAACTGTTGTCCCTAAAGTGAGATGCTGATTGTGTGATTGTAAAACACTGCGCTTCTCATTTTATTTTGCTTCCTGCTGCTCTCATCTAACACACGCTGTCCCATGACAGGCATGGAAGTGTGATAAAGGAAATCTGGAAAGCACTGCAGACAGGAAATGAATTTTACTGTGGCAGAATCCAAACTGCAACCATTTTGACAAGAGAAAGACAGGAAAGAAGTACTCAAGGCTTTTAGGGATGTTTTCAAAAGACAAGCACCTCTTCATGGGCTGGGCTGAGTTTTCTTTTTTTTAAAAAACAAAGACAAGATATGAGTCCTTTGGAAGATTGCTCAAGACAGGGCTGTGTTTATCTCCCAGGACAGGGAGAATGGAAATGGCACACTGTGGCTCCCTCAGAACTACAGGGAGGTAGCTGTTATCTCCCCTGCAAGCTGGAGTCCATGAACACTTTGAGAAGTGGATGATGTGAAAATATTCAGCACCACAAATGCTTCTGAACAGAAAAATGCAAACTCACTTCATGTTCTTCTGCACTGTAACATGCTTCTCTTCGAATGCCAACTACAGCTCAGCTCATCATCTAGAGACAGTGTCACTAAACAAATGTCATTCACTGCATTGAGTATAAACGTAGATGTCAGGATTGATAAAAAGGTATCTTCTTAATGATTAAAATTAAGCTGTGTTCATTAAGCTGATTATAGAAACCTTGAAAGGGCGAGAGTATTTCTTATTAATTTCTTTCTTTTTGGCTATAGAGACTTGTTGTATAGAACACGGTATTGCATGAGTGATATTTGTTGGCTGTTTTTACTCAGCATTAGAAATAAAGACCTGAGAAATTGCACAGGCTCCTTAAAACCAAGCTTCTCGCACCCTCCTCTGCCTCTTCCCCACAACATCCTATAATGAGTGCTTCTGATGTTGTTGTGTAATATGCTGTAAATTAAATGTTCCTTGGGATATAATTCTGGCAGTAACATCAGGGGAAACAAATAGGAATAAGACATTAAGTTGATTTCAAAATATTCCAAAAGGGATAAAAAAGAAGTTTGGTCATTTGACTATCTTTTTTCAAATTTGAATTCCAAGCCCGGTTGAATTTGTTGAAGGATGATTTTGTAGCTATTGGCAACACTTCAAACAAACAACATTCCTTAGGACTTAATTAGACCTCCAAAACTGCCCTGACAAACCAAACATCTTGCCCACATTCTAAAGATGTTGTGTTTGTACCAAAAGGTACAAATTTGCAAAAGGGATAAAAAACTCTTTTGGTCTCATGGCCTGAACTTCTCTGGAGAACTGATAAGCAAATTGTACAGAAATGGCTGTAACTAACTGGCCTTGAATGAGCATAGTATTACTTTAAATACAAAACTGAGTTTTGGGCCCTGGCCACTGTGGCTTAGTTGGTCGAAGTATCATCCCGTAAACCAAAAGGTCGCAGGTTTGATTCCTGGGCAGGGCACATGCCTGGGTTGCAGGTTCAGTCCTCAGTTGGGGAGCATGAGAGAGGCAACTGATCAATGTGTCTCTCTCACATAGATGTTTCTCCCTCTCTCTTTCTCCCTCCTTTCGCATCTCTATAATCATGCCTTCATGTGAGAAAAAAATGAGTTTTGAAAACAAAACCAACAGCATCATACCCAAACATATCAATAAACTTGATAAACAGTCTCTGCTTCAGTGAAAGATTCTTTTCCTGACCCATTTTCTTCAGCAAGCTTTTAAAATATGGGTCTTGCTTGGTGTTCCATCTTCAGTGACCTTTTTGGTAGAAAGTACAGGAAAAAATGAGATACTTGACACATCTTCCCTTTTAACTTTCTCCAACAAATTTTTGTATTAAAAAGATTTTTGAGCATATGTAACCTCTTTCCTTTTGTTTGTATTGAAACCTGACTTAGTCCAGTTAGTCATTTTTGTGTTAATTTGTCAACATTTCATAGGGTTAGGCAAAGAACTCTGTTGCTTTTGGGGTCCCCACCACCTCAAAAGTTTGGAACTGATACACATAGATTTCTGAGTCAGCTTTGTACCCTTGTATCCTATGATGGAATGGGGCCCATCAGGTAAGTATTTTTCAGTTGAATGAAGAAACTGAAATCCTACTCACCATTCAAGATCCATTTCAAAATCTCTTCCCTTGAAGACTTCTCTAGCACCAAAGACTGCAGTGATTTCTGACCTCTTGTTCAGTTCATCACTTTGTACATTTACCTCCCTAATGAGAGTGTATGTTAGTTCACAGACAATGCTTTCTGGTCAATAATACCACTGAATAAACATACACTGTAAGTTTGCCTCAAGTCCATCAAATCCTATTGCTCCTGAGTCTCAGGTGAAAACAAGGAACAGGGGGGACAAAATTACTCCTTCTAGAGGTCTTACTAATTCTTGATCCAACCATGAATTGAATACAAAATTCCACTGGGCTTCAGGCAAAGAGCCAAGAGGGCTTGCTCCTCTGTCTTCACTTTGATCAGCTGCTTTGAGGAGTGTCTCCTAGAGTCCCCTGTTTAAGTGGAAAGCCCCATGGTGGGTACAAAGTCTGACTGACCACTTCAACACCATGATTCATTATTTACTTGTTAGGCACCTATGCAAGTCTAAATAATAAACCAGGAGCCAGGGATGAAAAACGACTAACACTGTCTCTGATCTCCAGGGGATCTCCCACTGGGGGAGACCAGTATGTACATACTTATTAAACAATGTAAGAAATGTGAAAACAGATGAACACACCCAGCACTATCACTATTCAGAGAAGGAAATAACTAACAGTTGAGTGCTTCAGGAGCTCTTTCCACAGGGTAATCAATATTAGGGTAAGCCTTGGAAAATGAGTAAAATTTTCACCAGATGTAAGACAGGAAACCGTATTCTGGACAATGAAAATAGTACTGGCATTATACAAGCCTAGAAAAAGCTCTGCTGTTAACATCTTGGTTTGAGTTCACTCATTGTATAATTAGGTAATTCCCTAAAATGAGGACTTTGGAAGAAAAAGACACACAACAGAGAAGCTCTGAGTAGGGGGAGGGGAAAGGCTAGACTCCTTTGCTACAATACCAAGCATTCCCTAAGTGCAGGCAGGTCATACTCCACACAAAGGGTGGTAATGACCGAATCTTGCCCGATGGATTTGCTATGAGTGGTAACATTTCCTAACTCTCACAAAGACACTAGATAGACTAATTGGGGCTCTGTTGGTAAACAAAATTTGATCACCATGAAGAAAATAGAGGTGAGTGGGACAAATGCCACCAACTTTGTAATTTACATAAGCTTGGCCCTGAGGGCATAGCATATGCTAACCCAAGAGGGAGCCTGTTGTGGTCTATTTCCAGTGTCAGGTCAGTCAACTTCAAATATATTGGTCAAGTACATGCTGGACCATGACCTGACTGCTGTCACCAGGCCTCCTCCCATCTAAGGCATTTCTCCTGCTGAGGCATCCCTTCCATCCACCACCATATCAAGTAATATCAAGATTTATGACACAGTGGCCAGGAACAGAAATGAAGAAAATTAAATTTTAAAAACTAGCTGATCAAAAAACTATTATGTGTTGCATCATAAAGTATCTCAATATTAAAAGTGAGGTAACAACACTTCTCTTTCTGTTTTAGTTAAGATTCAGCTATAAATGGTTATGATGTCCTTGTTTGGGGTCTTTTCACAACTGTCTAGTTTTATTTTAAGTATTAGAGTCTAAGATTTTATGATGTCCAAACTCTGTATCTCCTAGCAGAGTAAAGAAGAGAGGACAGCTGAAGCATTTTCCTTTTCATCACTTAGTTCAAAGCAGTAAAATGGAATGATGGTCAAGCCGCTATTCTGATAGCCAAGTTCAAGCATTCTTGTCAAGAAAGAGCTTTGGAATATTATGCTAAGTGAAACGAGCCAGGCAGTGAAAGATAAATATCATATGATCTCACCTAATACAGGAAACTAATGAACAAAACAAACAAATGAGCAAAATAGAACCAGAGACATGTAAACAGGGAACAGACTGACAATGACCGGGGTTGGGGGTGAAGGGGGCGGAGAAGGGGAAGGGTCTAGTCAGGGAACTAATATGAATGACTCATGGACATGGACAACTAAATGGGGATGGTCTGTGGGAGGGGGGAGGGGGGCAGAACAAAGGAGAGCAAAGGAAGAAAAAATGGGACAACTGTAATAGAAAAACAATAAAAGATAAATTAAAAAAATAAAGTAACTTAGATGCTTTCAGAAAAAAAGAGGAAGAGTGAGCTTTTGTCAGTAAAACTGATTTTTTAAACTCTTTTTTTCTTAGGAAATTTTGAGAGCAATCCATTTCTCCTTTAACTACTATCTGGAGTATACAGGTGTGTGTGAGGGTTCTTCTTGACAACACTGAGACATCTTTGGCCTCCAACTCCTTCTAGGGCCCCAAATGTGCAAATGCTCTAATGCTTGTCACAGAGTGCCTTGGAGTTGCTAAAACATACTCAGGCGGTTCCCCTTGAGAGATTTAGGGTGGTCCAGAGAGCTAGATGAGAAACCACAGCGTGAAAAACAGAGTATGAGTAAAAAAGAGATCTAGGGACCTTTAGAAAAAGGAAAAGAAGTAAAGGAAGAATCTTTTTTACTCAAGATTAATCAGTCACTGAGATTAGCATTCACAGACAGAACCCTAATTCATTCTGATGAAATAAACATGACTTGAATAAAACTCTCTGGCCCTACACACAATGTTTCAGAAATGAGGATTTCCAATATTTTCAAATGGGAAAACAACACACTAATATAACAACAGGGCTTTACTCTACATGGAAACTACTTTCTCAATTTAAGAAACGTGATCAGGGCCAGTTGCATGACCATGCAAGCTATGTCACTGCACAGGGCTTCCTGCTCAGAAGGGCCCCGAGCTTGGCACAATGCTCCACTGATGCCACCTTAAACTTCTTCATCATGTTTGCACAGAAGACCATTTCCATGTTGCACTGGCCCTCAAATTAGGTAGCCAGTTCTGAACATTATTTAGCCTGCTACCCAATTCATCAGTGTCCTATATGTCCTGGGTTATATTCCCACGCTGCCAAATCCTTGCTGCCTTCTTTAAAGTGTGGCAAACCTGCAGTCACACCAGGCTCCCAACAAATCAGTGGTCATCAAAGTTTTGTCTACATAGCTCTTCACACAGTCGGCAGCCTCATACTGGTGTCTGTAATGTGGATATACTTATATTCTTCTTTCACAAACAAATTGCATTTGTATTAAAACCACACATCACTTTCTACTGTTACAGAAGTGATGTCCTTCCTCCTAACTATAGAGTCCCCCCTTAATAGTGGGGGTACATTCCAAGACCCCCAATGGATGCTTAAAACCACATAGTATCAAACCCTATATATACTATGTTCTTTTTCTATAATACATACCTATGGTAGTTTAATTTATAAATTAGGAATAATAAGAGGTGAACAAAAATAATAAAAATAGAACAATGACAATAGTATACTGTAATAAAAGTTATATGAATGACTTTGTTTTCTCTCTCTCAAATTATCTTATTGTACTGTCCTGACCCTTCTCCTTGGGATGATGTGAGGTGACCCAAAGCCTACGTGATGAGATAAGTAAGGTGAATAACGCGGCATCATGACAGAGCATTAGGCTACTATGAGTGTTACCTGCACACAAGCACTGGGTTAACTTGACGACCACGCTGCTACTAACTGACCAATGGGCAGAGAGCAGACACAGTGTGGACATGCTGGACAGAGGGATGATTCTGGGTCCAGGGGGGTGGTGCAGACTTCGTCATGCTACTCATAACACAGCCCAGTTGAAAACTTATGAATTTTTTGTCATCCTGTGAGATCTTGTCATATCTGTGGTTCTTATAGAAGAACAGAGCATTCTGAAAGCTTTTTATCCAAGTATCCTTAATAGCAAAGGAGAATGAAGGAGGGACCTTGGGCATTTTAGTATCGGCTTAAGCAACAGTATCTCAGCAGGAAGTGTCTCTGACATCTGTGTACTATCTACAAAAATTAATGTGGGTTTTACGTTAGGCTCTAATATATTTGTTCTCATATTGAAGATAACATTCCAGATGAGTTACCATGAGTTCTACCTTCTTTCTAGACATTTCCTCTGTGGGGCTGTGTACCCAGCACACTGCCAGCTGCCCTTATGTTTCTATTTTGAGAGATTTGTCAAAATTTCTATAGGAAAGAACTCACCCTGAAGCTCAAAGTGTTGATCAAAATGATTACCAATTCTTGGATGGAAAGATGGGAACAGGGGACTCCTTGTGGTGACTTCTAAGTGCTCAGGATAAAATGTTAAGACAGAGATGGCATCCCAGCCACTCCAGATTTTTAAAGGCCTGGGGCCCTACCCTTCTGTTAAAAAACTATTCATTCCACCAATTCTAAAGACACTGAATAAATGGCTTTGGTAAACAAGAATGATGGATGTAAATGCATACTAAGCTGCAAATGCACAGCAGTGCAGCCTTCCCTGAATACAGATACAGGCAAGCAAATATGAGGGAGGGCAGCTCCAGGACTCCAGGGCAGGGAAGAATGGGTGCAAGGTGCCAAGGTGGTGGAAGCATAGGCTGGAAACCCCACAGAGATGTCCCCTGGGCTAACTCAAAGAGGAAGATCAACCCAGCAAGTAGTTTAAGATTTCCTTGTGTTTTTTTCCTTCCATATTTGTATCTCCGCATTTTGAGGCATAATAAGTCCCTACCATTTCCCCAGTGGGCTAGAAGGGACCTTAGACTAAAGTCTAAGACTAGAGTCACTACTCTTAAACTTGACTAGAATCGCTGTCAGAATTTTTTTTCTTCCTTTTTTTAGAAAAGACCATTCTAAGCAAGAATATTCACCTCACACGACAGCCACTGACTGCTGTGTGACTGCCCCTTTGACCCTGGGACCCCCATTGTCTGGCACCCAGACATGCTCCATAAGCATTAGTGGAAGATTTTTTTTTAAATTAATTATTTATTTATTTACTTGTTTGTTTATTTATTTTTAGAAAGAGGGGAAAGGAGAAAGAGAGGGAGAGAAACATCACTGTGTCATTGCCTCTCACTCACGTCCCCAACTGGGGATCTGACATGCAACCTAGTCATGTGCCCTGACTGGGAATCAAACCAGCAACAGCATTGGTGGAAGTTTTCAAGGGGCCATGACCCCTGTTTTCTGGAGACAGGTCTCAAGTATCTTTGAGTCACAGAGAAGGCTGCATGAATGCTGCCTTGGGATTTGCTTCGTTTCTGTCATTCACCACGGATGAGGATAAAATAGGGCTTCCACAGCCCTGTCCAATGAGAAAAGGTCAGTATCATGGGTCAGAAGCCACACTAATCTGCATGCCAAGGAGCCTTGGTTCTAGTTCTGATTCTTTACTAATTAGCAAGTTTCTTCTCTTGGTTCCAGTTACCTCAGGTTGAAATAATGAAGTTTAACTATATGATTTCTAAATTCTTTCCATGTTCTGAGATCCCATTATAAGCAGCATTATTTTTCCATTCCAAAACAAAACTAGATAAAAAACTACCCATTGGCAAAAAGTTATTCTTGATAAGCTTAATATATTCTGTTGAAAGACATCTCCCTTTCCTGTTAAGGGGAGGGAGCCATTCAAACAATGAAGTAATTCAGGAAATGTTTGCCAGAGCAAGATGAACCAGATTCTTAAGTAGGCAGCGGTGAAATGAAACAAAGACTGTAGGTACTTTATTATTCTCCCAAAAGGAAGAAACCCTTCTCTCCTTTTAAGCATTGACCCAGGAGAAGGTAATCTAATTGATCTGGAAAAAAAATTACCAGCAATTAATAGTTACTGTTCTGTAGAAAGGGGAAAAAAATTAAAAAATAAAAAGCTATCCCTACCAAAACAATAAATTCTGAGAAGATAATTTTCCAATTACTAGGATAAAAAACTTCATTCTTATTGAATCTTTATAGTGAGAGTATGTACAAATCTCTTTAAAGTCAAGCAACATTTCTCCCTACAAATCCATTAAGTTGGTTGTTATTTCAGGAACAACTAGTTTATGAACATACAATACCAGAATCTCAGCCTCTTGGATACTCTTTTTATTAATAGGCATAGCACCTTCTTTCTAGGAGCTGAAGGGCCACTATCACTGAAACAGGATAATAAATATCAAACCTGAGATCTCCATTTTCAGATGCTGAGACTCCTGGATACCTGCTCTGTCTTAGCAAAAGCTCAACAGAGAATTGGTGCATGAATGCTGCCATCAAATGCACTATAAAGGGCTTAATTATATAGTTGGATTTCATGGGCTTGTCATTTTCTGGGTAGATGCTGTGAAAGGAAAAACAGTATGTAGCTCAAAAGCTTCCACTTTACACTGAATGTCTGTGCCCCTACAAAATCTGTACATTGAATCCCTACCTTCTAATATGCTGGTATTAGGAGGTGGGGGTCTTTGATAGGTGGAGCCCCCATGGTAGGATTAGTGCTGCTCTTCTAAGAAATGGAAGAGACACCAGAGCTTCCTCTCTCCACCATGTGAGGACACATGAAGGAAACAACTATCTACAAGTCAGGAAGACGGCCCTTATCAGAATTCAACCAGGCTGGCACCATGATCTTGGACTTTCCAGCCTCCAGGCTGTGAGAAAGAAATGTCTATTGTTTAAGCCACGCAATCTATAATATTTTGTTATAGCCTCAAGCTAAGATACCTCTCTTTCCTTATCTGGAAAGTAATGGAATGATTTTAGATTTATTCAAGCTTCAACAGTCTATGATAATAAAAAAATGGCCAGATTACCACAGAGGTAGAGTTAGAGAATCCCACATCACTCACGGGCTCACAGAGATACCAAGTGACATGCTGAGAAAGCACAAGTGAGAAATCAGAATAAGTAATTGCTGATGAATTCTGAAAACAGAAGCTATCATAGATCAAAAATCAGGGGAAATGACTTGTGGCACAACTATTTTGAGGCAGATGATTCAAATAAGCATGTATGGGAGTTCAAATGGCACACAGGGCCAAACGTATTCAGACGTCTTATGCAGATTAACATAACCTCCACGTCACACACCTGACCCTGATGTTAAAAGATGGCTGTGAAACCAGAACCAGAAGATTTCCTATAAAGACCAACTCCCAAGATCCTCACAAACATTTCTAACTGCTGAAACATCTCTTCAATGCCAACATGTTGGTCTGTGTTAGTTTCTTAGGGCACCCATAACAAAATACCACAGACTGGATGGCTTACACAATAGGATTTTTTATCCTCATTGTACTGGAGGCTGGGGAATCCCAAGATCAAGGTGTTGGCCAATTCTGTTCCTGGTAAGAGCATTCTTCTGGCTTGAAGATGGCCACCTTCTCACTGTATCCTGAGAGAAAAAGAGAGCGGGTGGGGCTGGTGTCTCTTCACCAAAACACTAATCTCATTGGACCATGGACCCACTCTCATGACCCAGCTAACCCTATTTACTTCCGAATGGCTCATCTCCAAATACCTTCACATTGGGAATTAAGGCTTCAACTTCTGAATTTGGGAAGGACACAACCATTCAGTCCATAACATGCTCCTCTACACTCACAAACTAAATTTAAAAGAGCATTGATTCATTAACACCAACATCTATATGAGTTTGATCAGATGCAAAAAAGCAAATAAGCTACTTCTGTTATTCATTTATGTTATAATGTTACAGAGAAGAACAGAGAAAAAAAGCAAGAATCATCTATTGGAAATATTTGTAAAATGTAAGAAGATTCAACTTTTGCTTCAGAGAGGACTAATATATGAATGCCACCAATTTGTCCCCTCTCACTTGTGTCAAAAAGGATATTGGTTTAATTTCTTAAGACGTTTTCTCCTCCCTTGTGCTTCAAGGATGATTTTGCTCTTGGGGTTTTAACAATGCAGACTTAGGAGGAAAGGAAGAGTAGAAGAATAAGAAGTGGATAAATTCACACTCTGAGACTGGCCCATATGGGTCATGACTTCAATTCAGTTACATTTGTTTTGCCCCACCTTGTTCTCAAGTGGTTTGAAGGAAGCTAGAAGATTGGTGACTAAGTGCTGGCAAGAACTAAGACGGGTCTGAGATTTAACCCTTCTTGAAAGCTAACACGTTATCCTGCCACAGAGTTTTCATGGATGTTGGCAGAAGACATGAGACTCCAAGGGTCAGAGACCAAGAACTTTATTACTCATAACAGAAAAAAGCATGAGCATCAGCATATTTGTATCAGTTCCCCTGGCCCAAAGTCTCAAGGGAACTATGTGGGCAGGCCCAGATGGATGCCTGAATGTTCTGTGGTTGAATCACAAGAGAGGCACTATGAGCTTAGGAAACTTGAATCTTATGTAGTGGATTGTAAGCATGCTTGCCCTTTACTCTGGAGAAAAAGCACTCTATCTGTCTTTCAAAACTGTTTGTTACATGAACATCCTTGAAAAGAAAGTCCAGGAAAAGGACAGTTAGTGCCTCACTTGCAAGACACGTGGGAACATGAGAGGTCCATGGGGAATTACCTGCCAACAGTGACCATGAAGGTGGAAAGCAGAGACTTCAGACAACCGATCTGCCTTAGCTTTCATCGTCCTCCTTTTGCACTGCCCCCTTTCCAGCCCTTTTCTCATACATGTGTTCTCCAGAGGGAAAAAAGTGAGCAAAGCTGAGGCAATGGAAGTGATAATGTATTTTTCTGCCACTGGTGACTATTTGGGTGATTTGCCCTTTTTGCACCCACCACAGCCTGATACCAAAGTTAAAAATGGAAAAGACTATTCTCAGTGATCCAAACAGCATTCAGCCTTTGGATTTCCATGCTAAGCTGCCCTTATGGACACAAATCTATTTAGAGTTCTTTCATGATCTGGAAATTTCTGAACCTCAGTTGCCCCAAAGTGCACAGTATCAATACCCATGATCAATGCACAACTTAAAAAACATCAACATAAGAAAACAACTAAAGAGGAAACAACAGGTAACACTGTCACTAACAGTAATAATAGAGTCAATGCACCACATAATCTTCTATCAGCGATGAACTGTATACACAACAACAGTCTCATGAGATTAAAAAGCTGAAGAATTCCTATCACCTAGTGATGTGTAACCGTTGTTGCACAATGCAATTCTCACGTTTGTGGATGCTGCGGTGAACAAACCCACTGCTCTGCCCATCATAGAAAAGTACGTGTATAGCACATACAAAATATTTTGATACATAACACTTGATAACAAATGGCAATGTTAGTATTTTATGTATTTACTCTATTTTTAGCCATTATTTTAGTGTGTGCTCTTTCTACATATCAAAAATGTTTGCTATAAAATAGTATGTTGTGTTACACCAGAAGTAGCCTTATGTATCTCATGTTTACCAAGTCTTTGACTATATCATTTTCTCTTGTGTTTGATGTAATCTCATGTTGTTTTATAAATTGGGTGTAGCCTAAGTGTACAGTGTGTATAAAGCCCGCAGTCATGTACAGTAATGTCCTAGGCCTTCACAGTCACGCACCACTCACTCCCTGACTGATCCAGAGCAACTTCCAGTCCTGCAAGCTCCCTTCATGGTAAGTGTCCCTATACAGGTGTACCATTTTTATATTTTATACCATATATTTGCTGTACTTTTTCAATGTTTAGATACACAAATACTTACTATTGTGCTACATCTGCCTACAGTATTCAGTACAGTAACATGGTGTACAGGTTTATAGCCTAGGAGCAATAGGCTGCATCATATAGCCTAGCATTTGGTGGACTGCACCACCTAGGTTTGTGTAAGTGCCCTTTTACGATGTTGGCACAACTACAAAACCGCCTGACAATGCATTTCTCAGAACGTATCTCCATCGTTAAGTGGTGCATGACTTCATCAAAAAAAGAGTCATTACTGAATGGTTATGATAAATCAGAAGATATGTTAAAGATACACACACAAAAACTTTTATTTGATTTTACAAATAAGCAGAGTCCTAAAGAAATTAAGTTGCTCATCAAAAGTCATACATACAGTAAGTGACAGTTGGAATGTAGATAAAAACTGAGCTCTTACACAGTGTACCAGTTTGTCCCTGGCAAGAAAAGAAAAATCATACCCATCCCAAGAACAAAAATCAAAATCCCCAAAGACCATGGCTAGCAGGTGTTCAAAGTAAGATACCCAGGGAAAGGCTTCCCCCTAAGATCCTGTTCCAGACATCATTCCTACTGACCTGGGCATGTAGGTAGCTCCAAACACAATCTGTACCTAGTAAGGCCAAATACCTCCCTGAGGATGCTCATACTCTTTGAGTCTGAAACCAGGCAAAATGTGAAATAAATAAGTAAAAATAAAAAGGAAATGCCAAAACCTAAAATGCAAACAAAAAAGCAAAAGAAAGGAAGACAAAGAGTTACTCGTGGGCTTAACTTGTAGAACATAACCTATTTTCAAGGAAGTTCCACCATAATTTGGTATGTGCTGGTAACTTGCCACAAAATTATTCCTGCTGCTTTACCTCCAATTTTCCTTGCCAAAGCAGCATCATTAAAAGTTTTAATCCTGCTAGATAAGCAATAAATAAGTTAGTCAGAGAAAGACAAATACCCTATGATTTTACTTATACATGTAATCTAAAAAACAAAATAAATGAACAAACAAAATTGCAACAGACCCATAGATACAAAGAACAGTGATGGTTGCCAGAGGGGAGGGGGATTGGGAAATTCTGTAAAAAAGTGAAGGGATTGAGAAGTGTAAATTGGTAGTTACAAAACAGCCACAGGGATATAAAACCCAGCATAGGGAA
This sequence comes from Furipterus horrens, assembly GCF_987537825.1. Lineage (NCBI taxonomy): Eukaryota > Metazoa > Chordata > Mammalia > Chiroptera > Furipteridae > Furipterus > Furipterus horrens. The sequence goes on from NW_028327174.1 coordinate 162,983,709, forward strand.
TATAGTTGATAATATTGTAATAACCATTTATGGCACCAGGTGGGTACTGGAAATATTGGGGGTATACTTTGTAAAATATATAATTATCTAACCACTATTCTGTATACCTGGAACTAATACAAAACAATCTTGACTACAAACTGTAACTGAAAAATAAAAAAAAATTAAAAAGCATTTTAATCTTGTTGGAAAACATGTTGGCTGTCCCTGTGTGGCAGACAATAAGAAGGGTGGAGCATGTGTCCACTTTTGGTCATCAGAATGTGGGTGAGGTGATGTGTGCCATTTCCATTTATCCATCGGGACATCAAGAGAGAATGGTTTGAGCCACACAGTGTCAGCCAAACCACTCTGGGTCCTCAGGGCTTGGGCTGTCTGGGCCAAAGTCCCCATATCTTAGCATTTTCAATGTATGAGGGGGGACCCAAAACACCTGGAATTTACTTATAAAAAGTTGTGTGTTTATTCTTACATGTTTAAACTGCAGTCACCTTCAAAGTACTCTCCATTTGATGCAATACACCTATGGAGACGTTTTTTCCACTGCTCAAAACAGTTTTTGAATTTGTGGATTTTGATGTCTTTTAGTGCTTCTGCCATTTTTTGTTTCACCTCTTCTACATTGGAAAAATATTTTCCTTTGAGGACTTTTTTCATCCAGGGAAACAAAACAAAACAAAAAGTCACTAAGGGTGAGATTGGGTGAATAGGGAAGGTGGGGCACAGGAGTCATGCCATTTTTGGTCAAAAACTGCTGAACACTCAGCATGGTAAAGGCAGGTGTGCTCATAAGTGACCCATCATGAAATGGGTAAACATGTTGAAAGAGTCTTCAAAAATAATTCACTGAAGTGGAACACAACCTCTCACAACAATGCCAGCTGGTACACTGATACAGGTGGGTTCCTAGAACACTCACTTAGCAAGGTTAGCCTGTTCTGCAAGGGGCCTGCCCTCCAGAAGATAATTCCGGTTTTTTGGGGGTCCCTCCTTGCATTTCCTTGTCTCCTAAATAAATCCTCAATAAATCCTGGGGCCTCATGCAACTCAATTTTGACATGTGTCAAATTCAAATAAACATTGTGGGGCAACTAACATATATTTAATTCTCTAATTCTTTCTCAGTCCTTACAAAATGCCAAATAAAAGGTCTATTCTTAGTTTCCAGAATGTATCCTGAAAATGTTCTCTCCTGATCACTCTTCCTCTTAATATCTTCCACACAGACAGAAAACATTCTCTGAAACTCTCCTGTACTCAAACACTCCAACACTCCCTCTAAAAAAGCTCTGTTCAGCCCATGGCTTCTCTCTCTCTTCTTCCCTACTTCAGTTCTGCACTGTAGATCAACTTGGCCTCCCTCACTTCTCTAACATTCTCTCTGCATCATCCCCCACCAAGATCTCCCATGGAGAGCTACCAGCAGACCTAATGAAAAAGAATCTTGTCCTCAAAGAGATAGTCGGGGGTGGTCAATTGCAAATACTCCCACATCATAATTTACTGTAAGTGCCAAGAACATTTAAAGCAGCAGAAGCCAGCTTGCCTCCTAATGGGTTATGAGCCTGGAAAGACCAGGGGGCTTAAAAGTCTAATTTAACCAAAAATCCATTCACATTAGTCAGTCTTACTCTTCTTTGTACCCACAGTTCTTGGCACGCAGAAAGTTCTTAATTGCCTGTGGAATGAAGGCAAATGGTTTGTGGCTGAAACAATGTGACAGGAGCGGCATCACAGAACCCTGACACAGTAAGGAATGTGACCAGCCACTTGATTCCATCAGTTTCCTAATTAGCCATCAACTTTTTATTTTTTTATTTTTATTTCTATTTATTTTATTTTCAGAGAGAGGGAAAAAGAAAGGAAGAGAAACGTCACTGTGAGAGAGAAACACTGATCAGTTGCCTTTTGGGCTTGCCTAACCTAAAATCATGTTACACATCTACATATTGTCACACTACATTGTAAGCACCATGAGGGAAGGGGCTTTGAATTGTCCTCTTCTAAATCCCAGGGGTCTGGAGCAGGACCTTGCCCACAGTAACCTCTTTGATACTTATGGACGAAATCATTAATTTTTAAAAACTTACCTGAGGACATGCTCATTAATTTTAGAGAGAGGGGAAGGAAGGGGGAAAGAAAGGGAGAGAAACATCAATTGGTTGCCTTTCCTACGTGCCCCAAGCGGGGACTGAACTGCAACTTAGGCAAGTGCCCTGACAGGGGATTGAACCTGTGACCTTTCAGTTTGTGGAATGACACCCAACCAACTGAACCACATCAGCCAGGGCATAATTTTTTTAACCCCAGAAAGCATGGTGAATTTCTGAAAGTCCTTCTCTGCTATGCACAAATATATTGACATTGCATTGCTTTTGTGATTCTTAAAAGATCATTTCATTGTTGAATTACTGTCTTGGAATGCATTTGTCATGCTACTTAAGCAAGGAAGGGAAGAAACAAGTAATCTCATGGTAAGTCATTGGAGAGAACAGGTGCTTCTCATCATAGATTCCTAGAATGTCAGAGCTGAGGTTTTAGTGATCATCCATCATCAAGGTATCATTTCATGTTAACTCTCTAGGGTTTCCAGAGCTGTGCCATCCCATATGGTAGCCACTAACCACATGAGGCCATTAAACACTTAAGATGTAGGTAATTTGAGTTGAAATGTGCTGTAAGTGTAAAATATATAACAGATTCAAAGAAGAGCAATAAGAGCAAGGAATCCTCAGAACCAAACTACTGGTCAGTCAAATTCCGGCTCCACCTCTAGTGGTGGGTGACTTTGGGCAGCTCATTAAATCTTTCTTTAGCTCAGTTTCCTCATCAAATGGAAAAAGTATACATATTGTATACCTCAATGATGAAATGAATTAACAAATATAAACCCTTAGAATCATAGCTGACATATTGTCAGTGTTATATAAGTATATTATTATTACTAAATGTTCATATGCTTTCAAGTAAATTGAAGGCTAAAAGATTTTTAACTAATGATACAGTGTTAGTTCAGGAGTCATTTTATATCAATAGATATTTCTACAATGAAAAGTTCCAGTCAGATTACCAATTCAAACATATCTGTCCCTACAAACCTGTCCCAATAAACTGAGATTATTACACATGTAAAGTTTCATATTACATGAAAATTCAAACACAGTTAGAAAACAAAGGAATATGAATAACTCTATGCCATTTGTTACTGAGGCAAACAGCAGCCAGATACTATTCCCTCACTCGTGCTGGAGACACACACACACAGAGTCCATTTCTACCCTGAATGATTTAGGTAACTAAAACTTACACTATGGCTGAAGAGTTACCATGGAAACTCAGCTGGAAGAATTTAGAGACTGCTGAATCCAGCATCTTCATTTTACTGATGAGGAGCCTCGACAATTTTGTGACTTGCCCAACATCACACTACAAATTAGAAGTCATGCTGGGACTCACACCAATGATTTCTGGCAATCCATCTACAAGGCTTTAGACAACAGCCAGCTTTTTCATGTAGTTGAAGGTTTGCAAGTATTCAAAGGAAAAGCAATTCACTAAGCAAGCAATGCAGCAAGTATAATAGGAGATGTTTAGAATTTTGAAATGACATTTCTAATCTTAGCTCTAGCAGATATCATAATATCAGTCAAGGTATTCTTTGAGTTTTCTTAACTGAATAATAATAGAAAACTATACCCATTCTGTTTTGGCCAACATAATTTTCCTTAAAGAGAAAGTTGACTTTAAACAGAAATTTTAGATGCTCAAAATAAACACTTTAACTAAACAAAGGAATATCCTTTTCTTGGATAGTAAGTTTTCTGGCCATTTTCTGGTTTGCACCGGGATATAACTTCATTGTAGATAGAATCAGTTTAATTATCCTAATGGAAAATTCAATTTGCCTTGTAAATTTTAACTGATTTCAAATTACCTGGTGATAATGGTGGGGTGTGTGTGTGTGTATGTGCACATGTGCAAACACAGAACAAATGGGCTTCACTGGGGTCATGCCTATTTGATTGTCACTAACTTTACTGTCCAATCTTTTCTTAATGAGCATATGCCAAATAAGCCAACACCTACTCATTTCCTCCACCTGCCTATCCCCTAGTGCAGACACAAATGAAATTATTAGGCAAGGGAGAGAGACTTCCTCATTGCTTTAAGTGAACAGTAATCTGAAAATAGGGAATGTTCAAACAGTTTCCTCATGCAAGAGCTACCTATAGATAGCCTGCAATTCCAGTGCAACAAATACAAAGGTGAAGAGATGTTAAAGCGAGTGATACAGTCAAATTTTAGACATTTAGAACAAAAACAAGCATTTAAATTTAAACCCAAATGTTTGTTTTAAAGACTTACAGCTGGTGGAGTTTTCAGTAGGCTTATGGTTTGTGATTAGGGTTTTATATTTAGTTCACTCTATTCGACCTTGTTTTTACCTCATTCTTAAATAGCTTGATGCTTCCATTGCAAGGGAAGAAATGCATGAACAATATTAGACTGATAAGATGTGTTCAAACACAGGACATCCAGGGCAGAATAGAGATGAGCATCAAGAAAGGACCTCATACCCCTCATTTCTTGAATATGAGATCTAAGTTTTTCTTCTTTAAAGTGGCAGTCAGAGAATTAGAAATAATGATCATGAAACAGCTAAAAGAGCTTTAAAAGTATAGAATCTCTTCAACACAAATTAGATAATGAAGAAACTAGTTGCCACTGCAGGTTCTATATCTGATCAATTGAAATGAGATGATTAAAAGTTGTTTTAAAAAAATAGTAAAAATTGGAATAAAGGAGTAAGTGATGCTTTAGGTTGCAAAAAATTGTAGGAACTTGAAAAATAGTCCCAACTCTTAGATCAAAACTGTAAATCTGTCCTTGTTTGAACTGAACTTTGTAAGCCCCATTATACTAAGGAATGATAATACCTAACTCATACATGTAGTAATAATACTTTAAGTTAAATTTAAGGATAAGCATAGTAATCATCAGTCAGCATGGTTTAATTTTATTGTTCATGCTATTACAGTTGTCCCTGCTTTCTCTCCCTTTGCCCATCTCCTCCCAGCGCCACATTCTCCCCTCTGCCAATCTCCATATGATTGTCTGTGTCCGTAAGTCATGCATAAATGTTCTTTGGCTAATTCCTTCAGCATCTTTCATTTAGTCTTCCCCCTCTCTCTGACAGCTATCAGTCTGTTTCATGTATCCATGCTTCTGTTTCTATTTTGTTAGTTTATTTTGTTCATTAGATTCCACGTGTAAGTGAGATCATGTAGTATTTGTCTTTTGCTGATTGGCTTATTTTACTTAGCATAATATTCTCTAGGTCCATTCATGCTGTCGCAAAAGGTAAGCATTCTTTCTTTTTTATTCCTGCATAGTATTCCATTGTGTAAATGTACCACAGATTTTTATCCACTCATCTACTAATGGACACTTAGGATGTTTACAGATCTTGGTTATTGTAAGTAACGCTATTATGAACATAGGGGTGCATATATTTTTTTGTATCAGTGCTTCAGAATCCTTAGGATATATTCCCAGAAGTGGAATCTCTGGTCAAAAGGCTGTTCCATTTTTAATTTTTTGAGGATACTCCATACTGTTTTCCAGCACTGAGTTTTTTTGATACTGTTGTTATTTAAGGTATTTCAATATAATATTAAATAATCTATTAAGAGTTTGATAAATTTAAAGAGTGTTTTATTACACAGACAGTATTTGACTATTTAAAAGAATAAGGTTAATTTAATTTATAACTTTAGGTTAATGAGACCAACTGGAGTCTCTTAAATGCTTAGCCTGTTTTTGTTTTGTTTTTTGCCAGCTTTGTCAAGGGTTTGAAATACTCAGGTTTTTAATATGTGTAAATATGTTTTTAAATATTGAAGGAAATCTAATTATTTAATTCACTGAATTAATAAATGGAGCTAATTTAGTACTAAATTAAAAAGTAATCAAAGAATTAAGTGAAATGCATAGCTATTTCTATACAAAAGTGACTAGATTTTTAAAAATTGAAATGAACATTAAAGGCTCATGAAAATTAGGTTTTTCCATTTTTCAACTTTAATAAACTCAATATCAATTAAAACAAGAAGCTTCAGATGTTTTTTGTTCACAGAAAAGCCCCTTTCAAATAACTGCAGACTCAGTTACAGAAAATACAGGAGAGCATGTCGTATATCCCGATGTTGACAGAGGCATAGGACTGAGAGACAGTGCAGCATTGCCCACAAGGTGGCCAATAATCTCATCATACTATATTCCCCTGCCCCATATTCCGTTTGACTCTTCTGTCTTAGAATTACATACACTTTGGAAAGAACATCCAGACATATTGCAGAATATTAAAAAGCTCAGTGCAAAAAGTGCATAATATTTTATTAACGGGGATACCAGTGTAGCCGCTATGAACAAGGTCCCATCAATCGTAGTTCAGTGCTAATATGGCAGTTTCATGGAATCAGTGACACAGGCCTTTTCTACATTGTTGCTTTTCCATCCTCAACATCAGACTTCCCTCTCTTTTTAAAAGATGGTTTCTCCAGCTCCTGCCACCAAAGTCAGCATCCTTCTGTAGAAGGAAATAAAGCCTCCTTTCCTTTCAAGGTCAAGAGTCAGAAATTGCTTATATTACTACTGGTTTATATCCCAGGGGCTATACGGCTGTCAAATGGCCACACTTAGTAGCAAACAGGTTGAGAAATACATAGTCTTTAGATGGTGTCCATGTGCCCAGAAAAAGCTTCTGGCATTACAGGAGGAAAGAACAGTAATTCAGGAGACTGCTAGCAATCTCTAATACAAATATGCCAGTTTTTAAGCTAAAAATATATATACATAGAAAGAGTATTCACTTTCATGCGTAAGAAAATCTGAAAGCTTAGGAAACAAATAAGATACCTGCAATAAATCATTTGATCCAGAGCATCAGCCCACAGTCCAATGTCAGTATGTAATGATGTTTTCTTTAGTTCAAAAGGGAAGGTTTAAAAAGAACAAATAGTGATTTAGTCATAAAAGCATATTTATTCAATTTAAAGTGTCATTCTCTATTATGAATAAACCCTTTCTACTTTTTGAAGTTAAAATATCCTTTCTTTTATGCAATGTTGATACTGACGGTATATTTGTTCATTCAGAAATGTTTATGTAACACCCAGGCACTATACAAAATGCCAAAGATTCACTGGTTCTAATTGTGTCTACACTTATCCAATTTGAAGTCCAGCAGGGAAAACAGTAAATACAACATCAGAAAGACAGTTTCAAACTAGGATAAGCACTGTTTTTAAAAAGAAATGTAGAATGGGCTATGGGAGAATATTCTGAGGAGACTTTGAATTGGGGATTCCGGAATATTTAGGAAGAAGAAATATTTTTAGATAATATTCTGAAAATGAGTAGCAGTTTGCTAGAAGACTAGTAAGGAAGTGCATAGTAGGAAGATGGATTGGCAAGGGCAGAGACCTAAGAAAGAAGAGTTTGGCCAGCTGAAAGTCCTAAAAGGCAGCCCTGTGGCCAGAAATGAGTGATCACAGGGAATAATGGCAGAGGGGTGGCAGGGGACAGACAGAGGGTCCTACAGGCCATGCACAAATTTGAGATTTACACCCAAGAGCAATGAGAAGACGTAGGTTTTGAGCAGCAAAACAATAAACTTTACATGTTTAAATTACCACTCTGGCTGTGATGTGGAGGATGGATGCAAGGCTAGTCAGTAGAGAGTGATGGATTAATCTAGACAAGAGGCAGGAAGAAAGTAGAGTGGCAAATAGGATGGCAGACACTGGGCACAGTAGAGATTTGACTCTTCGGGTAGAATCTGGTGAGATGTTGGCTCTGGGAGACAGTAGCAGGACTATGATTAAGAACCAGGGCTCTGGAGTCAGACTGCCTGAGTTCAAACCCTAGGCTTACTCTGGTTGGTAAACCTTGCTTTGGGGCCTCAGTTGCCTTAACTGTAGAATGGACAGGGTAATAATAACTGCACCTCAAAGCGTTGTGAAGAATAGGTGAGATCATTCATTTAAAGTGTCTAGAATAATGATTAGATGTATAATGTTACTGTTATCATTTATTACTATTATAAAATGTTATTATCATTTCCATTTCTAATGTTATGTGTAGAATAAAGAGTCAAGAAAGACTGGATTCTGGTCTGGGCACCTGGGTGGCCAATGGTACTTTTTATTGAGATAAGAAAGATAAGTGCAAACACATGATTTGGGGAGAGAAGAAAGGGAAAACCCTTCAATTTTGTTCAATTTTGGATAGTTTAAGAAAATCATGTCTAAAGTTGCTTTTTTGTTTTCATTTTTTAGACAAATATATTAAAATATGTTTAACATTCTTACTTGGCAAATTTTTTGACAGTCCCATTTTGTTTCCTTTCCAATTTTTTAAACAAACTCAAAATTCTAAAATCTGAAAACCACTGTTTTAAGTAACACCAATTAAAAAGATGTGTATCAACAAAAGCAACATGTTTATATGTGGAGCACATAACTTCTTATCACTTCAAATATCCCAACTTAGTGCAATATAAGATTATTATTTCTGCCAGATACACAGAAAGAAGCCAATTTCATAAGAAATTTGCTCAGGTAATGGTATGCCTCTTAACACACCACACTAGGTCTTAAACTTCAGAGGATTTAAGTCCTTGCAATTACTGATTCCACTTTTGGAATTCCCAAATTTCTTTTTAATAAAACTAAGTGTGAGATTGGCCTCTAAAGTCATGAGGTCTAACTCCTTTATTTTATAGACAGATCTATACATATTTAGAAAAGTTATATAAAGGCCATGAGGAGTTATGATTTTTTTTCAAATTATTTCAGAATAAAGCAATAGAGAAGAATAGTCAGCAGATTTCTCAACTGTAGTTCCAGTTACATATCTAAATTTTATCTTATACAGGAATAATACTTTATGGAAATACAATGACTATTTTTCAAACATCACTTCAGTCCTGAGACCTAGGCTCAATTTTTATATTTTGAAACAACAAATCTACATATATATTCAAAATGAGTAATTGGCCAAGATATTGGACATTTTTTAAAAAATCAGTTCTGGAACTTTCTAATTTGTCTTTCTTTAAGAACCAGCCTAGGCTTATCTTCCTTTCATGAACATTCCCAGACCATCCCAAATAAGAGATCTCTATCTCCTCTTAAGAAATTCTTCATACTTCTCATCTAGTATTTCATGTAAACCACTATATAATGATCTACATATTCATTCACTTAGTATTTGAGCTCAGCTCTGTGCTCAGCACTGTGGGATCAACGGTGAGCAAAGCCCTCATGGAGTTCAGGGTCTCGTTTAAAGCTCTTTCTAAATATATCTATTGCCTAGATGTGGTCTATTCACAGTTACGCAGGTATTGGAGTTCTCACAACATTTGGTTGCTTTTTTCCTTAACCTTCTTTGTATATAAAAACCCCACTAATACAGGAAGCAATCCTTTTCAAAGTTTTATATAATAACTCAAAATAGAACCTAGTGAGCTAATGGTAATAAAGAGAGGTTTCTTCCCTAATCTAATTTCAGCATGGAAATCAGTCTCATGATATTAAATACAATGTCAAAAATTGGAACAGTTTTGCTTTATTTTAAATATGTTTTATCTGATTAGGGGAACAAAGAGAAATAAATTACCTTATATTCTTGATTTCAAGATTTTTGCCACACAAATGAACCTTTTTAAGGTTGAAGTGCTTTTGCAATGAAGTGTACATTTATTGTGGTGCTGGTTGGCTTCCTGAAAAAGCCGTTTTCAAATCAATGGCAAGTCTTACAATCAGTGTTGCCTTAGAAACAATGCACTTCAACATGAAGGTTCAGACTGACTTAATGAAAGAATGGGTTGGCAACTCAGAGACTGGACTTCTAGCCTTGGGTCTATGCCAATTAGTTACTGAGCACCAAGCCCTGAGACACCTGTCAAGTCTCTTCACTGCTCTGGACCTTCTCTGTTCTTGTGGTCCTCAAATTCTCTGTGCTAAGGAACTAATTTTTAAAACTTCCCCCTCAGATGCACACTGATACACTTTTGAGATCCAATAAAAATACCCTTTGATGGCACAGCAATATCAAATTGTTATAAAAGCTTCTAGATGCTTACTCTCTATTTCTATGCTTGTTTTTTGTGATCATGCTGAGCAGGGCCTACAATTGCATTTTAAGTGGCATTGACTTAGACTACTAGGGCTTAGACCACTATGCAGATAGATGATGACTCTAAAAATGACTTACCACCTTATTTTATTTGATTTTGAACTGTAATACAATTAGCTTATACCCCCCAATTACCAAGTAGCTGAGCAGGAGAAACAAAAATTCTGGGAATCAGTTATTTAAAAAGGAAGGTGTTAATCCATTTGTGGGTCACTGACAACTAACAATACAGAAGACGCCTTTCAGGCAGAATAATAAAAGTATTCTCTTTTCCTCTTTTTAACAAAATTAAAAAATATGAAAATTTATCAGTTGCTTAAAAAACACTTGACAACCACAAATATTAATTACCTTTTGGATGGAAATACCAGCAAATGTTTCATGGAGGGTGAACTGTGAAAGAGAAGACTGATATATGGGAGCTCTTACTAGAGTATGCTTCCTCTGTACCACTTTGATCATGACAGAAAGATAACTACTTAATGGTTATTAGCCACAAAGCCATTACAATTTAAGGAGCACAACGTTTTGAGTAGTACATCAAAGTGCAAGAGTGCATGCAAATGTGACCACTTGCTGTTTTTGTAAGGATTCTGGCAGTGATAAATCTTACATAAGTGCTTGCTCTTCCACTTTGCCCACTAATTTGGGTACAAGGGCAAACGACCCCTACAAATTACCCAGCTCAGATCCTGTAGACCCTTCATCAAGTTCATGAAGGAGAAAGTACTTCAACTTCAAGAAGAAGAGCATTCCCTAGGCAGGTCAGTCCCCAGGGCCTCCTGGAGAAATGCTGAAAGATAAGGACTCCTGCCTTCGAGCCTAGAGTGACAATCGGAGGCTGTCTGATCCTGATCTCCAGGCCAACGACATCAGACAGAGGTTCTCAATTTGAGCATATACCAGGATCACCTGCCCAGTTTGTTAATACAGATTGCTGGCCCCTCTCCAGAATTTCTGATTCAAAGGGCCTGAAAGCTTACATTTCTAACAAGTTCCTGGCAGATGCTGATGTTGATGCTACTGGTCCTAGAAACACACTTTGACAACCATTCATATAAATCATCTGATGATATCATTGGGAAGACCTCAGAAGTCACCTAATCCAAACATCTCATTTTAAAAATGAGGACCCCGAGGCTTAAAGGAAATGTCTTGCTCATTGTCATATATCCAGTACTCAGAGGCTCCTCCGCCACACACACCCCAAAGTTTCCAGAGCCTTAATGTACTGTTCACATCAAGATTCTGTTATGGCCATACATCAAGAGCCTGATCTCTGAGAAGGGGCACCTGTGGAGACTTCATGCTGTTGACTCTTCTACCCACATGTCCTCCTAGGAGCAACATGCTAGTTCTATCAGTGACCTTGTAATGGTAGGTAGGTGTCCTGGGCCCAGACAGGGGGTTGGCAGCACAACTTCTTGCCTAGATTTAAACCCAGAGAACATGTTTTCAACACTATACATGCTCCCTCACCCCCAGCTTCCTGTCCGCTGGGCACAATCAGATGGCCTGAGATTTTGCAAAGCGGTACAAGGATGCTGAAGATGTTCACAGATTATTTGAAGTGCTGCTGTGGAAGTTAAGTGTCCAACCACTGGGGTGGCATGGTTGCTGGCTGTGTGCTTGGAGTCTGGTTTGATAGCAGTGCCAAGACTCCCTTGGATCCTGCCCTGCAATTCCCATCGATTCTGTGTGCTTCCTGCTTCCTCTTCAATAAATTATTCTTCTGCTCAAATGGTCTGCAACCAAGAACCCTGGCCAACATGATAGCCCGTTAATTTACTCATCAGCAGAGAGCCAACTGCTCATAAGAAAAGCGAGGGATCCCACAGAGGCTCCTGCAGGGACTCCTGCCTTTAGAGCTTGCAGATTTCCACTGATGCACTTTGATTCTTTTGACAGTGTGTACAGCAGGCTACGTGAATCACAGGGAGCCCCGCCCAGGCCATGTCTGTGATGCACATCCCTTGGCCAGAAGTTGACCTGGATCCATAGTAGGCCTCGGGCTCTCAGCGGGCAAGGAAGGCCCAGAGGAAAAAGAGTAAAGCCGAGTGATGCCAATGGCTGTGCCCCAGAACTACCCCAGCACTTGCTCTTTCCCAGTTTTTGTCACTCAACTCCTTTAATTTCATGAGATGCCCTGGTGAGGATCCTTGCAATGAAGTCCCCATTAGCTTGAATTGCAACCACCATCTTTAGTATGAAATAATAGCTTTTTTACACTGACTCGCTGAAAACCTCTCTCTCTCTGCCTTCCCAATCTAGTTACCTTTCTCCCTGCAACCTCACTCATGGGAGTTCTTACATGGAAAGCTTTCCTCTTGTAATTCAGGTGCCATGGGAAAAGAGAAAACAAAAAGTGACCTAAACCAGAAGGCGTATTTTTTAAAAGAAAAAGAGCCTTTTGAAGTTAAGATATTTTTTTACAATGCTTTTTAGTCGAACTTCACTGTCAAATTTTTCCATTTCAGATCTGCTCACAGCCTCAAACTTTCATCCTCTTAACTCCATGCTTTAGAAATGTGGTCCTTCGGGTGGGTACTTGATACTGGTGATTGATTTGAATTAGTGGATTTGATATCTTTGTTTCAAGAGGCTTAAGCATCTTAAAAGAAAAGATACTAATAGTAAGCAAGGCCCTGCAGGGAAATAGTTGATTCCCGGACTGGGAAGGGTGGTACAAGATGAGCCTGGAGCAACTAGTTATGCCTGAAAATAAGGACATGTTCAAAGAAATGATGAGAGCATGTCACAGTGACATAGGAACCAGCTTGAAGGGTATCTCATTGTGCAAATTGGATACAGTTTGAGCACCAAAGTGATTAAATATAGTAATGAAGTAAAAGCCATTGGTTTAAAAAAAAAAATACCTAGGGATTCATGAGTTTGTGTGGGTAATAAATTACCAAATAGGAGCAAAGAGAGGGTTGTTAGAGTAGAATGCCCAGTGCCAACTGGTAAATGTGGAGATAGTGCTACAGTTGAGAAATCATCATTTTGCAGTGACCAAGTCATAAATTGGATCAGGAATTACATATCGATATAAAACCTAGAGGTATATTTTGACGAGGGGCAGAATATTTGCATGGTATTAGAAGGTATCTCCCCACAAAATTGTTAAACAGTAGAGAAAACAAGCATGTGATCAAACTGAGTATCACCAATGAGGGACAGATAGACATGGGGTGCTTCTAGAGGTGACCCCTGGGAAGGATACACACCACCTACACGGAGTTCCAGCTAAAAACATATAGTTGGAATCTCTGATTGTAAGAAAATCATCAGGCAAACCCCAAATAAGAAATGTTCTATTAAAAAGGTAGAGGGTTTGACTCAAAAAAAAATAAAAATAAAAAAAGGAAGAGAGGACTATATTCTTCAAAAATGTAAAGTCACAAAAGCGATGACAGCCTGTGAAAATGTTCCAGATTAGAAGGAACTAAAATATATACATATATATGAGAACTGATACATATAGAACTTACTGTCAAACATTTCAGAAAAACTAAGGGGAACATACAAATGAGAAAGAAGCCAGGGTGAAACTTCAGTAATATGTCAACTGGGGAAAAGGTATACCTATGAGTTTGGGCACTGTTCTTATTCTTACAAATTGTTTCCAAATTGAAAAAAGATGTTTTAATGATGTGAGGGAAAGAGACTGACTACAGAGGGGCACAGAGAAGTTCAGGGGATGGTGGAAATGTTTTATATCATGACTGTGCTAATGCTTACACAACTGTTCACAGTTGTCAAGACACATCAAAATGTACATTTAAAATTCGTGGCTTTTATTGTATGTAAATTATAGCTCAATGAACTGTATTTGAAAAGGTAAAAAATGTGGAAGCCATTATCTGAAAGGTTCTGTATTCGTTAAAGGCCCAAAGGAGAGAGGAAGGACTTGCATTTGTCTCATGAGAGGCTCTGGGGACTGCTGCGTCAAGGGTGGAAGCAGGCTACCCAGTGAGGTTGGTTGAGTCCAGCCACAGATAAAACCTCATGGTCTCCCTGTGAGAAGCATAATGTGGCACAAAAAATGAGCATTTTTACATTAACATTTATTTTGTAGTGAACATAATATTCACATAAATAGTTACGATAAAACACACAAAAATCTGCCCCCAAGGGGTCCTTCAAATTATCCCAGATCCTAAGAATTTCGTTTACTGTCCTCAGAGGTCTCTCTTGGTAGGCAGGCAGGAGCTCTTGTGTGTGCCCAGCACAACACCCTACTCCCCATGTGTTGGCATCAGCAACCTTTCCTCCCCATCTTTCAAGGGTCCTACTCAGAGGATCCGTCTCTCCCTCTTTCACACCTTGTAGTCTATTTTAAGTGTGTAGGGCCATATTCCTCATAACAGTTCCCTGTGAAAAAGCAACTCCAAGTCAACTTAGAAATGAGCCTCAGCACTGAGCACCATGCCTGGCACTTTGGAAAAGCCTTTTGGATTAAACTAAGCAAAAAGGAACATGGGCATACTTATCATTTCACCCCTTTTCTTCACAGAGCCAAAAAATTCTGTCACCTTCTACTGAGAAACCCATACTCTCTATGCCATTTCCTCTAGACTTCCAGCCCAGAAACGTGACAGCTTTAGAATGGGATTTTATTATAACCAATGCAATAAAAGTTTCTGGGACTCAGATTTTCAACTCTTTGGTGCAAGGAGGAAGAGACAGTTTAAAATGAGCTTATGGTGAAGGAAAAAGAAAAAAAAAAAAAAAACCCACCAGTGAGGGAGATGCAAAGTCAGACATTTCTGTCAAAGTACTACCAGGACTATGTAGACAAACTGCTATGCTACCTACACCTGATCGACTAAAATGAAAAGCAGCACCATCCTGGTGCCTAAAAATGCTCGAAAACAGAGCCATGCCAGCTGACACCATGTGCTCATTGCCAAAGAAAGCAGAGAGAAGTTAGTCCACAGCTAAGAAAGGGGAGAGCCAGGGTTTGAACCCAAGCAGTCTGGCGTAAGAATCTACATTGTTAACTCTTATACCAACATAAGTTCAATTCCAATTCCCCAGTAAACATTCTTTCCAGACAGTTCTAACTTGAGGCCTACGTCCAAAATTAAGACTCAAACTGATTAACCAAGCCTCATTTCATACTAAAAATCAACAAAAGATTACATTTCTCCCCACTTAATTCCTATTGTCCAGACACTATCTTCTGACACTGAAGAGTACTTATGAGGGCTCTATTGGAACTCCTTTTTGTCCTACTTTTATCTGAGGAGATGATAAGGATTTTCTTTCTACTAAAGCCTCTTTATTTCCGACCTCCTTTCTCCGAGATCATCACACTGACCTCTTTCACCATTACTAGCCCTAACAAGACAGCAGCATTATCTTTCCTGTGGACACTGACCCATGCTTTTATTATGCACAAACAGGATACGGATTGAGCCATAGATACACCTCAAAAACATCCTTAGATCATCTAGTTGCAAAAGCAAGCCTCCTTGTGAAAGAGCTGGTGGCCTTTCAGGCCAGTTCATGCTCCACGCAGAATCCTAAACGATTTCCCAAGTGGAGCTTTCACCTGAAGCATCTGCGCAATGGATCATCTTCACTCACTATGGAGACGCATGTGAATGAACTTCGCACTCAAGCTGCCTGACTTCAAACAAAATACCATAGACACTTCCCTGATTACTGTATTTTCTGAGTCATGGACTCCTCCTTTATTTTGAGAACAAATGGAAGTGTGCCCTACCCCCTTCAAGACTGAAAGAAATCAGAGGTTTAGAAGTCCATTCTCTGGGGGTTCTGAACAGCTCCATGTGGCTTGGAAACAGTTCCTAGCAATTTCTGATTGACTGGCACCGACACAAGAAGCTAGCCACAGCTGGGCCTGATGAAAATGGGGGTCCTGGGAGGTCAGGCAGTCCTGCCTCAAGGGGATGGGAAGGGGGTTGGGGCAAGGGCCTGGGGAGATGAAGAATGATTCAAGTCATCAGGATTAAATTCGACTTTCTAGGGCAAACAATTTATCTGTGAACATTCCTCCCCTAGTCTAAGTGTATATGCAAGCATTTTACTTCAAACAAATAGGCTTATTAACCAATACAGTATAGCTCAGCCTACTGCTTCATTTTTTATACCAAGAGCCAGCATCACCAAGCTCCTGTATATTCCAGACACTGTACTTCATACACTGACATAAATCAAAGTATTTCAAAATGAAAGAGGTTCAGCCTCTCCTTGACAAGAAAAAGTATGCAGCTAAAGCCAGGCCGCCCCTATCAGCTATGGGGCCTGGGGCAAGAGTACAAATGGAGGCCCACATAATTACAACTTTAAAGTGCTAATCAAGCTAGTAAACTGTCACATAATCCTACTCCCTTGACAAATGTAGCTTTATGACCACCTGGAGTCCAGGTACAATTTAGAATTCTCAGACCCCCTCAGAGTTCCAGGCCCGACAGGAAAGAGCAACTCTGGCTGATTAATGAATTCCTTTCCCTACACAGTCTCCTTCTTTCCCCAGGGAAGCCTGTTGGGCATCCTGTGGACCCTCAGCCCACATTTGCAGGATAGTCCACAACCCTGCACACCTGCCCCTTTGGGCACTCCTCAGGGATGGAGAATGACCTCTCTGCTTGCAAAGGCCCTAAAAGTAAGCTTGGGGACTTTGGGCAGGGAGTTTTGCATGGGTGTCTGGGGCTTAAAGGTCTGCGAGGACTCTGGGTGGGCGGCCCACTTCACCTGCAGACATTTATTTCAGTGGGGTTGGGGGACACAGGCCTGGGGAAGGTTAGACTGCCCTCTAAACCTGAAAATAAGTGTAAAGGGTTTCTTTACCCAGGTCCCAGGTAACACTGACTAAAAAAGCCTTCTCTTATTTTATTTTAACTACATTGACTTGTCTTTCTGGGCAGAAGCCTCCTTATATTAAAGACAAACTGGTAATGAGAGAGGATTCCTGTCTGAAAAAGATGAAAGAAAAAGTTGAAATACTTGCAGCTGCTCTATTCCTCCAACAGCAAATGGGTTGAACAGAATTCTAGGAAGTCAGAAAGGTGGGTTCCTTGTCCCAGGGCATAAACTGGGCAAACCTGAAACGTTCTTTCTGCTGTTGAAAATGGGCGTACTGCGTAGAATAGGGAGACCAAGAGCCAGGTGAAGAAGTAGCCAAAGCACCTGGGGCCACAAAATCAGAATCCTAGGGACCTCTGCACGCTGAGTCAGCTGGACAAGAAGCTTAAGGTCTGCTGCAAACAGAAAAGGCCCCCAGAGGGCCACAGGTGGCAGGTGGAGGTGGGTCACAGTGCAGGGAGTGGGGAGGGCCATGATTGACCTGGCATCTGCTTTGCCTTTTTTTGGTCAAGGTAAATTCACCAACTTTCTGGGCCTCCATTTTTAATTCTCTAAAATGTAAACATTACCTGCCCACATCACTTGGCGGTGAAGCCCATAAGAACTTAGCACAGTCCTGCACTTGGTAAGTGCTCAGTCAACAGTACTTATTTATTAGAACTGAGAGCTGAAGCCAAACTATGAGTCAGGCAGGCAGTTCCCCACCACCGACCCGCACATCCAAGACGAGGTTCTGCAGAATCTGTGTGCGCTGGGGGCGGCAAGGTGGGGAGGTCGAAGCTTTAGAGACAGAGGCAAACCAGAACAGATGGGGGAAGGCACACATAGGTCAAAGTGTTCAGCCTCAACCCTGTTTTGGGGTAGTCGAAAGTCGCCTGGTTGCAGGGGCAATGGACTGACGTCTAAGGCATCCGTATGCCCCCTGGATTGGAGGAAGCCGCGCGAGGGAAAGGCCGGGAGGGAAGCCGCCACTCACCCAGCAGCAGCAGCTTGAGCTCCCGGCGCGCGTCCTTCTTGTCCCGGCGAAGCTGCCGCTCGATCTCGGCGCTGATGCGCTGCGACTCCTTCTCCTCCGCCGACAGGCAGCAGCAGCCCGCCATGGCTCTCGCTGCCACCGACGGGGCGACGTGGGCCGGAGCGCCCCAATCCTCCGCGCGGCTGCTCGCTGCGCCAACCTGCGACGGGCCCCCGGATTCGGAGAGAAGAGGCAGGGGCGACTTGTTTCGGAATAAAACGCCTGGACCTCCGGGGTTCAATCCCTCCTCCCGGGTGGGCTCCGAGGCAGGGGGCAAGTCCCAAGCGCTGGGACCGATCGAGTGAACCCAGGATCCCGGCTCACGTAGCCCCGTAGCCCGCACTCGCTCGGGAGAGAAAAGGGCGAGCCGAGCTCAGTTGGGAGCGGTGCTGGCACTCGAGCCGGACGCCCGGCCAGGGGGCGCAGAGCGCACGTAAAAAGTTGGGGCGTCGGTGCCTGAGGGAGAGCGGGATCTCGCAGGCCTAAGGGTGTGGCAGGCAGGCTGCAGGCACGGCATTGGCTAGAAGCAAAGGTTCTGAAAACCTCAGCCTTGACCGCAGACTAAAACCAACGGAGAAGGTTCCCGCTGGCGCTTCTGGCTCTAAGTACCCGAAGGAGGCGGAGCGTCTCGAACTTGTAACCCTGGCGTCCGCAGGAGTTGGCCTTGGGGCACACCAAGCGGATGGCGCCTGTGAGCGAAAGTAGCGAGCAAGGAGCCAGAATGCGGGCCAGGGGGTTGGGGTGGCTGGAGCCTTTGGGAGCAGCCCTCACACCTGCCTCCCTGGCTGGGCGTCGCGACTTGGGGAGGGCCTCCTGCCGAGGTGGCTATGACCACCGCGCTCTGGCCGCCGGCCCTGCTCCCTGCCCAGGTCCGGGTTCCCACAGGTGAGAGAGTTCCACCAGCTCCCCACCTCAACTCCTCCCAGCTGCAAGAGGGATGGAGGGAGGCCAAGAGTCGGCCGCGGGACACGGCGTGCCAGGGACAAACTGGGTTCTCTACCCCGACCTGACGTTGAGGCTCGAACACCAGCCTCACCACGCTACGCACCCTGGTTTCCTAACCTGGCTCCTTAAGCTTCCCGGGTGCCCCAGCCCAGCTCGGGCTTGGTCCTTTAAAACGCTCCGTCAGCTCGGCCGCCGGCCCGCAAGATCCGGCTAGTCCTGAGTGCGCTGAGCTTAGAGAAGCAGCTGACATTGGGTTCAGTTAAATAAGACAGTCCAAGAGCGGAGAGTAAATATCCTCCCAGCCCCTTCCTACACCACCGGATGAGGGGTGCTGGGGCTGGGGGGCATGGAAAACGGCTGGCTACTTTGCATTTTTGATGAGGAAGACTCCTGCTTGGGGGAGAGAACTGATACGTTTCCAGCAACACCTGTCCTGTTCTCTGCCCCAGCCCTGAAGCCTGACAGCCGCCTAGCAAAGGTGTGTCCTCACAGCCACGTTGGCCTGGCTCCTGGAACGTTGGCAGCATGTTTGAACTTCATTGATAAAAACATAAAAATTGAAAAGCACCTCTTTGTATTCAAATGGCACTACAGAATGCAGATTACATCTAGATTTGTCTTCTGTGTAAATTTTGAGGCAGAGCGCAAAGAGGTTCACAGGAAAAACAGAAAAAGGAAGGTGGCGAGAAGGGACCCTGTCGTCCACAGCAATGAATTTTTTTCCTTCCCTTTTTCATGCCAGCATATGCCATTTAAACCACTTCATTTGCATTAGGTAATTAGCTAATGCGTCCTCTATTCTGAGCAAGCAGCAGTGCCTTTCATGAGCAGCACATATTTAACCAATTCAAACGGAGGAGCATATTGAGTGGAGAGAGTGGTATATGTCGTTTAATAAAGAATTTGGCGTTATGACGCTATCTGGATGAAGGTCTTATTTATTTTGCAATTTAGAGAATGTAGACAGATCAGACATTAAAAATGAATGTGCATACATTCTTAAACGCATGCCTTTATTTTCATTTCCTTGCAGGCATAAATTGACAGTAACAGTGACCCCTGCAGGAAATCTCCTGGACATTTCCCATAGATCCTTGGCCATTGAGTCATACACTTCTTCCTCAGCCCTTTACAAAATCATTTACAATTTGAGAATAAGACCTCTTATCTTCTCAAACTAATAGTTGCATCATAATCATTAGAATTTTTAGGTGATTAAAATTAGAGCAAATTTGAACTCCACGTTATCTTCTAGCAACTGTTTCAAAGTTGCTAAGATTTCAAAAAAGATATGAAACATGTAACTTATGGCAAATCTGTGTAACTTTCCTGACTGATCAACTAGGTAGTATGTATCAGGATCCTTAAATGTGTTCATCCCTTTTGACCAAACTGGTATTTCTCCTCTTAAGAAATAGTCAGAGAAGTTTTTGGCCATTATTTGACTTGGGGTGGTGAACACAATACAGTGTACAGATGATATATTGTCAAAGTGTGCACCTGAAACCTGTATAATTTTGTTAACCAGTGTCACCCCAATAAATTCAATAAAAAGGGAAAGAAAGAAAATAATCAGAAGCCATGATTCGGGTACAAAGGTTTTATTTCTAATAACAACAATAATGCAAAACAACCTAAATGCCCAACAATAGGAAATAGGTCAAATAAATTATGGTATTAGCTATACAATGAGATTTTATATAGTCACTAACTATGTGAATATGTCAATGACAAATTTGTGAATAACAATTAAAGACTTAGGGGGAAACCTCAAAATATATTTATTGAAAAAGGCACAATACAAAAATATAAATAGTATGGTACAAATTTTGTTATGGGAACACGTGCACTCATTTTTAAGAGACTGAAAGGACATATACTAACAAGGTGATTTGCTCTGAGTCATAGCTTTTTGGTTGCTTTTAATTCTCTGATATAAAATGATTTGGGGCAGCTCTATTAAAATTATCTAGGCTCCACTTTTCTAAACTGTAAAATGAAAGGGATGAACCAGATTAAGTTTAAAGGGATCTCCAAACTGTAACATTTAATTCTTTCTTTGATGATAATATTAAAAATAATTATAAACCTAAAGTTGTTACTGAGTATTGCTATCTAGTGAGAACTATAAAACCAGGATATCATAAGTCAATTATTTTTATATTACATTTTTTTATTCATGTCTCCACTTTTCTTAGCTTCAGGATCTGGGGACAGGATGAGAATAATTTTAAGTTACTAATTCATTTGCAATAACTTACCAGGAGGGGTAGGTGTGATAAGAGGTCTTAGGGAAAGAGAATGTTTATTTTCCCAGGTTATTCCCAATGCTGCAATTCCATGTCATTCGTCTTGAAGATCAATACACAGTCTGGACATATGCTTCAGGTATCTGCCAAAGTGCTGGACCATGATGGTCAGCTAATTGTCTGATATTCCTCTGAACGTCCTTTGAATCCATACCAGGCCCTATCCCAGGCACTGGGGATTTAGACAGTAAGACCTTCCAGATCTTAGGTAGGCTACAGTCTATCAGAAAAAAGTAAGACTGTGACCCTGAAATCTGAAGCCCCTTCTTGCTTCCTCCCAGAAAGCAGTGAGAGCTCAGAGTCACCAGGGTGGCTCTTCCCAGCCTACAATTGTGCACCTTGCGCCCTTCAACTGAGCCTCATTTCCTATCACTCTGCTACAACTTCAAACAAATGTAACTACAAGTTCTCCCCACCTCCATGCTTGGTGCATGCTGTTTCCTCCTCCGGGGATGCCATCTCTTACCCCAGGCAAAGTGAGGTACTTTCTTTCCCAAACACATCTCTTCTGAGAAACCATCTCCAACCCTTGTCAGTTAGGCCCATCCTGCTCTGCTTCCTGAGCACTTCCAGTGTTTCTCTCTTTACCGTCTCTCTCCTCTTCACCTGTTTGTTTCCCCTCCTGAGCCATTCGGTACTTACAGGTGGAGAGTTTTTTCTTCTTCCTGGTATTCCTAAATTAATAAAATTTAGTTGACTGAATAAAACTGAGAACAAGAAGAACTGAAAGAGAAAGAAACCAGAAGCGAGAAAAGGAGGTTCTTGTGGTGGAAGACCGTGAAAAACCAGCAAGTCCACAACAAATCAATGTATTGCTTAGGAAAGACTTGTGTCCCCAGTTTGCCCCCTTGAAGGAAGTGATTGCTGTGTTTCTAATTCAGAACTCCAAGGAAATGTGCAAGTGGAGGGATGGGAAGATTGACAGATATACCACCTTAGAACTTTAACAAGTAACATAAAGTAAAAATCTGACCTTGAAAATCAAAAGCTAGAAGAGCACTAATAGAGTACTAATGCACCTACACTGCTCTCTGGCCATGTTTTTCAAAGTGCAGTTGTGACCCATTCCTGGGTTGTGACCATCATTTTTATTTTAAAGAAAAAGAATAGAATAGAAATAGAAAGTATCAATGTATGCTGCAAGCATTATTGTTTCATGAAACGTTTGTTTCACTTATATACATGAGTATCAACTGTTAAGCAGATCAGTCATCACTGGGGCTTTGCTTGTCTTTATCCCAGGTAGGTTGGACTAAATGATTCCCAATTTTCTAATACATTTTTCTGAGACCAACGCATTCCCAATTTTTCATTCAATTTTAAGAGCCCATTGTGTTCTCTGCAACGTTTTCAGTCCTTCTTCCCCCTCACCACTCCCCACCATTACTCAATCAGTCATCTCCAGTTTGGGATGAGCATGGTAAATTAGAGAGATGCCTGTCTATTATTTGCCTGTTGTGGACTTTGAATGAGTTGACAGTGTAGTGATGGATGTTTAGAAGAACGGGTAATAATTGTAGCTAGTGGGTAGATTGTACTCAACATCTATTTTTCTAAGGCAATCAACATGTTACCATGTTGCTTCAAAATATTCTGTCTGAAGACCAGAAACTGCTTATTATAGACTTCTACTGAAAAGACTAGCATTACAGTCATGCACCACATAACAACATTTAGATCAATGGCAGACCACACACATGATGATAGTCACATAAGATCATAATGGAGCTGAATCTCCTCTAAGGAATGGAAGGATCTGCGATTCAGGAAGATTTTTTCTCTGACAGCACCTCAATTTTGAGTGTGCAGATTATATTCCAAAGAGCCAGCCACTGACCCATTTCAGCCACGGAGGAGCCTGTTCCCCCAGCGCTATGTATGCAGAGGCCACCACAGCTCTCCCAGATCTAGCCTGATGCTCTTCACAGCACGTTGCTGTAAATCCTCTGTTGAAAGCCTAAGATCCTGTACAAGGACACACATCCACATCCACAGTAGCTACCTTAAAAAGTATTAAGTGCCACTGCCACTTGAGCAAAAGCTTTCTGTGGTAGTGTGGAGCCAGCCTGTCCCTGTACTTGAGACGTGTTTTCGGGTCGTAATGATATAAAACATAGATAAGTTTTATTTCTTCCATCAATTCAACACCAGAGAGAACACTCTGTATCAGACAGGGTCAATGAAACCAAAAACAAACTTCCAAAGTCAAAATATTGAGTCCTCAGTTCTACACCCTCTCCATGTTAAACACCCTCTCTATTGATTGATTGATTCATTGATTGATTTATATTTTTGAACACCACCAAGTTCCTTAATCTGACCACTGCTCCAACATGCAACAACCAAAACTACATGGCCATGACAATTCCCTGTTTCTTTCTCTCTCCATCTTAATTTCTTATTTCTATTGATCCTCAAGCTACTTTTCACTTCCACCTGGCAGCACTGTTATGGTGATCTGTGTGTCACCTAGCCAGGTTCTTGTTGATATTGCTGATCAGTCCAGTCCCCAGCCCTGTTTGTGGAGCAGCAATGACAACTTCATTGTTCTATTTCTCACCCCGTAAGAGGGAAGCAGGGGTAGGGCTTGTGGGACAGTGTTTGTAAAGTCTACAGTCCTGTACAGTAATGTTCTAGATCTTTGCATTCACTCACCATTCATTCACTCACTGACTCACCCATAGCAACCTCCAGTCCTATAGGTTTTGTGCATGGTAAGTGCCTTTTACAGGTGAGCCATTTTCTACCTTTAATGCCATATTTTTACAGCACCTTTTCTATCTTTAGCTCTTTTTAGATACACAAATACTTACCGTTGTGTTATAATTGCCTACAATTTTCAGTATACTAACATGCTGTACAGGCTTGTAGCCCAGGAACAGTGGGCTTTACCGTATAGCCTAGGTGTGCAGTAGGCTATACCATCAAGGTTTGTGGAAACACACTCTGTGATGTTCACATGACAAAATTGCCTAACAATGAGACGCATTTCTCAGACTAAGATGCGTGGATATATAGACAATGAGGCCTGACTTCAAACACACATGACTTTGAGTGGGCAGGAATAGTTATTACTGGTTTTAAAATTTGAATTTTCATGGAAATTAGGTAGCTCAAGAACTTAAGGAGTAAAAAACTTTGTGATAAGTTTGAAGATTTTTATTTTGTTTTCTTTTCCTTTTTTATGTAAGTCCCCCTCTACACTTATATCCCTTCTCCTCTAAATTAACCAATTTTAACAATCTAGTATGTTTTCTTTTCTGTTTTGTTATGCTCTTGTAATGATAAGTAAGCATAAAAACTCATAAACACATGTAAACATACACAGATGGAGTTTGTCATCATTAGTTTAAAAATGAGATTACATGAACTCTGTATTTTCCTTTCCTCTCCAACAGTAACTTATGGGAAGCTAAGTAAACTTGTTACCTCAGATTCAGTCTTTCATAGATTCACATGAGGAGGGACCCAAAAAAACCTGGAGTTATATTCTGGAGGGCAGGCGCATTGCAGTACAAGCTTCCCCTGCTAGGTGAGTGTTCTAGGAACCCATCTGTATCAGCGTACGAGCTGGCGTTGTTGTGAGAGGCTGCGTTTGGTTTCAGTGAATATTTTTTGGAGACTCTCAATGGACTTGTACATTTCATGATGGGTGAATTACGAGCGTACCTGCCCCACCGCACTGAGTGTTCAGTAGTTTTTGATCAAAAAACAGCATGACCCCCGTGCCCCATCCTCCCTATTCACCTGATCTCTTCTCCCCTGATGCAACTTTTTTCGCTTCCCTGAATGAAAAAAGTCCTCAAATAAAATGTTTTGTCGATGTGGAAAAAGTGAAACAGAAAATGGCAGAAGCTATAAAAGGCATCAAAATTGATGAGTTCAAAAACTATTGTGAGCAGTGGGAAATAAATCTCAATAGGTGTACATATTGCATCAAATGGAATGTATGTCGAAGGTGACTGCAGTTTAAACATGTAAGAATAAATACACAATTTTTTTCTAAATAAAGTCTGGGTTGTTTTTTTTTTTTGAGAGGGGGAAGGGGCTCCATCCTAGTACATTCATAGTATTTTGTGATGGAAAAGAACCATATTTTATTTAACTTTTCCCATTTGAAGAGCATTCATTTTTATTTCCAGTTTTTGACCACTAAAAACAAAGCTATAAGAGCACTAGTGCCTTTATTTCCATGGGATAGATTTCCAGGGAAAAAAGACTGCTTAATTAAAAGATATATACATTTTTCATTTTAATAGATGTGGCCAGATTCCTTTTCAAAAAGGCTACAACAATTCACATTTCCACCCCCAAAATATGATTATCCATGTCGCTACCAGCAATGGGTATTACTCATTAATTTTTGGCAGCCTGAAGAGTTGCTTTGCTTTGTGTTTTGCTGACAGCTTATGGATTTGTACATTTCTTCACAGCACGTTAACATTTGCATTTGCCACCCTGTGAACTGTCTATATACATCCTTTGCTCATTCTTAAAAATTAGGTCATTTGTCTTTTTCTTACAATTTGTAAGAGCTCTTCAATAGTACATATCAATTTCGTCATCTGAATTACAAATTTTCAAATACATTTTTGTCCTTTATAATTTTAAATGGAATCTCTCTCCATAGAAAATATTTTATTTTTACATAACTAAATATCTTTAATTTCTTGCACAGCTTCCAGAGTTCCAGTCTTTTCAGGATGGTCTCCCCATTTCTAGGTTGTATATATGCACTATCTTGTATTTTCTTTCAAGCACTTTTATTATTTTCTTTTTAACATTTATATATTTAATCCATCTGGTGTTTATTTTTGTAAAATGTGTCAGGTAGGAGACTAATTTTGTTTTCTTCCAGATGGATAGCCAGTTGTACCAACATCGAGAGAGAGACGATGGTGTAGCTTCCTAAGAGTCTATCTGCACCGCTGAGAATGGCTGTGCAGTCCGACTCGGGAGTGACACGGTATCTGTCTCCTCCCGTGTTGAATCGACATCTTGCGATGATGCTGGAGTGTCCTCTCCAGTGAAGCTGAAGCTACAGAGCCTGGGCAGGGTGATATGGAGGGTCTGCTGTTGCCCATGCAGCAGACGCCCCCTCTCTTCGCAGCTGAAGGGTTCAAGGGAAAGACGGAGTCAATACAGCTTGGCTTCAGGTGCGCCGCAGGAGTTGCCGGTGTTGACTACAACGTCAAACCGCCTTAGGGACTCCGGCTCCGGATTTTC
Source organism: Furipterus horrens (assembly GCF_987537825.1). NCBI lineage: Eukaryota > Metazoa > Chordata > Mammalia > Chiroptera > Furipteridae > Furipterus > Furipterus horrens. The sequence continues at coordinate 163,010,238 of NW_028327174.1, forward strand.
TGTCAGGGTTTACTCCCTTAGCCTTTCTCCTGAAGAGGTATGCCGCAAGGCAGCGGAGGTTTTTTGGAGTCAGAGTTTTCCTTCTCTGATGTGCCCTGACTGGAAGATCGAACCAGCGACACTTAGCTCGCAGGCCGACGCTCAATCCACTGAGCCAAACCAGCCAGGGGCTGTACCAACATCATTCATTTATTATTCCATTCTTTTCCCAATAAATTAAAGTTTAATCTTTGTCATGTATTACAGTTTCATATTGGCCAAAATTCATTTCTTTAAGTCTATAATACTGTTTCACTGAGCTGTTTATTCCTATATCAATACCATCTTGATTTGATTACAGCAGGCCTATTGAATATTTCAATATCGATGGAACATGTCCCCTGTCAGTGTTATCAAATTCTTCTTAGTTTTATTCAGATATTTATTGTTCCACATAAACTTTAATGCCATTTATCAATGACTTCTCCCCTGAACTTCAGTACATAACCTTAACCCGAACTTCAACTGTCTTCTTGACATATTGTCTTGGATATATCATAGGCATCTCAACTTAACCATCCAAAACCAAAAATAAAACTCTGGATTTTCTTCCCAAATTTATCTCCCTGCTATCTTTTCCGTTCAGCACCACCAAACACCTAATTGATTGCCTCTTCGCTCCACCTCCCACACATAATTTTAGCAATATGGATTAGGCCTTCAGCCACATCTTGAATTGCAGCCACCAGCTTTTGCAGTTAGCAGCTTGCGGGTGTGTCACACACAATCTTTATGAATGAGACTCCCTGAATTGTCCTCTGTTGTGTTACACGTGGTCCCCAGGTATGTTCATTTCTATTTTTGCTGCCACCACTTCTGACCAAGCCAAGAGCAGCTCTGACCTGGACTAAAACAAGAGCTTCATCACTGGTCTTCCTGCTTCTACTTCTGATCCTCTAAAATCCATTCACCACAGGACAAACTGTCAGAATGAGCTTTGAAAATCCCAAAACAGATCCCATCATTCTCTAGCTTAAAATCCATCAATAGGTTCCCATTAGAGAATGAAATTAAATGCTCTTGTTCTAGAGCAGGAGGTCCTACATGATAGGCCATTTTCTGCTTCTCTAACTTCATATCCTTACATTCTCTCTCCTATTCAAATATACTCTAGTTGCACACATACATGATTCCATATATGATTTTATTTAAGGATGGCTTAGAAATGGAAAACTGTTAACAAATTTGGCAACTACTTGGGGCCTACACCTGTCACTATAAATGGCTGCTGCACAACACCAGGTCTTAGACAAATGAGACTGATGTCATCATGAGCTGCTCATTTATTTTCACCTTGATTTATTTGGAGTGGAGGCATTGATTTAAAGAAAAACACATGTCATGTAGATTGTCTAAAATTAAAAGCATTTATACACACACACATACAATAGAAACAAAGAACTTGTACTTTATTTTGGCTATAACTCAGGCCTTTGCACTATCTGCTCTGCTGCCTGAATCATGCTTTCTCCAGATCTTGAAACATTTGGTTTGTACCTGTCATGTAGGTCTCAACTCAAATGTGACCTACTAAATGCAGGCTTCCCTGACCACATGGCCTAAAGTAGCCACTCCTCTCTGTCCCATCTACTTCATATCATCATACTCCTATGTTTTCATTGTAGCATCCATCATTATCTGATTTCTCATTTCGGTCCTTCTTCATTTGTCTATCGTCTTCTGCCACCAGAAGAAGATAAGTTCCATGAAAGAGAGGATTCTGACCAGCTTATTTACTTACTATATTCCTAGGGCCTACCTTGGGAAAGCTACATCACCTTAAAATTGTGCCACGCAACTCTGTTCAGATCCCATTCTGAACAATATGTTTCAGTCTTGGAAAAGTCAGCAATATGAGATTTGTGACTTGACATTTTCCTGTTTCATAATACATTATGTAAAACTGAGGAAAACAAAACACCCCTATAGGCCCTTGATTTGTGGACATAAGACCCTGCCTGTAAGAAACAGAGACCCAATGTAAAATAGGTTAAGTTAGAAATGGAATTTATGGGCTCTTAGGACTGAGAAGTCTTAGTTTTAAGCTCTCATGGCTCCAGGTGCTAAAGCAATGTCATTAGAAAGCCATGTAGTGCTTAAGTATTTATGAAATTAAAGAATGAATAACACCTATCTCATTGGATTATTAGTGAAGCTTAGAACAGATAATATATATAAAATCTTTGGTTTCTTGCCTGAAACTAGTATAATCATTAGTCCCAGATAGTGTTATCTTTTAAATAACGTATGGCACCAGGTCGGTACTAGAAATATTGGGGGAGACATTTTGTAAAGTGTATGATTGTCTAACCATGATGCTGTATACCTGAAACTAATACAAAATCATATGGAATATAAACAAACAAGAAAAACTTCATTTTCACACAACAGATACTTTCACAATTACTCTGATATTATGAATTTAAGAAGGAAGAGTTCTCATAGTCATTTGGAAGAATTGTGACTGCCTGGAAGCAACAGCAGATGAGAATCATATAGCAAGGCTTCCCAGCAGAAGAGAGAAGTAGAAGAACACCTTGCAGTACCTGTCCAGTCCAGGAAGGAATTTAGCCATAGAGTTCTCTTGAAAGTAAAAGTTGATTTAAAATATCTGAATCAAATATGCAGTTTTTTAAGGTCTTCACAAATGAAGCAAACATCAGAGGATATTCCAAGTTCTCCTCTCCTAAATATTATATATACTCAGTATTTTTCTTCATGATTTTAAGATTTGTAAACTTGGCAAATACCAGTTAGAAATATGGAGTTGAGAAGAAAATATGTAGCTGCCTTCTGTCTTCTTTAGTACATGAGTCACTCCTTGATGCCCTTAAATACATGAAAGTCCACTCACCCCTTTTTAGTGTCATTACAGTAGGTCATGATGGCCAGAAATTCTTGGCCACCTTTTCTGGGGGGCTATTCTGACTGATGGACTAGAGTGAAAATGACGCTGTGTTGATTTCCAAGGCCAGGCTTCCTGTCTCTTGAGTCACTCACTCCTAGAGCCTTGAGCTGCCTCATAAAGAATTTGGAGAGATCACTTGGAGAGACTCTGAAACTAAATGGCTGAGCTTATCCCTCCAGCCATACCCACTAAGGTGTCAGGAATGTGAGTCAATCCATTCAGGCCTCCCAGCCTAGTCCAGCTAGATCTCACCAAGTGACCCAAGTCAACACCATGAGGAGCAGAAAAGCCACCAGCCAAGCCTTCCCCAATTCCTAGTCCACAGATTCCAATATATAATAAAATGGTGGTTGTTTTAGCCATTCAGTGTTGAGGTAATTTACTAAACAGCCATAGATTATCTGAACTCTGATACTTCATATAATGCAATAATTTATTCATCTGCTAAATCAGGTTATTTCTGAACTGATACAGAATGAATTAAGCACATCAAAACTAGCTATAGGAAGGCCCTTGAAGCAAGATGGACATTAAGTGTTTGGGTGGCTAAGAAAGACTATTTTATGACAATCTCCCCTTTGTGGAGAGTATGCAGTTTTCTTTTGAGTACTTAGAATATACAGGTACTGTCATGTCAGTGAGTGTATAAAGGACCCAGCACACACAACATTTTAAGCTATGAATTAGATATTGATATAATAACAATTGTGAGAAACAGTAGTTATCCTTATGGATCTTATAATCTATTGAAGAAAATATTCAGAATTACTTGTCCAATGATTTTGGAGAAGGAGGTTGCAGAGGGAAGAGAAGGCTACATAATCATATAATTATAATACTGAACTCTATCCAAATTCCATTTCAACAATAAAGTTTAGTCTTAAAAAATTAACAAATTGTGGTGCTATATACATGTGTGTGTGTGTGTGTGTGCCATTTAAAGGCTGTGCTCCCCTTTCTCTAGGATAACTAGTCTGAAAAAATGAAATAACCTGGGGCTACTGGTGGACATCTTTGCAAAGATACAGAATCTGTCCCCCGAGTGGAACATCGACATAGAATGCAAGCCAAGAGATGGAAGGAAGGAGGATCCTCCTCCTAGTATCTGAACTTCTGAATCCAGATTCGCAGTTACTTGAGCCAATAAGTGTTCTTGTTACATATTTAAGCCACTGTAGATTGTGTTTCTATCACTTGCAACCAAAAGAATCATGGTGAATGTTCCTAGCCTATTAGAAATGAAGAGGTAGAGGTTAGTGGGTGGGTAAAATTGAAGACCTTAGTTTCCATTAATGTTTATTTTACAGTGCCCTATTATTTCAATGCCTACTTTATTATCTTCTGTAAGAAAGACTAATGGTAAGTGGCCATCAGCTTCTTTCTACTTTGTCACAAAGATAAGCTGAAAATGGATTAAGAGTAGACAATATAAATGAACAAATAGGTCTTTTTTATAGCTAGCAAGGGGTTGTGTTTTGGTTTAATTTTCTGTCAAACTTTCTTTCTTGATTGTGATTTGAGTTACTATTTAAGCCTCTGTGGTCAGATAGGGTTTTTTTTTTTTTTTTTTTTTTTAATGCATGTGTTGGTAAACTTTTTGGGTGGAGGTGCAGCATATTTACAAAATTTTCTGAATATGTGGGAGAATCTTTATCTGTCAAATTTCTCCTGAAACAGTATCTGTACCTGTATCAAGATCACTTAATCTAATCTGAAGAAATAAAAAAATTAAGGGTATTGCTAAAAAGACTGGTCAGGCTAGCACCAGCACTTGTAGAACTTAGAGAGCAAAGGAATCCTGGTAAATATTTACATAATAAAACCAAAAGAATTCTCAGTCTGAGTGGTTTTCCTTTGTTTGGATACTTATTTAAGAGTGACATAGTTTCCCTCTGGCCATTGTCTTCATTTTCTTTGGTGCCTCATTTGTTATATGTGGTATGCACTCACTGCCTTGGAGCCTCAAGTCTGTGAGTGTCTTAGGAGGAACTGCTCCAAATGAACTGTTTGCCTTTGCAAACCCGTCTGACAGGTTTATTGGCTTCACTGTGCATAGAAGGAACTCAACCAGCCACACAAGGCCCTTCTCCAGTGGCATGCAATTGAGTCTAGGGTTGTTTCTGATTTCAGATCCTGAATTTGGCTTCACGGCTATCTTCTAAACTACCCTGAGATAGGCTGTCATCAATTCATACCCTCTTTCCTTCTTTCACACATGCTTATTGGTGTCTATGGCCTGGTCCACAGAAATGAGTCAGTCTCTCTCTCTCTCTCTTTCTCTTTCTTTCTCCAATTCTGTCTTTCAGAGTATAATTCAGTTGTGATAAAATGTGTTGTCTCATATACAGTCCATTAATTAATTCAAAAAATACATTCCCAATTTATTTATTTCTACAGAAGCAACTAAATTTGAAATTATATTTTTCTTATTTATTTGTTTGGCTTAATTTTTTAACTTAAAAAAATGTAAATTACACAACAGTCACTATTGTATTAGTTTCAGGTGTACACCTTAGTGGTTAAACATTTATATAACTTACGAAGTGGTCCCCTCCATAAGACTCTGTCACTGTTTTGAGCGACCTTCTAGTCTTGTCAGGAAGACAGAATTGTCAATACATTTACAGCACACCCTGAAGGTGCTTAGATGTGTACCCCAGACTCTGGGATCACTGAGCATGAGAACTTTTGGGAGTAGAGAATATTTTCTCTATTACAGAAATTTTCTTAATGAGTATGCTAGTATGTAATCTCCTTCCTTAGAAACGGACATTTCTCAGAATACTTCTAAATAAAATAAAAAATCAATTCCTAGCTCTGTGTGCTATATATGGCTAAAGTTTCCCTGCTTGTTATTTGGAAAATTTTCAAATATACAGAAAACTTGAAAGCATGACACAATGAACACCTGTAAACTCTTCACTTAGATTTATCCCATATTCGCTTCATCTTTTTTCTTACTCTCTCAAAATTTGTATTTGCTGAACTATTTGAAAGTAAGTTGCAGACATCATAGCACTTCTCCCCTAAATAATTCAACAATATTGCTTAAGAATAAGGCATTCTTCTGCAGAAACCCAATATAATTATCACACCTAAAATTTTAACAATTTGATAACATAATTTAATATGTAATGCATATTCAAATAGCCTCAAAAATTCAGAATGAAATCACAATATAGTCAGAATACAATCCAGAATATAATCAGAATATAATCATCCTTCTGCGTTTCACTGTTTTTCATGATATTGAGTTTTTGACAAATTCAGTTCTCTTATAGAATATCCCATAGTTTCCATTTATTTGACAGTTCTTCATTATTTGATTTCAGTTTAAAAATATAGTCAAGAATATTATAGGCCATTTAGATAGTTCTTTTGAAGTTTTTAATTTTTCATTTTTAGAGAGAGGAGAAGGGAGGGAGACAAACTTTGATGTGAAAGAGAAACATTGATTGGTTGCCTGTCACACACACCCCAACTAGGGACCTAACCCACAAACCAGTCATGTACCCTGAAAGGTAATTGGAACCTTTCACTTTGTGGGACAATGCCCAAGCAACTGAGCCACATTGGTCAGGGCTAGATAGTTTGGTTTTTTTTGTTTTTTTTTTCATTATATTAGTAGATATGTAGTGGAAATGTGATTTAAACTGTAAACTTACACATTAAAACAAATCAAAAATGAGAAAATAGTCAATTTCTTTTTTGATTGAGAAAATCCGGTGATTTAAGACCTCACAATTCAAAGTATGGTCATTAAACCTTAGAAATTCAAAAATCCAGATCCCTCCCCACATGTATTGAACCAAAATCTGCACTTTTAATAATATTCCAAGGTGACTCCCATGCAAGTTAAAGTTTGAGAAGTAACATTCAAGATTCTAACTAGAGGATGGGTGTCTGGCATACTGGGCTTTTCAAATGAAATGGGTTATTTGTGGCAGACACTCTTGGGACATTTATCCATTTCCTCTTTTTCCTTACAGGAAAATTTAATACCTAGCTGAAAAGCTACATTTTCTATCTCTTTTGAAGTTAGAAGTTACCATGTGACACAGTTCTGGCCAATAAGAAGGAAATAAGAGTCACCAGTGGCAGATTTAAGGAAAGAGCACAGGTTCGCCCGGTGCACACAACTCACCATTTGCCTCTTTTCTTCCTGGTCCATGAATATGAAGGCAGAAGTGAAGATACTACTTGTGACCCTGAAGCATCAAACCATGTACTAAGAGCAGCTGTGTGGCAAAAGCCCCAAAGCCCTGGACTACTTGCTGCCATACCTCTTTTATGCAGGTAAAACAAAGCTTCTAGTTTAAGTCACTGAGTTTCCTAATAAGCATAGTCAAACTCAATCCTTAATTGACACACTGTTCAAAGGATTTCTTGACAGAAGATATTGGTTGAGAAGCATGAATATGAAAGGAGGCAGATACTTTCTGGGGTGGGTGTTTGTTGTGTTTTTGTTTGTTTGCTTGTTTTTGTTTTTTTGCTTCGTTTATAATTTTGTCCATTAGAGAGACGGAAATGTGAAATGTATTTATTTCCCACTTGTGTATTTTTTTTTCTTTTTCTTTTTTGGAGACGTGTCTATTCAGGTCCTTGGCCCATTTTTTAATTGGATTTCTTCTTTGTTTGTTTGTTTTTGGTGTCGTTTTAAGTTCTTCATAAATTTTAGATATTAACCCCTTATCAGATGTATCAGCAAATACGTTCTCCCATTCTGTGGGTTGTCTTTTTATTTTGTTGATGGTTTCCTTCACTGTGAAAAAACATTTTAGGTCCATTAGTCCCATTTGGTTTTTGTTTGTTTGTTTGTTTGTTTTCCTTGCCTGAGGCAATAGAGCTGATAAACTATTGCTATGACCTATGTCTGAGATCTTTCTGCCTATGTTTTCTTCTAAGATTTTTATGGTTTGGGGTCTAACATTTAAGCTTTAATCTATTTTTATGTATTCTTGTGTGTGGTGTAAGAAGGTGGTCTAGCTTCATTTTCCTGCATGCATCTGTCCAACTTTCCCAACACCGTTTATTGAATGAATTATCTCCAGCCCATTGCATATGTTTGCTTCCTCTGCTGAATTATTTCTGGGCTCTCATTTCTGTTCTGTTGGTCTGTGTGTCTCTTTTAATGCCAGTACCATGTTAATTTGATTACTATGGCCTTAGAATACAGTTTGATATAAGGTAGCATGATTCCTCCAACTTTGTTCTTTCTCAGGATCACTGTTGTCATGTGGAGCCTTTAGTCATTCCATATACATTTTTGAAATATTTGTTCTAGATCTGTGAAATATGTCATTGGATTCTTGATAAGAATTGCATTGAATCTATAGATTGTGTTGGGTAGCATGGATATTTAAATGATGTTAATTTTTCTATCCATAAACATGGTATATACTTCAACTCACTCATATTTTCTTCAATTGCTATCGTCAATGTTTTTATAATTTTCCAAGTACTGGTATTTTACATCATCAGTTAACTACATTCCTAGGTATTTTATTTTTATATTTTGACTCAATTGTAAATGGAATGGTTTTCTCAGTTTCCCTTTCTGATAATTCATTATTGGTGTGTAAACATGTAACTGATGTTTGGGTATTAATGTTGTATCCTGCTACTTTGCTGAATTCTCTTATTAGTTCTGTTTGTTTGTGGGCAGAATCTTTAGGGTCTCTCTTTACAGTATCACGTCCTATGGGGTTAATGACAGTTTTACTTCTTCCTTTCAGGTTTGGATGCCTTGGATTTCCTCTTCTTGGCTGAGTGGCGTGGCTGGGGCTTCCGCTGCTGTGTTGGATAGGAGCGGTGAGAGCGAGCATCCCCGCCTGTCCCCGGATCGGAAGGGGAAAGCTGTAGATTTTACCCATTGAGTATGATGTTGGCTGTAGGTGTGTCACACACGGCCTTTAACGTGTGCAAGTTCTGTTCCCACTTTGCTGAGTTTTTTCACAAATGGGTGGTAGATTTTGTCAAATGCTCTCTCTGCATCTATTGATGTGATCATATAATTTGTATCCTTTGTTTTGTTTATATGGCATATCCCATTAATAGATTTGAAGATATTATACCAAACTTGCCTCCCAGGAATAAATCCCACTTGATCCTTGATCACGGCATGTGATCTTTTTGATGTATGGTCGGTTTCAGCTTGCTAATATTTTGTTGAGAATTTTTGTATCTATGTTCACCAGGGATATTGGCTTATAATTTTCTATTTTTTTTCTTTGTAGTGTCTTTACCTGGTTTTAGTATTAGGACAATGCTGACCTGGTAAAAGGAGCTTGGGAGTCTTCCCCTATGTGGAATTTTTTGGAATAGTCCTGACAGCTTCTGGCCCTGGGGTCACACTTAGCACGGTGGTCTCTATCTCAAGGTTATCAACACATTTACTAAAACAGCTTTTTTTTTGAACCTCTGATCACTAATATGTCTGGAATTTCCCTTCGAGATAATCAAAATGCTGTTTCAGATAAAAACAAACAAAATACATGAGCGGACACAAAAAGGTACCTATTGTAAGATTGCATTGATAGGAAGTTTCCAGACTAGGCCAAGGAACAGAGACAGAGAGCAGATCTAGGGTTCCCAGGGGCAGGAGGAGTGGGGAGTGAGTAGATCTGGTGCAGGGTTTCCCTTAGGGGTGATGGAGCGTCCTGCAACTAGAGAGAGGCGGTGATGTCTGCACAGCATCATGAATAGACGTCATGCTCAGGAATGGCAGAGATTTAAAATACAAACAATAACTTTTTATTATTTAAAATTTATTACACCATGGGCAAAGGAAAGCTAAAACAAGAAAAAAGAAATGAATACAAGAAAACACCCCGAAAGAACTCCAAATAATAAACATAAAGAAATAAAAAAACAAGCCAGTCCATGCAGAAGAAGAGAAAAACAGGAAAATGAAAGCAACTAAGAGAAGCAGGTCATAGAAGGAAGGTAAAACAGGCGGCTCTAGAGCTGGCCCTGAGGCATCTCCCAGGGCCCACCAGGACTCTGTGGCAGGAACCAGGGCAGGTTGGAGGGAGGGCTCCTCAGGCATGGGTAGGGGGGCCCCAGCCAGGCCAGCAGATGCTGCCCAGGCCAGCCCCGGCTTGAGGGCTGCAGCTGGAATGGCCTCTGGAGGCGGCACGACCGCTGGATGGGAAGCCCCTGCTCCAGGTCTGCAGCGGCCTCCTGGTCTGCCCCTGTGTGGAGCTCCTTGGGATGGATGGCAGTATTGACGCAGGAGCTGAGCCAGCTCTGCCTCCTGTGCCGGTGCCAGAGTTGCGAGAGAAGCAATGATCACCCACATGTTTGCACTACCATGTGCCCCCCAGAGACAGAGCACAGCCAGAGCCCAGGACCCAGCCCGGGACGTCCTCCCGGCGGGCAGTTGGGTCTTTGCTCCTGGCCAGCCTCTGTGGGTGCTCCCTGTGTGCCTGGCACCGCCCTCCCCCCTGAGGTCGCATGAACCTCCACCCCTATGCCGCCCCCACGTCCCCCACCTTCCCACCCTTGGGCTCTGCCTCCTCGGGCCCCAGCTCACCCGGCCCCGTGTGTTTGCCGTGGGCACCGTGCTCCGGGCTGTGGTCGGAAATGGTGAGCCGGCGGGAGCCCGGGCGGCTCCGGGGGGGGTGGCGTCCTTCTCCAGCCGCCCTCTGCGCCTGGGTCCCCGGACCCCCGGGGGTCCACAGTCACCTTGGGCCTGCTTCGGCCCTTGGAGGTGTGGCACACCGGCCCTCGCTGTGGACACGGGGCGGGGTCTGTGCCAACCAGCTGCCCTTCCGCTGTGACCTGCGGGGAGCTCGGTAGTGACAGTGACGGCTGCTGGCCCAGTGGCCCCAAGCCCTGCCCGGCCCTAGTCGCGTAGTTGCTGCTGCTTCTGCCCCCTGGGCCCTCTGCTCCCGGATGTGGCCCAGCCCTGTGTCTGCACAGACCTCCGCCCAGGGCAGCGGGGATTCTCCTCCAGGGCTCGGGGTCAACCTCCGGCAGAGGGCGTCACCCACACGCCATGTCCACCCAGCCATCCTTGACCTGGGGTGTGAACATGACCAGCCCATCAGGCTTCTGACCCACCCCCCAGCCTGCTCCCACTCAGGCAGACCCTCCCCATGTGAACCCCCTTCCACACACACACAAGGGGAGGGGACAGAGGGCTGCTGGGCCACCCTGTGTTACTGCTGCGTTGCATCGTGAAAACGGCCACAGTTGTCTGTGATGACTGCGGACCCAGTTGCAGCCACGGAGGAACATATCACCGCTGCCTCTTTCGGGGCCAGGGCCTTGGGACGTGGGCAGGCAACATGAAAACATCCTGTATGGGGTCAAATTCTGCAACAGATGAGCTGGTTAGGGGCATTTTAGAATGCGGCTGCCAGGTTACGAGGGTTCCAAGTTCTGTTGGGCTCTGTCTTCAGGCAGTGAGGTCAGTGCCTGGGTCTCCTACCCCAAGCATCTCCTCAGAAAACAGCAGTGACTTCACTTATTTAATTTATTTTTTTATATGCACAGTATTTTTTTCATTACCATTTATCCCCCTAAACTGCATCCCCCTCAGTCACCACACCGTTGTCCGTGTCCACGAGTCCTTGTTCCTTTTTGTTCAATCCCTCCACCCTCTCTTCACCAACCCCACTAGCTGTCATCAGGCCCTCAGTCTATGTGTCTGTCCCCATTTTCCTTCTTAGTTCAGTTTGTTCATTAGATCCATAATACGTAAAATTATATGGTATTTGTCTTTCTCTGAATGACTTTTTTCACTTAGCATAATGTTCTCCAGGTCCATTTATACTGTTCCAAAGGGAAAACTTCTCTTCTTTTTTATGGCTGAGTAGTGTTCTGTTGCATAAATATTCCATGGTTGTTTTATCCACTCATCTACTGATGGACACTTAGGCTGATTCCACATCTTGGCGATTGTAAATAACACTGCAATGAAAACAGAGGTGCTTATTTTCTTTTGAAATAGTGTCTTGGGATCCTTCAGGTATATTCCCAGAAGTGGGATCACTAGGTCAAAACACAGGTCATTTTTAATTTTTTGAGGTATCTCCATACTGCTTTCCACAGTGGCTGCACCAGTCTGCATTCCCACCAACAGTGCAGTAGGGTTCTCCTTTCTCCACATCCTCGCCAGCACTTGTTGTCTGTTGATTTATTGCTGATGGCCATTCTGACCAGTAGGTGTGAGGTGATACTTTATGGTAGTTTTAATTTGCATTTCTCTGATGAAGAGTGACGTTGAGCATCTTTTCATGTGTCTGTTGGCCATCCATATGTCCTCTTTGAAGAAGTGTCCATATTTAAACATTTTAAATGAGCAGAGGACTTCAACTGACATTTCTCCAATGACGAGATACACATGAAAAGGTGCTCAACATCATTAGTCACTGGGAAAATGCAAATCAAAATCACAATGAGATACCAGTTCACATCTTCTAAGGTAGGTATAATTTTTTTAAAAAAGGAAAATAAGTGTTCGTGAAGGTATGATGGATTTGGAACCGTGGCGCACTGTTGGCAGGAATATAAAATGGTACAACCACTTTGTAAGACACGTTGGAAGTTCCTCAAAAAGTTAAACATTGAATTGTCTTACCACCCAGCAGTTCCACTGCCATAACCCAAGAGCCCTAATTGACATATAGACACTATCCAAAGCACTTTCATGTGTTTACCCCCTTTAATTCTCAGCACCTGAAGTCAGTGTCAGAGTGGGGGCTGGAGCCAGATCCCCTGCATCCATACTAGGCCCTCTTTGGTCATGTGGCACAGCTTCCTGGAGGGAGCCATTTGGTGCGACTGTAGGCTTTTCTGTAGGAACAAATGTGTCAGGCCTTGGCCGAAGTCAAGGACACTCTCAATGCTGGAAGGAGTTTCTTCATGATGCAGCCAAATGGTGAGGACTGGATCCAGAGAAAACAAATGAACAAGGAAAGGCTGTTATGCATTAACGGGATCAAACTGCATGATTTATTTGCTTAATGGCTGCTGAAAAAGAATATGGCATTTAACCATTCCATACTTCTGAAATGTTGTGTCAATCTTTTAAACCTCAACCAATGAGATCATTTAAAAGAGAATCGTTTTGATTTTCACTTGCTACTAGTCATGTAAAAATAAATCAAGAACAAGCCATAACACCAGTTACAAAGGACTGCATACTACTGTATGATTTCATTAGCATGAAAGGTCCAGAATAGGCAAATCCAGAGAGACAGAAAGTAGATTAGTGCTTTCCAGGGGCTGAGGAGAGGGAGGAAGGGGAGTGACAGCTATACAGGTATGGGTTTCTTTTGGAGATTATAAAATGATCTAAAATATGATTATGGTGATGATTGCACAACTCCATAAATATACTTAAAAACCCACTGAATTGTGTACTTTAAATAGAGAATTCAATGCCTTGTAAATTATATCTCCATAAAGCTGTTTAAAAAAGGACAGCTCATTGGAACCATTACTGTTTTGTTTCATAACTCTACCTCCTAATGCTAATGGGAAACACAAATAACTTTTATTTAACATTGGCAATGTGCCAGTCATTACATTATTTAATTATTCCAACAATTCTCTTAGGCAAGTATTAATCCCACTGTATCAATGAAGAAACTGAGGCTCCAAAAGATTCTGTCATTTGCTCAGTGTTACATTGCTACCTAGGAGGTTATACCCTGGGACTTAAATCCAGATCTATCTGACCCCAAAGCTTTGGGCTTAAATTTCTTGTCTATTCTTTGATTATTTGTTTGTTGTTGCTGTTTGTTGTTATAGTATGTGTGGCAAAGATTGTTTATAAGAACAGGCAGACACTTCCTGGTTTCTGAAATATCCTGAAATACATGGCTTGATGAAGCAGCTCTTCACTGTGTCTCCTATAGTTACTTTATCAAAGACTCTCTTTGTGGGTGGCAGAATGGCTGGGTCATTTCACTAAGAGACTAAAGGGGTAAAATGATACAACTTCTCTTGCACCCACCAGGTTTTTGAAACACTCAATTCAGCTGTCTGGGATTTTTATCTGGAAACCAGACTGTAGACTTTTGGTTCTGTCTGAGCTCATAGCCCTGGGCACTTGGTGTAGATAAAACTGTGCTCTCAAGGTCTCTTTGAGCTGGACACTTTGTCCAGCCTCTGCCTACATTGAAAATCTTCAAGATTTCCCTGTGTTTCAAAGATTAGCTGCTTTGGAAATCACTAGAGACACTCTGCGATAGTGTACATTTAAATGTGCTGGTTATCTTCTGCTTTCTGCAAGATATAGACTTGGATTTACAGGAGGTAAGGGGTACTATTTGGAAGAATATAAAATCTGTCTTAAATCTCCCCATATTTGGCAATGAAGTTCTCTCTCTCTCCTTCAGCAGATTTCCAACTGCACTTCATAGATGGATTTCAGCTGGTCCTTCTCTCCTTCTGTATAAACTCGAGAAGGATTATTTGGACTATGTTTCAAATCAGTCTTCCTTGAACTTCGACCACCAAACACTGCTAAAATTCACCAGAAACTCTAACTGTAATTCCTTGCCAGGGTTCAGAAACACCGCTTGACACTTTTCAATGCCAGCATTTCCATTCTTCTGTCTATAGATTGTTCAGACATTGAGAAGCTCCCTTCTTCCTGTGTATGCCTTGAAATCTCTTTCATTGCCTCATTGCTGTCATTGGAGAGGGGGAGAAGAAAGAGGAAGAGAGGTAAGCTAGAAAAAAGGGGGTGTATGCCCTGGCAAGGTGGCTCAGTTGGTTGGAGCTTCATCCATACACCAAAAGGTTGCAGGTTTAATTCCCAGTCAGGGTATACACCTAGGTTGTGAGTTCAATCCCCAGCCAGCGAGCACAAGGGGACAACTGATGGATGGTTCTCTCTCACAACAATGTTTCTCTCTCTTTCTTTCTCTCCCTTCCTCTCTTTTTCTCCCTTCCTCTCTCTCTCTAAAATCAATAAAGGGAACCTGGCAGCTTGTTTAAGATATATAGAGAATTCATACCAGTGATCAAGACTAGAGAGAGACTCAGCCAGTGTTCACCAAAAGGGAAACTTTTTAAGTGTAAGCTACTCAGTAGCTGCTGAATAAAGAATGCTTATTCTAGCAACTGGTTGCTAAGCCAAAGATTTGAGGAGTAGTGTGTGTGTGGTGGCGGGGAGAGGGGGCCAAGAATAGTTTGATACACTTGCTATCATTGAATAGCAGTCCTCGCCCCTTATTGACAATCATTGTCTATTTTGCCTAGTGAAGCTTTCCAAAGAGGCAGTTCATGCTTATATTTTTATCCCTTATTTCCTAATATATTTTTGTGCAAGCATGTCTTCTTTTTTTTTTTTCAGATTTAATGTGTTTTATTGATTAAAATATTACATTTGTGCCAATTTCCCTTCCCTCTGCTCCCCTCCACCCGGTGGCCCCCCTCCCTCCAGTTGTCCCCCCCTTTTAGATTATGTCCATTAGTTGTGTATACAGTTCCTCCCAACCTCTCTCCATCTATTCCATTCCCTCCTACCTTGATCCCCAATTCCTATATCATCTCCCTCCCTTTCCCCATTCCCCCTCCCTGTTGACCTCCCCCCAATATGCTTCCCGTACCCACAGTTCCTTTTCCACTCTCGTTGCCTATTTAGTTTGCCTTTGTTTCATCTCCCTAGCTTCTGTTTTTTTAAACCAGTCCCTTTAACATCTCATATAACAATGGTTTGGATCTAATGAACTCTTTCAGTCTTATTTTGTCCTGGAAACACTTTCTCTGTCCTTCTATTCTGAATGACAATTTCGCTGGATAGAGTATTTGTGGTTGTAGGTTTTGGATTTTCATTACTTTGAATATTTCTTGCCAGTCTCTTCTTGCCTGTAGGGTTTCCCTTGAGAAGTCAGCTGATAGTCTAATTGGAACCTCTTTGTACATAATTCTTTTCTTCTCTCTTGCTGCTTTTAAGATTCTCTCTTTATCTTTAATTTTTGACATTTTGATTATAATGTGTCTTGGGGTGGTTCTCCCTGGGTCCAGTCTCTTGGGAACTCTCCTTGCTTCCTGGACCTGCAAGTCTATTCCCTTCCCCAAGTCTGGGAAGTTCTCCTTTATTATATTTTCACTCAATTTTTCAAGTTCTAGTTCATCTTCCTCATTTTCTGGCAAACCAATGATTCTTATGTTGGGCCTTTTATAGCTGTCCCAGAGGTTTCTGATCCTCTCATTGTTGCTTCCCATTTCCTCTCGCTGCATTGGTTGACTGCTTGTTCCTTCTCCATATTCCAGTTTGTTGAAATGAACTCTGGATTTTTTTTTCTCACCATCTATTTCGTATGCGGTTTTGTTCCTTTCGTTATGAAAGTTTTTCGCTTCTTTCTTATCTTTTTCCTGCTCTTTTGTGAATTCTGTAAGCCACCTGATAACAATGGCCCAGAACTGAGCCTCTGACAGGTTTCTTATCTGTTCATCTGTCAGGTTCTCTATCTGTTGCCTGGTGAGCTGTGTCACCGGGATTTCTATAGTTGTCTGCCTCATTTTGACAGATGCGTTTTGTTTTCTTGGGCCGGCTGTCAGGGGCAGTGCCTGTGTACGCGTCACAATCCAGCGACCGGTGCCTGCCTGTCCGCGACCTATTTCGCAGCCCTGTGGTGCTTTCTTTGGGGGCGGGGGTCCAAGATGGATTCACACAGTTATTCGGTTAGGAGACCGGGATCCGTCCTCCCGCCCCCCTGGGCCTCACTGTTCAAGGCGATGCGGCAGCCGCTCTCCCCAGCGCCGGCGTAGCGCACCACCAGGGGCTTGGCCACCGGGATTCCTCGCCAGGGTCGCGCACCGCCAGGGGCTTGACTGCAGGCGGGATTCCTCGCCGCCCGCCGCTGTCCAGGTGCGACCGCAAACAGCACTGCCCTCTTTAACTCTTACCTGCCCAAATGGCACCGCTGGTTTATAACTTCATATGTTGGGCTTCCGTGTAGTTTTATTTTCTGGAATTTCTAGTTATCCTTTGTTTTGAAGTAGTTGTATTCCTCTCTAGTTGTAGAGGGAGACCTAGCATGTCCGTCTAAGCCTCCATCTTGGCCGGAAGTCCCCCCTTTCTCTTCCCAAGCATGTCTTCTTGAAAACACTGTAGACAGATAGACACCATGCTGTTTATCCCCTGGGATTACATGTTTTGATGAGTTAAAGGAAGGCTGTTTTGATGTATACAAATAAGTATAAGAATACAACAGACCTGTTGCATTTCAAGAGTGAAAATCACTTGCAAATGGACAGTGGAGAGATTCTGAGAACAGAATGTTTCAAACAGACTTCCCACGAGATTGCTTTTCTATATATGTTGTCCTGGTACTGAGCAAACATTTTAAATTCCCAGTTTTTTTATTAAGGTTGACAATAAATTCAAGCAGGTATATATTTAATACCTTTATGGAATTTTGATGAAAGTGACTTTTTGTTCTCTGCTTGTCCTATAAAGCCAAACACACTTGGTAACCAGAGTAACTGCCAAATAAAAGTAGCCAGGGGAAACTACTGGAATTATAGAAGGGTGGAGCACTTTTATTTTAGAGATGAGGAAACAGAAGCCAAAAGAGGCGAAGTGACTTGCCTAAGGTCACAGAGGTCAAGTGTGGAGGAAAGTCCATGGAGGGGGCATATTAGTTTGTGTGACAGTTATTCACTGGATTCCCATACAGAGGCAGCGTGGTCTTTCATGCCATCTGAAGCAGATGAACACTCAAACCAATGGTCCCTGCGTCTGTGCAGGGCCTCGGATAATGAAGGGAGGAAGCTGGGTTGAATGTTCACAGTAGAAAGGGGAGAACTGAGGAAGAAGGGCTCGCAGTAACCCAGAAAGGCAGAGGGAGAAAGGAGAGCAGGCCCAGGAGTTGTCAACAAGGTCTGCCTGATATGTAGCCCCATACCTGCCATTGTTTGTCCCTCAAAATATAGGATTATAGAAAATACAGCCATATCTCAGAGCTATTACAGGTTCTGCTTCAGACCACCACAGGACAGCAAGAATCACAATAAAGTGAATCATATTCTTTTTGTTGGTGGAGGGTCTTGCCTTAAATTTGTAAACGAAATGCAACCTCTATAAAGGACATAAAGCAAAGCACAGTAAAATGAGTTGTGCCTGAATAAAAAGGTTAAAGAAGCCTTTAGGTCAGTGGCTCTGATCGTTGGCAGCACTTTAGAATCACCTGGGGAGCTTTAAAAAACAAAAAACAAAAAACAAAAACAAAACAAAACAAAAAAAAACTAGTGCCCTGGCTGGTGTGGCTCAGTTCGTCGGAGCATCGTCCCATAAATCAGGGCATGTATGGGAGCAGCAACCAATAGATGTTTCTCTCTCACGTAAATATTTTTCTCTCTCTCCCCTCCTCTCTCTCTAAAAGCAATGAAAAAAATGTCCTCAGTTGAGGATAAAAACAAAACAAACAAACAAAAAACTGGATATACCCAACCTGCACCCCAAACCAATTTCAGCAGCGTGTTTTCAAGACGGGCTCAATGTATATGCAAAATTGAGAACGGCGGCTGTAGATAAATTGTGCAGTCCCATTAGAGGAATGGCAAGTGTAGATTATCCCTAAATTCTTGAGGCTGACCTTCTGCCTTCCTTTCTAAAGTCCCTGAGTGCTGATGTCCAAAATGAGGCAGGGTTCCCCATACAGGTTCTTTGTTTGTCATTATATAGTGACACATTGGATATGTGCTGTGTTTGGGCCACCAAGTATTGACTGCTTTTCTTTTTTTTCCCAATTAACTACTGCTATGTAAGAAATCACCACACAACTCAGTGGTTTAAAGTAGCAACGGCTGTTACCTCTCAAGATTCTGTGGGGCAGGAGGGTAATTCCTCCGTTGATTTCTCTCAGGTTCAATGATGTAGTTGCTTTCCTCTGGAGGGTTGGCTAGCCTGACAGACACAAGAAAGCCTCACACACACCTACAGGTGGCATTGGCTATTGGCTGGGACACCTCAATTCTTTACAGTGTTCCAGGTCAGCATTCCAAGAGAATAAAGGTGGAGCTATAAGATATTTTAAGGGCATACCTTGGAAATCACATCACTTTAACTTATGGTGCCTTTTACTGGTCAAAGCAAAGTATAGTGAGTGGCCCAGAGAATGTATTGGATGGCCAAAAAGTCTGTTACTTTTTCTGTAAAATAAAAGATATAGTTTTCATTTTCACCAGGAACTTCATTGATTTGGATATTTTGAGTATGTCAGCTGTCTCCTGCATGGTATAATGTTGATTGTTCTCAGTTACTGTCTCAATTTGATCTCTATCAACTTCAACTGGTCTACCTGATCATGGAGCATTGTTCACTGAAAAATCTCCAGTACAAAACTTCACAGACCACTTTTGACATGTTTGATTATCTCTGGTACAGAACTTCACAAACCACTTTTGACATGTTTGATTAGTCACAGCACCTTCTCCAGACACTGCACAAATCTTTTGTTGCATTTCAGTTACACTTTTACCTTTCTTGAGACAATAAAGCATAATGTGCCAAAAATGTTGCATATTTTCTTCCATCTTCAATGTTTAAATGGCTGCACAAAAATTTACCAATTTTGATGTTTGTTTATTTTTTAAATACACACTGATATGACACTGTCACAATTCAATCTAACAAAACTGTTTTGAACGAAGTTAAAGACAACTAAGCACTACTAAACCCATTGTATGGAAAAATGGTAATGGACCTTTGAGCCAACCCAGTATTTTGCAAACCTCCCAGTACAGGAAATCTAATTGACTGAGTATCTCAGCCACTGTGCTTTGAAATCCATTGCTGAATTTGCACAGAGGCCACAGGCTGGATATTAAGTCAGGGCTATTGTTGGGAGACATGGGATTTCTTTTTTAGCCAACTTTGGGTCAAGCATTCCCCAATGGCTTTGCCAAGTATTTCTTAGGCACTTTTACTCAACTGCCTTTCCCTCTCTCCTTCACTCAGAGTTGGACTTGCATTAGATTTTATAGCTCTCTCAACTTTCTCTCTAGAAGTTCCTTCACACAGGTCCTTCTCCTAATAAAATCCTGGCACATTTAGTCTTGCCTTGGCTTCTGTTTCTCAGAAAAGCTGGGTTAACCCAGAAACTTCAAGACCAGCCCAGATTCGACAAGAGGGAAAATAGATTCCACTTGTTGCTGGGAAAAGCAGCAGTCACACTACAAAGGAGCATGAGAAGAATTGTTCCCACCATCTTTGCACACAATCTACCATGGTTTCCCTTCAGGAGATGCTGCCGCCTTCACTTTCAGCACAGGTGTTTCTTTTGGGTGGAGTTGATTCTAGTCCCAGCTCTAACAAGGGCATGTGATACCAATGGGATGATATTAACAGTTGGGACATTTGAGAAGTAATTACGTTCACGTGAAGCCTTGTGGGTGGAGCCCTATGACATAATTAGTATCATTTTAAGAGGAGAAAGAGACTAGACTTTACTCTGTCCACCATGTGAAGATATAGTGAGAGGCTGGCCATCTCCAAACTATCAAGTAGGCCCTCATCAGACACCAACTCTACGGGCACCCTGAATTTGGACTTCCCAGGCTCCAGAACAGTGAGAAGTCATTTTTCGTTGTTTAAGCCAGCTGGTCTATGATATTTTTGCTCTATCAGCATGAACTGACTGAGACAGGAAGTAAAATATATGACTAATAATCTGTATATTAATTACATGTTGAGATAATATTTTGGTTATATTGGCTTGGATAAAATATCTAATTTTAAATTAATTTTACCTTTTTAGTTTACTTTACTAACTAGAAAATATAAAGGCTCAAATTTGTAACTTGCTTGATATTTGTAATGGATAACACTGCCTTTAAATGTCATATTTTCAAGAAATTAAATCAATATTTAATTAAAATATTTATTTTGAAATAACTATAGATTCATATGTCATTTTAAGAAATAAAACAAAGAGATCTTCATGCCCTTTATTCAGTTTTTCCAATGAAAACTTCTTGCAAATTTTGAGTATAATCTCACAAGGATATTGACATTGTCAAGAAACAAAGTATTTTCCTCATCACAATATCCTTCATGTTGCACTTCTAGCATCACACCCAATACCCTGCACCCCCTCACTCTCCTAATAACCCCTGGCAACCACAACACTGTTCGTCATTCTTCATTTCTATCACAACACTGTTCGTCATTCTTCATTTCTATATATCTGTCATTTCAATAACTTTATATAAATGGAATTATACTATATGTAACCTTTTGAGGTCTGCTTTTTTTATGAAGCATAATTCCCCAGGGAGTCACCCAGTGTACTGCATATATCAAGAGTCTGTCCCTTTTTATTGCTGAGTAGTATTTCATGGTCTGAATGTACCACAGGTTGTTTAACCATTCACCCATGAAAAAAGACATCTAGGTTGTTTCCAGTTTGAGACTATTGCAAATAAAACTGCTATAAACATTCATGTACAGGTTTTTGTGTGAACCTAAATTTTTATTTCTCTGGGATCAATACCCACGAATGCAATTTCTGGGAAATATAGTAATTGCATTTTTAACTTCTAAGAAACTACCAAACTGTCTTCCACAGTGACTACATTTTACATTCCCATAGCAATGCATAAGTGACCCAGTTCCTCCAGTTCTCCACATTTTCCTCAGCATCTGGTGCTGTCACTATTCTCTATTTTTGCCATTCTGATATGTGTTGAGTGGTATTTCATTCTGGTTTTAATTTGCATTTCCCTAATGCCTAATGATGTTGAATATATTTTCTTGTGTTATTTTCCATCTATGTATCTTCTTTGGTGAAATATCTGTTCATGACCTTTGTCTATGTTCTAATTGTTTGCTTTTTTACTTTTGAGTTTTAAATTCTACAATAGTATAGATACTAGTGTTTTGTCAGATATGTGATTTGCAAATATTTTCTTCAAATATTATAATGCCCTTATTAAGGTATTTTTGTGAGCAAAAGTTTTTAATTTTGATGAAGTCTAATTTATCAGGTTTTTTTAATGGATCATGCTTTTGATGTCAGTCCTCGGAAATTATTGCCTAGCCCTACATCCTGAAGGTTTTCTTACAGTTTTACAGTTTACATTTGAGTCTGTGATACATTTTGAGTTAATATTTTTATGATGTATGAGACTGAAAACTGGAGGTTCGTTTATTTATTTTTGCTTATTGACATCCAATTGCTACAGCACCATTTATTGAAAAGGCTATATTTTCTCCATTGATTTGCTTTTACATCTTTGTCAAATATCACTTTGGCATATTTATGTTGGCATGTTTCTGGGTTCTCTATTCTGATCTATATCACATGATTTTAATTATTGTAGCTATATAGTGTCTTGAATCTTTAGACTGATTCTTCCCACCTTATTTTTTCAAAAGTGTTTGTTATTCTGTTTTCTTTGTCATACTATCATCCCATGTAGAATAATCCTATATATATCTACAAAAAAAATTCTTGCTGAATTTTTGGTAGGAATTGTGTTAAATCTGTAGGTAAATTTGGGGAGAA
The DNA here is from genome assembly GCF_987537825.1 of Furipterus horrens. Classification (NCBI taxonomy): domain Eukaryota; kingdom Metazoa; phylum Chordata; class Mammalia; order Chiroptera; family Furipteridae; genus Furipterus; species Furipterus horrens. The sequence continues at coordinate 163,032,660 of NW_028327174.1, forward strand.
TCAATATCTTTACTATACTGAGTCTTCCAGTCCATGAACATAGTATATCTCTACAGTAGTATCACGTTTGATTACTTTTATCAGCATTTTGTAGTTTTCAGCATATGAATTCAGTACATATTTTGTTAGAGTTACACCTGAGTATTTTTAAGCAATTATAAATGGTATCCTATTTAAAAATTTTGTATCCATTACTAATATATAGAAATACAATTGATTTTTGTATGTTCATTTTGTATCCAGCAATTTGATTGACTCACTACTAGGCCTAGGAGATTTTTTTGTAGATTTTGGGGGATTTTCAAAATATAATCATGTCATCTGCCAACAGGGGCAGTTTTATTTCTTATTTTCCAGTGAATATCTTTATTTCTTTCTAGCATTTCATTGGCTAGAATTTCCAGGACTTTGTTGAAAAAGAGCAGTGAGAATGAACATATTTGACCTTTCCCCATTCTGAGAAAAATAGTTAATTTTAGCTGTAGGTACTTTTAGATATTCTTTGTCAAGTTGAGGAAGTTCTCTATTCCTATTTTTTGGAGAGCTTTTGTCATGAATTAATGTTGAATCTTGCCAACTGTTTTGATGCATTGATTGATATAATTGTGTAATTTTTCTTTGCTGTAACCTGTAAATATAGTGAGTTAGATTGACTAGTTGACTTTCAAATATTAATCTAGTTTTGAAACTCTGGGATAAACCCCACTGGGTCGTGGTACATGATTCTTTTTATATATTGCTGAATTCTGATAGTATTTTGCTAAGGACTATATCGTCATGAAGTGAATGTTTATCCATACAACCCCCAAATCCACATGTTGAAGCCCTAACCCCTAATGTGATGGTATTTGGAAATGGGACATTTGGGAGGTAATTAGAGTTAGATTAGACCATGTGAGTGAAGTCTTCATGATGGCATTAGTGACCTTGAAAGAAAAGAAAGAAATATCTATTCTTTCTGTCCAATCCCTTCCCTCTATATATCATAGGATTACACCAGCTTGGATGGCAGAGAAATGTGGTATATAGCACAAGATGTACTCTCATCACTCACAAGAATGCTTGATTTAATGTGTGGACTGAAGGAATCATAATGGTCCCTCAAGTTCTCTAAAGGAAGCAATGTCGGTTATAAGAAGGAATTTTAACCACAAAGTCATTTAATCTCCTTAAGTTTTGTACTCACAAGAAAGAAAGGCTTATAACTTTGAAGATATAATCTACATGAAACAAACATGCAAAAGGCATTGTTTTGGGACTAGAAGGAAACATATCTGCATTTCATTTCTAGATTCTCCAATTGTCTTTGTGCTCTTAGCCCTAAAAATTCTTAATGTCTTGGGGTCCTTTGTCTGTGGTGGCTAAATTCCATTAGAAAAAAAGAGGAGTTAGGGTGAAGAGCAACCCCTTGTCATCACCATAAATATCCCTGATTCCTTCTCTGACCTATGCCTAGATTCCATATGCCCCCTGGATTAGGCCCAGTTTGGGAAGTTGGTATTTGAGTTGCATATGTGGAACACATGTATTAAGCAAATTTTACAATAATATGTCCAACTTTATACTCAGTAGGAGGCTAGGAGTAACTTGAAAAATGTTGGCTGGTGAGGCTAGGATTTCCTTCTCAAAGACTAGATTGTTGGCTATGCCAGGGAATGGTCTAGGTAGAAGTTCTTTAACATCTTGTATTCAAGATAACTGATTTCAAGAGACAAGACAGAATACAAGCAATATGCTTAAGAAAAGAAAGTATTAAATCTGCTATCCCCTTGAGTTTTATTTTATTCACTAACTGACACCAGGAGGGAAAGAGATACAAGAGCAGCTTACAGTAACCAAGAACGAGGCTTGTGTCACAGTGGGGCAGCAAGCCAGAGAGAAGAAATCAAGTGTACACTTGGTCCAGCTGGTGTTTCATCATCGTTCAAATATACTAATGTAATGCTTAAAGAATCTGCTTCACATAGTTTGATTTCCACATCTTTTTTATTTTCCCAAAGCACATCTATCTTTGGGAGAATTCATGACTTCCAGCTTTTACTTTTGGAAAGTCTTGAGCAATTTAGCAACCACAACTCCATCTGCAGAAGATTCAGGCTAAGGCATAATTCCTACTCTCAAAGTTCTGACTGACACTATTCCAAGTGACCTCAAGGACGGAGTGACCTGTTCTTGGGCCAGCCACCCAGTTGCACCATGGATGATGAGAAAGGAGGGGATTGTCACTATAGCATTTGGGAGAGGCCTCAAGGCCATCTCTGCTTGTGAGCTTCCAGCTTCAAGAATGTCTGACTGAGAGTGTCAGGTTGTGGCCCAGTACAATGCAAGAAGTATTGAGAAGTAGGTCTTAATGTCCCTGAACTTGGAGGTTTCCTTAATGAAATATTACTTTAATAAGATTTTTGGTAAGGTGTTAACTGGAAGTTTCTAGGAGGTATTTGCCTTTTGGTACAACTCTAACTGATTAGCATGACCTCTGTTCTGGGAGACGTCTCACCAGTTAATATTTTCAAGCTGTCGCCAACCATGCTAATTGGAAAAGGTTTTTTGATCCTATATTAGCTTCCTGTTGCTGCATTAACAAATTAGCACTAATTTAGTGGCTTAAAACAGTGCAAATTTAATACCTGACAGTTCCTGGAGATCAGAAGGCTGACACAGGTCTCACTGGGCTACAGTCAAGGTGTGGAAAGGGTTGTATTCTTTTGTGGAGCCTCTAGGGGAAAGTCTGTTTTCTTGCCCTTTCCAGTCTCTAGAGGCTGCTTTCTTTCCTTGGTTCATGGTTCCCTTCCATCTTCAAAGCCAGCAATGGCCAGGTGAGTTCTTCTGACATCATGCCAACACTGACAACTCTTCTGCCTCTAGTTCCACTTTTAAGAACACTTGTGATTACATTGGGCCCACTCAGATAATCCAGAATAATGTCCCTATCCTGAGGTCTTCTGATTAATAGCCTCTATTTCACCTATAACCTTAATTTCTCATTGCATGCAATATGCATAGAACGTATTCACAGGTTTTGGGATTAGATGAAAGACATCTTTTGGGGGGGGGTATTAGAATACCTATCATGACCCCACTACCCTCAGAGGTTCTTGTCACAGAAGTTTAGTAGTTTCTAGTTGTGTCCTCACTCTGATAAACCCTATAGAGGCATTCCTAAGAGTCTAGTTTGATTTCATAAACCACATTTTTATCGTTATCTGGAGCTTTTGTTTCACTTGCAGCTTTAGAAGGAATTCCTTCCTATAGAATATACAGTTTTGTTTCTGAGGCTTGACAATCTGGGCATAATATATTATACAAAACCTAGTTCACTTCAGCAAAGAAGACAGCACTAGTGAGAGAGAAGGAAATAAGAATTGAACGTCTGTTTACAAAGGCCTTCCATTTATCCAAATGTATGCATTTTTTTTTCCATCAGTGAGTATTTATTGAGTGCCTGCCATGTGCCTGGAAATGTGATGAATACTGGAAATGCACTTGTGAGCAAAAGCAGTCTAATGGGAGCTACAAATATCAATCAAACAGCCATAGAACCAAACGTAAGGCTTGTGTTCAACTAGTGCTGTGATAAAGAAGTGTGTGTCACCACAACAGCCTAAAATAAGGGGGTTGGAACTACCCAGAGAGGCCAGGGAAGGCTTCCCCAAGGAAAAAGGAAATAATTCTGAGATTAGAGTTCAAAATGAGGAATTAATCTGGCGATGTAAGAGAAGAATACCGGGGGAAAGGAGACTAGCATGTGCAAGGGTCTTATAGCAGGGTGAGGAATGTAAAGAAGCCCAATACGGCAGGAACACAAAGAAGGTGAGCTTGCTGCCAGAAGAGCCTGGCCATGTAGATTATGTTAAAGGCTCCGTTTTTATCCTAAGAAGCCATTTAAAAGTTGTAAGGCAGGGGGAGGAAGGGATTATATTATGTGTGAATTAAACATTTCTCTGGCTGCTTTGGAGAAAACAGATTGTAGGGATGTTAAGTCAACACAGACCAGTTAGCAAGCTATCGCCATTGTTCAGGTGAGAAATCTTGGTATCTTAAATGAGGGTAGTAATGATAGAAACAGATGTGCATTAAAGAAATATTTAGCAGGTAAAATCCTGATAACGTGATGACGGATTAGATTTAGTGAGTGTGGGAGAGAGATGAGAAACACTGGGCAGAAGGACGAGAGTAGGTTATGCATTGTTAACTTTGAGCTGTCTTTCATCTACTACATGTCATAATACATGATTCTGAAGTGGGCTCATAGATATTAATTTAGGAACCATTGGCACATAGGTGCTCATTGAACTCTCTCTTCAGAAAGGGAAACGCAGGGGGCTCGGAGGAAGCCCCAGGGTTCTTCATCACGGAATGGCTTAGTGAACCTGTGGGGGAAAACACGGAAGACAAAGGAAACAAAAGCAGGGAGCGTTTCTCAGCAAAAGTAAAGAGTTTGTTTCAAGAAGTGAATTGTAGCCCAGGGAGTTAATACCTCTGAAACGTGAGATGAATTAAGGCCTGAAGAAGATCTTGTGTGTGTAGTGACGGGGTCATCACCGCTGAACTGGGACAGAGCTCTTCCCAAGCACTGACAGAGGAGGGTGAGGAATGAGAGGAAGTGAGAAATAGAAATAAAGAATGTTGACATTTTTTTTGAGTGGTGGTTATGAAGAGGAAAGGATGATAATTGGAGGAAAATCAGGGGTCAAATATGAATTAGATTAAGTTGTATAGTCTTCTATATCTTTGACTTATTTCCTGTTTATTTGTTCTACCAGTTACTGAGGGGGGGTGGTATTGAAATCTGCAATAATTATTTTTTATTTTTCTATTTATTTCAATTCTGTCAGTATGTGCCTCATGTATTTTGAAACTCTGTTATTATATACATACATATTTAAAATCAAATCTTGATGCATTGACTTCTTTATCATTTTAAAGTGTTCCTATTTATATCTAGTAATATTTCTAAAGTCTACTTTTCAACTACTAATATAAGCAGCTTTTTTATTATTTACATATGTTTTCCTATCATTTTCCTAAAAAAAAAAAAAAAAAGACTTCGTGTTTTAGGGCACTTTTAGGTTCACAGCAAAATTAAATAAAAGGTACAGTGATTTCTCATACACCTCCTGCTCCCCCACCCCCCAGCCTTCACCTTCTCAGTGATGGTACCTTTGTTATGATTGATGAACTTCTACGGATACATCATTACCACTCAAAGTGCATAATTTACTTTAGGGTTCACTCTAGGTGTTATACATTTAATGGATTTTGACAAATATATAAGAACATATATCCACCATTAGAGTATCAAACAGGATAGTTTCACTGCACTAAAAATCCTCTGTGTTCTGTTCATCTTCTCTCTCCCATGCCCCCTGGCAACCACTGACCTTTCTGGTGTCTCCATAGTTTTGCCTTTTCCAGAATGTTGTATAGTTGGAGTCATAGGGCATGTAGCTTTTTCAGATTGGCTTCTTTCTTTTACTTAGAAATATGCATTTAAGATTTCTTTATCTCTTTTTATACCTTCATTGTTTATTTGATTATGGAGCTGAATCATATTTCATTGTCTTGGATGTAGCACAGTTTATCCATTACCTACTAAAGGACATCTTGGCTTGCTTTCAAGTTTTGGCAATAATGTATGAGTTTTTATGTGGCCATAAGTTCTCAAATACCAATGAGTGCGAGTGCTGGGTGTTATAGTAATAATAGCACTTTAAGTTTTGTAAGAAATTGCTGAACTATCTTCCAAAGTGGCTGTACCATTTACATTCCCACCAACAATGCATGAGAGTCCCTGTCGCTTACAACCTTGTCGGCATTATCAGTGTTCTGGATTTGGTCATTCTAGTAAATGGCATCTTGTTTTATTTATTTATTTATTTATTTATTTATGCCCTTTTTATTGTTCTTCTTTTACAGTTGTCCCAATATTTCCCTCATCGCTCTCCCCTGCCCTGCCCACCCCCTCCCCTTCTCCCAGAGTCAATCCCCACCTTCCTACCCCGTTGTCCATGTCCATGGGTCATTTATACATGTTCCTTCACTAGACTCTTCCCTTTCTTTCCTCCTTATCCTCCTCCCATCTGGTCGCTGTTCCTTATTTCCATGCCTCTGGTTGTATTTTGCTTGTTTGGTTGTTTTGTTCATTAGGTTCCTTTTATAGGTGAGATCATATGATATTTGTCTTTTGCCGCCTGGCTTATTTCACTTAGCGTAATACTCTCCAGTTCCATCCATGCTGTCACAAAAGGCGGGAGTTCCTTCTTTCTTTCTGCTGTGTAGTATTCCACTGTGTCCCCAGTTTTTTGGTCCACTCGTCCACTGATGGGCACCTAGGCTGTTTCCTGTACTTGGCTATTGTATGATAAATAGCGCTGTTATGAACATAGGGGTGCACAGGTTCTTTTTAATTGTTAACTTGGGCATTATGTATCTTATGTTATTGAGTGCTGGATTTGTTGTATTTCTTACAGTAGTGTTAGACTTTGCTCTAGTGGTCTATCATTTGTGGATCAGCTTAATCCTTTAAAGCTTTTGTTTTTTAACATTTGCTGTGGTGGCTTTAGAGTAGCCCTTACTTTAGGCTTAATTTAACCTATTTATAAGGTGTGTTCTGTGAGAATGCTGTGCTCTGATTGGTTGGAACTCAGGCATCTATCAACTCTGTGTGAGCTCAGGGAACTGTTAAGCTTATTGTTCCCTGGTTATTCTTTGCCTGGGACCTTGCAATTTCATTCTGTGCCTGTGTGCTTTTGTATTGAGCAACAGACTCAAGGCCTGCGTCCTTTATGCAGATTTCTGGAGCTCTTTCTTTGTGCCCCTCCCTTCACTCTGGTAGCACACCGCACGAATTCCAACTACTTCAGCCTTCCTGAACTCCTATCCTTGTGCTCTACTTAAGATTCCCGTTCCTTTAATATAATTCAGAAAGTATTTCTAGGGAGAACCCAGAGGATTGTAGGGCTCATTTCAATTGTTTTCTTTCTTTTAGGGGTCACAACTCTACACTGTCTGTTGTCTGATAGCTGAAAAAAATTTTTTCCAGTTTTCTAGTATTTGACACTGGAAAGGTAGATCTGTTCCCATTTAATCCATCACCTTTATTCTTTTCACTTAATTTTCATCGTGAATAGAATTCTAGGTTGGTAGTTTCTTCCTATATCTGAAAGATATCATTCCATTCATGGTCTTCTGGGTTAGATCATTTCTGTTGAAGAGTCAGTTAAAGGTAATTTGGTTTTGATTTTTTCCTTCTAGTTGCTGTTACTGTTTTTCCATTGTTTTTCAGCATGTTTAGTATACACTTTTTTTATTTGTCCTTCTTAGGGATCATAGCACATTCTGAATTTGTGACTCAATGCATTTTATCAGCTTGGAAAAGTTGCTTCTTTACCATTCTCTTATTTCTTACCTCATGGGATTTCATATGTATACCTATATAGGTGTGTATGTGTGTATAGGTATAACATGCAATCTTCTCTCTGACATCTGGATGTCTCTTACCCTATATATTTTCCATTCTTTTTTCTTATTACACTTTATCCTCTTTATGTTTTCATGATCTGTTTTCAAGTTGACGTGTTTTTTTTCTTCAGCTATCCATACAGCAGGTCCTTGAATAACATCATTTTGTTATAATTTTGGTTAGAAAAAGAAATTTGCTTCCCAGCTAGGACTACTGTTTGTTTGGAGTTTGTATGTCCTCCCCATTTCTGCACAGGTTTTCTCCGGGTACTCAGATTTCCTGCCACATCCCCAAAATGTGCATGTTAGGTTAATTTGCCTAGTAGGGGTGTATGTGTGTGCACGTGTGCCCTGTGATGGGGTGGTGTTCTATCCAGGGTGGGTTCCTGTCTTGCATCTTGAGATGCCAGTATGGGGTCTGGCCACCAGCAATTCTGAAGTGGAATAAGTAGATTGGAAAATATCTTGTTTTTAAAAATCTTTCTTAAATGTATGTATAGATCCCATTTTTTTCAATGCTTGATATTAGAAGTGTTTTGGGTCTTTATTTAGATGTTTGGTGATGTTTTTGTGACCAGAAACATGCCATAGAAACTTAACCCTTGCTTATATCAATTAGCCTATGGTGAAGTTGGTTTCATTATCTATCAATTCATTTAAAGTAGCAGTTTTTGAGGACCAGTTGAGGATGTTAAGTGAGGACTTACTGTAATCTGCAAATGATTCACATCCTGAATTCTTAATTTAGGTTACTGACCTTTTTCTTTTCTTGAATATTCATTAGTTTCTTTTCACAGTTACCAGATGTCTTCCAAAATCCATATCTTGTTCTTGTATTCCATTTTAATCCAAATTCATGTTGAAGATGAACTTCAGGCTCCATGCATTTCTAGTCCATCATTACTCTAAGGCTGTAGTCCTTATTATTCCCATCCCAAGGCAAATTAGTTCAACTGGACCACAGTGCTTAATAGTCACTGGACTTCATCACATTTCCTTTTAACTGTAAAAGGCCCAAAATGTCACACTGCCTCTCAGCTTTTCCTCTGCCCTTTCTGGAACTTATACATGCTGGCAGAGGAAAATGGACCCAAACCCCTGGACTTGTTCTCCTGGGCTTTCATCTTCCTCTGTATCCTGGTCCAGTAATTATTCACTATCCTGTCACCTTGTCCATGCCTTTAGGAAGCTGTTTTTAATATTATATCCAACTCTTCTAGGTGACCTTGATGGGATGATTGGTCTGAATTACTGCATTTGCTATTTTTTAAGATTTCTTTTTTAAAATTATTTTATTTTTATTTTTAAGTATATTTTATTGATGGTTTTTAAAGTAGTCCAAATTTTTCCCCATTTCTCCCTCTCCCCCTCTCAGCTGATAACCCTCCAAATGATCCCCATACCTATGATTCTGTTCCTATTCAGGTTTGCTTAGTTGGATTTTGTTTCCATTTTTTAGATTCAATTGTTGATAGTTGTGAGTTTGTTGTCATTTTAATGTTCATAATTTTGACTTCTTTTTCTTAAGTACCTTTGACCTTTCATATAATAATATCTTGGTGATGATGAACTCTTTTAGCTTTACCTTGTCTGGGAAGCACTTCATCTACCCTTCCATTCTAAATGATAGCTTTACTGGATAGAGTAATCTTGGTGTAAGTCCTTGCTTTTCATCACCTTGAATACTTCTTGCCAGTCCCTTCTTGCCTGCAAAGTTTCTTTCGAGAACTCAGCTGATAGTCTTATATGCACCCCTTTGTAGGTAATTCTCTGCTTTTCTCTTGCTGCTTTTAAGATTCTTTTTCTTTCACCTTTGGCATTTTAATGATGATGTGTCTTGGTGTGGCCCTTTTTTGGGTCTAGCTTGTTTGGGACTCTCTGTGCTTCCTGGACTTGTATGTCTGTTTCCTTAACCAAATTTGGGACGTTTCCCTTCATTATTTTTTCACAAAAGCTTACAATTTCTTGCTCTTCCTCTTCTCCTTCTGGCACCCCTATGGTTTGGATGTTGGCACGTTTAAAGTTGTCCCAGAAGTTCCTAAGCCTTTCCTCATTTTTTTCAATTCTTGTTTCTTCCTTCTGTGCTGGTTGACTGTTTTTTCTTCCTTATGTTCCAAATCATTGATTTGAAGCCTGGTTTCCTTCTCTTCACCATTTGTTTTGTATGGATTTTCCTTTGTTTCATCGAGCATAGCCTTCACTTTTTATGCGTTTGCCATACTTAAGCATATCTGTCAAGCTTGTGAGCATCTATATCACCAGTGTTTTAAACTCTGCATCTGTTAGGTTGGCTATCTCCTCGTTTGTTAGGTTGGCTATCTCCTCGTCGTTTAGTTCTCCCACTGAAACCTTGATCCGTTCCCCCTTTTGTGCCATATTTCTCTGTATCCTCATCTTGACAGGCCCCTGTGTTTGTTTGCCTCTGTCTTAGGTAGAGCTGTCACATCTGTTATGTTGTAAGGGGTGGAGCCTTAGGTATTTGTCAGTACATGACTACCCATTTCACCACGTGTGGTGCTGTATGGCAGGGGAGGGGTCTCTCTGGATGAGTATTTCTTCATTATATCTTTGTTTGTTGCAATTCCATGTAGCTCAATTTTCTGGAACTTCTGGTTGTCTCTAGTTTTGAGGTAGTTGTATTCCTTCTTAGTTGTGGAGGGAGATGAAGCATGTCTGTCTAGGCCTCCATCTTAGCCAGAAGTCCCTAAATATTCTGGTTCTTAATTAGGCCTTAGTTCTCATTGGAACTCACTTCCTGCTCAATTCCTTTGATTCTTACAAATGTAATCATCAGTTGCTCAGTGGTGCCTCTTTGGCAAGGAGGAGACAAGATTTTTTTAAGAGGTGGGAAGAGGAGGAGAAAGAGAGGAAGAGAAACACTGATGTGTGCGAGAAATATCAATTGGTTGCCTCACACATGCCTCCAACCGGGGACCTGGCCCACAACCCAGGCCTGGGCTCTGGTTAGGAATTGAATTGGTGTCCTTTCAGTGTGCAAGCTGGTGCTCAACCCACTGAGCCATGCCAACCAGGGCTAGTCTGCTATTCTAAGAAATAAATGACTCAAGGGCCAAGGTGACGTTGAATTTATAGTGGAACTTATCTGTTTTCTTTGGTCATTCTCTGCAGCTTCCCTCAGCTTTATGAGCACAGGCATGGAGAAATAAGTTAGTTGGTTTCTTGTCTGCAACCAATACATTAGCTTTTGGGGTGGAGGAAATAGTAAGTGTAGAGTATTTCCTAGTTCATTATGTAGTTTAGGAATATGAAATCTAACCCTGATAAGAAGGAAAGTGAAGAAAAGAGAGGGCTGGTGAATTGGGAAAAAGTAAAGTGGTGAAAAATCCCAAAGAGAACACTAATAATTGAGGACAACTGAGTAGAAATATTGGGTTGGCCAAAAAAGTCTGTTCAATATTTTTTTTTGTAAAATAGAGGACACAGTTTTCATTTTCATCGATAACTTTATTGATTTGGATATTTTGAGTATGTTGGCTCTCTCCTGCTATTGGCGCCTAGTGGGTAGAGGCCAGGGGTGCTGCTGAACATCTTCCAATGCATAAGAAAGCCCCACAGCAAAGAATTAATTGGCCAAAATGTTAATAGTACCAAAAAACCTTGCAAACCATTTTTCACATGTTTGATCAGTCACAGCACCTTTTCCATACACTACACAAATCTTTTTTTGTGTGTTTCAGTTGTGTTTTTACCTTTCTTGAAATAATAAAGCATATATGCTGAAAATGTTGTCTATTGTCTTCCATCTTCAATATTAAAATAGCTGCACAAAAATTCACCAGTTTTGATGTTTTTAGAAAATGCACGGTGGTATGACAGCTGTCATAATACAATATAACAACATAATTTTGAATTGAGTTAAAAACAACTAAGCACTATTAGAGCCATTGTACAGGAAAAAGTACTAAACAAACTTTTTGGCTAACCCAATATTTGGAAAAACAATTAGGAAGCATAATTGTAGTCAGATGTTTGAGTTAGTACTTTGTAGGTAGAGAAGTTACAGATTCAAAGAGCAATCATAAAAATGGATGGTTAGGGTGGCATAGAGAAATTGAACACTGAAGATGAAAATGTAGAGGACCCAAAGTCCAGGCTGCCAAATGGGTTATTCATGTGGATGTGAAAACCACGAAGGGTGATGCCAAGAAAGGTTAACAGGTGGTAGGAACTAGGAGGGAACCAGGAATGTTTATTTTCTTGATCTCCTAGATTAAAGTTTTGCAAAGTCTTTATAAATTCCTATGTTCTCTTTAAATAGCCGAATCATACCATCTGATGTGGTTTGTGTTCTCCCACTAAAAGACTGATGCATATTTAGTATGTATTTTAATGATTTCAAAAACCTGGATTCATGATGCAAGAGCCTGCTGAGTGACTGACTCAATTCCCATTCAGACCCTTTCCTTAATTGGCCTCTTTGTAGGGTTAGCCATATAATACATATCTGGCCAATGAGATGTGGGCAGAAATCTGCTTTGCAGTGTCTGAAAAGCCTATCTTTTTCTTCACTCTTCTATTGTATGTAGTAATGATGACTGGAACTGCAGCAGCCATCTTGTGACCATGAAGAAGTAGTCCAAAGACCATAGGGATATCATGCACATTGTAGCTGAGTTCTCAGAAAGTAAGCAGCACTTACTCTGGACTTGCTTACTCTGCACTTCGTGATATGTGAAGGGGAAAACCAATCTTTTGGAGTCATTTAAGCTGACTTTCATCTTCAAAAAATTCTTATTTTTTAAAGTATATTTTATTGATTATGTTGCTACAGTAGTCCCAATTTTTTCTCCTTTGCTCCCCTCTGCCCAGTACCCTCCTTCCCCCAGCAATCCCACCCCCCTTAGTTCATGTCCATGAGTTCTTTAGCTTCACTTTTCCTATATTATTAACTTCCCCCTGTCTATTTTGTACCAAAAATTATGCTTCTTAATCCCCGCACCATTTCCCCATTTCTCTCCCTTTCCCCTTCCAGCTGATAACCTTCCAAATGACCCCCATACCTATGATTCTGTTCCTCTTCTGGTTTGCTTAGTTGAATTTTGTTTTTATTTTTTAGATTCAGTTGTTAATAGTTGTGTTTGTTGTCATTTTGGTGTTCGTAGTTTGGATCTTCTTTTTCTTAAATAAGTCCCTTTAGCATTTCATATAATAATGGCTTGGTGATGATGAACTTTTTTAGCTTTACCTTGTCTGGGAAGCACTTCATCTGCCCTTCCATTCTAAATAATAGCTTTGCTGGATAGAGTAGTCTTGGTTGTAGGTCCTTGCTTTTCATCACCTTGAATACTTCTTGCCAGTTCCTTCTTGCCTGCAAAGTTTATTTCGAGAAATCAGCTGATAGTCTTATAGGCACCCCTTTGTAGGTAATTCTCTGCTTTTTCTCTTGCTGAAGTTTCTCTATTTATCTTTCACCTTTGGCATTTTAATGATGATGTGTCTTGGTGTGGTCCTCTTTGGGTCTAGCTTGCTGGGACTCTGTGCTTCCTGGACTTGTATGTCTATTTCCTTCACCAAATTTAGGAAGTTTTCCTTCATTATTTTTTTCACATAAGCTTTCCATTTCTTGCTCTTTCTCTTTTGGCACCCCTATGATTTAGATGTTGGCATATTTAAAGAGGTTCCCAAGCCTCTCCTCATTTTTTTCATTTCTTGTTTTTACATTCTGCACTGGTTGACTGTTTTTTCTTCCTTATGCTCCAAATCATTGATTTGAACCCCACTTTCCTTCCCTTCACCATTGGTTTTGCATGGATTTTCCTTCATTTTACTTAGCATAGCCTTCACTTCTTCCCTTATGGATTTGCCATACTCAAGCATATCTGTCAAGCCTGTGAGCATCTTTATCACCAGTGTTTTGAATTCTGTATCTGTTAGCTTGGCTATCTCCTCGTCGTTTAGTTCTCTCACTGGAACCTTGATCTGTTCCCCATTTTGGGCCATACTTCTCTGTCTTCTCAACTTGACAGGCTCCTGTGTTTGTTTGCCTTTGTGTCTTAGGTAGAGCTGTCACACTTGTTATATTGTAAGGGGCGAAGTCTTAGGTATTCGTCAGTACATGGCTACCTGTTTCACCACGTTATGGCACTGTGTAACGGGGGAGGGGTCAGAAAGGGAACAGTGCCGCTTGCTTAGCATTCGCCCCTTTTCCAGGCACCTCTCCCACTTCATATGGTACTGGCACCTCTCTAGCTGTTGCCCTGGCTGTTGTTCCCAGAGTGGATGGGGCTGCAGACATTCAAGGACCATGGGACCCTTTAACTAAGTGGACTCTGCTAAGAGACTGGCAGTTTCTGCCTCCACCCCAAACCTCACTGGTCTGCACAGTCAGAAGCAATGAGGCTTGATTTTCCCTGGCACTGGGACCTTGAGTTGCATGGTCTGGTCAGGAGCTGAGAACGCTCCCCATGTGTCCTCCCCACTTTTTAAAAGGTGTGACTGTGCTTTTCGCTGGCCTGCTGCTGCTGCTGCTGCTGCCACCACCATACCACGTCTTCTCTCTACTCTGGCTCTGCCCCTCCTACCTGTCAGGATGAGTATTTCTTCTTTATATCTTTGTTTGTTGGACTTCCATGCAGCTTGATTTTCTGGAACTTCTGGTTGTCTATAATTTTGAGGTAGTTGTATTCTCTCACTTATCACAGGTATTATGTTCTAAACACCTCTCTGCGAAGTAGGAACCTTACATTTATTCTATACTCTTAAACCGACATAACTTTAACAACATACTGCAAAATCCTGCAATATAGCAAAAAATCTGTGATAAATAATTAAATATATTTTAAAAAATCCTGTGATACAGTGAGGCTGCGATAAGTGAACTGTGATATATATAGAGAGACTACTGTATTCCTTCTTAGCTGTGGAGAGAGACCCAGCGTTTCTGTCTAGGCCTCCATCTTGGCCGGAAGTCCAAAAAATTCTTAATATATATGGTACATAGCAGGTATAAGCACAAAGGTAAAAGTTCCTTGTAATTAGTTGGCTTCTTCTGATGGTCAAAAGTGTGCCCCTCAGTCCATACCATACTGTTGAGTCTCCTGACCTCTCCCAACTCTAAGCAAGAGTATAAATAGATTTCAGGTAAAAAATGCTCAGGGTGAAAACAATAGGAATAGATCACTTTCTCCTTAACCCTTAGCCTATTCCATGTTTGGTGGATTATGTATAATTCAATTTATAGTACTTGAAATAAAATGTATCCCTAATATTAATATTTAACACAGCAGATTTACAAGTGAGTTTATGGTAAAAAGTCCCATTTAAAGTAATAATTCTAAGTTGTAAAGATGTCAAATAGGAAAAACAATCTTCCCGTTCTTCAGTGGCTCTGTGGGTGCTCCAGTCCTAGCAACCCTGGAGATGTTTGAGTCTAGCTTAGAAAGGCTAATAAGTAGCAATAAGCTAGAAAGAGGTCTCAAACTGCCATCTGAGTCATTGAAATGAGGGAATGTTTCAAAAATTTATAAATGATGGAGAAAAAGGATAGGAATTATAACATTTTTCTGGTGGTTAGTTAGAATGGGAGAAGTCAATTTTGTTAGTGATTTTCCTCAATCAATCATATTTCAACCATTAAATCAGTCTCTTGGTGCCTAATTCCACAAAAACAGTCAATTTACTTTTTACCCTCAATTTTTTCACCTTAGTTTACCTGAATTTTCTTCCAACTTCCAGACACATTGGCGCATATTCTTTTACATGTTTTTTAATAATTTTTCCCTTAACTATATGAAGCCATCACTAGATTTTGTTGTTGTTTTCTTTCTTTCTGGAAACATCTTCTCTTTATAGAATTATGCCCAGCAAGAGTGTTTGGGTAAACAAAATCTGGTCTTAGGAAATAACTTGGAATCCTGACAGTGCTTTCTAAAAAGATAACAGCGTTTCATTTGGAATACACTTTTATTTAGCTCTGAACCATCTCAAGATTTACAGGCATGTAACCCCTACCCAAAAAACTCATTCCTTTACAATCTAGTCTAAGGACTTAATAAAGTAATTAGATAGCTAAACACAATTTAAGTACATTTCAACACATTTTAGAACAATATAGTCAGATATTAGTACTAACAAAATTGTGACATAATAGTTTTTGCATTGGCAGTGAGCCTCTCATTCTTAAGTCCTGTTTCATCAAAATTGGAAACATAGTTTCCTTAATTTATTTTTTCTAAGGACATTCCTTCATAACTTCATCAACCATCAAAAATTAGAGAAACTTCTTTTTTTAAAGAAGGCAGACACTCTTTCAGAACATGGCCTAGATAATGTTCCTTTACTTTTAATTTTCAATGTATGTTCCCTTTTCTCTGATATTCCTCCAGACAATTAAATATCACCATATGTGCCAACTCTCTGATGGAATATTCTTTCCTCTTTCCTCTCTGCCTCTAATTATATTAGCACCATCCACTGGCCAGGGGAGCAAGACCAAAGTGCATTCCTGTCTCCACGGAGGCAGCTGGCCTGACAGATCCGGAATCGATTAGTCAGGGCTGGTGTGAGGGCTCATCCTGGAGGCAAGGGCCAGGGCTGGGCAGGTGGAGGAAAGGAGGAAAGAAGCCCTCTGAACGGAATGACTGTAAAGTTAAAATGTCTGCATCACTTCTTCAACAATTAAAAATATCTTTAAAAATGATCTAGTGGTAGCTTCCAGGAAAAGGTGGAATTTTTTTTTTCATTAATGTGTTATTGATTTATATAGTCTCTCACTGTGGCCTTTGGTAGCAAATTCATTTCATGCTCAGGTTCCAGCTGCTAATCTTGAATATCAGCTCTCAGCGGCAGTTGGGAGTCCATTGAAGGCAAAGTGTTTCTTAGCCTTAGTTGGGTCGTGTTCCTGACCAGTCCCTTGGGTGCTTCCGCACCTGGAAGCCATCCCTGGACAGCCCTATTGTCTTAACTGGGCTTTCCCCTACAGCAGACCTGTGTAAAGGATTAGGTGCAAGTTGTTTCTGTGAGAGGTGACCCCAGAAAGCACAGGGAGAATGTGGAAGTGAGACGGGGAGGCAGAAAAACCAATAAAGTTTGCGTGACTGCATGGGCTCCATCAACAGCAAGTGGTTCTGGGGCCCACTGGGGACCCACTGAACGGGTGCGTAGAACAAGCCTTGGGTTTGCCCACCAATGGCCAGAAACTGCAGTGTGTACCCACCACCGCCTCTTCCTTACTCGTGTTGTGTCGTTCCTGAGAAGGTGACTTTTGGTTTCTGGTCTGTGGCCAGAGAATGCTGGAAGGGTGCAGGGAGTAACCTTGTGCGAATCAGGGAGCGGGGGAGGGTGGTCAGCCTCCACCAGTCTGAGAATAGTGACATAGGGCAGCAGAGCTCCATACCCCATGGAGCCCTTTGCGGCTTTGTGTGGGCATTTGTGTGGTATGAGCCTGGGGTTGTGGGGATCATCATCCTTCATGCGAAGTGAGCAATCTGCGCAGGGAAACTTAAGCCAGGAATGGAAACGATACAGGGCCAACCCTTGTAATTCAGAGACTGCATCCAGCTTCTGCACCTTCCAGGAGACCCCCTCCACCACCGCCCCGCCTTCCTGTTTGCTGCTGGAAATACAGCCCCTCATCACTCAGAGGTACCTAAGCCCCAGCCTAGGTTCACCTGCCCTTATGAAAACATTATTAACTTGCCATAACTAGGTATTCTTTCATAGATACGGCAGAGCTTTTTAAGCTGGCACCAGGGAAAACTGGCAAGACAAATACGTTTTTAAAGAAAATATTAACCATGGATTTTGTGATCTTTGCTGTCTTGATGTCAGTATGAATTATTTTCTGTGAGTTAAAATGCTTCTAATAACCAAGGGAGAAAGCAAGTCTGACTGTATATACTCATGTATGTTTGCACATGGACCTGTGTATACAACTTCAACAAAGTCAAACCATTTTTAAATTCTACATGTAACCCACGTATGTATAGAGATTAGATTTGTAAAGTATTTAGGATTAATGTTGTCACTTGACATGAACATTTGTACAGGCTTTTTCTGTGTTCACTAACAATTGAGCTGCTTGGAGAGATGGAGACAGTTCACACGCATACACTCACTCACAAAGTGTTCTGTAAATCTGATATCCAGATTGATTCTGCATTCTCATCCCCCAGCTTCCTGGCTACCCATTCCTGCCATTCCTCTTAAGAGGTCAGGTATTTCATATTTCCGGCCAAGCTGCTATTTGTCTGGGCCCATCGGAAGCATCCTCGGTAACCAGCCCTGGGCCCCAAGGAGCAGGAACGCATAAGCTCTGAAAGTAGCAGGCCAGGTAGGCTTGCCCTGCTGCCATTTCCCCAGGTTACAGGAAGTCATCTTGAAAAGACTGAGGGTGCAGGGCAGGTGCAGCTTGAGAGCACCTATTAACATTAGCAACATCACCAATCAGTAGCTTTAAACGGCAAGGTGGGAGTATTTATTTACATAAAGGAAATCAGCCACACTATCAATCAGTACTACAATCCTGTACCGCCACCCCCTCCCCATTTGTTAACCATTGACCAGGATACCACTGCGGGTGGCCCTTTCACATTCCACTAAAAGCAAGCAGGCTCCTTTGGCTAGTGCTGCTGTGATCCCAGATATATACTCATTGCTGCTGTCACCCCTGATGTGGGCCCTGCAGCTCAGGCCAGAGTGGCAGGCAGGATGGGATCCATGCCAACAGGCCTGGTGTCCTAGGTGGGGAGCACCCCAGTGCAGATGCGAACACGGTCTGGGCAGCAGCTGTTTGCTTCTTAGCAGATGGGTGCATGGTGTGGAATTCCGGTTTACAGACTTAGGTTTGCCAAGCCCCATTTGCCAGTCTTCCTTTTCCTGGTCCCCTCATTTCTAAAGATTCTTAAATATTCACCATACAAGTATATTGGGCAAACTGAGAAAAGAGGGCAAGTCCCATGGGCCTTCTGTATGCAGTCCATTTGGATGGGACAGGCCCACAGTCCTTTAAGCAGCAGAAAGCCGTCCTCCAGGGCTGGAGACTCTTGAACAAGGCTGGGGAAAACCCCACCAGAGGATTCCTGCCAGCAGCTTTGTTATTTGGTTTAATTACCCTCTTAATTGAAGAGGATAAGTTGCCTTATTGTACCCACAGGCTAATGGGACAGAAAAATAGCTTTGCATTCTTGGAGGAAACAGGATGTTTCTCCACGAGAGAAAATCAACACAGGTCAGATTTCAGGTCTCGAGGCATAAGAATTCAAAGAAAAAAGAACCTTTTCAGAATTCTGTGTGCATCTTAGATTTTAAAGAGACCTACATTTCATAACCAAGGCCTTGTTTTGCAGGGACCTGGAAAGCTTCCTTAAAATAGACTGTTCTGTTCCTTGTAATAATAGCAGGATCTGTATTTTAATTAGCTCTGGCAGTAAAACAAAGGAACAATGGTAATGCAAAGATAACTTGAAAGAAAACAAACCAACCAACCAGGAGCCCACCCTTAACCATTGCCTTCAGCTCTCCAACCTTGATCCAGATTTCAGTAAGGGCTTTAAGTATGGAGTAGAAGAGCATGGTAATGACTCAACATTAAAAAGAAAAGCAATTGGCTAACTTACCACCGTAAATTGCTCTGCACACTTCATCACTGAACCATTACTGTTCCTTCGCATCAAGCTCCGCCCTCTTTCTGCTGTGGTTTCACCGGTTCTAAAGGGGTAGCACTCAGGATATCAAATGAAGAAAAATGGGAGGAGGCAGGGAAGATGAAGAGCCAGGCAGAAAAGCTTTCAGACCAACTGGTTTTTGTTGTTTTTATTTTCCTTCCAAAAGAATAGGACAGGAAAATATCTGACTAGATAGACCTGCTCTATGAGTCAAAGGTCCAATGAAAATACCTGACTTGGATCAAATAATGTTCAGCAAGTTCGTGTTTTTTTCTGTGGACAGAAGGCCACCGAATGGGGAGTGCTGGGGGCTGCTTAGCAGCTGGCTTTCTCAGCAGAGAGGTTGTGGAAACTGATCACTCCAGGCCTGTACTGGCAGTCCCTGGTCACACCATCCCCTTAACAGTCGGATCCAGAGAGAACGGAACACTAGCTACTGGAAAGGGTCTCTAAAACGTGCAGGCTCGGGATAGGATGGCCTTAAACCGAAGGCTTTTCAATAAAAATTACACTTTCTTCTCTCAAGTATTTGGATGAAACATTTTGCTGAAAAACACAAAATTCCCTAAGCCAGGGCTGGGCTGTCAATCAGAAAGACCTGATCCTATGATAGCAGGACCAGGTCTTGCTTTTGTTAGGGTTTTAAGTCCCTACACAGGTGCTGATTTGCTAGAAAAACACTTGCCACCATCAACACCCACTTCACAAAATTGTTAGCAATGCACCCCCTCCCCAACAAACTACTTTTAAGCTGATTTTAAAAGTCTAGATGAGCGTTTCTAAAAGGCACAGACATAAAGGACATCTACACAGGTCCCTCTGCCCCAGTGGAGCTCACCCTTTCCCTACATGTTCAGTGGGAAAATTAAACAAGCATTGCCCCTTTAGGTCAGTGTTCTTTCTCATTAGACTGCCTCAGGTTGAAGAGGCGGCCCTTTGTAAGTCTTTATTGAGCAGCTATTTAATTATTTTTACAGTTACTTGCAACCTAAGTCAGGGCAAGTTTTTTTTTTTTTTAAGCTAATTTGGTCAATACTGTTCAATATGGCCATTCCTCCTAAAGCAGACTAAAATTTGATTATATATAGAATGAAAAACTTTTTTTGGTTGGTTTAGACACTATTGGACCTGTCTACTTTGGAAAATGCATGCGCAGTATGAAGTGTTTTAAGGAAGATTTATTTCAGTACTGCTCATCATAAAAAACATTCTGGGAGAAGCTTGGGCAACTTCAAAAGAAGCAAAGCTCAAGAATGAAGAATACTGTAGTACAAAATTATGGCCAAAAATACTGTATTTTTAACCAGCAAGATCATTGGGGCATTATTATACAACATTAGGTGTTTTTTTGTTGTTGTTTTTGTTTTTTGCAAAACTAGTTCCCATCCCCAAACAACAGACAATACATGCATTTCAATGACATTGTAAGAACAGTAAATATGATTCTTTTAAATACTGCAAGTTAAAAATGTTTTCTGACAAAACTCCCTAAATACATAGGTCTAGGAAGGGTTTCCCAATGTGATGACTGGTGAGGAATCCAGCAAGGAGTTGCATTTAGTTCTTTGAGGAAAAGAAATCCACCAACAACATGTTTCTGTCAAAGTAACTTGAACAAAGTTACCATGTAATTTTCTATTTTCCTTCCTAAACTTAAAAATACTCTACTATCTTCCTCCCAGTTATTTTACTGTCTACCATAGCTTCTATAAAAATCAGAATTCCTTTCCCATGTAAGATCCAATTTTACCCAATAGGTGTTTTAGTAATATGCAAATGTAATTTTCTGTCGGTTGGAATCATGTGGGGAAATGGAGGTACATGACAGATAAGAGGTAAGAAGGAAATGAATATCTGAGCACCTACTATGTGCTAGGTGTATATGCATACTTTGAACAGATAATTCTAGAGGCAAGAGTGTTATTGAAAGGACATTGGTAGCAGGGAAGAAGGCAGGAAATGGTTTGTTATTCTGTGAGAAAAACAAATGACAAGTTGGGACTGTACTAAGTAGCTAAGAGCAGGTGTCTGGCTCCAGAAATCTCTAGCTAATCATATACAATGAGGCCATTTCTTTTCCTAATTTAATGGAACCAAAATGAAATCCCAAAGACATAGTTACCAGGACAGACCTCTTAACACTACATATGCTGCAAATATGTAGAGATAGATAAACGTATACAACATTACTCATTTTAATTTCTGTGTGTGTTTCTAACCAAAGAAATATCTTTGGAGAAAATATTAATGTATACCAAGCACACCTTACTTGTATCAATTGAGATGTTGTCAATTACCAATTAAGTGGTTTTAAACCCTTATTTAATTTTAAGAAGAGCAGCAATATACATTACAATATTTGGGTACACTTTATTTTTATATGGGTTAACATTCTGCTATATTTCATTTCATTCATTCTTTTTCTAAGAAACTGAAAACAAAGGGAAATTGAAGGTAATCTGAAGGTTATTTCCAACCAATATCTAAGTCTTGCAGTATTTCATTATGCAGCCCTTTCTTCCCATTATTTTAAATTTTTTTGCAAATAAGTCATTTTGACCCAAATCCAGCATAAATAGCATTTCACTGATTCCTAACTTAAGACAACTAAAATTTACAATCATGTGGCAGTATAAATTTTAAGATTACAGTTCGTACACCTTGACAATCAAGATAGTCTGAAGTACAAAAAGTAAATTGTCCTTTAGCTGAATTACCCTTTTAAAATATTAGACCTGCTAGTTAATCTACAAAAAAAAAAAAAAAAAAAGAAAAAAAAAAGAAAAAGAAAATACAAGTTTCAGGTGTTCTTCCAATACCTTTTGTAGATGTCATTTGCTAGTAAACAACATATGCAGGTTCCTAAGAAGATTTCTTCCCCGGTTTATTCATGACAATCAACAGAGCTCTTTATATGAAAATGTTTTAAAAAAAAACTTTGAGGGGATGTATTTACTTTTGAATGGGTGTGCTATTTCCCTTTGTTTCAGATATGAGGCACAAACTTCTGAATTTAAGCTCTGTAAGGCATAGTACAAACCTCCAATTCACAAATAAGGAATTCTCTGTGGGTTGGAACTGCCGTGTCAGCAAAAAAGGGGAAATCATCTGTAAACTGGTACACTGCGATGTGTTGAGTGAGTCATGAAACGGCTGCTTGCCTTGGTATGCTGAAGAAAGGTTTTTTGTGTTTTTGTTTCTGAATACGACATGCCCAAGTCACCATAAAACTTGCCACGGGCCTCCGTTACCTAGAGCATCAATAGGAGTCCGGTGGTACACACTTATAACGCTTGCAATCACAATATAATATAAAGCATGAGTAAACTTTGTTTTTATACAAAACTGAAAAGAATCCCTTCCCGCCCCTAGCCCCTTCAATAAAACCCCAAAGAAACAAAAAAGAAAATCCTTTAGCTTCGATGGACTAGTGTGGATACATTTAGGCTTCTAGGCATCACTGCAGCTAGGGTGATCAATTTCTTCCTTTCTCAAGAGAAGGGATCTTGTCATGCACCCTAAGAGGAACAGTGAGGCCACGCACCTCAATTCTGCATAGCAATTCCACCCCAATTTCATAAAGACAGATATAACAATCTTCCCCTGTTTTTGCTCAGCTGCTTCTGAGCTCTGAGATCAGGTTTAATCGACTACAATCTACTATAGCTCTATTAAATAGAATATCTTGATTCCCTACAACTGTAACACTTACGATCTTGTGATGAGGTTTTCCCTATACACACTGTAGGCCTTCAAATGTTGTTTACATTGTTTTTTTTTCTTTCTTTCTTTCTTTCTTTTTTTTTTTTTTTTTTGCTGCACCAAATTTAAGATCGCCCTTTCAGGCAAGCAGTGGTCTCTAGCTGTTAAAACATTTCCTTAGTGGATCACAATAGCTTCTAAAACTGCCTTTCTAATAAAGGCCATCAGAGAGGTAATACTAAACTGTGCATTTGCCAAATAAGAATATGAATTGTATAAAAGCTCATATTCCAATCCTACATCAAATGGCAAAAGTTCTACAAAGTTGGTTTCCATGTTTGTATAAAAGCTCCAACTGATTGTATGTATTTTGCTATGAAATTACCTTTGGGTCTTATAATCAGTATACCTCTACTCAGGAATGTGCAAATGATTTTATACAGCACGATGCTAGTACCGCTCTGTATGATAGTAAGGTTTTTTTTTCTCTTCTTTTCTAAATGGAAAAAATAATATCCCTAGTCAGAAATAAACTGACAAATTTACATTCTCCTCTCTTAAAAAAGTAAATAAAATAACATTATTCAAAATGTGAATTAGCTATAAGACATACAATTACATAGATACATATCAATACAGCACATTCAATCTGCCAAAAAATTAATGATCACAAAGCCAGTATGGATGCTACAATATCAAGAGAGAGATGTATGTACAATAATTAGAGCTTTCATAATTGCACTATACCTACAGGCAGTCTGTTTCTTAATGAAATTACAGGTGCTTTCTGAGCAAGGTAAAAAGTAACCTGTGTTGTTTGAGGCTGGGAGAGTAAGAATGAGAACATTTCATTACTATTTAGTAACTCTGGCACTCATCTATTAAGTCATTAATTTTCTCCCTCCCCTTTGTTGTTCCAAGAGGGTGATTTATATGGAAGGTTAGACTTGTGCCAAATAGTATTATAGTTAAAATGAGACCAGTGTCATGGCCTAATTCTAACTTCCCAGCAAGTTTAAAACAACCATGATTTATTTTCTTAAATCATAGTTCAACTAAAGCTGCTTGACAGAAGAGCTCATCAATGCTTGTACTGTATTTTTTGCATTTGTTGAAAAGTGCACATAGAGAACTCCAGACATCTCTCTTAGTAGGTTCAGTTACATAAATACATGTTCTACAGAACAATGAGAGGTTACTTTTGAGTTAAGTTCACAAATTTTCCTTAAGTTCAACTTAATCAGTCACTAGTTTAAAGAGATCCAAAGGGGTGGTAAACTAGCAGTAACTTCAGAGTCTGCAAACTAAAGGTTTCAGAATAATACTATCAATCAATGTTCTTGGCAGACCTACTTCAACTTTAAGAACATAAAGAGTAAAACTGGCTTCAGATGAAGAGACACAAGCAAATCCCATGTTGCAACACAGAGGACACTTTCCACACTGCCAACTGGACATCCAACATGGAGCATGAAGACTGAACAATGGAATTTAAGGTCAAAGAAAAGAATGGACTGTGGGAGTCAAACGTACAGTTACCAACTGTTTGGCAATTGGTGTTTCGGGTTCATTCTCAGCCAATCATTTTAGGCTTCACAGTCTTATTCACCTATATATTTAAGATACTGGCTTTTATCTTTTAAGTTCTTATTCTGTTTTTACAAAAAGCCAGCTTTGGCAACACATACCCATAATAAAAGTCATCTAAAAATTGTGGCCCAAACACTAAGGTAAAAAAGGGAGGAAAGGTCTTAACCAAAAGAAAAAAAATTAAGAGCAACCTATGAAAAGGCTCTGGGTAGCAGCCACTGGGGTAATGTAGTGTCTGTTGGCATATTTTTTGGCATCTGCAATTTAAAGAAGAGAGGGTGGAAAAAAAGAAAAAGTGAGGAAGGTAGGACTGACAATGGCACGTGGCATTCCAAAAGCAAGGACCCCTCCTGTGTGCCTCCGCCCTCGCTTACTGACTTCTGCACATTTCTCCGAGCAATCACGCTAGGGCTGAGGCAGAAATCCAAAAGAAATGAGCTTAACCATTAGACGGGCTTCCAGCCCACAGTGAGTCAAGACAGTATATGTATATAAAAAAACTTTACGTGTGTATCCAGAGCAATACATTTAAAACCATAGTAGTAATAATTATAATTACAGTCCTTCAGCAAAAACTATAAACTGTGAAATTAAGCTGATGTCGATGGCTTCAATCGAATGACATTGTCCTGACTGCTTCATTCGAGAGAAAAACCTGACCAAGAATGGAACTAGGATAAAGGCCATTGTAACCAGGGAAAAATCAGGAGGGAAAAAGGAAATTAGCTTCGTTTTGCTCAACAGAGATTGAGAGAAAGAGAGAGAGAGAGAGACAGAGAGAGAGAGAGAGAGAGAGAGAGAGAGAGAGAGAGAATGAGTGAGAGAGAGAAAGAATGAGTGAGAGAGAGAATGAGTGAGCGAGAGCTCTTTGTGAGTGCATGACTGAGAATTTAAAATACATTGAGTCACAAGATTTTGCCTAAAAAAAAGATAGAGAGGAAATGTGCTGGGACTGTACTTCAGCATCCTGTTTTTCCTCTGAATAGTTTAAATAAAATCATAATATTTACTATAAACTCTGTGGACACGCTCACAGAGTCCAGGACGGCAATAAATTAGTATTATGCAAATTGTTTTCCACAGAAATACAGTCCCTCTTGTATAGCTTCAATAGCCCACCAAGGAAGGGAAGGGCGGTGTTGAGGAGGCACAATTAGACCAGATTGTACTCCTTCAGGTTCAACTGGAGGATGGTGTCCTTGACAGCAGCAAAGACAAAGCGGATGTTCTCGGTGTCTGTGGCGCATGTGAAGTGGGAGTAGATAATTTTGTCACTGTCTGGGTTCAGGTCCACGAACATCTTCAGGATGAATTCTCGAGCTGCTTGGGCATCTCTCTGGGGTCCTGTTGGCCAAGGGAAGAGGGGAACAGTTTGTCAGCTGATGTATTAACGCGTTTGCTCAATAAATGTTTATTGGGTCAATGCCCATGAAGGTGACATCTGTATTGTACCTTTTGAAAATAAGGTACCTGCATGTTTTTTCAATTCCAGTTGATATATAATATTACATTAGTTTCAGGTGTACAATGTAGTGATTAGACATACATATAAATTATGATGTGATCACCCCAGTAAGTTTAGTACCCATCTGACACCACACATAATTATTACAGTATTATTGACTATTCCCAGTGCTATACTTTAACATCCTTGTGACTATTTCATACCTTCTTAATCTCTTCACCTTTTCTCCCTATCCTATGGCACCCTCCCATCTGGCAACTATCAGCTTATTTTATCTATGAGTTTTGTTTATTTATTATTTTTTTAAGATTTCACATATAAACAAAATCATATAGTATTTGCCTTTCTCTGTCAGACTTATTTCACTTGGCATCATACCCTCTAGGTCCATCCATGTTGTTGCAAATTACAAGATTTCATTCATTTTTATGGCTAATATTCCATTGTATACATGCACCACATTGTTATCCATTCATCTACTGACGAACACTTAGGTTGGTTCCATATCTTGACTATTGTAAATAATGCTGTAATAAACACAGGGGTGAATATATTTTTCTGAATTACTGTTTTGAATTTCTTTGGATAAAACCCAGAAGTAGAACTATGGGTTCATATGGTAGTTATGCTTTTAATATTTTGAGGAACTTCCTATTTTCCATAGTTGTTGCACCAATGTATAATCCTACCAACAGTGCATGTTATTTGTTGATTTATTGATGATATTCTGAGAGTTGTGAGGTGATGTCTCATTGTGATTTTAATTTGTGTTTTTCTGATGATTAGTGATGTTGAGCACCTTTATTGGCCATCTGTACGTTCCCTTTAGAGAAATGCCTCTTCAGGTGATCTGCCCATTTTAAAAAACAGATTGTTTGTTTTTTGGTGTTAAGTTGTATTAGTTTTGCATGCAGATTTGATTGATTATAATCATCTTTCCCAACAAAGTATTGACAAGGAAGTATAGAATAAATAGATCCATTAGACTTCATCAAAATTAAAAACTTTGTGTACTAAAGGACATTATCAAGAAAGTAAAAACACAACCTACAGAATGAGAGAAAATATTTGTAAATCACATATCTGATAAAGGCTAATATAAAAAATATATCTAAAGCATATATTTCTCCTTGCCCTGGCCAAGTAGGTAAGTTGATTGAAACTTCATCAAAATGCTCCAGGGTTGCAGGCTCGATCCCAGTTGGGGCACATGCAAGAATCAACCAATCAATGCATAAATTGGATAGAACAAAAAACAGATGTTTCTTTCTCTCTCTGAAAAAAAAATAATAAAATATATATATATATATACATATATATATATATATATATATATATTTCTCCAAAGAAGATATACAAGTGGCCAAAAAAGCACATGAAAAGATGCTCAGCATAGTTAGTCATTAGGGAAATTCCAATTAAAACCACAGTGAGATACTACTTCCCATCTATCATGATGGCTGTAATCAAAAAGTAGAAAATAACAAGTGTTAGCAAGAATGTGAAGAAATTTGAACCCTCGTGTATTGTTGGTGGGGATATAAAATGGTTCAGCCACTGTGGAAAACAGCTTGGTGGTTCCTCAAAACGCTGAACATAGAATTACCACATGACCCAGCAATTCTATTCCTAGATATATAAGGGGAGGACAAAAGTAGGTTTACAGTTGTTCATATGGAAAATAATACTATAATTAATAAATAATACAAGAAGAAACTATTTCCCGTACTCACACTGTAAATCTACTTTTACCCAACCCTGTATATCCAAAGAAATTGAAAGCAGGGATTCTTACAGATACTCATATATCAATATTCATTGCTACATTATTCACAATAACTAAAAAGTCCAACAACAGAGGAATGGATAATCACAAGGTAGTATACACATACAATGGAGTATTATTCACCCATAAAATTGAAGTTGATGGATTTCACAACATGCATGAACCTTAAAACACAGAGCCAAGTAAAATAAGCCAAACACAAAATAATAAAATTATCATGATTCCGCTTATACAAGGTACTGAGAATTGAAATTTTGGTCAATAATTAAGAAGGCTGGTATATTGAATGAAAAAGTACCATAATTAAAAATGCTATTACACACACACACACAAAATTATTTACTGTTCTTTTTCAACACAGTATACTTAGGTTATTAATTTCACAGCAACAATAAAAATGCAACAAAAACTAGTAAGATTATTAGAGTTGGAGAAATTTCTCATTTTCAACAAAGAACACTCTTCTACTTTGTGAATGAACTTCCGTATGATTTTATATTTACCCTATTTGGAAAAAGGGCCTACCTGTTTTTTCTTTTTCTTTTTACACTAAAGAATACCAAAACTAGACTCAAGTTCATTAAAGAGCACTTGGAGTGTGTTATATTTTTAAGTATAAATTATGCTATTTGAATAAGCATAAACTAAAAAGAAATCATTATAGCCATCATAGCAGGAAGGGAATTCCACAGTGTCTGAACAATTTTGCAATTCAAGTCCATGTGGAAATGATAATTTCCCTTCCTAAAGAGAACTACAGAAATGGCATTCATTACGATTAAGACCTTGTAAGTGCAGAAATGTGGAAGTGTGAAATTTATAATACTATAAACATGTTTATTATAAAAACATCACTGCAGAGTAGGCCTGGAGTTTTTTTCAGTCTTAGCTCATCTTACAAGGGCTTTGAATTTGTGAAAGGACAGCTGCATTTGCTTTGTGGATAATTTTTTTTTTTTTTTTTTTTGCTGTGGCCAAGTCCTATGTGTGTTAAGTGTGTACTGGGGGAAATTTAAACAATGTCCTCAGATTTTAAGACATTCACAATGGGCACATAATAGAAGGAAAATACAGTTATGAGGAATGCGAGGAAAATATGACAAAGGAGATATGTAAAGATATCAGGAAGATGTTGCATATATAGAGAGAAAAGTTATTTTTTTTGCAGAAAAATACAACCAGTGTGTGATGTGGCTACGCGTGCTGCACGGAGCAGCTTGAGCCCCTAGGGGGCAGGCTGTGCTGGGCCTACCCTGCGTCATCCAGGACGCAAGCAATCCAGCCTCCAGGGGGCGCTATGCATTGGGGGTTGGGGGAGGCGTCGCTTCCCATTTGCGGATTCTCACCGAATTCCCAGAAAGACTGAAACTCTCTTTCCAGGGGCATGAGGCTAGCGCATGTGTTTCAGTGTAAGCCAGATGCTTTGTGCCCATCTTATCAGGGCTGATGCAGTATTTAAAGAACTGGCCTGTTGCTGTGGGAGAGCAAGTTAAGACACACGCGGTCAGTTTCAATCGTAGTTTTCTCAGGAAGACTGAGGAATACAGTTTCAGCCACGTATCACTTGGTGGCAGGCTAATGGCAAATTGAAAGAGGTACAAATGAAAACACAGTTAAGGCTGGGAAAGTATTTATTTTTAAAGGAATGACACTGCACAAAGGAAAATGTACTTGGAGAGGGGACTGGAACGCACTGCTAACGAAGATGGCATCATCTCTGATCTCTAATAACACCCACAACCATTTCTCCGTTCTGTTCACCAACCTTCAAAATCTTACACGTATTTGGGAGGGGGCCTTCATTCAGTTCTTCAAATGGTCAGCACAGGACCAGAGGCACGTGGGATGAAAGGCCGAGTAAAACGTCACCCCTGATGTGTTTGTATATACTTGGAAAGCTGAGAAGCCAAACTGAATTGCAGTGTTTTGAAGTGATTACCTTTCTGAAGGAGCTCTCAGAAGTACGGAAACACTGTTCATCCCAGATATCATGTTGATGAAGTAATTTTTAAAGCAGTTTGTTCTCCTGATGTTACATACCCTCTATAATAGGTACTTTCAATTTGTGCTCTTCTGTGGCAGGCACTGTGCTAAGTGACTTAATTGTATAATTCCATTCAATTCTTTTTTACTTAGGAAGAAAGTAGGCATCGTGGGCCAACGCCTGTCCTCTTAACTAAGATTCTAGCTAGACCAAAGTTTGCCAGACTTTCTCTGGCAAGGACCAGCGTAAATATTTTAGGCCTCTGATCCTCTGTCCTGACTCCGTAATTCTGCTGCTGTATCATGAAAGCAGTCACAGTGCCTAAATGAAAGGGGGTGGCTGTTTCAATAAAACTTTATGGAATTTGGGGCAGCAGCTGTGGTTCTTTCACCTGTTTTTATAGAGTGGCTGGGTGTGGATGCATTTTGTTATCAATTGAGCAAGTATTTCTCAGAATGAGGTGGATGTCATGTCCTGTTCAGGATTTTACAGTCTAATTGCTGAGACAAGATGTGTTTACAAGAAGGAAATAAGTAATGCAAATCCATATGAATATGGAAGTGAGTGCTATTGATTCTAATACTAAAGGAAGAGCCTAACGGATGAGTTTCTTTCCTAAGGAGGATGGTATTTCATCAGACCAAAAGTAAATATTTCCTGAATATTCACTATGTCAGTCATCATGATAAATTGTCACACATGTTATCTATTATAGTCTACAAAATAATCCCTTGAACTTGGTCTTGAGGCCTGGAGAAATTAAGTGACTTGATTGTGGTTCTATATAAAGGACCTATGGATCTGATCCTGGGTAGACTGACTTCAGAGCATGTGTTCTCTCTCCAGAGAGAGTCAGGCAGACTGTCACCAAATGAAAGTGGGATACAGCGGGAATTATAATGGTTGATACACAGTTGGTCAATACTGCTGGATTGCTCGTTCCTCTCACAGACTTATTTCAAAACATGCAAGAAGCTGTTTTCTTTTGCTATAAGTTTCATGTCATTAAAAGGCAGAGCAAACAAAAATTTGTCCTTCCTCGGTCACAACACGCATGCTTCTGAGGGCGAAGGCAGCAAGGATGCGCTGCACAGGGTGGGCTGTTGCACTGGTCTCGGGAGGGAAAACATCTCCCCAGCTCCTGGGCTGGCTGGAGTGCTGACTTACCATCATATTCTGGGAAGTAGTCAACTAGGTGGGAATACATAATTTTCTCCTCTAGAAGATCTTTCTTGTTTAAGAACAGAATAACTGAGGAGTTCTGGAACCAGGGATACGTGATAATTGTTCTAAAGAGTGCTTTGCTTTCCTCCATTCGGTTCTGAAAAAACAAAAAAAAACAAAACATCAGAAAAACAAGGCATGAATTACTTGATTATTTAATCTGTGAATTGTGTTTATTTCAGAAGTCCAACCCATCTTCTGTACGCATCTGATTTTTGTAGCCTTTGGCTGAGTTGTAGTAACTTTTGTTAGGATTTACACACAAATGGTTCAGGACGCATACATATATGGGCTGTTTTCATAATGTAAATGCTCAGGTTGACAAGCAGAAGGGAATAATAATAAATCTTCTGAGATAACTCCTTCAACCTTAAGAGAAAACAATCAAAGCCTAGAGAATCACATTGTATCTGGAACACTCATAAATTTTCACCAAAAAATTATTTGTTCATGTCTAAATACTTAAGATCTGAAATAAGAGTTAAATACAATACTGTGCTTCATTTTTGCATTGCCTAAGCTGTGTTTAACTTGGGGCATCAGATTTAATTCTGTTTTTAAACAATGAGGACAATTTAAGGGACTTGGTCTGTGCCCCCACAGAGATGAAAATGTGACGAGAGAAGCGGCCACAAAACCTGAGGACAGGCCGTGAGCCAAGTGAGCACAGTGGCCTGGCTGGTCTCTATGCAGTCACCTTGCCTGGAGTAAATGTGGTCACAGAAATGTTAGTCTTGCCCAGACCACACTTGTTAGGAACTGAATGTGTGTCGTTCCAAAATTTGCATGTTGAAGTCCTAACCCTCACTGTGATGGTATTAGGGAGTAGTCATCAGGAGGTGGTGGGATTAGTGTCATAGAAATGACTTCAGAGTGTCCCCTCACCCCTTCCACCATGTGAGGACAGAGCAAGAAGCATCCATGAGCCAGGAAGCAGGCCTTCCCCAGACACCAAAGCTGCCTGCACCTTGATATTGGCCTTCTGAGCCTCCAGAACTGTGAGAAATAAATGTTGTTGTTTATGACACACTCAATCTATGGTATTTTGATACAACACCCCCAATGGACTAAGACAATGCTGACCAGGCAACCTTCCTCCCACAGACTGGAAACCAGTGAAGGGGAAGAACACTAAACTGGGAAGCATTCACCCTGATCCCTGGCCCCTGGAAGGCAGGCTACCTGCTCCCCACTTTGTATGGACCACTGAGTGTGTTCCTTTGTCATCTGAAAAATCCCTGTTCAAGCCATCAGTAAGGGGGTCTCACACATCTAATCTTTAACATCTCAAATTGATTCTCAAGATCTCTAATCTACAGAAAACACTGCTGATTGACTCAGTCCCCTGCTAACACATGATTGACTGGTGCTGCCTACAAGGTAAAGCCCCATGTTCCTCGGTCTGGCATTCACAGCCAAGGACCGCGTGACCCCAGTGCGCACCTTCTTCTGAACCCCTACACAAACGCTTTCATCACCACATAATGGACTCAATGTTGTCACTGTCACAGGAGTGTGACTGAACTTTCCTGACTTGTAATGCTGTCCTCACTCCTAATCCTTTAAGGCCCAGATCAACCTGATATCACCAAGAAATCTTTTCGTGAGCACTCGCTGGCCTGGCTCCCTCATCACACCCCAGCACACACCGTCCTAGTCCTCACGTGCCCACCCTTCAGGAGACACACATTGAGGTTTGTTAGAAGCTGGGTATGACCTGTTGGAGATGGGGTCTGTATCCTGGAGGACTAGAGAAGATAGGAGTGTCAATGTGTAATTTCAGGTGCACGTGATGGCCAATAGAAGGGTGGGGGTCATACACAAAAGGAAGATTTGACTTAAGAGGAAATGTAGTTTTGAGTTGAATCTTGACAGATGGAGAGATTACAAGGAGGAAAGGAGATATAAACCCACAACCGTGGGAAGAGATCTATGGAAGTTCTCGTTTACTATTTCCTCTCAGACACGTCATTGAAGAATACCTTAGAAATCACCTTATTAAAGGTCATTATTATCTTAAAGACCAAGATTAGCTGATTTTTAAACGTAATAACCATGATAATGTATCATTTGACTCAAAATTTTTATTTGTAGCTTATCAAACCTTGAATACTTAGAAATTCACACACATCCTTAAACGGATGTTAGTGACTCAGGAGCATACTCTCTCAGGTATTATTTCATTTCCATATGTCAACTATGTAAATATATGCAATGACTCAAAAGAAAAATAACTCCAAGCCTTATGAAAAAAAAAATTGCAAGCCTGGTCTTCTGCATATGGTTTTCCTCCCTCAGTTACTTAGGAAAAAGCTCGGTGTATTTGACTTTGTATAGTCATCAGGATCACATTGTTATGTGTCCTGTCTGATGTCAACACTACCAGAATTCAAAACACATTCTGTGCCAAGATCCTGCTGTTGGATGGAGAGGGGAGAAGGGCAGGGTCAGGGTTGTGAGTTGGAGACTTTGGTTTGAAACAAAGGCTCTGTCTTAAATACTCCATGTGACCTTGAGCAAGTGACTGAACCTCAGTTTTCTTCTATCTCCAGGGTTAGGGAGGACAGAATGAAACAATGCATGCAAAGCACTTAGCGTGACCCCAACACACTGGCAGTAGCTTTCACTGGCAGCCACCATTAGAGTTGGCAAAATGGCTATGTAAGAACCTTGAGCTTAGGCAATGCACAACGCACAATGCACTTACTTCAAATCTCTGACCAAACTGTAAATCCAGTAAAGTCTTCCTATTCACTGGAATTATACAAAGTGAACCTATTCATGATTTCAAATCCAGATAGATCTAATTTATGAGAAACTGGAAAATCATTTAGGTGTCTGCCAATTTCATTTATTCAATACTTGAATGCTTCTTCAAATATCTTAAAAATCTCTAAACTGCATAATACTCTCAACCCCAGAGCAAACCAAGAAAACAACAGCTACAATATATAAATGGAGCAGTGGAATGAAAAATAATTAAAGACATTTACTAGCCATCCCACCTCTGCTATCCAAATCAGACAACAGAAATAGAAATGATAAAGATACCAAACTCAAATGGACAGATATTATTTCCTCCATGATTTACTTAAGTTTTTGCAAATCTTTGCAAGCAATTATTTGAGATCAAATTTGGCACTCTCTCTAGGCTGGAAGAGAGCTCCTGAATTATAATTTCTGCCTATGAATCTATGTATTCTACCTGTACAGGATGTTTAGAGAAGCAAAGAAAGAGAGCACATTTGCCTATTACCTCCATCTCTAAGGTTTCTGGGCAATGAGATCAGAGAGCAGGCCCTTGTGAAGTGAACTAGTGGAAGCCAACGTGTGTTGTAGGAGGAGAAGGAAGAGGACAGAGAAAGACTAGGAAAGGGTCAAGGAGAGGCGGGCACACAGCCCCAGACTAAGGAGAGTGGGAAGTGTCAACGTGAGGGATGAAGCATGACAAATGGGTAACCTCTCTGAGGCAGGAACCCCCCAAAAGTTAATGACAGGACTACTTCATTAAGTATTCTCTAGCATTTTCATTTAGTCAAGTAACCAAGTAGCAACCTCCTTTCAAAAACTATTTTACAGCACACTGATCTTCCTATTAAAATTAGCCTATTCTCCATATCTTACTAATTTTATGCTTACATGCCAGTGAGCCAAAGTGTATCCTTATGTACATAAACTCCTTTTCTTTGTCCATAACACTTGTCATGCCTTGAGTATTCACATCATCGACTTTTCAATTCACCTACCTTCTCCCTATCTTTCCCCTATTCCATCATACCCACTACTCTGTCATCATCTCGGGCAGTTCCACTAGTGGCTCAACAGAAATCAACACCTTCTTGCTCTTGATGAGATATCTCATTCCTAAAAGCAACTGTCCTGCCCTGCCTCTTAAATTGCTCTTTCCCACTGCAAACGTAAATCACATGTGTTGTCTGTCACTTTCACTGTAATTTTTCTCCCTTCACTAAATATCTAGACACCAGATTATTTCCCTTACCTGGGTCACTGGAAATTTCTTCCAGTCTGAATTTCATAGGACCAGTTTCTCCCATATTTCAAGCTTATCTAAACTGATGGCTATAATTTATTTCCACTGGAGCTAACTGGAACAGACTAAAATTTTTACATAATTAGCCCTAGCTGGGTGGGCTCATTGGTTGGAGCATGGACCCACACACACACAAAAAGACTGTGGGTCCAATCCTTGGCTGGGGCTTGTGTAGGAGGCAACCAATCAATATTTATCTCTCTCTTTCTCTCTGAAAAATCAACAAACATATCCTTGGGTGAGGCTTAAAAATCTTTTTTTACGTAATTAAGATAAAGATTTACTCTCAGAGTTTAGACAGAAAAGTAACCTATTTAACATTCCAACTTATCATAAACTGCTCCTGTCACCAAACACATAAAATATTTCAGCAACAACCAACCAGATGGCCATGCACTGAGCCAGCCATCAAGCGCCAAGGACACAACTAGACAGATCTGCAGAAGGTGGCTGATCCTCGAGTGGGTGGACTCTAATCACAGACCACGATGGACCCATCAGCAAGAGTCCAAAAACAATACTTGGCTGAATAAGCATTATGTTCTCATCACATTGAGGTTGCTGCTTGTAGAAAAGGCTTATTCACTGAGGTCCACCTGTTATCTTTCTGCTAGATTCAGCCAGAACCAAGCATAAATTAACTTCAAGTGGACAACAAGGAGGAACACAAGGATTACTTCAGTAGGCACGAGTGATTTCTTCTTTTCCTTGAGCATCACTGGAAACACATAGCAAACATTTAATGTTGACTTCAGGGCAAAAGTTAAAGCTAAAAGATTCAATTTTTTAACCCACTTAATTAGAATTGTGAAGAACAATAAGCAGAAGAAATGGGGGTATGGTAATTCTGAATTACAGTTTTATGCAAATTCCTCCAAGACAGAGTACCAATTTGATAGCTTCCCATGCTGTAAGGACCCGAGTTTCTGAAACTTTGATCCAACTTTAATGTTAAACACAGAAAGAAAAAAAAAAAACACACTCAACTATGGAGAGTAAATTTTAGCTAGCTTTTTCCAAGCTACACTTGTATTCATTTTCCACACATTTTTATTATTTAAAATAAAGTTTGATGATTCATATGTAGTCATGAAAGAAAATTTAAAAAATGAAAGAAGAGAAGGAAGAAAATAATTCCCATGGTTGAATCACCCACATAAAACTATTGTTTTTTGTTAACTTTTATTTTCTTCCTATTTACTAACTATGCATGATTTTGAAGGTTATTTGATATTTGTGCTATGTAAAAGAACTTTTTTTTGTACCTATGCTGTATAACTTAGAAGCCACTAGTTACATATGACAATTGAATATCTGAATGGTGGTAATGCACCTGAGAAATGGTTCTATTTAATCCTCACCTGAAGACACTTTTTCATTGCTTTTTAGAAGGAGAGGAGGGGGGAGAAACTGATGAGAGAGAGAAGCATCCACTGATTGCCTCCACATGCATCCAGACTGGGGGTCATACATGTCTGGACCGGGGACTGAACCCACAACCTAGGCATGTGCCCTGACTGGGAACTGAACTCATAAGCTTTCGCTTATGATATGATGCTCCAACCAACTGAGCCACATTGGCCAAGGCTAATAATTGATTTTTAATGTAAATAGTCACACATGGCTTGTAGCTACTATATTATTGCAGTTTTAAAGGGTTGTGGTTATGTTGTATATAAAATTATATACCCTGTATTTTGCTTAACATTACATCCTAAGATTTTTCTGTTTTATAATTCATAAATATTTTGAATTGTTTCATAAAGTTGTAGTGAGTTTCACTAAATCCCTATCACAAGAGGATTTTGGCACTATTACAAATAAAACTATAATTTACAGCTTTGTGTATAAAGATTTTCATAGTTAAAATTTTCTTTATCAAAGCACATTGCAAAATTTAAGGCTCTTGATAACAGACTAGATGGGTTGAACTAAGTTATGTACCCTGTAGTCATGTGTGATTTTGCTCATTTTACTATTCCCTCTCAAGAAGGGAGTTTTAGCCTTTTAAAATCTTGTTCATATCAAATTACATGAGGCATAAAATGACAAAAAGGGTGAAGAAATGATAATTTACTGTCTTGATTTGAAATTTTGAATATCAGCAAAGCTAAACATTTTGCAATAAATTTGCTAACCTGTAGTATTGTCTTTTGTGAATTATCTGCTCGTGTCTTTGCCAATGAAAATTGTCTCTACATATATATTTTTTTCTCTTAATGTTTATAGATTTGTATGAACTTTTTTTTTGCATGACTATCATCATTATTATTTTTTACAAAAGTTTATTCTTAAATGTACAACAGGCTCCAAAACAGTTCTTTTTAGCTATAGGTGGCAGGAGATGTTATGATAGGGAATCCAGATATTAAATCAGGAATGGAATTCAGGATCACCATTGCCCGAGGCACAAGGAACAGCTCACTTTTTTCCAGATTTCTTAATTCCACCTGTGGCCAGTGGGCCCTTCCCCACGGCCTTCACTTTTAGCTCCTCAAGTTTCTTCTGCTCTTTTTGCTTCTGCTTGAATGCCTTTTCTTCCTTGTCCATCTCCTTGGCCTGCTTCTTAGGTTGCTTCAGGGGCTTCTTCTTGCCACCTTTGCGACCAGACATGGTGGCCGCCCCTTCCCCAGACCCTGCCACCGGAAACTCTTGTATGAATTCTTTATATACTAAAATTATTAACCATTATTTTAGTTTCTCTTTTGTCAAATTTTGAATTTTGGGTATTTCAAAGAGGTTTTCTGGATCATTTTTGAAATTAAATAGCTTTGATATTTCTAACTTAGAAAACAATTCTACTTTAACACAAAAATCAAATTTCAGTTTCCTGGTGGGGAACTTCTCCTTCAAGCCAACTTGGTTTCTGGTACTAGCTAGCCTGGTGAACATGAGCCACTGCTCAACCTGAAAAAGCATCCTGTAGATAGATGTATTAGAGCTGCTAGCGGGGAGTAGAGTGCGTGTGAGTGCCAGCTTCTGTTTCGGTTGTCTGCTTTCTGTGTTCACAGTTGGTGAACAGTCACTTGGACTGAAGACTGTAGGTAAAGAGATATAGAAATAGACTGTGGGAAGGAAGAGGCAAGGATTACAAAGAAAACAAACTTGATGATAGAGCTGAGTTTGGAAACCCTGAATATCCTGAAAAGATCCAAGGAAGATGTGATGTATCCACACAAACCAATCACAAACACATCAGTACATCTCCCTGAATCTGAGTAAATTCCTGGTGTGTCTTTCCAGGAAAGTCTAAGTCTAGGGAGAAAGGGATAGAATGAAATAAACTAGAACAATTCAGTACAATATTTGTTTTATTGTCTCAAAACACTTTTTTTAATGGATGGTTGGGTCAGATCAGCCTGGAATCATGTTGTTGTTGAATTTTTCAGCAAACACAATAGAATGATGTTGCTGTTAGGATAAGAATTTGGTTTGCCTGTGTCTGAAAAGATAAACTCAAAGGTCTTATATGCATTGTATTTTGGAGCCCTGTACACTGGGCTACCACTTGACCTGACCAGGCCTTGATCACATACACACCGAAGTTCTTGTCACTAATTCTTGGTACCTGTATGTTTTCGCTCCTCCTGCCACCCTCCACAGACTGTAGGCATATGGCTAGAATTTCCACTGAGCAGAACCAGACCGTAGGTAAGTCAATCATATGACAAGTAAATTAAGGAGAAAG
Organism: Furipterus horrens; assembly: GCF_987537825.1. Classification (NCBI taxonomy): domain Eukaryota; kingdom Metazoa; phylum Chordata; class Mammalia; order Chiroptera; family Furipteridae; genus Furipterus; species Furipterus horrens. The sequence goes on from NW_028327174.1 coordinate 163,071,235, forward strand.
GACATATAGAACAAGTTGATTTGAAAGTCTTCTCATAAGAAACACAGGATGGGCAAAAGTAGGTTTATAGTTCTTGTATAGAAAATAATATAATAATTAATAAATAACACAAGAATAAACTGTGTTTTGTGCACTCACAACTATAAACCTACTTTTGCCCACCCCTGTATATAAAATATTCAGAAAATAAGTTGCTTGTTAAATAAGCTAGGTGTATCATATTCCTAAGGCATTTTTACATTTTTAAACAATAATTTGTCATATAATAAGGTTTTTTTTATTTAGACTTATTTTCAAGAACAATATATTATGAAACTTTTCAGAATGATGTATTTTTAGCTATATGAATGTTATTTATTTTATATAAAATTTAATAATAATAATGATTATAATATCTAACATTTGTTTGGTGAGAATATACACCAGATTGTTTAAAGTAGTTTAGTACGTAAAAGAGATTGGCAAGCTTTTCTGTAAAGGACCAGAGTCAATATCTTAGGCTTTGCAGGCCACACTGTCTCTACTGTAATTACTCAATGCTGCTGATGTAGCAGGAAAGCATTTATGGACAGACAATACATAAATGTGTGTGTGCCTGGGTTCCAATGAAACTTTCTTTCAGACACTGAAACTTGTATTTCATGTAATTTTTACATGTTACAAAATATTCTTATTTTGATATTTTTCAACCACTTAATGTTGTAAAAACCATTCTTTGCATGTGAGCTGTACAGTAACAGATGTAGGCTCAGGGCCATAGCCTGCTGACCACAGGTGTGGAACAGCATTTAATTCTCACACCAACTCTAAGCAGTAGGCATTGTTATGATTCCTATTCCCTGTTTGAGGAGACTGATAAAAAACAAGTTACAAAACACACCTAAGTACTTAGTAAAGTAACTATCATAGCTATTTGAATCATAATTTATTTTCCTTTTTTCCCCTTTCTTTCCACAGCATGTAAACAAAAGAAGGAGAAATCAAGTCCTGGCTGGTGTGGCTCAGTGGATTGAGCACCGGCCTACGAACCAAAGGCTCACTGGTTTGATTCCCAGTCAGGACTCGTGCCTGGGTTGTCCTAACTTGAGCATGTCCCCAGTTAGGGGGCGAAGAGGCAAACACACATTGACGTTTCTCTCCCTCTGTTTCTCCCTCCCTCCTTTCCCCTCTCTCTAAGAATAGGTAAATAAAGTTAAAAAGAAAGAAAGAGAAATCAATTAATTCATTTGCTTAATTTTTAGTGTCAGGACAGTAGGTCTATTTGGCCAGATGTTGCACACATGTAAAAATGCCTTTCCCAATGTTTTAATACCCTACATCTGGCATTTTAAACCAATAAAACTATTGTGCAACAGTTCTCACTTGAAGATGAAGATAATAATGATGATAATATCTAAGCTATTTGAAGATAATAGCTTTTGTGTTACTTTAAGTAGTTTTTTACAAGTAATTCTACAAATGTTCTTAGTTAACAAGATACTAACAATCTGTGTGGATTTCCTTTATTCCTGCTTGTAGTCTTTTTTCCTCTAGATGACTGACAATGTGAAAGGAGGGCAGGGAAAATAAACATGAAAACCTCAATCCACTAGCTTCAGTTTATGTGTTTACTAAAAGGTTAGATTATAGGATCTATGGGTAAACTGGCAAAAAATTCCGTTGTTTGCATTATCTTCAGTTTGCAGTGATTTATTTGACCCTTGTTCTATGATCAGTGGTTTTATTTGACAGTGCACACTAGAACAAAGTCCTGGCACCTTTTAAAAATCATGTTTACTGTCTGCTTAAAAAAAAAATCAGCATTCCATCTTGAATGGCTTATTGGTAGGTACAAGAAATTCACCCCAATGATTGTGGGCTGATTCAAATGATCCCTCCTTGGACTATAAAGCACTGACATATGGGTATGCTTTGGACTAACAAGCTTTGAAAAACAATGGGCTTCCCCCTGCCTTTAAAAAGAAAACCAGCTCTCTGTATAATGTATATATGACAGTATTTAATAAACAAGGTGCAAGGGTATTATAAAATTTACAAAGAGACTATTATTTTTTCTCAACAAAAAAAATATTGATCACCCCAATGAAAAACCAAGAACTATTTCACTATTTTGCCCTTGAGAAGTGTTCTCCTTCTCTTTGCTCTTTATTCTGAAAAACTGCTGAGTTTTAAATATTTTAAATAAAATGTTTTTATAAAATATTTGCAATATAACGTTATTACTAAATTGGGCAGTCAGACCCAAAAAATGTAAAAGTATCAGTGTTCCACTCTGTACAGAAAATTGTACTCTGGGTGTTATGCAGGAAGTAAAAGATCTCTTCTGGAAGCTAATAACTAAGTGACACAAGAGATTAAGTCCAAAACAAGTAAACACCTTTTTTAAAGACAACTAACAGAAATATTAAAGTCACACAAAATCAGCTTCTTCTGTAGTGAAACAAAGGAGGTGGAAGTGGGGTGTGTGTGTGTGTGTGTGCGTGTGCGTAATTCAGGTATCATGATGAAAGCAGACAAGTTGGAAAGATCTAGAAAGATCAGCACATGAGCAAATCACCAATAATTCACAAGGAAAAATCTGTGCTTGCAGTCACAGACACACAGTCATTAGACTTTACCAGGTGTTACTACAGAGATGAAGCCCGGGGGAGCACATAGCCTTGAAAGTAAATCCAATTTAAACCCTTTGAAATGAGTAACTCTTCAGGTACCCAGGCAATATGAATGTGTTGGGAAATTTAGGAACTCACCAATATAAATGTGCTGGAGTCTAGAAAACTTGAATAAAGATACAAGGAGAAGGGATCAGGACTAATTCTGTTGAAATGGAGCAGATGAGGGAAACGGACCTCCCAGAGGCAGAGTGAGGCAGCAGGAGTTCCACCATCGAGGACGGATGCGCGTTGTAAGGGGCTAACGTTCAGTTTACGGCGGGGGCCCACTTTGGCTGAGGGTCTTTTCTGATCAATTGACAGCTATGCTGTACCTGTTAGTGCATTTCTAAGGTTTGGTGCACTTATAAACTGTACGTTTCATTTAATTTTAAGAAGAACTTATGAATCCCCAATCTGTCCTCCTCGCCCCTGCCCACATTTTCATCTTTAAGACTGAGCCAAGGATGAAGGAACTGCTGCACCTGGTCTAACTCTGAACTACCCAGTGGAAGCTTGGAAACTGAAAGTGGAAGGTATTTTGGGTCACAGTGACCATGTGCTCTTAATGGTCGTGATAACAGAAAAGGAACAGAGGCCTTATACATATATTCCCACTGACTTTAGGGATGTGATTTAATAACAACTAGGATCAGAGTGCAAGGTGAAAATCACAAAGAGTTTAAATTACTCTTAAAAGTGTACTTTAAAGGTACCCACTGATGGCCTCAGACCATCTTGTCGTGCCGTATGTCCATCACAGCCTGCTATCCCCCCTAGTGATAGGAAAGGCCATGGTTCCTTTAGTGAGCACCAGATGAAGCTTGCTTTGGGTCTGCAGTTAAACGAACATTTAGTATCACTGAGTCTCACTGGAGCATCGCAGCTCTCACATCGCAGTTCACACTCTGCACTGGGAGCTGCTCACACCAGTTGAGGCATGCAGGAACCGAGACCAGTGGAAGGGACAGCTGATGCCATTTCAAAGGGCTTTGTGCATAACTTAATTACTCTTTTCCTCTCTTTTCATCCTTTTCCCTGTTGGGGGGTGGTGCTGAACACTTATAACTACATTTTCATACATCCACTTCTGATGTGATTCTACTACGTAATTTCATAGCATGTGTTTAAAAGGCACACTGACCATAAAAAGACTTAGGCACTCCCAAAGATATGCCCTGAACCACTTAAGCTTATGTGTTCTGATGACAATGAAAAGACATTTCCAAAATCCTCCTGGATATAAAGAAAACTTCCCCATGACCTAAACTTTGGAAAAGACAAAATGGAGGTCAGGGGAGGAACTGTGAAGAAGCCCACATAACCAAAAATATCAGGTAATGTAAGGATTTGAAAGAATTACCATCAGGTTCTAGGCTTAGTGGGTGCTCAAAAATTGTTAAGTAAATGAAGGTAAAAACTGGAAATAACTCAACCCTTAAAAAATGCCAAGAGCAACTTGAATTTAAAAGAATTTTTCAGTAACTTCCAAGAAAAGCATATTTATTCGATTCCCTGAGTCTCCCCCCAAAATAAAACAACAATAAAACCTAATGAAGAAACTGGGAAACAACTCCAAACCACAGATGTGGAAGAACTTCTGCCAAATATGTGATATCTGCACTGACCCAGAATGGCTGCCAAAAGCCATTAAACACCTTTCCATCATTCAGGCAGGCTGAGATTTGTGTGTGTAAATGCAGGATATAGAGACATTCGAGTGCCAGCCTTTCCCTCAGAACACAGGACTGGTGGTGTGAACTGGCCCTTGGAGGGGCCAAGAAGAGCACAGTAAAGGCCTAGTTCCATAACGCATGGCTCTAGGGGAAGAAAGCAGGACCACGAGAGGAGTGGCTGGGATATGTAACCTTCATTCTCTCCAAAACCCGGATCCTAACCCAGGGAACTGCCTGGAGAGGACATGGGGAGAAGAAAGCTGTTCAGTGCCTTACTACTTACAAAGTATCTAGGAATTCCAAACCTTTGAAGAAAGTGTCTAGGACAAAAACAAAAAACCTAAGCAAACAAATTAGAGCAAAGAGATTAATGAAGAAAACTTAGAATATTTTGAAAAGGAAAAGAAAATCCCCAGAAATATATCCTTGAGATAAAAACAGGATACTGGCATAAAAAAAGAGACTATTTGAAAAATAAAAAGAGCTTTTAAGAGTCTGAAAAAGAAAAAGAAAAAAAGAAAAGAAAATCTACAAAAGCCAAAACAGACAAGCAAACTAAAATAATGGTTGGAAGATCACTCTAGGAAAATTTTGGGGTAGCAAAACGAAATGAAAAATGGTAGACAAAAGTTGAGGAAAATGAAAACAATTAATCAAGGTAGTCCTCCAGCCAAAAGAAGTTATAGCAAAAGAAAACAGAGAGGAGAAAATTTTCAAATGAATACAAAATTAAAATTTCTTATCATTAATTAAATCTGTAGGTTAAATGGCCACAAAATGGGTAGGAGGCAGAAAAATCTACACCAAACATATCCTACCTTAAATTCGAGAATATCTAGGATAAACAAGTTTCTAAAACTTCCCATAGAAAACTGTCATACATGAAGAAAAAAGGAAGCAGAAGAGCCATGGATTTTTGAAAGGGAACATTAGCAGATAATGGAATAACACTTTGAATTCTTTATGTATGAGAATTTGATACCCAGCCAAAATGTCAAGTTTGAGGGGAGAATATGAACATTTTCAGACATGAGAGAAAACTTAAAACTATCTCTCTTCCTTGGACCCCTACTCAGAAAGCCACAGAAGGATATGTCCTAAGAAAAATAAGAAAATAAACCAAGAAGTAAGACACCAGTGTATCCAGAAACAGGAAATTTAACATAGGGAAGAACTTAACTCCAGGATAATAGTGACAAATGTGTAAGATGCACAAGAACAACCAGTCCTGATTAGAAAAGACAGAGATTTCTAGAAGGAAGTCTTCAATTAAAAAAAGAAATTGATATATAATCTGAAACGTCCACCATGTTTTGAAAGAATTCAGAGATCTGTTGATGAAGCAGAAACCAGCTAGTGACACACCCACATGCACACATACACACACACACGGCAATTATTAATCCCAGAGAAAAAAGCTGACCAAAAAAATGACTGAAGTCACAACTTGCTATTTAGCTCATCAGTGAACAACATTTATACTGCCCTGTAGTGTACACAATGAATTACTGAAAAAAATGTGATATAACTAGGTTGAAAGGATGGTAGAAGATATGGCTGAGAGGTTAAAATACCATGATTTTTATGCACCATAGGAGAAGGACAATACACTTGACATATCAAAAAGTAGCAGGGTAAACACATTGAGAGATATGAAGGAAATAACAGAAACCAAGAGATAAGAAGAGCTGAGGGTAGTGTCTGATTATCAAGACTGTGGAGGGGTAGCAGTTGAGGAAGTGTCGTTTTAAAAACTGTGTGTGTGCATGTATGTGTGTGTGTGCATGTATTTTAATCCTCACCTTAGGATATGCTCATTAATTTTAGAGAGAGGGGAAGGGAGCTACATACACAGAGAGAGAAACACTGATGTGAGAGAGAAACATTGATCAGTTACCTCCTGTACATGCCGCAACTGGGGACCGAACCTGCAACCCAGATGTGTGCCCTGGCTAGGGATCAAACCTGCAACCTTTTGGTACACAGGACGATGTTCCCACCAACTGAGCCACTCGGCCAGGACAAAAAAAAATGTGTATATTTTAGTTATTTGGCTTTGTAAACCATCATTTGATTTAAAAATTAACTTAAAAAATATGTACTTTTTAACGGGCAAAAAATAAAGTTCTGGGAAGATACAAAACTGCTTGCAGTAGTTACTTATATTTGGGAATGGAAAAGGAAGAGTGAGAATATGAAGGAGTTTTTACTCTCTTCCATGTAGCCTTCTATTTAGAATTTTTAATAATGAACATGTATTATCTTGGTTATTAAAATAATAAAATTAGTATTTTAAGAAATTAACAATACATTTATTATACTATAAGTACATAAAAATCAAAAGGCAAGACATCCAAGGAAGAGACAAGCCAATTGCTGAAAGCGATACATGGTACAGAGTGAACAAATGCCAAAGGAGACTTCAATATTGAAAAGATAAAGAGAAGATTAGTAAGAAGAAAATAAGATTGGTAAGGAGATTATAAGAAGCTACTCTAAGTGTTCTAAATGATATCAAGATATTTGAAAGCCATCGATCTATAGTTTTAGCTATTACCGTTTCTGTGAACACTAGTCTACCTGATGAGCAGAGCCAGAGGGAATGTGTCCAAAGATCCTGAATATTGATAGGGAACAGGGACAAAATGGGATGGTACGTGGACGGAGGGAGGGAAGTAGGGAGGAAGGGAGGGAGAAAGAGGGAGAGGTAGAGAGAGACAGAGAGACAGAGAGACAGACAGACAGACACGCATCGATGTAGAGAGAAACATCGATCAGTTGCCTCCTGCAGGCACCCCAACTGGGGATGGAACCTGCAACCTAGGTATGTGCCCTGACTAGAGATCAAAACCACAATCTTTTGGTGCATGGGATGAGGCTGCGACCAAATGAGCCAGCCAGGGCTCTCCTTTTGTTTTAAATCTACATCTCATTGCACTTCAAACGATTACTTTTTAATATTAAAAGCTGACATTTCAAGGTACTAATAATCTAAAACCTAGTCAATGAAAGGATAGTAAATGACTGAGGCTCTCCTAAAATACTCTTGAAAGATCAAAGGATTCACTATTGTTCTGGGAAATGGATATTTCTTGCACTTACTCCCCAGAAACTCCAAATTAGCTTTAAGGACGAGCATAACGTTTTGTAGAGCCTGATGCCTTAAGCAGGCACTACAGTAAATGTGGGGCGGGAACTGCCTCCTATTAAACAATTGTGGAGGGATCCATTTCAAACAACAGCCTAGCCCAGTAGGCTAAGTAGTAAAATCCATCCATCTAGGGCCCAGCATTTTTTTGAAAGTTCTGGGTAATAGGGAAAATTACTTAACCCTTCTTTGCTAAAATATACTAGTTCTAGAGAGGAAATGTCAACTGCTCCTGTCAAAAAGCATACAGGAATCAATGGCACAGCATGCACAAAACAAAATTTTAACACAATACAAAATAAATACAAATGACAAGTACTTAATATGTGACTATTGGCTCATGGGAGGGGGGGGGGAGAGTCAAGTCAAGTGTACCACATGGTCCAGGCACCACCCCTGAGACAGTTCCAGGGCTCTGTCGGGAAGGACTTCTGTTACTACAGTCAGATTCCACCCGTGTCAACAAGCTGTGCCCAGGGATGGTGTGATGACTCAGGCTGGAGGCAGGCTAAGGAGAAAGTGCGCGAGCAGGACATGTCTCCTGCTTGGACCCAGGCTTCTGAAATCGCAGTGGCTGGCTGCATCCACACTCCTGGCTTCTCCATTCTCTGAGCTCAGCCTCAGACTTTGGGAATCACATGGGGTCTCCACTTCCCACTCTGTGTCTCGGCTTTCAATACTGTAACTGGGTTTGCCACTTTCTCCCCAGCTGCCCCCGTCAGAACATGCAGCTTGCACCAGAGCCTTATGGGGGAAGAGGCTCACCTGTCTAGAAACAATGAGCTGATGCCAACTAGACCTCCACAAAGTGAGGGCACTGGACAGTCACCTCAATGTATCACTTATTATAGCTCCCTTAACCAGGTAACAGAACAGTTTCAAGGAAAACAGGCAGAAAACTTTAAACATGTCAGCAGGTCCTTCTCAGCTTTCCTTTTCTCTTGTCTAGATTTCTCAGGGATATGTATATGTATATATGGGCACTTGAGAAACATTCATTTACACAAACGTTACGTGCAGGTGATTTTTCTCTACTCGCTAATAGTTGGACTTGGATGGGTTTTCAGCTGTTCTTGTAATCCCATTTATTGTGTACACATTTGAGAGAAATAAATTGGCATTTCTTTAAAAAATGTTTTTAAACAACTGATCACTACCCACAGGAGAAATACAGTTTACAAAGCAATTCATTAACACAGGCATAAAGCTAAAATTAAAAGTTTCATGAAACAATATCTTTCCTTATAATATGCAATGTACTCTGTTTTACTCAGTTGAATTTTATCCTTCCTATGCTATTCCAGCCACTTATATTTTATTTTTATTTTTGATTTTAGAGAAAGGGGAAGGGAGGGAGAATGAGAAGGAGAGAAGCACTGATGTAAGAGAGAAACATTGATCGGTTGCCTTTTGCATGCGCCCCCAACTGGGGACCGAACCTGCAACCCAGGCTTGTGCCCTGACCAAAAACGGAACCAGCGACCTTTCGGTCTGCTGGACGGACCACACCCAATCAAGCCACACTGACCACGGCTCCAGCCACTTGTATTTTAAGTATAAATGCTGAACAGCACTTATTAAATTGATTTTTACCCATAATGGGTCTTGAGTGCTGAAGAAAAAATTGTGGATAGTCTGTACTGATTCACTGATTTAGAATGTCTTCTTCTCAATCATACTACAATAGCAAATATTTCGCAAGATTGGGCTAAAGAGTCCCTATAGCCAAATGAATACAGTTTGAAGTCTTGTGGTAGAAGTCCTGATTGACAAATAATATTATATTACTCATATCTAGTAAATCTTTAAAAATTATTATCTCCATTGAAAATCAGCTGCACATTTTCCTTTTATAAATGCCAAATATTAAAAACCAAATCAAACGATTCTTTTCCATCAATATAAAAAGATTTCTAATGCATGAACTAACAACTTCAATTATACTGACCCTTGTATTTGTTACAGAATTATTAAGAACAGATGCTTTAGACACTCAATCTTTGGACACACACTTACTTTAAATGTAAAATATGTGAAACAAGCAAGCAAGCAAAACTGCCTCTCCCCAGCAGTGTTAATCCTAATGCAGTTTTACTTAATTAGCAAATATAGATGAGGCCTCAATAAAAATACTTCAAATATACAGAGGTTTTTGTGATAATATCCCATTAGTATTTATCAGGTTGTCATCATTATGTAACTTAAAAACAACAACAACAACAAATAATCTGAGTTAGTCCAGGTCACTTCCAAAACGGTATACAGAGACTGACTCCATGCCCTCTGTTCTCCAGCCAAATGGAGGAGTTCGACCTCCTCCAAAAATGCCTGTATTTTTTGGTTTTACTGACTTCATTTTCACTCTTCTCTCTGACTGGAATGGAATATCCTTAATCCTTACCTTTCTCTTTTGAAAAAACTGCCTATTTTGAGTCTCAGCGTAAAAGCCACCTCTTTCATGAAGCCTCCAGTCATCCAGCTGGAAAACTAATCTCTGAAATCACACATAGTTTGTTGACATCACTTGTGATATTAACCCCCTTGACTTTTCATTACAATTATTCATGTAAATGTTATATCAACTCTGACAGACTGAACGGCTTGAAGGGTAAAGGCTGTGTTTATGTGTATACTCTCCCAACACCCAAGCGTAAGCTTGGTGTGGCAGGTGATTGGGTGAGTGAACATTTTGGAAAAGGATGAAAAATGTCACTAGAACAGTGGAGTAACATGTATTTAATGGTACTCTAAAGTGATTTAAATACATACTGGCTCAGGAGTCTAATAAACAGAGACCCAGAACTGCTTTGCCTTTCCAAGTTTTCCCCTTTCAGAGTATTCCTTTACAAATTGGTTCGCCTTTAACAGTCTAAGTAGCAAGCATCACGTGTAGTCATAGAATCCCATTTAGCAATTAAAGGTGGTTAAGGGAGCTATTAGGCATCTGCTTTCAATATTATTCCAGGTATGGGAATCAGTAATATCCTACCTTCTTTTTCCCCAAGCCACTGCTTAATACCTTGATTTTGGAAGAGTTGGCTCAGCTTCCTTTGCGATCTTGCCTTGCTAAGGTCTGCAATAATCCCACATGTTCTGGGAAGGTATTGCCAAAAGAAGAGAAATATTCTCGAATGGTCTGAGTGGCTTCCCCGACTGACTATGCAGGCCTGATAATTCCATACTGAGAACTCACTCTAGGTGAGCCTGGCATGTAACCAGTAAAATGAACAAGCATTTATATAATATAGTTGAGTGTGTTTCATGAAGTCCAGAACAGACAAGATGTGTATAAGTGTGGGTAGCCTAGAAGCAGGTAGAAATTTTATAGTAGGGTAGGTGGGTAGGGGGTCTAGAGAACTACAACGTCACTCAAAGCAATGCTGCCACCCTTTGGAAACCAAGAGTCACAACCTGTATCTGAGTCAAGAGCTCTCCCTCCTTAGTAATAAACAAGGAAGACTTTTCACTTCCTGTAAGTTCAATTTGATGGCTGTTGCCAGGACAACTAGGAAATGAGGCAAAGAACAGAGAGACCTCCAAAATAATAAAAACTAGGTCACCGAAGTAAAGTTATTATATCAATTCTAACAGGAACAGCGGCCCTGCCAAGGGTAATGTGAAAATGAATTTGAAATGAGGTGCCACCATCCTGACATATGACAGTCGCACATCCGTGTTCAGGCCGTGTGTGAGACTAATATATCAATACGAGTTTGTAAGCGCTTCCCTTGGACGTGGAGGACAAAACGACTCTCTAACACTTACCATACACACTATGGGAAGGAAAGCCTCGTTTTAAAAATCTGTAGTCCCTTGCAGGTTAATCACTCTGGCAAGTCTGTCGCTGTGCAGCTGAGTTGTTAAACAGATAACAAAACAAAATAAACATGGTGTAGCGAGATCCACAGGCAAAAATGCAATTAAGGCACCATGGTGAAAATGGCAAGAGCATTCAAAAGGACCATAGAAATGTGAAAAATTGATGATGAAGAAAGAGTCCAAAGGTTCATTAAGAGCCTTATTATAAAATGATTCTATGTGATACTAAGGGGGTCTCACTGATGCCCTGGGCAGCAGAGCAGGTCCCCGTTACGTTTGCTAAATGAATGGAACTGCCAGCCTGAGAGAAGTGCTGGTAGGACTGATGTAAACAAGTGCTTCACACTCCCACTCAGGAACAAGTGGGAAGGGAACACGGAGTTCATCCAGACTCAATCTCCTCCATTTACAACAGATCAAAATGCAACCTGCAGAGGTTGAGGAACATGTCCAAAACCCACAAAACATTTCTGGTAAAGCCAAGACAAGAATTCCGTCTTCTCACCCTCAAGCACACAGCTGTTTGTTTCCTTGTTCTGCTATACAGAGCTGCCTCTCTCTGTTGTTAAACCTCGTAACCTGAAGTCCTTGTGCAAACTCGCTGGGATTCTATAGAAGTTATTACTGTCTATGAATTTTGTCTTACTTCCTCCCAAGTGATTTTAAATTGAGGGCAATTTCAAAATTAGCTTTTTTATAGATGGAAATTTAGTGGCCTTTGCTGAGGATTTGTTTCATAAAAGGGTAGCAGGGAATTTTGAAGTCACACTGCTCAGACACATGCTTGAGACACCTTCTTCAGTGTGACCACCGAGAGGTGGTATACGCATTCTCTCTCTCTCTCCCCCTGCCCCCCCCCCCCTCAAAGGAAAAGGTTTCAGGCTACAATATAGAATAGCTGCAGAAGGCACAACTTCACATTCATGTCCACAATCATGTTTTCTTGGCTTTAAGATGATAAACAGTTCCTTTATGGAACTGACAGGCATGTTCACTTTGCCCGTGGATGGCTGCAAAGGGACACCTTTGCCTTCAGAATGATGAGGGCTAAGACTAAGAGTGTCTCTTTAATCAGAGAGCAAATAAGCCTTCATAGACTAAAAGATGTATACAGTCAGCCAGACTCCAATTCAAATAATAAAATAAAAATTTTTGGAAGGATTCTCAGGAATGTGGTGATATGATTGGGGCTGACAGGGAGAGGAAGCATAATCTGATACTTTAAACAATACCTGTGATATAGGCAAAACCACTTTTTTTTTTTCCTTAGAGAGGCATAGGAATACTAATTTGGTGTCTATCTGATAAACATGTTTATTGTTCTTTAGCATGCTTCCTAAAATCATTATGGCATAATATGAATATAGAAAAGGTACTGGGTATTCTCCTTTGAAAAACCAACGTATCAGATTAAAAAGCTCCTCAGCCAGTGGGATATTTAACAATGTTAAATTACTGTGTGTACTTACTAAATGCAGCAACAATTTCCTAATTTGAAACAGTAAAGCAAAATCTTCCAGAACTCTCCTGTCATGATGGTATCTTTGTCAACTCACTCTCCTTTCTTTTGTGTGGGGATTGACTTCACAATGCCAAAGTCAAGGAAAAAAAATTTCTGTTGAAAGCAAAATGTTGGTCTCTTCCTTCCCTGGAAGCACTGATGGGGATGGGTAGAGTGTTGAGAAGTAACAGTGGAGGCGTGTGGAGAGGCCAAAACTAAAGGGGTCTCTTTGCTGGCGGCCTCTCAGGTGCCTTGTCTCTATTCCCACTGCACGGAGACAGACTGCACTGGGAACGTGTTACTGCCCACAACCCTCACTGTCCTCTCACTCGAGTGTCCCCTCCATCGGACTGGGAGCTTCCTAAGTACAGGAGCAGTGTTCCGTAGATGAGAGCATCCTAAACATCTAGCTTAGCTCCTGGGACATCCCATAAATATTTCTTGACAAAATAAACAGGTATTTTATATGGATTATCTCACTGAACATTCGTAACAAGTTCCCAAATCATAACAGCTATTTTATTTTAATGACCCCTGGAAAAAAAAGAGGACAAAAACCAAACCAAAACAAAACAGAGCAAAGCATACATACGTTATTGAGCTGCAGAATTCCCTTGTTCTTTCCAAGCCTTAGATATATTGTAATAACAGGACCTAGATAACACATGGTCCTGGGCAGTAGGCATGTTTGACTAGCTAAGTGACGCTTTTTGCTACATAAGTGTCCTGCACAGGATTTGGGGATCAACATGAATCATTAACAGGAAATACAAGTTCCAAGACCTGCCAAGTATTTAAAATTAAAAGATCTACTTCAAGGGCACATTACAATTGAATGGAAACCACATGGTTTAGTTGTGGATTTCTGAAAAGCTGAAACTGCTGACTAGTCTGAATGGGAGTCTGGTCTGTCCCTATGGCAGAGGTTATTCACTATCCATCCAAATGGATTTCTCCCCTTTTCCTATAATAATAGAAGTATAGCCAGAGAAATGACTTCCCAGCTAGATGTCACGTCCAAGCATCTCTTCAAGTTCTATGGGACCAAATGACTAAGTTCCTACAAATGGAACATGAACAAAGAGATGGGTGCCACTCTGTGTCTGGGACTTAAAAAGGACTCATGGACAGGGACACCAGTGTGGTGATTGAAGCGGGGAGGAGAGTCTAAGGGGACTAAATAGTAATGGAAAAACGACAATTAGAAAAAACAAAAGAGGCAGGCGTAACTCTGCCATGCTGTGCCCAACTTCCAGTGAACTGCCACTGATGTGTCAGTGACTCAGCTTCCATTCCCCACTCGATAACCGATAACCATGCCCGAGGAACGGTGGAGCAATGACATGAGGGAGCCCTGACTGGCCGTGAGGAGCAGAAATGAATGTCTATATTATTTAAGCCACTGTATTTTCAGGACTCTTTGGTATAGCAGCTGAGTTTTCCCCTAACTAATATATTCTCTAAGGAAAAATTTGAATTAGGAGGAAACAGTGGCCTCATCTCCCCTTCACATTTCTAAGCTTCAAATTTCCTTATCTGTAAAATGAGAAGGGTAACTAAAATCCTTTCTGGCTCTAAAATTCTATGATTCACCGCTATTCTCATTTCCATGAGGCCGATCTGATCCCACCCTATTACACACCCTGTTCCCTCAGTTTGTTTTCCCTGGGCCTTGTCAAAGCCGGCTCCACAGCTTTCACTCACACTGATAACAGTGTGCTATCTCAACTAGGAGCTTTTGCCATTTACTGAGGATCAAAGCCTTAAAAACTCAAGGATTGAGCTCCTATTTGAAAGTTCAGGTACCAACTGGAGTTGATGACATTTTGGAAAAGCAAAGATTGTTCGTGAAATGATTCCAGTGAAATTAAACCTTCAAGTTTAAGCCCTGCTTACACTAAAACATAAACATGCTGAAAATTTGTTATAACTGTATTCCAACAGATGAGAACCTAGCCCCACACGTAGTGTAAACCAGGCCCCAACTGTTTTTGAAACCAGCAAAGGAACCATCCTCAAGGACCCACGATCACATAATTTCTGTCACAGCTACCTTAATATTTAGCAAATAATGATCAGCTTTCTATCAGGTTAAACATCTCTTCCCTGTATTTCTACAATTACTCCCACATCCATTAAATCACGTTTTCTCCCTTTCCACTCCTCCCCAGCTCATAAGTACTTCCTATCACTTCTAATTATTATTCCTAATACTTTGTGTTACTGCTAATAACAACTTTCGCATCTGTATCTCTTAGAGCCCAGTATCTGTGCTTCCTGGCTCAGGTCTCTAATTCTTACCAGCATAGAAAATACCCACTATAATGTTTTCTCCCACTGCTACCAAGCCATCAGCTATCACCATAGAGCCCTCTCTCTGTCTTAGATATCAACTTGCATGAGAATAACCACCCCAACTGCATGCCTGTCTTCCAGCAGCACTGTCAATTCGTAGCAGCACAAATGTCCCCCAGTTTCCCTCACTGCACACAATCCCCCACTGGCAGACCAATTGTTGTTTCAGTTTCCAGTATTCCAGCATTTAGCTCCAGCAGCACTGGAAAGCCCTTTTTACACTTTCTCCTAAACAACATGTAGCCCCCCCCAACATATAAATATCATGCACACTTGAACTGCTTTGAAAATGTCTAAGCCTACTAAATCCAGGTACGTCCATAAAACTAAAAGCAAAATTCTGAAAAGTACAAATATCAATCATTCCAACTATAGTATTTCTTGATTAAACACTGAGTCTAAAAGTATTATATAAATTTAAGCTAATTCAAAGTGAAAGAAAAGTTCCTCTGGAAACCTCAAGTACAAAGGATTATTTCTCTCCAGCAGGGGGGTCATCTTCAATGATTTGTGTGCATTGCCATGCAAGGACATTTGCCCTACATCGCATTCAGAATTCTATTTTTACACATTCTCAAATTATCCACTTCCTTCAAATCACTCATTGTAATAATAGCTCTTTCCTCTAATATAGGTTGCATGTGTGTTTGACATGATATTCTTTAAGATTATTTAGCACAGACATTAACATGTAAGAGTTAAAGCAACAACTGAAAAGATCTGATCAACATTATAAATGTTCTAAGACACAATATCAATGAATATATTCAAGAAACATTACATAAAGAAAATGCAGGGCCCTGGCTGCTGTGGCTCAGTGCACTGAGCGTTGGCCTGTGAGCCAAGTGTCGCTGGTTCGATTCCCAGTCAGGGCACATGACTAGGTTGCACGTCAGGTCTCCAGTTGTGGGTGCGAGTGAGAGGCAACCACACAGTGATGTTTCTCTCCCTCTCTTTCTCCTTTCCCCTCTCTCTAAATAAATAAATAAAAACAAACAAATAAATTATTTAAAAAAAAAAGAAAATGCAGATGTATATTTAGATAGCACAAATGATGTGTCCAACACATCTGTGTTTTAATGGTTACTAAATATCAAAGCACTAATTTCTAAACTTAATTTATTGCTAGCTTCTCAAATGGAAATTACATATACATAGTAAAATTTTGAACATAAATATATAGAAAGAAAAATAAGAATTCCTTTCACCTTAGATTCATGTTATCTCTCTGTGTTCTTCTGTATCATTTCAGAAAAATTTTATGTACATACAAACATATGTATTTATATATAATTTTTAGATAATGGAAGTATATTATATATAGTCTATGCTTTCCTTTCACTTAATAACATGCTTTTGAGACTATTCTGTCAGCCCATGTAAATGTAGCTTATATGTTTCTTACAGAGTTTGAATAATTTTCTGAATCCGTCATCTTGATGCTCATTTAGTTTTTTCCCAGTCTTTTCAATCTCGATACATAAGTTTTTGTACAAATGTGCACAAATAAGTAAAACTGCTGAGGCAAAGGACATGTTCCTTTTAAATTTTGAAAGATATCCAAAAATGCTTTCAAAAGAGACTGCAGTATGTTTAATTTAAAAAACAAATCATCTTATTTGTAAAGACTAAAACCAGACCATTGAAATACACAGATAAAAATAAATAAAAGAACTCAACAGTCTTGAAACAATTTGTATATGTACAAAGCCTATAAAGACATACTTTCTTAGCAGAATTCTGCAGAACCCCCATGAAAATACATATTTCAGATTTCAAAGACCAATATTAGAAACATAAACATGGTACTCAAAACAGTATCATGCCAATTTTTATCAATATTAATCTGAAGCTAATGCCATTATGTACAAAAGTCATAATTTCATAGCTCTCTAAAAGCTTTAAATATTTTAGCAAATCATTATTTTGGACTTTTCTATTAATAATTAGAAAACATCTGGATGCTAGATGAATATAACAAATCTAAAATCTTTAAAAATATATTTCTGTAAAATTCAATCATAGCAAAAGCAACCTCTTATTCGGCCTTTTATCAAAAACCCAAAATGGGACAGTCCTTGCCAATCAGAGTTCTGAGATAACATGCTTTTCTATTTGTATGCCAAATATTTAAAAAAGCCGATGTTCAGTCCAGCTCCCTTAATGGATACATGCAGGACCTACTCTCGTTACTGTTCCCTTTGGGACAGACTGTGAGACAGGCTAGGGGAACAGTGCTGGGGCTGGACAGACTCACTGTCCCTCTTTCAATATGGAACCCAGGAAGGGACTCCTTCAACCCCAGGAAGGACACCTATGAAAAGGCCAGACAACGACAGTGTCATTTTGTTAATACCAGAAGAGTGAAAAAGGAAAAGGCTAGTGACAAAGGCAGAGGAGCTGGTTGGAAAACTTGAATAATGTAAAACAAAGCTCAAAACAGCAACATGGTACTGGATAAGGTGATTCACGAAAAGGGAGCAGGGTTTTCACCTCATTTTTCCTTTTAGAACTATTATGTGATATGATAGTAAAAGTCTATGTGTAAAGCCATTTAAATTGTATTTTCCCCACTGCTGTATTCTGTGAGGCAATGATCTTGACTTCTGTGATTTTGCTAACTGCTGTACTTACCAGGAAGGTATGACCTTGGTGGAGGATTACTGTACTGTGATTAGTTAAAAAGTAAGGAGAACATTTACGTTCATTACAAGGGGAAATAAAAACTGTTACTCTGCATGTCACTGAGCTGTACAAACATAAAGTTGAAAACGTCCTGTCTGGTGGGATGATTCTGTAAACAAATGGACATGGATAGAAAAGCAAAGCATGTGGACCATATAGGCAATGCAGTTAGGGAAAAGACAGGTGAGGAACAGTGTGTGAAAACCTAAAGTAATTAGCAGCCTTGAGCTTGCGACCCGCCCTGGGAAGCCTATGTGAATGTTTCATATAAGTGCTATCTATATACTTTCTGCAATACATTGCTATAAAATAGTAGTTTTTTGTTAGTAGTTCTGATTTAATTGCAGGCTTATGTATTATTGGTAATGTTTAGCACCAACATTACAGAAAGTGAAAAATGCAAAAAGTTAAAAACAAAACAGGGGGCCATGCAGGGCAACGGAGAGCAATGGGGAAAAAATTGGGACAACTGTAATAGAACAATAAGAAAAAAGAAATTAAAAATAAAATAGTTAGCTGGTGCCCAGATTTCATCCAATGCCACGAGGAAAGGTAAATAGGAATTTCCATCATATTATGGTAAAAGAATACAAAGCTATGCTCTCAAACAAAAAAGTTAGATTAAGTCATGGAAATATTAGGCTTCTAGTATCAAGAGTTCCATCCAGTCTCAGACTAAATTTTTACATAATATGAACTTGAGGATAATCTACATACATTTAATGCAACCTCTTAATTTAATAAGGGTACTAAGAGTTGGATATGAAATGATTTTCTCAAGATTAATAGGTAAATCAGTGGAATTTTGTTTTTTCTTATCTGTAGCCCAGGGATCTTTCATAAGAGCAATATACAGTATCTTGTTCACATCCACAAGTCCCTTTACTCATTAAGAAGACATATTGTAGCATACTCTCAGACACTCTGGGAAGCCTTTTTACTAGTGAGCGGTGACAACATGCGGAATTCCACTAAGTACCAGATCAGGAGTAAAAGCTTGGCTTCGTGAGTAAATAAAAGTTTGTGTGACCTTGTGCAAGTCACTTAACCTCATTGATCCAAATTTTCTCATTTATAAGGAGAAGGTTGAAAAAGATGAACTCAAGCCTTCAGTGCTAATGTTTTATAAATGTGACTAGTTTTTCAACTTAACATAAATGACTTTTTTTTTTGTGAAGCAACAAGTCTTTGTCAGGACAGCTTTGAAATTTATCTTAAGCTTTATGCGAATACTTCATACTGCAGTTAGAGTACCACCTAGTGGACATTTGGCTCACTTGACTAGCCAAGAGTTAAAATTTCAGTTTCTGTGCTAGAAAAAACTGTTTATTACAAAAACAATCAAAGGATTGGGAGGATATCCAAAGGTC
Source organism: Furipterus horrens (assembly GCF_987537825.1). NCBI lineage: Eukaryota > Metazoa > Chordata > Mammalia > Chiroptera > Furipteridae > Furipterus > Furipterus horrens. The sequence continues at coordinate 163,090,440 of NW_028327174.1, forward strand.
ATATAACTCATTCTCCCTGACTTTAGGAGGGGTCAAAAATAACCATCTCTGACACATGAGAATCTACTTATTTACTCAAATGACTGAGTGCCATTATTTGGCATGCTATAAAAATAATATCTTCAAGAAATTGATATCACCTATGGAATGACAGAAAATATTTGCAAGGCATATATCTGATAAGGGTTTAATATCCATACCATATAAATAACTCTTACAACTCAATAACAAAAAACATGATTCAAAAATGAACAAAGGTGGCTCAGTGGATTGAGCGTCGGCCTGTGAGCCAAGTGTGGCTGGTTCGATTCCCAGTTGGGGGCACGAATGAGAGACAACCACACAGTGATGTTTCTCTCTCTCTCTTTATAAAACAAAATATAAACAAACAAATAAATAATTTTAAAAAAATGAACAAAGGAACAGAAAAGACATTTCTCCACAGAAGAGATACAAATGGGCAGTAAGCACATGACAACACCACTAATCATTAGGAAAGTCAAAATCACAATGAGATACCACTTCATATCCTTTAGGAAGGTTACTATTAAAAAACGAAACAAAACCAGAAAATAATAAGTGTTGGACAAGGATGTAGAGAAATTCAAATCTTTATATGTTGCATGGTCCAGCCACTATGAAAAATACTATGGTGGTTACTCAAAAAAATAAAGATAGAACTACCTGCCCTGACTGGTGTGGCTCAGTTGGTTGGGTGTTGCCCCACAAAGCCAAAGGTTGCCAGTTCGATTCTCGATTAGAACACATGCCTGGGTTGCAGTTCAATCCCAGGTCAAGGCACATACAAGAGGCAACCAACTGATGTTTTTCTCTCATCAATATTTCTCTCCCTCTCTCTTCCCCTCCTTCTATAAATAAATAAATAAATAAATAAATAAATCTTAAAAAAATATATATACCTACCATATAATCCAGCAATTCCACTTTTGGGTAGAAGAGAAAACTGAAAGCAGGAAACCCAAAAGAATCAAAAATGGAAATTGGAACAAATACCTATATACCCATTTTCATATCAGTATCATTTAAATAGCCAAAATGTAGAACAACTCATGTGTCCATCAAAAGATGAATAAGTTTTAAAAATGTGGTATATACATACAATGAAATACTATTCAGCCTTAAAAAGCAAGGAAACGGATACATGCTGCATGAATAAAACTCAAAGACATTATGCTAAGTAAAATAAGCCAGTCTTAGAGAGTCAAATACTGTATGAGTCCACTTATATGAGATACCCAGAGTAGTCACATTCACAGGACAGACAGCAGTAAGGTAGTTTGTCAGGAGGTGAGGGAAGGGAGAATGGGGAGTTATTGTTTAACGTGCTCAGTTTCAGTTTGCAAAGAAGAAAAAATACTGGAGAATATTCACTACAATATGAATATCACTATACTTAATACCACTATACTGTATACTTAAAATGGTATATTTTATGTATATTTGACTCTAGTAAAAACACTGGTTAGCAGTCTGCAGTTAAAAATGAAACCTGTTCTTAGAGAAGAAAAACTCTTGTTTCCTTAAAACATTTTTGAAAAATTTCCTTAGTTCCTTTTTAGTGGTTTAGACTTCATATATACCATTAACTCAATGAATACGTACTAGAGTGAACTGTTCTCGATAACTGTTGAGACACTTTAAAAAGGAGAATGTGTAGTTTTCAGAAACCAGGAAAAACAAAATAAACACCATTGTCCATGGTGATTTTTGACTATAATGCATATTTTCCTGAGTTTGATCCAGAAGGGAGAGGTGCTACACGTGAAAACATCCACTCTACTCCAGGGCTCAGCACAGGGGAGAGGAACCAGACAATGGCATGGCGGTCTGTGCCAGGAGTGCTGGTCACAGGCGGGTGTACACTAGTGACAGCTGGAGCTCCCTTTGATGGAGGGGACTGGAACCCTGTCAGGAACGACTGAATCTGAGTGAATGCCATTTGGTCTTGTTTTCGGAGGTGGCTGCATGGGGCATCTCTGGGGAGCTACAAAAGGTATGGCTGTCCTTAGCAAAAACTAATGCAGTTAACCCTAGGTTTTGGTAAGCTCTTTCTAGTGTCTCCTTTCTGAAACACTCACTGAGTTCCTGCACTTAATCCCGCTCTACAAAATCTACCTTTGGAAAGACACATTGGGCAAATGAAAATTTTCTCACATATAAATGCAAGGGGAAGCGTAATGTGTATTGGCATTTTAATAGGGTCTGACAACAGCCAAACGCATGAACCTCTAACTTAAGAATTCTTGATGTCAGTCTGCTGAGGGGCAGGTATGTGTGGTAGTCCTCTGGGTTCCTCTGAAGCAGGGTTTTTTCAACCTCTGCACTACTGATATTTGGGGCAGGCTAATTTGTAGGGGCACTGTCCTGTGCATTGTAGGATGTTTAGCAGCATCCCTGACCTAGATGCCAGCAGCATCCTTCCAACTGTGAGATCCCCAAAATGTCTCCAGACACTGGTCCTTTGCTGTTCCCTGGGGGGCGAAATAGTCTTCCTCCAGCCCTGTTGAGAACCACTGTTTTGAACACACCATTTAGGTGCTCAGCTGCTCTACCAATATACACATCACCAGTTATTCTTGCCAAGGAGTTTATAATCTCACTACGAAATTCTGATCTACACTGAAACTATTAGGAAATGGTACAAGCCAGGATAGAGGAATAAATGCTCAAAAGTGCAAACAATTTGACAGTACTTCTTGTCAGATTTCCACAAGAAGCTTCCAGTGCAATTTGATAAAATGGAATGAGCATATTAGTATCTAAAAAGAAGCCTATCTTTTTCTTTAATGATATAGATCTCAAGTTGGTCTGTTTTCAGGGGATTTCATATGCAAAATCTTTCACCTTCTTTCTCTCTCCTCAGCCCATCCAGACATTTAATCAAAACTGTTAACTTTTTTTTTTTTAATCCTCATTGGAGGATATGTCTCTTGATTTTAGAGAAGGAGGAAGGGAAAGAAATAGAAAACTGATCAGCTGTCTCTCGCACGCACCCCAACCATGCATCAAGCCCGTAACTTAGGTAATGTGCCCTGACAGGGAATCAAACCCACAATATTTTTAGTGCATGAGACGGTGCTCCAATCAACTGACCCACTCCGCCAGGGCAAGACTTAAATCTGGAAGTCATGGTGCCCCTTTCTCTACTTGCTCCTTCTGCAAGGAAATAGCCCTAAAATATCCTCCAAATGTAGGGAATTTATTGAGTTTTAATGTTTTCAGGTTGTAGAAAATTTCCAAAGGGAGTATTTTTAGACTCCTAGATTAGGAATCATCATCATCATAATTATAATGACTTTTATAGCATTTACTATGTGTCAGGGACTTGTCTAACTACTTTGCATATATGAAGTTATTGAATCCTTACAATAACCGTAACACTATTGAGGAAAGTACTATTAACCCTACTTTACAGCTAAATACACTGAGGCTCTGAGAGCTCTAAGGTCCAATAGTGAGAAGTAGTAGGTCTAGGGTCTGAATCCTCTTTAGAATTCTAAGCACTTCTTGCTAAAATTGTTAGAAATTAACTCTGAATAAGCCAGGATACTGAGGTCTCTTTAGACCTCACTGCCCTCAAGTATAGATGTTTAATAAATATTTAGTCCTGGGATTTTCTGCTGTGAGATACTCAACTCAGCTTGATACTGAAGTGTGGTGTTGTGAAATAAATATTGAGCTCAGGATTTGAAGACATGAGATCAAAGACTTTCCCCTCCCTGCCACAAGGTCCAGCTGCTCTTCAGTTTCTTTTTTTTTTTTTTTTCAGATTTAATGTGTTTTATTGATTAAAATATTACATTTGTGCCAATTTCCCTTCCCTCTGCTCCCCTCCACCCGGTGGCCCCCCTCCCTCCAGTTGTCCCCCCCTTTTAGATTATGTCCATTAGTTGTGTGCATACAGTTCCTCCCAACCTCTCTCCGTCTATTCCATTCCCTCCTACCTTGATCCCCAATTCCTGTATCATCTCCCTCCCTTTCCCCATTCCCCCTCCCTGTTGACCTCCCCCCAATATGCTTCCCATACCCACAGTTCCTTTTCCACTCTCGTTGCCTATTTAGTTTGCCTTTGTTTCATCTCCCTAGCTTCTGTTTTTTTAAACCAGTCCCTTTAACATCTCATATAACAGTGGTTTGGATCTAATGAACTCTTTCAGTTTTATTTTGTCCTGGAAACACTTTCTCTGTCCTTCTATTCTGAATGACAATTTCGCTGGATAGAGTATTCGTGGTTGTAGGTTTTGGATTTTCATTACTTTGAATATTTCTTGCCAGTCCCTTCTTGCCTGTAGGGTTTCCCTTGAGAAGTCAGCTGATAGTCTAATTGGGACCCCTTTGTACATAATTCTTTTCTTCTCTCTTGCTGCTTTTAAGATTCTCTCTTTATCTTTAATTTTTGACATTTTGATTATAATGTGTCTTGGAGTGGTTCTCCCTGGGTCCAGTCTCTTGGGAACTCTCCTTGCTTCCTGGACCTGCAAGTCTATTCCCTTCCCCAAGTCTGGGAAGTTCTCCTTTATTATATTTTCACTCAATTTTTCAAGTTCTAGTTCATCTTCCTCATTCTCTGGCAAACCAATGATTCTTATGTTGGGCCTTTTATAGCTGTCCCAGAGGTTTCTGATCCTCTCATTGTTGCTTCCCATTTCCTCTCGCTGCATTGGTTGACTGCTTGTTCCTTCTCCATATTCCAGTTTGTTGAAATGAACTCTGGATTTTTTTTTCTCACCATCTTTCTCATATGCGGTTTTGTTCCTTTCGTTATGAAAGTTTTTCGCTTCTTTCTTATCTTTTTCCTGCTCTTTTGTGAATTCTGTAAGCCACCTGATAACAATGGCCCAGAACTGAGCCTCTGACAGGTTTCTTATCTGTTCATCTGTCAGGTTCTCTATCTGCTGCCTGGTGAGTTGTGTCACCGGGATTTCTATAGTTGTCTGCCTCATTTTGACAGATGCGTTTTGTTTTCTTGGGCCGGCTGTCGGGGGCAGTGCCTGTGTACGCGTCACAAATCAGCGACCGGCGCCTGCCTGTCCGCGACCTATTTCGCAGCCCTGTGGTGCTTTCTTTGGGGGCGGGGGTCCAAGATGGATTCACACAGTTATTCAGCTAGGAGACCGGGATCCGTCCTCCCGCCCCCCTGGGCCTCACTGTTCAAGGCGATGCGGTGGCCGCTCTCCCCAGCGCCGGGGTCGCGCACCGCCAGGGGCTTGACTGGCCGGGATTCCTCGCCGCCCCACCGCTCCAGGTGCGACCGCAAACAGCACTGCCCTCTTTAACTCTTACCTGCCCAAATGGCACCGCTGGTTTATAACTTCATATGTTGGGCTTCCGTGTAGTTTTATTTTCTGGAATTTCTAGTTATCCTTTGTTTTGAAGTAGTTGTATTCCTCTCTAGTTGTAGAGGGAGACCTAGCGTGTCCGTCTAAGCCTCCATCTTGGCCGGAAGTCTGCTCTTCAGTTTCAAATGGACTAGTTAACTTTAATGGCAAGTAGAACAGCAGTATATGCATTTTCTTTGAGGTACTCCTTTATAATGAGAAATGTTTTCTGAAGAAATTTCTCTCTGAACTTTCAGTAAAGGAATCAGTTCTCCAGGTTCTACCTGAACATAGCCAAACACTCAGAGGAGTCTAAACCAACCCAGGAGATTCTGAAACCTATGGGGAACTTGAGTTAACAGTAGACTTAGACTGGTATTTGGCATCACAAAGAATTCTCCTGGAACATTAGTTATGGTCTATTAATGCTCCGAGTGGTGCTTTGAGTCAATAGTGACTTCTGGATAACCCACTCTGATGATGACCAGGTGGGATGAGATAGATAATCCAGAGAATCATTCGATGCTGGCCAGTGATGTGCAGACACTGATAAAACAAGGGTGTGTGTTGTCCCAGATAGAGAGAGTGAATTTAGTCTTTGTTTCTTGAAACCCACTGGAGTCAAGCCCTATATCACACAGTTAAGCAACTGCTGGGGGGTGGGGGTGGGGCACAACTGCTGGAAAGAAGAAACAGGAACTGCAAACGCCCTTCAGCGTTCACAGAGCTCTATATCCCAGGCGCAGAAGGTCTGATAAGGATGCATGCATTTCTTTTGTATGGTGACTATGATACTCAAAGGAGGACCACAGAGTGTAATAATTTCAACAAGAATTACCTGTTCTCTTGGTATAAAAGATAAGCAGAATCTAATGGGGATTATTACTTGGTTAATAAAATAGCTACAAGCACTAGTTTCTCCTCCTGATGGGACTGAATAATTAGCAAAATGATGGATACAAATTGAGAAATTTCAGTTTACTCTTAGAATTTAGCATATGGTCTGAAATATTAAGAATTCTATGTTAATTTAAGTGTTCAAAATGATAGGTATCATTCCACAAGATTAGGTTTAAAAATTTATCCTTCCTTTTTTTAAAAAGGCAGTCTGTATTGATGAGATAAAGGAAGACAATATTGATTTATGAAGGCTCATTCATTGTCTAATAAAGAGTGGAATGGTTTTCACCCAGTGAGATGTTGGTTCATTTATAATGTGCATTCAATGCCTGGAGGATCTGTGGAAAGGCAGTAAACATGTGTCCCATCCCAAGACCCAAAAAAACAATCTCAACCGAAACCAGAGACTAGGACCTGCCAGCTTCAAAAGACAGGGAGCTTATTATCGGTGTCAACAAAAGGCCTTTGTCAGAAAAGTCCTCCTCCCCCAGTGTTTTTTTATTACTGTCTTTCCCTTTGGAAAGAGCTCTACTTCTGTGTGAGCTAGCATCTGAAATTCCAACCTGTGACTCATGTAGCCGGATGGCTCAGACCACCCTAAATTCCAGCTCCAACATCTTTGGAGCTTTTCCTCTTGTTTGACAATTCCCACAGCAAGACCTCAGGCAAGACCTCTGTCTTCAGAGAGGCAGGAATGAAACAGCGCAGAAACTCTGGTCATTTTAGAGAATATGAATTAAAACAAAAGATTATATATGTTTTGTATCTATGCCAAAGGAACTTTTACTGAGCACAGGTCATTTTGAAAATTGAATCACAAAGCAAAGATAAACTGTTTTAAGATTTTTCTTTTTTAGGTTATGAAAAATAAAACACTGCTTTACAATGTTGGTGCATGGTTTTTATAATTAGCTGGGTTTTTCGGGGAGTGGGGTGGCAGGGGAGTGAGTCTATCCATTACTTCAATTCAATGGGCAACTTGAAAATGAGTTGAGAGGGAAGCACCTGTGTATAAATGCTATGTGCTATGAATTCACTTTAATGAATACATAACCTCAGTGCGAGCTCTTATAAATCCGATGCCGTCTCTTCCCTTTTAATAAGTTGACAGCCTGTTTAAGGGATGTGGGGGCACTGAGAGGATGGGGAGGAATGGTGCATACATTAACATACATTTGGGCTTCCAGGGCTTCTTCAATGATTAGTTTCTGACCGACCTCACTCGGCATGTCAGCCTGGCACCACTGGGGAAGTGAGGCAGGACACCAACTGGTCATTCCAGTACGTATCAGCACGCTTCAAATTAATGAGGAGGAACACATTCAGTGTCATTTCTTTAAATGGGAATTCAAACTAAGAGGCATCAGGTGATGCTAAGTTTACTAGAGAATTAACGATATATTCCCCCTGTAAGTAAAGTATCATGCACTGGAGCACAGGTGAGCACTAAGAATGCCCACAGCTTTCTGGGTGCAGGCAAAAATGGTTCTAACTACCGATCTCTCAGTGTAGTGTGCAGTGGACAGGACTGGCTACATAATTTACAGGGTCTCATGCAAAAAAAAAAACATGAGGCCCTTACTCAAAAATTATTAGATGGCGACATCAGAGAATAATTAAACCAACTGTGGGGCCCTGTGAGGCTGGCCCTGTTAGAGGAAGACTTTGTATGTTAAAACATACAAACTGAGTGGAACTTACGGGTAGCTGATTCTGATAATTGCTTTTATCTTAAAGAGTCATGAAAAAGGGGGGAAAAAAAAACAACAACAACCCTGCCCATCAGACTCCCTAACCAAAACAAAACAAAAATCCAACCCTGTTGACTGGAAGGTTAGGAGCAACTATTTCCCATCTGCTGCTGTGTGCTATTCCAACACTCATTAGTCTTCCCAGGGCATAGGGTAGGTCCTGGTTCCAGGCAGGCTACCTTCCCATCGACCAGTGAAGAGCATAGTGCACTGTGGACCTGGAACCCTTCTAAACTGTGATCCACATTAACAAATACTTTTTAGATCGTATTTAGCACACACATGCATACACAATAACATGTAAATAAGTTTCATAAAACAATAATTCCAACTATGATTCTCTTTGATATTTTCTGTTCAATTTTATTTAAATCTGTTCTTTTTCATTTTTTAAAGATGCTGATATGGAATTCAAAACCCAATAATGGTTCCAATTCACAAATGTGTGCAAACAGCATTATAGTGGCTATTGTTTTTCTCTGACAGGTGTGCTCTCCTCCATGACGTCCAGTCTTCTGGAAGCCCAAGCTGTCTGACCACTGGGTCAATGTTAACTTACATGGAGACAATCAACACACTATATTCCTGTCCCTTAGATTTTCAATTTGGTGTGGAAACTCCCTTTCCTCCTGGGTTGCTATACTGGGAGGACGCCATCTGTGGTTTGAGGAGAAAGAGAGGTGCCCAACAAATCCCTGGTTCAAGGAGCCCCTAAGACAGCTTTCTGGTTGCACGAGCTGCTCTGTGCTTGAGCTAGCTGGTGAGAATTTTTGTCTTTTTCAAGCACAAATTCATGACTAATATAAACACTATGACAAATAAAACATGTAAGCAGATAAATGTTATGAATACCAATAGCTGTATCTTAAAAGCCATATTGATTTCAGTTCCTTTCTTTGCATTTTAAAACTTTCCCTTCTGTCATTCCAAAAAGAATCTTCTTAAACAAAAGCTTCCTTGTTTTTTAGCTTTTGCACAAATAACAGTTTTCCCCACTTTTTATCTTAGTGAACAAATATCAGTTAAGTCTATTACTGTAGCTGGAAAGCATAAATGTCAAATCAAAAGGTTGTCTTAAAGATGATGTTGTTTAGAAATACAAGTTATCTTTCACTATTAAGATTATGGGTAGTAAGAACTATCATTTACTAATGTCTCTATGCTCCAATAAGTTTACATGTTATCTATTCTAATAATCCTCATAACACTTTGAGACAAATAATATCCTCATTCTGTACATCAAAAGGGAAGCACAGGGATATTTTGTTCAAGATTACCCAGTCTGAAACGAGTGGAGATGCGATACAAACCAGGACTCTCACTTCCCTGTTGCCTCTTGGGAGACTGTCTCGCAGTGGTACATCACAGTGGCTCAATATCCTTTACAAGAGATCCCTATTGTCTTATTCTTGTTTTAAAGTAAAAATTCACATTACATGAATTGACAATTTAAAAAACATATTGCTTTTAATCATTTCCTCATTGGCTCATGTGTGGAAACACGTTGCGGATAGCCGTGTGGCAGGATTAACTGAGACAGCAGTAGAAACCTAGAGTGGCAGTTACTCACGCCCCTGAGCCCTAACCTCATTTCTCTGAAGAAAATTTCATTTAATCAGAAGCTCCATTAAATGTGCAATTTTTCTAGAGAATAACAAAGTCCCAGATAATGATCTTAAGCTTAATAAAAATGCAGATTCCTTGCTAAAAGGCAAACTTCTCTTTTTTATAAAAGGGAGAATCAGGTGGTACTCAGGAATGACCCCGGCTGGTTAAGTCTGGCCTCGGGCCCACAGCATTTTCATCTGGTTGCCTGCAACGCAGGCTTGCATTTACTTTGAGCTTTTAATCCCCTGCATTTGCTCCACCTAAGATGAAAACAAGGGTTGAGATAAATCCTAACCTCATAAAGCTGTCTCCCTTATTTCAATAACTCCTTAATTTGTATTATTTCTACAGGCTGTCTCAGTTTTGAAGGCACTGAGAACAAACTGACTGAAAATGAATGTTTTCTAACACTGCTAATCTTCCGTGACTACTCACTTGTAGGGATTTATTCACTTGTTTCTCCCTCTTATCCTTCTTAAAGCACTTAGGAAAACAGAAGGCAACCTAAAAAGCTTACTTTTATTTATTTATTTATTTATTTATTTATTTATTTATTTATTTATTTACTTGTCGGAAGGAGACTGGCAGCATTACTACCGAGTTATACTGCTAATTAATCTTCAACTATTTGTATAGCACATAAGAAATAACACTGCTCACACATACGAGAAAGCAGGTCAATGAAATGTGCACTTATTTTTACTTAACTAGATGTTAACTGACTCTTTTAAATGATTTTTTAACTACCCAAATATCTATTATTTCTTTAATCCACAGTATATATTCATGAAAAAGATTAGAAAATAAATAAAATGAAGCATAAAAACAGCATTGCCCTTAATCCAACCATACAGATAATCCCTGCTAATCGTCGGCAGCCGTCCGTCTCGAGAGACGATGGTGTAGCTTCTTAAGTGTCTATCTGCACCGCCGAGAATGGCTGTGCAGTCCGACTCGGGAGTGACACGGCATCTGTCTCCTCCCGTGTTGAATTGACATCTTGCGATGACGCTGGAGTGTCCTCTCCAGTGGAGCTGAAGCTACAGAGCCTGGGCAGGGTGATATGGAGGGTCTGCTGTTGCCCATGCAGCAGACCCCCCCTCTCTTCGCAGCTGAAGGATCCAAGGGAAAGACGGAGTCGATACAGCTTGGCTTCAGGTGCGCCGCAGGAGTTGCCGGTGTTGACTACAACGTCAAACCGCCTTAGGGACTCCGGCTCCGGATTTTCTGTCGGGGTTTACTCCCTTAGCCTTTCCCCAGAAGAGGTATGCCGCAAGGCAGCAGAGGTTTTTTGGAGTCAGAGTTTTCCTTCTCTGATGTACCCTGACTGGAAGATCGAACCAGCGACACTTAGCTCGCAGGCCGACGCTCAATCCACTGAGCTAAACCAGCCAGGGCAAAATCCCTGCTAATAGTTTCACATTAACCTTCCAGACACTTTTGTATGTATCAATACTTGTGTTACATTATCATCAAAAATTAGATGCATGCTATCTATATTATTTTGAAATAATTTCTTTACATTAATATACAATGAACTTTCTACCTAATATTAATTATACATCCATATTATCATTTTAGTACTTTAATACTTTATTATTTTAGGTACACTCTGATTTTTTAACCAATGTGCTACTGCTGAATACTTTAGTTGTTTTCAACTATTCACAACAATATACAATGCTGTAATGGACTATTCTCTACATATCTCTTGGATATGGAGCCAATTAAACAATTAGTATAAATCCCCTAAAGTGGAATTACTGGATTAAAGGGTATATGATCACGTGAATGTTCATAGCAGCATTATTTGTAATAGCCAGAAAGTATGATCAATCCAAGTAGTCATCAACTAATGAATAAAGTATGGTATATCCATTAAATGCGATATTATTTTGCAATAAAAGGGAAGTACTAAAACATGCTACCACACAGATGAAAACAAAAGGCCACATATTATAGGATTTGATTTATATGAATTGTTCAGAATAGGCAAATCCACAGACACAGAGTAGACTAGTGGTTGCTTAAGACTAGGGGGTGGAAGGGATATTGACTGACAACAAGGGCAGGGTGCCATTTTTGGGTAAAAAAATTAGAGAGTAGTGAGTCCTATTTCCAGTCTAGCATGTAGGGTGCCTAGAAGTTGCTGTTTCACCCTATTGACAAGGAAAAAGGTGAACAATATGAAAAATCAAAAACTCTTCTTAGAACTGAATGGGTCCACTTAATACAAGAATTTTTTCAATTCATCAGAAATATATAAAAATTTCAAACTTATAATGTAATATATAATAATCAAGTCTCAAAATATGACAAGTAGAAGTGTGTGAGAGCCAAGAAATAAACTCAGGTCTCAACGGTCAACTAATATTTGACAAAGAGGGAAGGAGCATAACGTGGAGTGAAAATAGCCTCTTCAACAAATGGTGCTGGGAGAACTGGACAGGGACATGCAAAAAAATGAAACTAGACCACCAACTTACACCACACACCAGAATAAACTCAAGATGGATCAAAGACTTAAAATTAGATGGAGGAAAACATAGGAGGTAAAATTTCAGATATCCCACACAGCAATATTTTTGCTGATATATTTCCTAGGGCAAGGGAAATAAAAGAAAGAATAAACAAACAGGACTACATCAAACTAAAGAGTTTCTGCTCAGAGAAAGAAAATATCAGCAAGATGAAAAGGGAACCAACTGTCTGGGAAAACATATTTGCCAATGACACCTCAGACAAGGGTTTGATCTCCAAAATATATAAAGAACTTATACGACTCAACATGAAGAAGAGAGATAATCCAATTAAAAAATGGGCAAAGGACCTGAACAAACACTTCTCCAAGAAGGACATACAGAGGGCCCATAGAAATATGAAAGGATGCTCAACTTCACCAGCCATCAGAGATGCAAATTAAAATCACAATGAGATACCACCTCACACCTCACACCGGTCAGGAAGACTATCAAACAAATCAGCAAACAACAAGTGCTGACGAGGATGTGGAGAAAAGGGAACCCTAGTGCACTCACTGTTGGTGGGAATGCAGACTGGTGCAGCCACTATGGAAAACAGTATGGAATTTCCTCAAAAAACTAGAAGTGGAACTGCCTTTTGATCCAGTGATTCCATTGCTAGGATTATACCTGAAACACCAATTCAAAAGAACCTATTATGCACCCCTATGTTCACAACAGCGCTGTTTACAACAGCTAAGTGCTGGAAACAGCCTAAATGTCCATCAGTAGATGAGTGGATCAAAAAACTGTGGTACATTTACACAATGGAATACTATGTAGTGGAAAGAAAGAAGAAAACTCCTACCTTTTGCGACAACATGGATGGAACTGGAGAGTACTATGCTTAGTGAAATAAGCCAGGCACCAAAAGACAAATACCATATGATCTCATCTAATACAGGAAACTAATAAAAACACAAACAAATGAGCAAAATAGAACCAGAAGCATGGAGATAGAAACAGAATGACAGTGACCAGGAGGTAGGGGCGTGGGAGGAGGGGGAAAAGGAGAGAAAGAAGAGGAAGGGTCTAGTCAAAGAACTAGTATGAATGACCCATGGACATGGACAATAGGGTGGGGACTGAATGTGGGAGGTGTGGTGGGCGGGGTATGGGGGAGCAATGGGGAAAAAGATGGGACAACTATAATAGAAAAACATTTAAAAAAAGAAAAAAATGGACAAGTTTACAACCAAGGTGAGAAAAAAAAAAAAAAAGAGTGAGGGGAGACAAAAACACCCACATTATTATTTTTCAGATGGCTTTATTATTTTTCCTAAAAAAAAAAACTAAAGGATTTTTTTCTTTTGTGATAATTCATCAAACTGAACACATGATTTATATACTTCCCTGTATGTGTATATGTCAATAAAAACATTATTAAAAATAATTTTGAAATAACTATAATTGATCAAGCAGACTAGAAATTAGTAAGCCTATGATTTGCATAATTCAATTAACAAGCTTGCTGTAATAACAGACATAATGTGGAACCTTGCACCCAAAAATATAAAGTCACAATTTCAAGCTCATGTGGTTATAAAAACTGAGCACATACAAAGATATAAACAGTGTTCTAAATGATGAATGGTGAGCCTTACCTTGTTATATTTATGGATGGTAAAACTCAATACTGTGAAGTTGAAAAACTAAGCTCAAATTTATATATATATTTACTAAAATTCCAATCAAAAAAAATTTTTTTGGAATTTGGTAAGCTGAACTTAAAATTCAAATAGAAGAGGAAAGGACTAAGAGTAGCCAAGAAAATTCTGAAGCCCAACAAGGTAAATAGATTTGATACACTAGATATGAAGATGATTATAAAACTAATGGTTAGACAACTTTTACGTTGGGTACAGGTGTAGTAAATAGATCAACCAACTAGCCCAGAGAAAGACCCATGCGTATAATAAAGCTTGACACACAACACATGTGTCATTACTATCAGTGGGAAGGAGAACATTAAGAAGAACTAATATAATAAAAAATATTTACATTTGCTTAAAGGACTCAGAGAGCTAAAAATTAATTAAGAATTACTAGGCCAGAATCTGGGGAAGGACAAATCTGGAGAAGTGAGCCTGTATTTGGTGGCACTTTTCCCATGAGATATTTGCTGGCTGCAGAGGTGGCAGCTGCGAGGCTGAGGGGATGGGGCCCCAGGGAAGCATCCCTGCTTTGCAGGAGAGCTATCCACCAGGAATGAGGGAGTGCCCGGGTAAATAGGCACACACAAGGACTACAGCTCAGCCTTAGCCACCAGAGGGCTAAAATGAAAAAGACTCCCAATACCAAGGGGTGGCAAATATGGGAAGCGACAGAAACTTTGAGATCTTGCCAGTAGGAGTATAAACTGGTACTTTCACTTTGGAAAATACTTTCTCCCCATCTACTGACAGTGAAGATATTCCCTATGTGCCGTGACTCTCCTCTTAGGTATATATCCAACAGGAAAGTATACCCACATGCACCCAGACACATTTACCCGAATATCCATAGTACAATTATTTGTGACATCCCCATACTGGAAATATACCAAGAGAGTCCATATACAGTAGAATGGATAAACAAATTGTGGTATTTTCATGCAGTCAAATTCTACATGACATTGGAAATAAGTGAATTATATAGAATATAGAATGTTTATACCTTACGAACGTAATGCAGAGTAAAGAAGCCAGACACAAAACTTTATGTAGTTCAAAAGAGCACACCATCTAGATAAAATTTTAAAAATCACACTATTTGATTCCGTTGGTATAAAAGCTGAACATAATAAGTAAAGACCAAAATACAGTGTTCAAGGATTCATATTTAAGTATTAAAATGAAAGAGAAAGGCGAAGAAGTGATTACTTTAAAGAATAGTAGTTACCTGATGAGGGAGGGGCACTAGCAGGGCTTCAGGGGGTCTTGGCAATGTTCTCTGTTTCTTGATGGAGTGTTGGATACACAGATATTTTGGGATGTCAGTGTGCTGTACATTTTTACTTGTGTACTTTTCTTTATGTGTATGTATATAGTTCATAACTTAAAAGGTTGAAAACAATCAGTGGAGATGAATGATGGGTTTACTATTCAAAAGATGGTATTGGGACAACTAAACAGAAATATGGCAAAAAATATTAAACCCTTACTTCCTATCATATACAGAAAACAAGTATAGATATATAGAAAGTCTAAGAAAAGCAAAACCATGTAACTTTTAATAGAAAATGAAAAGAAGGGGAAGGGTCTAGTCAAGGAACAAGTATAAAGGACCCATGGACATGGACGACAGGGTGGGGATTGGCTGTGGAGGGCCGAAGGGCAGGGGAGATCAACAGGAGAAAAACTGGGACAACTGTAATTGAACAATAAAAAAAGAAACTGAAGGCTATATCTTCATATTCTTGGGGAAAATAAAAGTATTCTTGAAGAAAATACAATAATACAACTAATAAAAGAAATGAGTGAGTTGTCCACATTAAGGTTAAACTCTTTTGTAAGATAAAGAGAAAAGACAAGCCACACACTGAAAGGTAATGTCTATATGCATATGTATAACCAGCAAACAATAATAACCAGAATATTTTAAAAATTGCACCTGTATCATTTCATTTTTAAAGACAACTCCATTGAAGGTAGGGGTAAGGGGGAGAACAGCAAGGATAGGAAAAAGTAATCTGCATTAAAAACAACCTGACTGGCTGAGAAGCAGGTGAAACATAGTAGGACTTTTTCACATAATGGAAGTATATGTAATGAATTAGAGCCATGTGTA
This sequence comes from Furipterus horrens, assembly GCF_987537825.1. Classification (NCBI taxonomy): domain Eukaryota; kingdom Metazoa; phylum Chordata; class Mammalia; order Chiroptera; family Furipteridae; genus Furipterus; species Furipterus horrens. Next base: position 163,106,328 of record NW_028327174.1, read on the forward strand.
ACGACCCAAAAAAATCTCAAAAACAATGCTGAGTAAAAAAAAAAATTGCAAAATGAAATCATTTAAATAAATTTAGAATGCAATATTATATATTACTTATCAACACATACATATAATTTGTGCTGGCCAAAAAGTTCATTTAGTGTTTCTGTACGATGTCTCTAGTAGTGCCTAGTTGTCTTTAACTTCATTCAAAACGCATTGTGACAGCTGTCATATCAGTGTGCATTTAAAAACTAAACTTATCAAAACTGGTGAATTTTTGTGCAGCCATTTTAATATTGAAGATGGAAGAAAATATGCAAAATTTTCGGCATATTCTGCTTTACTATTTCAAGAAAGGTAAAAAATGCAACTGAAACACAAAAAAAGATTTGTGTAGTGTATGGAGAAGGAACGTGTCCAAAGTGGTTTGTGAGGTTTCTTGGTACTATTGCCATTTTGGCCAAATAATTGTTTGCTGTGGGGCTGTCTATGCACTGGCAGATATTTAGTAGCACCCCTGGCCTCTACCCACTAGAAGCCAATAGCAGGATATAGCTGACATACTCAAATTCTCCAAACCAATCAAGTTACTGGTGAAAATGAAAACTGTGTTTTTTATTTTACTGAGAAAAAATATGGACATTTTAGCCAACTCAGTAGTATAAAAGTGAGAAAGTATGCTAGGAATGATAAATACCAACTTGAGGCCAGTGGCTTCTTCTGTGAAGGGAGAGAAATCAACTGATGAAGGTTACACAAGGCCTTTAATTGTATCTGTATTGTTTTCTTTCTATGAAATTAAAGATTTAAAGCAAATCTATCAAAATTTTAAGTTATCTATAATTTTATACTTTTCTGTTTTATAAAAAAAAGTAAACAAAATCCACTTCCCCAACTATTCTACGTTTTATTCTTACATCAAGCTATGTGTTTAGGCTACACAGTACTGGCCCATCACAAACTTTGATCTTATGGCTCCAACTTACACTGCGGGAAGCTGAACAGCCCTTACGGATTCTAGTATTTGGTTTCCTGGAGGGATATTATTGTGGATATAATTTGCTGCCTCCCACAGCATCTCTTTATGAAGTTGCAGGAATCACTCGGGCTCAGTACCAGGAGAAGCTGACTTGTTTTAAAAACACAGTGAATCTGTAACAGACCATGATTATCTCCTTTTATTGTGGTTGCTAAGAGATGTTTGACTAAATTCTTGACTACCACTAGGAAAGGTACCTACCTGGTTGTATGGTTTGTAGTTCACTTCTTATGTCCTCTCCTCCTGATTTTTCAGGTGATTTATTTTATCCTACTGTGTGTGTGTGCACTTATGTAAACACACACACAAACATAACCTTAAAGGAAAATTTTGACAGATTTTATTATATTAAAACTTACTACTTCTGTTGCTCAAAAGACAACATTAAGAGAATGAATGGCAAGCTACAAAGTGGAAGAAGATGTTTGCAATACATATGATAAAAGGCTCACATCTAAGAATGTATGGAACTCCCACACATTTGTAAGAAAAATATAATATAAGAGAAAAAAGGACAAAGTTGGTAAATAGCAGAGCTAAAATCCAATCTGAAGTCTTACATTGTTTTACTTAAAAAAAAAATTATAGTTTCAGTTATTGTAATGCTGTCATCTAGCAACAATGACCGTGACTGTTTACACCTCTGTCTTGGTACAAGATCTTCAAAATTCTTTTCTTTTGGAGGGTTAATAACCATTCCTATAATTTCATATATATATAATCAGTTCTGATCATAGAAATCAGATTATACTAAACATACTATTTTGTAATCTGTCCTTCTAATGTAATATAATTTACATTAAAAAATAAAACTATTGCACAGATCGTACTAATAAGGGTTCAATGTAAAGTCTTTAAATGATTTCCAATACACATTCACACAAAAAGTGTCCGTGTGTGCCTGCTTCCCACACCCTTCCTAGCACTGAGGTCTCTGGTTCAAACGCATAACTGGTGATCAGAACACTTCCTTCTAGCTTCCTGCAAGCAACACGAACAAAGTAAAATAATGGAGGAAACAGAAATCATGAGCAATGAAAAGGGCGAGGCAAGGAGTTTCAAATATGGACAAGTGGCTGAATGAACAAAGAAAAGAGGAAATGGAAAAGGGGTTAAATATAAAAAAGTAGGGCGTCTTTCAGGAATATCCTTGCTAATCAGGCCATGAAATCACAGACAAGTATACAAAAGGCTGAGAAGCAAGATGTGGTTTCTGATTTCATAATCTGATTAAGAGTCAATAATGGAGGGTTACTTTGTCTAATTGAGACTAGCTAGCTTAACCTAAGCTCTTATTTTTTAACTACTACTTAAAAGTTTCCTTTGGAGTTCAATTTTTTTTTTCTCTCCTCATTTTTAGTCAGTTTTTCCCTTAAAGCTGAATTTTATCTGGAAAAAATAAATCTCCAAAGCTCACTTGGAGTTTTTAGAGCAGAACAAAATACATGTTTCACACTTTTAAAGAAAATATTCAAACTTTAGTTGTAGCTGAATAACTTCAAAATGGCTTCATTTTAAAACCAAGAAGAGGAGAAATATCCAAAGGAAATTCATATTTTAGACTACTTGTTTTAAGATAGATCTAAATCAAATAAGCAATACAGGAACTCTGAATTATGGGTAAACCCTACTGTTAACTATGAGAATAGTAAGAACTTAGCGGTAGAGAGGTATCTCAAGTCCTTCTGGAAAGAGCAGGATTTTCACTCTACTTTTGGGCCCTGTCCACCTTTAATAGCTTATCTTGCTTTTCTTCTGAGTTTGACTAATTTCTGGAAGACACTATGAGGAAGGGGTTAGAAAGCTGGTCTAGAATGGCAGAGGATGGAGCCCTGGGAGACCTTGACCATGGACCTTGATCTCTCCATACTGTATCTTCATTGTTCTAATGTATAACAGCAAACCTTGATCTAACTTCACAGGGAGGTCAGCTGGTGAGATTCAAATGAGTACTGGTGTTAAGGAGGTTTTGAACAGACATAAAGTGCTTTGGTATTATAAATGTTTACTCTCTTCTTTCACTACTTTAAAAAATATATACTGAGCAATTTCAAGAATCAGGTTTGAAGGATAAATGGTTATGAGAACCAATGCTGGACATCCATCTTAGTTCAAAAGGGGCCTGGGGTATGAGAAATTCTTTTGATATTTTCATAAAGCCAATACATAGCTGGTCATGACCATTTCAAAAGAATTAACAAAAGCTACAAGTACACACTCAAAAAAAGAATTGGAGGAGAAAAAAAGTCTTTGAGATTCTATAAAGTGGCTGGTCTGTAAGGCAGATCCTAGATGTCATTGTCTAAGAAAGAATCTTTGTATTAGTGCTCAAATATTCATATAACAGAAAACGATAAAAATAAAGATTACAAGACAGAGTTTGGGTACATACTGGTGTATGTTATGCAAATGCCTTATTGTGTGCTCTGGGCTTTCAAAGGCACTGAAATAATATATGCATGAAAAGATTACAGCAAAATAGTTGGCTTCATGCTGGTGTGTTATCACAGGGAAAATCAGACAGCAAAGGGAATATGCAAATCAACACAACTATACAACCCGGATAATAATTCACACCCACTACTTGATAATGTATTTCCTTCTTTGGATAAAAAAACAAAACAAAACAAAAGAAATGCATTCCCCAAACTCTAGGAAGGCTGAGAATTTAAACAGACAAAAGCAGATCTACATAAATTTTGAAGATTAATACAAAAAGTTTTAGAAATATTAAAAGCAAAAGCAACAATCTAAAACATGTCCCAGAGCAGCTTTGGCCAGTGGCTGGCAATGCATTTTCCAGTTCCCAGGATAGAAAGGGAGCCTGTCAGTATCCAGTCTCAGGTTTTTCTCACAAATACATACCAAGGGAGGTACAACAAAGTCTGCTTTGGATTCAAGTTATGAACTTCAGATTTCAAAACTAAAACATAAATTTTGGGGGGACTTATTTCAGTTTTGTCTCACCAAAAATGTAAAATTTAAGGAAAGCAGAATTCCATAGTTTCAAATTTCCTTAATGATTTAAGAGAGCGAGTGGCAATGACATTTTCATATATTAATACAACTGAAAAAAAGAATAATATGACCACATCCCAACATTAAAAAAATACTTTGACAGTGTTTCCTAATTACCAACAGTGCCCAAAGTGATGGCTACAGCTAACATGGATGGAGTAATTAAAAAGCAGGATTTTTCTTACTATGTTTAAGATTATCTGCAATTCTACCATCAGGCTTGGCTTTAGGTCTGAAAAAACGAACAACATAAAAATGACTTTAATCTCACAGAATTACAAGTTAGGCTTTAAAAATATTCACAAGTGATTAGGGAGTTCTAATGAAAAAAAATTGTTATTTTATTTTGTAGCATAATACATCACCACAGGAATCAAAAGAAACTGGAAAAATATTTTTAGATGTACGTAGTGCCTAAACATTGAATGACGTAATGATACTGTGGAAAATGTAATTATGGTATCTGATAATCAAAACAATGTCATCTTATTCAAATTAATGTAAAATAACATACTTTTATACAAAAACCTGATCTCCAAAGCAACATCATGTGAGAAATGTAATAAATGATTTGTAATGTCCAGATAATTGAAATGGATTAACGAGAATTAGCTGATGAACTGCCTAAAAAATTTCCTTTCTTTTCCACTTTGCAAATTTTAAAGTGGTAAATTGATTAGCATTAAATCACAACTTATATTTCTTTATACATACAATGCATTTATCTCAGACAATGTGTATTGATAAATACATTTTTCCCACTAGCTATAATATAGTGACATAAATAAAATTATGTTTGTTTTCTTACATCTTACAAAAGCAAAGTTGATTTTTTTTTTTTTTTAACTTTTGTATCTCTTTAGGTTCCTTGGTACCGGTCCATTCTAGATAAGCCCTCAACATATATTTTTGTCTTGATCCAGCATTTAAAGACATCAGATATGTTGTCATATGTCTGCTTCTGAAATACGCAGTTTGTTCAAAAAACTGCAACCAAGGATTATGGAACAACAAACCAACACAGATATAGACAAAGACAGAAATGCATACAGTAGTCCCCTTCTTACCTGCAGGGAACATGTTCCAAAGTGGATGCCTGAAACTGTGGATAGTACCAAACCCTATATAGACTGTGCTTTTCCTGTACATACGTATATACATTAGTTGCCGCCACACCTGAAGCCAAGCTATATTGACTCCGTCTTTCCCTTGGACCCTTCAGCTGCGAAGAGAGGGGGGGTCTGCTGCATGGGCAACAGCCGACCCTCCATATCACCCTGCCCAGGCTCTGTAGCTTCAGCTTCACTGGAGAGGACACTCCAGCGTCATCACAAGATGTCGATTCAACACGGGAGGAGACAGATAACCGTGTCACTCCCGAGTCGGACTGCACAACCATTCTCGGCGGTGCAGATAGACTCTTAAGAAGCTACACCACCGTCTCTCGAGACGGACGGCTGCCGCCACCGACGACATATATACATACCTATGATCAAGTTTAATTTATAAATTAGCCTCAGTAAGATTAACAGCAATTACAAATAAAATAGAAAAGTAACAATGCTACAATAATAGTCATGTGAATGAGGACTCCCTTATTAGTTACGAGAACTTTCACCTTTTCACTTAAAGAAAGAGCCATGTGGCTTCTCTGTGGCATATCCAAACTGCCAGCATCACTCCTTTCATGCTTTGGGGCCATTTGTAAGTGAAATAAAGGTGACTTCAACACAATACCTCAACACTGAGACAGCCACAGCCGATCTGATAACACAGGTAGCTGGCTACTAAGTGATTAAGGGGCAGGGAGTGTTTACAGCGTGGATACGCTGGACAAAGGGATGAGTCATGTCCCGGGTGGGTCAGTGCAAGATTTCATCAAGTCACTCAGAATGATACACAATTAATAACTTATGAATTGTTTACCGAGTTGTTTATTTCTGGAATTTCTCATTTGATATTTTTGGATCTCAATCAACTGCAGTAACTGAAACCACAGAAAGCAAAATCTTGACTAAGGGGGGACTATTGTATAGAGATAGCACAACTACAGTTCTGATGGCAATTGATTAACTTAAGTTTTGATTAGTGATTTTCAGGCACTTGGCATTACAGCTACAGAGGGCAAATGGCTGATAAAACCGCACTCTTAAAAAGGAGTTTTCTGATTGATTCAAAGGCCCACATACTTCTACCCAGGAAAGATTCTGAAATGCATGAATAGGTAACTCTCAGCTCTATATGAAATAATGGATCATGAACTTTTTATCAGTCCTACATATAAAAGAAATGCTATGGAGGATTAGATGTGTATGTTAATGTAGATACTAACACTTATAGAAAAATAAAATACTTAAAAGAACCAAGAAGCTAGAATTCTTGTGTGCGTAACAGATGTACAGCATTAAAAGTACATTTTAATATGCCACATCTTATTTTAATCAGCTTTAGAGATATCACACTTCCTTCTTTTTATTTTTCTACCCTATTAAAAGGATATTTAATACTTGAACTATTCACATGTCAATCTGCAATCTTCACCTCTAACAGGGTATCAACGACACCTTCTCTATTCCTCCAACAGTAGCCTGAATTTCAGCTCAAAGTCAGTTTTCTATGCCCTTTAATTACACTCTATAATCAACTCTGACTCATCAGCAAACCTTTATTCCTCAAAATCCATATTTATACCTGTTAAATTTTCATGGAAAAGGGAGGAACTTACATTAATGAAATCAGTTCTCCAGACAGGCATACCAATAACTCACTGCTTAGTAGAGACAAAACCATGCAATAGTCTATAGAATTCTGTAAGAGCAGAAAGGCCCCATCACCAAGACACTTCCCGGCTCCACAACAAACTGACTTAGAGCCCAGATGCAAAGTCACTCACATTTGCCAAGAGAGGTTTTGAGTTTTGAGTATTCTTGGGACCCACCCACCACACAAACAATGATTTAGACAAAGTGAAAACAAAACAAAGCAGGCTGACTCACTCCACCACTCCCCGACACTAGCCTGCAGGAAGAAGTCTACAAAAGGATCTGATCATAGCCTAAGATTTCTGTTTTCTTCATTTTCAGAGCCTCTGCAGAATGCGAAAAGTATCAAATTGCATCTAATTAGACCTGAATGCACAGATCTGCTCATACATCTGACAAAAGAGCTTACCTTTCTGAGCACACCATGTTTACCATGATTTATTTTTGGTTAATTTTAAAATCCCCAAACCAATAGTCAAGAAAGCAATGGAGTCCATACCCCACACCCTACTTCCTATCATTTATTTGTATCAGATATTAAAATGACAATCCACTGCCTGTCCAATGAGCACTCACCTCATTGTCCGATTCCACGAGAACTTGATCATATTCACTAAGCGCTACTAGAAACATGATAGAGGTGACATTTTCAAAGCAGTGTATCCATTTTCTTCTCTCTGATCTTTGGCCCCCTACATCGACCATTCTGCAAGGTTAACAATATTCATATTAATAGCATATAAAGAAAAAAAATTAATATAAATATAGCTTTACTTACAAATTTAGGAAAAATATTCTCTAAGAAGAATGGTCACCCAAGTCAATTCAATTAATACTTATCAAATATCTACTAATTTTCTGTTACCTAACAAAGTCGAGACATTCTGGGTAATAAATGACCGCAGTTATCAGAAAGGTATGAGATGTGTATGAAAACTCTAACTTTGTGAAAAATTATCCTGTGCTGAGGCAAGCAAAATGGGTATTTTGTTTAATCAAGCACTGGGGAGTAAACAAAATGAGTTTTATTTGTATTAAGCTCTAATGGCAAATACTGACTTTACTTCATTCTCCTATAATGAATGATGATCTTCATATATTTCTCTAAGATGCTAGAATGATTGCAAACACATTTAAAAGATGGAAGATGCTATATATTTCAATATGGATGTGTGTGATGCTTCAAATAAATCCAAACACAATTCCCCTGAACCTTTATCAGTAGGTAAGCAATTTGGTCTGTTTTTCTCCAGTCATATTGGGTAACATAGGTACAATTAGCCTTATGAACACAGCTTGCTAACCTGCCATAAATATTGTACATGCTATGAAAGGCCATCATTTGAAGTATTTTAAGGCTTTGTTTTTAACAGTTCAATTCTGTGCTGAGTTACTGCTTGGGAACCAACGCTGACATCAATTAATTTGAATGATAAATTATATGAAAATACTTAGCAGTACTTGGTACTGAATACAAGTTTCTTCAGACTGTTGTTCCATATCTCACTGAAAATGTGCACGATGTTCACAGGTTAAAATACTTTCAGAGAATTAAGAGTTTTCGATACAAAAGTCTGAATAAGGCTCTGTAAGCATTTGTTGAAAACTGAAGTTGTTTCTGGTGACCTCCTGCCTCTAAGCCTTAAACCGAAACTAAGAAATTAAGGTTCTTCCAAGTGACTGCTTCTAAGTCTTCTAAGGCATGGAAGTCTGAGGAGCAGAACAATGGACCCAGGGAGACTTGTGAACTGTGGACATCAAAACTAGAATCCTTTGGTCTTTAGTCTTCCCTGATGCTGAGTGAATAGTCTGCTACTCATTTACACGAAATCCTCATTCCATGAAATCCTGTCACACTAATCTCTATAACATGTTTTTGATGTGGCAGGAAATTATTTTTCTAAGTTATTACTATTACTATAAAGGAAGAAATGTCCTTTAAAAGCTGGTGCACACAACAGAGAAAAAACTAAAATGTAATAGTAACCTAGTTTCAGAGGTCACTATTCATAAAACAACAGAGGTGGAAATCTCTATGGAATGTTGTGTTTTCTGAAAATATTCTGTAATATGGTTTTAAGAGCAAGAAAATTTGGGTGTCTCAAATGAATGATCTTGAAATGCTATGAACTCAAAATTTAAGTAATCCAGAATGCTGAAGCTATAAGGAACCTTGGTGATCATCTAATGCAACCATTTATAACAGGTGAAAAAACGGAGGCTCAGAATTATTTCCAAAATGCTACCACTCACTTTTGGATATGTCTACTATGGTAGTATACGGCAGTCAGATGCAACCACAGGTGCAGAGACTGATCAGAATGAAACACACAGTGCTTTGACAAGGATGGACCAAGGTCTGCTCATCAGAGTCACAGGGCAGAGTTATACAGAAGGAGTCACAGACTCCTACCTCACAACCTGTATTGTATGTAGTTTTTCTTCAATGGGACTCAGCTAAAGAGGAACTCAACTCCCCATACTCTGTCTTCTGTGGTTTGTATTTTAACTAAAAGTATAACTGAGTGATGATGTGATAAGAGATTAAATGAAAGTAATCAGTATGGTTTACTTTTTCCTCATCTTAAAAAAAGGACAATACGTCTGCTTAAGTATTACTCGGGACAGCAGCAGTGAGGGAGGAAGTAATATATTTTTGCTCTTTTCCTACATAAATTTAGACTAGGTTACTCAATCCATATTCAAAATCATGTGTTTTGAAATTTTCAAGCAACTTACCTTGGGAATACAAAACATCCCATAGTTTTATTGCTACAAAAAAATTTTGCATTGATACCAGAGGACTTGGAGGAAACAATGACCTGAAAGTTGCTGTCAACATATAATTTCTATGACTAATAGGGTCATAAGATCATTTATATCTTAAATATATTCATTGTCCTCATAGGTAAAATTATTCCTAAAAAATTATAATCAGTACTAATGTTAGAATAATTGATTTTGTTCAACCATCAGCAAACTAAGATTTCACTGATTTCCTGGTGATTTAATCTGAAACGAGAAACCTGCCCATACATCTTTCCTCTGCTTCCTCTTTCAGGACCACATTATTTCATCTGTGTATCTAATGATAATAATTGGTATACAGTGATACTGTTTTAAAGCCTATACAAGATTTCAATATTTATGGAGTTCATCAAATGTACTCAAGGAAATGGAGCTCAGAATCAGGTTGCATGGATTCAGTTACTACCTGAAAATGACACTTTGTAAGTCAAAGGGGTATTCGATGATCCCTGTGGTGGGGACTCGAACTCTAAGCACGTCTTGTTGCGTAGGCAGGTAGGCAGGGTCGGCAACGCGGTCCAAGTCATTAAGATAGCTAGAGGAGGGAAGACAACAAGAACGTCAGTGACACTATCACACCACACCAGCCTATGGAAAGAGAAGGACAAAAATCAATTATAAGAGAGAAGTGAAGAATAGAAAGAGAGACATCAAAAAGTGGTAGTGAAGTCTGGGAACTCAAAAGATAAAGTCAACCTTCCATCCTTCAGAGCTAGGTTACCCGTCTATGGGTTACCTGGTTCACTGTATTTCTTATTTCTTCTCTTAATATCAATTAGAACCCACACAAGAGGAAAGGGGGAAAAGAAAACAAATAAGATGAGTCTCCTACCCTCCACTTGTTTAGCAGGTCTAGGGGGTAAAATAGAAGTTTAAATCAAATACTTTTTGAATTATGTATACAAATATGGTTTTTATAAATAAACGATAAGAGTTACATATCAGGTCAGAATGTCTTTTTTTTCTTTTCTTGTTTTTCTTTTTTTTTGCCTTTTGCAGAATATCAGAGCTTCTTCCTGGAATATAGTTCTTTATTCCCCTAAGACAGAACGCAAGATACCATGTCCTAAATTCTACTCAAAGCCTACATCATTCATGATTCAGATGAAGCCACAAGATTTCTAGTTGCTGAGATAACAATGTCTAAGGTCAGATATTCCTCATGTTTAGGGTCACCACACCTAAACTTTAAATTTATTAGCTTATATTATATTTTCTTATTCCTTTGGAGAAAAACACATATTTTATTGTGAAATAATTTTGGACTCATAAGATGTTGCAAAAATATTGCAGAGAAATCTCCTATATCCCTCACCCAGCTCCCTCCAACGGTAATATCTTATGTTAACACAGCACATCATCAATACTAGGAAACTGACATTGATCCAATACTATTAATTAAGCTACAGACTTTACTTAGATCTCACCAGTTTTTATACACACACACACACACACACACACACACACACATTTTAGGGGCATGTAGTTGTATGAAATTTTATCACATGTAGAGATTCATGCAACCACTACCACAATCAGGATACAAAATCGTTCTGTCACCACAAAGAAACCGCCCTGCCCTACCCACCGCAACCCTAACCCCTGGCAGCACATGTTCTCCATCAGTATAATTGTGGCATTTTAAAAATATTATATTCCATTCACTTTTCATTCTTTCAAAGTGCAAAAAATAATTTGCAACCTTGAGAATGACCTAATTTGATGTAATTGATGACAAACAGGTGAAAATGTGTGTTCTGGATAGCATCTTCATGATTTCAAAGAGTCACAGTGCTCCCCCCTTGGCCCTGGGGAGGAAGGTAATTAATGTGTGAATAAGATGTAAAGAAAAGATGGAGTCATTAACAGAACTGAAAGGGGTTAGATCTCCAACACCTTTATGTCCACAAATAAGAGACAGTGAGCTCTGAAATGTACAACAGGGAATGTCTGGTACAGAGCATGTTGTAACTCAGCAAGAACAAACATTCCGTCGACGTGACCTAAGGTAAGGACTTTGTCTCACCTTTCATCATTCTTGCCTTAGTACCTAAAGAGTGCCTGGCAAATGTCAGTTGGATAGACGAATGAGTTTCCTACGTTGAAATTTAGTTTTAGTGCTAAATACCATTCGTACTAATGGCGTTTTCATATTATATTATTAGATTTGAAACCGGTGTTGAAAAAAATGTTACATTAAGTCTCTAAAATTCATGGGCTCATAATATAGTAGACCTAAGTCTGCTTTAACAAAGAAATAAAACCATTGCCTTTTTAGAGGCATATCAATCGTTCAAGACAAAAATGTATCAGCCTCGAAATTCCTACACCAAAGCAACTAATGAGAATTCTAGTGGCCTTATCCCAAACACATGAATGACTCTCTAGTTGGCAATTAGCTCTCTACTGACTGATCAGAACCAGCCCAATATCTTTGATTATTATAAAACTGGCTGGAGGATAAAAAAGGGGAGAGGCTGGGAGACTATGGGCATGAGGGGCAGGAAGGAAATATAAAATCTACTGGACACAAAATTTTAGTCACTATCTTGGCGTGGTCTTGGCGTTGTCCAATGGGGTTAACAAGCCCACGTTCCAGAGCTGGTCTGTGTCTCAATCTACAGATAAACCAGATCACCGCGGCATAGATGCAGAATAAACTAGCTACTTTGTATAGATGGATTTTCCTGATTTATCAGCTGCTTGATGTGAAAAACTTGAAAGGAATGTACATTTTGAAACCTACATGATCACCATTTATTTAAACTATTATATACAAAACCTTAATTCAGAGAAATCAGAGAACTTCTAATTTACATGGGCAAGCTTGCTTAGAAATATGCTGCCTAATAAACCATTTCTGCTCATTTAACCCAATACACAGGAAGTCAGAACAGAGGATGGCTACTTCTTGTACACAAGGTGCTGTGGTGTTCCTGTGATGAAGAAAAATCTTGACTTTTTGTTCTCAAAGATGAACTACACAGACTACTCGCTGCCACTTCATTTATAAACATGCAGTTGCACAGGAGCACTTAAAGAACCAGCACATGCAGTGGGAAAATACCTGTCACTCTGCAGAGTAGGAACCTGGCTAGTCTCTCTCCAATTGAGAAGAGTGAATTGAGCTCCCTGATAAACATGCTCAGCTAAGATAAAATCAGGGTGCACACCTGTGATTGAAAACCACTTACAAGGGTGTAGAGGCTGCCCTAAAAATCGTCAGTGGTGTTTCTCTGTGAACTGGGCATGACTGAGATATCAGCTACATGTCTAAAACATTAGTTCCTGCAAGACTATTTTTTCCTCTTCGCCCTTCTTTTGCCCCCTTTCAATGTCAATAGAGTTCACAGAGAGTAATAACAACAGCGTAACAACAATGAACTCCTACTGAGCGCTTGCTGCTTGCCAGGCAGTTCTGTCTCCTCCTTGCTCAGGTACCGACGTAATTTTATGGCATGAGAATGGCCATTAGATGCTCCATACATTTCTGATTCACTTGAAAATGAACTGCAGTTCTTGCTTGACATTCTTTTTGCTTTGTCTCAGTAGGATGGTGGAGAGGAAGGCTCACTTCACTTGGAGTAAAAGGTTAATTTAACAACAAAAACTCAAAGGAACTGTATCAAGGCCTGCTAGTCGCAACATACAGTATCTAGAACCAAAACCAAACCAAACCCAAACACCCCAAAACAAGGCAAGAAGAAAATTAAAACAAAACAACAAACACTCCAACCAAAAGATGCAAACCATTTTCTCCTAGAGGAATGTCTAGGTGTCTCTGAAGCTTCACCAGAATTAAAGATATGTTTCAGATAGTTTGTGAAGCAGGTTAAATCTGCAGGCAACAAAGACGAGTCTTTTTCTCTGCCCGTGTAAGTCCCAGCCCCATATGCACCCACACTCTGAACTTCTGGGACATGGAGGGACCCCAGGCACTCTGCATTTTACATTTGCTTAGGAAAAAAAGCCACTGTGTTCCCTTAGAAATGGAGTTCTGGCACGGTAAGACTAGAGCCTCCTAATTTGTTGATTCTTGTCACATTCTGAGAAAAGGTAATGAAATAATCTCTTAATGGAATTGAATTTTCCGTTGAAGCATCTCATATTCTGAGGGAAAATGTTGGTGGAATATTGGGAGGATGAGTTTATGTTGGATTATTCCATTCATTTAACCTTTTACAAAGAAGCACCAAGCTCTGAACAAATTTATATTATAGAGTAAATCCAGAGAGTTAATTATAGCTATAATTTGTTTTGTAGAAATGATTTTGAGTGGTTGCTGAGGTCATTCTCAGGGTGTTGCTATGGTGACAGGCACAAGGTACATTTCCAAGGCAATGTATGTTTAACAAGTGGCTCGGTAGCTGTCTCCTGATGTCAGGCAGAGAAAGCTCCCATGGTATACATGAGACTCATTTAACTGTCGAGGAGACAAGACATATTTAGGACTGTGCTAGAAAATGGGACTTAATGGCTTGCCACTGCTCTGAGCCATTAATAATTAATAACTTTATAAGTGATTAAGAAAAAAGAATTCAACATTTTCCCACATGTTTGCCCAGACAGGCCTCTTACTCTGTGGAGTCAGGGGTCATGACTACTATTGTCCACGGCTGGTCACCAGCACTTAGGCAAGGGTCTGGAGCACAGCAGGTACTCAACCTGTGACCTAAACTAAAACTATTTTACAGAAAATGCTGTAATCATTAGAAAGGTGGTTACACCTTCTAGAAGAAAACAAAGGGGGAAGTGGATTGTTAGCTATACATCTTTATGTAATAACCTCTCTGAGTTATTATTGGCCTGTGATTATATGAGAATTAAATTCTGAATAAAAATGCCTCTGATGAATATAAAGACAACACAAAAAGGAAAAGTAGCATTTCTTTAACATCATTTAGTAGATATGCTTCCTGCTCTTCTTTAGGTCCTGGCCACAAAATGATATAATTTGTATAACTGTTTTGTGCCTCTTAGCATCAAACTTTCAGGCATGGGAATTCACTCTAATCCAGGGTAAAAGAAGGGAGTGAGTGGTACCTTTTTAACAGGAAATTCTGACACACTCTCTTTAATGAACGTAATAGGTTTCTGATGGTTTTCAGTGAAAAGCAAGGCAACAAAGAGACTTGTGTAGTAAAATTTCAACAATTCCTTTCCTACCATGAGAAAAAATGCAGAGTCATCTGGAATTCAACAACTAATTTTGACCATGACATTCTGGTAGATGCTAAGGATTTGAAGATTCCCAGCATGGATCCCTGTCCCAGCATGTGATCCCTGCCTGCAAAAAGTTGACCAACTGTGGGAAGACAAGGATTTAATGAAGGGGAGAAACGGTGGGGCTTTATGGAGATGAAAGGAACATTTGTATTTTTTTGGACAGAGTCATCTTCTGTGAACCTGCTTGAACAGTCTCTAATCCTTGGTGATTATCCACAGAACATCTTTGTGTAGCATGACTGATTTGAATGAAAGACTTAAGGAAATCAAGCACATTCATTTATAATGATACCTCATAACTACTATTTCCTTTATACATTTAACTTCAGGATCATCTCTGGCTGCAGAAAATATTAAAAATTCAGAAATGGGATATAACCCATTACTTTAAATGATTAAAAATATATGAGAGGAGCATAAACATTACTAAAACAATATGCTCAAATCAAATTAAATATGGCATTTTCTCTGTTTTTAAAAGACATGCCAATTGTTTCTTAGTTTTAACAATAGTTTGTCAACAACATTTTTTGAGTGAACCTTCAAATTTAACTTATACAATAAATTGACATATAACTTATTTAAAAATTGTTTAATTACAAAAAATTCCTACCACCTATGACTAGAAGGGTAATTGAATCTAAACCAAGACTAGTATAGAAATTAGAAATCCAAGTGGTTTTTTTAAAAACATGAAGACAACATGAATAAAACTTAAAAGATAATTTTGCAAGTAATTTGTATAACATTATAGTTTGGGGTCAAAAAGTTAATAAAAATTACAGACATGCAATTCTCAGCAATTATACCAAAAGGAGGAAATGCACCTGTGGGTGGTGAGTGGAAAAAGAAACCTCTGACATTTAGTATAAATCCAACC